>NC_137787.1:109729159-110329159 GCF_963383645.1 Muscardinus avellanarius | reverse complement strand
GGTAACCTAACTATTAGGAGGTAGAATCAGGGTCCGACCCATGGTGTCAACATAGCCAAGCTCCTTCCAATTATCCAGGTTGCCACTGAGCAAAGGTGCCTTGCCATACTCCAGGCATCAGTGCCCCAAAGTCCTGGCTGCTGTTTCTGCCCAGAGAAAGGTGTCAGCAGCAAGGTGAGGAGCCCAGGCAGATGGATCTCCTTCGGAAGCACTACCCCACAGGCCAGCTTCATGTGGCCACAGCTTTACTGTGAGGATGGGGCTCAGCTTGTGGACTCTGACCCTGCTTACAAGGCTTCAGTAGGGAGGCTGGAGCAGAGATGTGTTTCAGCCATGACTAGTCAGGGAAGGTGTTTCTGTGGTGTTGACGCAGGTATGAGTGAGGCTCACGATGGAGCAGCAGGCAGGGCAGTATCGATGTGCTCACGTATCTGTGACCTTTGTTGAGGGCTAAAGGAGGTTAAGAGATTAGCCATGCTTGAATAGAGAGTAAAAGGGAAAGATGTACAAAAGGGATGGTATAAGGGGAGGTTTGGGGAAGCAACATCACCGTGTGGACAGGGAACTAAAATGAGTTTGATGGCTGGTGGATGAAGAGATGAAATACAAATGACAGAGCTCAGGCCAGGGAGCCTTGACTGCTGTGCTACAGAGGTCCTGCAGCTAGGTGGGGAATCCAGGCAGACGAGTCGCTTTCAGAAGGCTTGAACCTATGGGCAGTACAGAGTTACTGAAGGCTATTAAATGGGGGAGAGGGAGTGTCATACTTGTATTTTTGTGTTTGTGAGCATGGTACTGGGAATTGAACCCAGGGCATTCTACTTCTGAGCTATATCCCCAGACCCATTTTATTTTCTATTTTGAAACAGGGTCTCGCTAAATTACTGCCTTGAACCTGTGATCTTCCTGTCTCAGCCTTCCAGGTACTGGGATTATAGGCATACACCCACCGCTATGCCTAGCTTCGGCTTGTATTTTAAATAGACCACTTTATTAACCTCAAGTACCAAGTACCCCGTGAACTATCCTTGACAGCCCTGGACCCGTCTGACACCCCCTTTCTGACTACTTATTTGTGTCAGGCATGTAGTACTGTAGGAATAATTACATTTGTCCCCGAATCTCTCTGCGTAGATAGGGTGGACTTTTAGAAGCAGGGTGGCATGGGGAGTAAATGTGTCTTCTGCTTCTCTTCTTTTCCTTGGATCATATATTTCATATGCAGTAAGCATTTAATAGTTGCTTAAAACAGATGCTGGGCCTTGTAATTTTATTTTTTAAAAAGAACTGGAGATTAAACCCAGGGGCATTCTACCTTTGAGCACCTTCCTCCCTCCCCAGCCCTTTAAAAAAAATGTTTTATTTTAAAACAAGGTCTGGCTGAGTTTCTGAGGCTGGCCTCAAACCTCCAATCCTCCTGTTTCGGCCTCCCACACACCTGGGATTACAGGTGCGTGCCACCATGCCTGGCTAATCCACTAGGATAATTCATGTTTTCCATAAAGGAATCCCTGTGGATTGCAAGCCCTAAAGTGCAGCAGAAGAGATACAGGGAACAGCATTGGCACAGTTCCCATCTTGAGTGTGGCCTTTGTAATTAAATGTAAATTATGATTCACTCGGAGGACAATCAATTGTGCTACTTCCATAAACCTTTATTTCGTTATTGAAAGTCAAGATTTCTCTAATAAGTTTTTCATTACATCAGAGATTGATTTGTGACTGGAGACTTCCAACCACCCTGCAACCCTGTCCATGTGCTTTTTGCTCTGAGGGCACATCACAGGTGGAGGTGTGCCTCTCTGGGCCCATGCTATGGTCCCTGCCAATTCCCCTCTCAGAGCTGGGGTGAACAAGATAATATTCTCCAGAGCTTGGAGCCTCAGTTACCTTATCTGCAGAGTGAGGAAAGTATTTAAATTGAGATAATGGAGATGAAGTTGGAACCCCTGGCTCTGGGCCTCCCCAACAGATGCTCAATAGACCTAAGTCTCCTTCCCATGTCCTTGACTTCAAGCTGCACTCATATTTCAACTGGGCCCATGAGCCCAGAACTGAAAGATCCTGATTACTTTGGAGCAGCTAGAGTGGAAGTCACATGCTGCCTTCCTCCACGGACCTCAAACTAAGTTTCTGGGAAATTGTTTCCCGCTTACTTAGGTCCATTATTCATGAGAAGCCATGCTGGGCACTATCTGAAAAAAAAGTATAGAGAGAATACTAGCAGGGTCTTTTCTTGCAAGGGGTTAATTTCTTAATGATGGATTCATAGCAGATAAGACAGTGAACATGTAGCAAGCCTTTCTTCTACCCTGTGAGTATTACATGAATTCAGGTAAGTGAGACTGTGTCGGGCTGGTCCCAGAAAGCCTCCTAGATAAGCATGGCATTGAACTAGCTAGAAAAACCCTGGGGAGACCACTCACGCATTGGTAGGAGAGACCAAGTCATTCTGAAAAGAGGGTATGTCTGAGGTTGGCCCAGAAGAACTTGGAGTTAGGATGGCTACCTCATCAACGTGATGAGTGATGTGAAAAATCTCACTAGAAATTTCAACCTTTAGCTGGGCGTGGTGGCGCACGCTTGTAATACCAGCATTCAGGAGGCTGAGGCAGGAGGATTGCGGTTCGCGGACAGCCTCAGCTACTTAGTGAAGCCCTCCTCAACTTAGTGAGACCCTGTTTCAAATAAAGAATAAAAAATAGGGCATGGGGTGTAGCTCATAGGTAGAATGCCTCTGGGTTCCATCCTCAGACCCACAGGGAAAAAAAAGAAATTTCAACCTTTATCTACAAAACCAGAAAGAAACCTGCTTTCCCCTGCCTAGTGGCACCCCTGATGGGTCTGGTCTTGAAAGGGCACATGGTTACAGGTCTAGAAGTGCTTGTAGAGAAGGTCACCCTAATGGAGTCTCTTTTTTTAAGATCTGTAATTAGCTGCAAAAGCCTTGTTATAATTTGGATATAAAATGTCCCTCCGAAAGCAGAAATGTTCAGGTGAAATAACTGAATCAGGGCTATGAATGAATCATCAGTGGATTCATTCATTAATGGATTAGTTATTTGAATAGATTTACTGGATGGTAACCGTAGGCAGGTGGGGCATGGTTAAGAGGAGGTGGACCACTGGGTCAAGGCCTGGGGAGTATACCTGAAGATGCCAATTTTGCCTCACTCTCTGCTTCTGGTTACCATAAGCTGAGCAGCTGTTTTCTGCCATGCCCTACTGCCATGATGTTTTCCCCTGGGAGCCAGCCAACCATGGACTAACCTCTGAAGCTATGAACCAAATAAGCCTTTCCTATGACAAGTTTTTCTTGTCATATATTTTGGTCATAATGACAAAAAAGCTAACTAATACAGGAGGAAGGCATGATAGAAGCACTTAGAGATGATAATTGTTTTCTCATTCATTTCTTGCCAAGTGAGGACAACTAATAATTTCCCCCCTCGCTGGCACTCACGCTGGCTTGGTCTTGAGAGGCAGGGACTCTCCTGGAAGGCCACTGATACTCAGGCAGAATGGGGAGTCCCTCACATTAGGAGAGGAGAGACTGGCACATTTTTTAAAGCACTTTCCACTTTAGCCTCATCTAAGAGGTAATAGAACACAAAAAACAAGACCTCAAAAGAAGTATAATTGCTATTTTTAGAAAGAACAGAGAAAATGCATTTCCCACAAAACAAGAACAGATAAACATGAAAATAAAGCAAGAAAACAGTGGTCTTGGAAATAAATTTAATAGCTGACTGAAGAGGAAAAAGGATATAAGTAAAGTTCACCTGAGTAACCAGGAGACTCAGCATAAGGATTTTGGAGACAATAGTTCAAAAGGATGAAATGCAACAAAAATGAAATAGAAGTGATAAAGAGAATGGATAAATTTTTCAATAGCAGTGCAAAACAACCCACCCCCCCCAAAAAAAAAAGGAAAAGAAAGGCTGTGTAAAAATGACAAGTGAGATGGAAAACTCCGGCACTTGGCAATATCAGTGAGGAATTTCAACAATAAAAAGAAAACCTTGAGCCAGGCGTGCTTGCACACGCTTGTCATCCTAATACTTGGGAGGCTGAGACAGGAGGATCCGGGTTTGTGGCCAGCTTCAGCTACTTAGTGAGGCCCTCTACTATTTAGTGAGACTGTGATTCAAAATAAAGAATAAATAACGGCTGGAGGTGTAGCTTGGACATAGAATGCTCCTGGGTTCAATCTTTAGGCCCCCCTGGAAAAGAAAAAAACCTTAAAAATACCAGAAAATATAACCTGTAAAGAGTAAGAAATGGATTAGGGTATTCACCTCATCACTGTCAATACTGAATGCAAGAAGGCAATGTAAAAAACATGTTCTGAGTCTGAGGAAACTTCTAATTTTGAATTGGGAATTCTATCCTTGGCCAAACTTGCTTTCAACCGATGCATAAAAAAACTTTTCAAATCCTTTTCAAAGGATGCATAAAAAAACGCTTTGACATGTGACATGTGATGACACAGGAAGATAGAAAGCCTTGTAGGCTGTCATCTTGAGAATCGCCAAATTATATCCGAGTCAAACAAGGAACGTGTCTTAGTGAAAGACATGACAACTATCGAAATTTGGGAGTTGGGTATAAAAAATAATTGCAAAATAACTTCAAACACAGAATTGAAAGGGGTTGCTTTTCTTTAGACATTAGTGGAATAAAATATTTTATTAAAATTTAATAAATTAAATGGTACGGAATGGCAGTTGAATGAAGAAAATCTAAGTCACATGAAGAAGAAAAAGTTGGTCACAGGTTCAAGGCAGCTTAAGAAACCTAGTGAGGTCCTGTTTCCAAGTAAAATATAAAAAGGTTTGGGGTTGTAGCTCAGAGGGAGAATGTCCCTGGGTTCAATCCCCAGGACCTCTGCCCCTCCACTCCACATACATGAGGAAGAAAGACTTGACAAAGAAAATGGGATCCATGCAACATAGACAAAAATGAATTACCTCTAAGACTCAAAGGCAAGAACCAACCACCTACCTGCCTACAGTGCTGGGATAACAAAGAAAGAAGCAGTAAAACACCGGGACAAAGGTCGGCTGCATTTGTTAGGGGAACAAAAATTAGCTCAGAGAGCTTTACATCCCAGCTGCAAATGGCAAGGAAAGAGAGGTTTTATATAGGCTTGTCTGCAAGAGGGGCTGGGTTCTAGAATAGGGTTTAGATACATCATAACACTGGACTCAAAGAAAATCTCAACAATTTCCAAAAATCAGAACTCCTATCCACCATCCCATTTTACCACAACTCAATAAAATTTGATGTTAGCCGGGCGTGGTGGCGCACGCTTGTAATCCGCACGCTTGGGAGGCAGAGACAGGAGGATCGCGCAGGTTCGAAGCCAGCCACGCGCGCTGGCTTAGGAGACCCTGTTTCCAAATAAAAATGTAAAAATAGGTCTGGGAGTGTAGCCCGGAGGTAGAAGGGCTTCCAGGAACCCCAGTACCACAAAAAAAAATTTTGATGTTAACTGTAGATAATGCCACCAAGTATATCTACCATAGTGCCACGCTTAGAGTAGATTTCATATCAAAATGTCTGGGCTTTGATGAAAAAGGAACTCAGAAAAAAATACAGCTTTAACTATAAAGACACTTAACTTTAAAAAACTAGAAAATGAATGAGAAATATGAAAAAATTAATAGGAGAAATAAATTAAGAGCAGAATAGAGACAAAAATTTTCTAATGCTAATTTAAAAAAATCCTCACAACAAAGCTACAGCTGGCACTTCAAGTAGATCAGTATCACAGGTTATCTTCTTGGGTCTCATTGTAACAAAAAGAGATGAAATTCTAAGCACAATTATTTTTCTCACAAATGAGTTAGTTATCAGACTACAGATCTGGAAGAGATTTAAGAATTCTCAGATGTGTAAATCTTCATATTACCTTGAAAATGATACATAAAATATATGGTTTGCCAGAAATATGTAAAGACCCAAAGTCCATTTAGAGACAATAGAAAATCTATCTATGGAGTTTTAAAAGCAGTAAAGAATGTAGCCCTAAAAAAGCCAATATGTCTAGACAGTTTTATGGGGGATTCAAACAACCAAATCTTCAATAAAAGACAAGCTGTATATTAATAAAATGTTTCAGAGCATATAGCATAGAAAATGATGAACAAGTTTCTCAATTTATTCTGCAAGACTGAGAAATTCTCCAGACAAGAACTGGAGGAAAATTCACTTTAAAACACAGAGTAAGTTCCTTTCTTTTCTTTCTTTCTTTCCTTCCTTCTTTCTTTCTTTCTTTCTTTCTTTCTTTCTTTCTTTCTTTCTTTCTTTCTTTCTTTCTTTCTTTGTGCTGGGGGATTGAACCCAGGGACATTCTATCTCCAAGCTATATTCCCACCCTTATTTTTTGTTATTTTGAAATAGAGTCTCATTAAGTTGCTGAGGCTGGCCACAAACCTGTGATCTTCCTGTCTCAGCCTCTCAAGTACTGGGATTGCAAAGCATGCACCACCATGCCTGGCTTAGAGTAAAACTTTCTAATAACATATTAACAAACTGAACCTGCCACTTCATTGAAAACAGAATATATTGTTACCAGGAAATAAAAAAAACTGTGTTTAAATGTTTAGTATTGGTGATAGTCCATGGAATATAAAAAGTGAAAAGTCAAGTATTAGCATCTTAATTACGAGTAGAAAGTTCTATATGAAGCAAAAGTTTTAGTTAATTTACCATGAATTTACTATGAATGGAGAAACAAATCATTTGATCACCTGTATATTTGGCTAAAATGTTGGGATTCCAGAGAAAGAAGGATTAAACACTCGGGTGATTAGTCCAAGGCATGAGTTAGGGGAACTTACACTGAGAGCGCTCCAGCGCTTTGGCAGTGGTGAGAAAGGGGAAGTTCTACTAAGAGATATCTTCACAGGGGCTAGGTTTGGGAGTGTCTAGGAGCATTGTGGAATTTGGCCTAGGTTGGAGCTAGTTTCTATGTGTTTAGCAACATGTTTGATCTTTTCAAACATGTTGTGTTTTGGGCAACAAACTAAACAACTTTCTCAGTACCTGGGAATGTTCAAGGCTCAGCTTGGACTCATGCCTGTAGGCTGAAACACAGAGCTATTCAGATCACAGAATGGTCAGGTGCTCTGCCTTTATAAAACAGCATAAAGAAAGAAAGTGAAGAGAGCTGGGGGACCCTACAATACTTTAACGGAATAGCATTCTATAAAGGATAGGATTGGCCAGGTTTGGTGGCACACACTTGTAATCTCAGTACTTGGGAGGCTGAGACAGAAGGATCGAAGGTTCAAGGCTAGCCTCAGCTACTTAGCGAGGTCCTTTGCAACTCAGTAAGACCCCTGTTTAAAAGAAATACTAAAAAATAGGACTGAGGGTATAGCTTGGAGATAAAATGCCCCTAGGTACCATCCCTAGTACCGGAAAAAAAAAAAAAAAAAAAAAAAAGGAAGTCAGTGGGCTTGAATGACACCCGGAACCCAGAGAGCCAGCATGCTTTGAGTACCTACTGTGCCACCATGTCCAGCACTGCGAAGCCCTCAACCTGTCTGTCCAGGTGGTGGACCTAGAGCCCGTGATGCTGACATCGGGAACTAGTGGAGTGGATGACTTGATGAAGGACGACTCTCTGAGGTTCGGTCCCAATGGAGGGTTGGCATGTTGCTTGGGATACTTTGCCAACAATTTTGACTGGCTGGATGTCTGTCTTGGCCATGTAAAAACGACTACATCCTCTTCGACTGTCCAGGTCAGACTGAGCTTATACACACACCTGCCTGTGATGAAGCAGCTGTTTCAGCAGCTGAAGCACTGGGATCTCCGGGTCTGCGAGGGATCACTGTTGAAATCGTTCAAGTTTATTTCTGGCATCTTGGAGGCTCTGGGTGCCATGTGTCTCTGGAAATCCTACAGGTCAACATCATGACCAAGATAGACCTGCTGAGCAAGAAAGCGAAAGAAGGGACTGAGAAGTTTTAGATCCAGACATGTATTCTTTGTTAAAAGATCCAAGAAGTGACTTCTGAAGCAAAAAATTCAAAAAGTTGACTAAAGCTATATGCAGACTGATCGATGACCACGGCATGGTTCACTTCTTACCGTACGATCAGTCAGATGAAGAGACCATGAACATTGTGTTACACCATATCAATTTTACCATTCAGTATAGAGAAAACTTAGAATTTAAATAACAAAAGGAGCTGGGTGCGGTGGCGCACGCTTGTCATCCCCGCACTTGGGAGGCAGAGAAAGGAGGATCGCGCAGGTTCAAAGCCAGCCGCGTGTGCTGGCTTAGGAGACCCTGTTTCCAAATAAAAAAATGTAAAAATAGGTCTGGGAGTGTAGCCCAGAGGTAGAAGGGCTTCCAGGAACCCCAGTACCACCACCAAAAAAAATTAATAACAAAAGGAATGTGAAGATGAGTCTTCCTCTCTGTTTGATGACTATTTTCAGGAACGCCAGAAAGAATTAAGACTTCACTGAAAATCGACTTTGTGTGTCTGTGGAACTTGTGGCCAGATCAGTAGAACATCCATCTCTTCAAAGGGTGGAATAATAGAAAGCTATTTATTTCAATGCAAGAAAAAAAAAAAGTCCTGGAGTCAGGTGTGGTGGCACATACTTGAATCCCAATCCTTGGGAGGTTGAGACAAGAGGATCCAGGTGCGTGGCCAGCCTCAGCTACTTAGGCCCTTCATGACCTAGCAAGACTCAGTTTCAAAGTAAAAAATAAAAAGGGCTGAGGGTGTAGCTCAGAGGTAGAATGTCCCTGGCTTCAATCCCCAGTGTCAAAAAATGAAAAATAGAAGTCATCATTGAAGTGAGGGCTGAGGATGTATTACACTGGTGAGTGTTTGCCTACTATGCACAAGGCCCTGGGTTTGAACCCCAGTGCCACAGTAAAAGAAAAAAAAATTGAAATGAATATACACAAGTGTACATGTAATATAATCTGGCACCTGTGCTATAGTTAAAGCCAATCTAACTTCATTTTTATGGTTGGGTATTTGTTGTTTATGAGGGTTCTTTTGAGGGGCATGAATTATTGTAACAAAATATACATATGTAGTATCCAAAGGAAAAAGTCCAAACATGTGTGGGCAAGACCAGTGCTTATCTATGTCTTCCTATTTTCCTACATTATTTGGCCGGGCGTGGTGGCACACGCTTGTAATCCCCGTGCTTGGGAGGTGGAGACAGGAGGATGGCGCTGGTTCGAAGCCAGCCTCGATGGCTTAAGAGACCCTGTTTCCAAATAAAAATATAAAATAGGTCTGAGAGTGTAGCTCGGAGGTAGAAGGGTTTCCAGGAACCCCAGTACCACCAAAACAAAAAAAGAAAAGAAAATGCATTATTTGTATAATTAAATAGAAAGTCAGCCAAGTGTGGTGCCGCATGCTTGTGATACCAGTACTTGGGAGGCTAAGACAGGAGGATCGTGGTTCGCGGCCAGTCTCAGCTATTTAGTGAGGCCCTCTGCAACTTAGTGAGACCCTGTTTCAAAAATAAAGAATAAAAAATCAGGCTAGGGGTATAGCTTGGAGGTAGAAA
The DNA here is from genome assembly GCF_963383645.1 of Muscardinus avellanarius. Classification (NCBI taxonomy): domain Eukaryota; kingdom Metazoa; phylum Chordata; class Mammalia; order Rodentia; family Gliridae; genus Muscardinus; species Muscardinus avellanarius. The sequence continues at coordinate 110,319,604 of NC_137787.1, read as the reverse complement.
GCCCCTGGGTTCAATCTTTAGTACCATAAAAAAGTAGAAAGTAAAAAAAAAAAAAAAAGGAAAGAATAAAATATAGGGCTGGAATAGATATATGAGAAAATGTTTAACATCATTACCCATCAGGGAGATGCAAATCAAAACTACACTGAGATCCTATCTAACCCCAATCATTGTGGCAAACATAAAGAAGTCAAATAACAACAAATGCTGCCAAGGACGTGGGGAAATAGAAAATCTTTTACATTATTCATGGGAGTGCAAATTAGTTCAGCTGCTATGGAGATCAGTGTGGAGATTCCTTAGAAAACTGGGAATGGATCCACCATGCAACCCAGCTATACCACTCCTGGGTATTTTTCCAAAGGGGTTGAAATCAGAGAACTAAATATGCATACACATGTTCACAGTAGCACAATTTGCAGTAGGCAAAATATGGAACCAACCTATGTCTCCATGAACAGATGAATGGATTGCAAAATTATGGAAAATACACACATAAGAATTCTACTTAGTTATAAAGAAGAACAAAATCATGTCATTCGCAAGAAGATGGAAAGATCTGGAGAACATTAAGTGAGATTAGCCAAGCACAGAAAGAGAAGGGACACATGTTTTCTCTAATACGCTCAAGCTAAGGAGTATTAGGGATACCAGAAGGCCTCCAGATAATGAAGGGGAAACCTCAACAAAGCCAGGAAGGAAGGGTAGGGGAGGAAGAAGGCCGAGGTTTATTAATGAAAAAGCTACATTCAAATATGTGTATATGTGGACTTCCGGGAAGATGGCGATGGAGGAAAGCGGCACTTACAAGTCCCGCTAACAATCCAACTCTACTACCACAAAACCAGCGCCTTTCAGAGCCAGAAAACACCACCAGCAAAGAAATAAAAACGGCAAATACAAGGGAGAGAAAAAGGGCTGGAAAAACAAGACACCGGAAAAAAACCAGCCCGAAGTGCCGCGCCCGCGCGGCGCGGAGAGCAGCCGGAGCGGCCAGAGCCGCAGCGCGGATTTGGGGGAGCCGCGGAGCGGAGCGGCCTGAGCAGCCGGAGCAGCCAGAGCCGCGTCGCGGAACGGCCGGAGCGGCCGGAGTGGACAGACCCGCGGTGCAGAGCAGCCAGAGCCGCGGTGCAGAGCGGCCGGAGCAGCCGGAGCGGCCAGAGCCGTGGTGCGGAGCAGCTAGAGCTGCAGCGCAGAGCGGCCGGAGCGCCGCGGCGTACATCTCCCCTAGCAGCACCAGGCTCCAGAGAGGAGGGAGACTCAAAACAGAGCTCAAATCCAGAGAGGACGTACTCTGGCCTCGCGGCCTAGGATGCAGAAGCAGTGTCTTACTGCTGGCGGCAGCGGTGAGTTCACCGGACAGCCCTAGACCAACCCACTCAACCAGCCACCAGGCTCCTGAGAGGAGGGGTGGACAGCGAGCCGAGGTGAGCAGGTGCTGAACAGCCGGGCGGCAGTCTTCAGTTTTGTTGGTGCAGGGAACATCTAAAGCTCCCAAGGGCCGGGCACAGCACAACTGGCAAGGACTCAGAGTGGAGTTCAAAACCAGAGAAGAAATACGCCGCATCATGGCCGAGGGCGTGGCAGTGGTGCCATATTGCCAGTGGCGGCAGCAGCGAATCCACCAAGTTCACTACAGCTCCATCAGCGCACTCAACAACCGTGAGTCAAATTGCGGCCCCTAGGGGAGAAATCCCAGTACTGCACTCCCAGGGACTTGCGCAGATAGTCTCCCTGGGTCGGAGATTTTAGCAGTGCAGCCCATTGTGGGAGAACTCTCCACTGGAAAACGCCCAACTTGGCACCCCCCACGGTCTAAGCAGCCTTGATTGACTCCCTGGGTCTGAGACTTTGTGATACAACCCAGTAAAGGAGTAGTGGTGACTGAGATACCACAGACTTGAGATCCAGAGCATCTTAAGTGAACTCGTAGTGACTCAGGGAAGAACCCAGAGAAGTCACAAACTTTCAAAATCATGGGAAAGAGAAATAACAATAGAGCAGTGAATGCCAACAACCCCACAACATCAGAATCTGATAACACAGAAATCCAAAGACCTCTAGAAGATCAAATTAGGAAAATAACTTTAGAAATAATAGAGGACTTTCGAAAAGAATTTAGAGAGAGTCAAAAAGAGATAAAGGATGCAATTAATGAAGTAAAGGCCTCAATTCAAAGTATAAACAACAGATTAGACCCCATGGAGAATAGAATCTCGCTTCTTGAAGATGATCATTCTAAAAATGAATGCATAGTTTCTAATTTAGGAAAAAAAACCTGACAGCAGGAATCTGACATTGAAGAAATACGGGCCCATTTCAAGAGAGCTAACCTAATAATTGGAATAGAGGAGGGAAAAGAAGGTGAAACCAAAGGGATCAACAATCTCTTCAAGGAAGTAATAGCAGAAAATTTTCCAAACATAGAGCAAGAAGTCGATACACAGGTCCAGGAAACTTATAGAACTCCCTTTAGACAGGATCAGAGAAGAGGATCCCCACGCCACATAATTGTCAAAATGACTAATGTGGAAGCCAAGGAGAGAATCTTAAAGGCAACAAAAACAAAAGGCCACGTGACATACAGAGGCAAACCAATTAGAATCACTCCAGACTTCCCAAACCAAGTTATGAAAGCCAGAAGGGCATGGAGTAACATATTCCAAACTCTGAAAGAAAACAACTTCCAGCCAAAAATTTCCTACCCAGCAAAACTATCCATCAAATTAGATGGGGAAATAAGAAGCTTCCATGACAAACAGCAACGGAAGGAATTTATGTCTTCAAAACCAGCGCTAGAGAAAATACTCAAGGAGATTAACTGCAAAGAGGAAATGGGTAATACACGCCAGAACCAAAGAAACAAGAATTCCCATCCAGAAGACAACTAAGCAAAGAAGAATAAACAGTATCTCAAACAGAAATAAGATCTTAACATGTTGGGAATTAAAAATTATCTCTCTATAATCACACTGAATGTAAACAGCCTCAACTCCCCAATAAAAAGACATAAAGTGGCAAAATGGATTAAAAGCCAGAATCCATCCATCTGCTGCTTACAAGAAACACACCTTACAAGTAAAGATAGGAACAAACTCAAGATAAAGGGCTGGAGCAAGGTAATCCATGCTGATGGTACTCGAAGACAAGCAGGAGTAGCAACTATGATATCAGACAAGTTAGACTTCAAACCCAAACTTATTAGAAGAGACAAAGAAGGTCACATTTTACTGGTAAAAGGAATAGTCCAGCAAGAGGAAATAACAATAATCAACATCTATGCCCCAAACATAGGGGCAGCTACTTTCATAAATCAAACTCTTTGTGACATGAAGTCACACATAAATCCCAACACAATAATACTGGGAGACTTCAACACACCTCTCACAATACTAGACTGATCTTCCAGACAAAGGGTCAGTAAAGATGTCTCAGAACTAAAGAACACCATTAACCAAATGGACCTGTTGGACACATATAGAATATTTCACCCAACTACAGCAGAGTTTACATTTTTCTCAGCTGCTCACGGAACCTTCTCCAAAATAGATCACATCCTGGGACACAAAATGAGCACTAGCAAATTTAAAAAATGTTACATACTTCCCTGTGTCATTTCAGACCATAATGGAATGAAACTAGAAATCAACTATAAGAAGACCCAGAGAAACAACATAAACATGTGGAGACTGAACACCACACTTCTGAATGAAAAATGGGTCATAGAAGATATAAGAGGTGAAATCAAGAAATTTCTAGAAACAAATGAAAATAAAGAAACAACATATCAAAACCTCTGGGACACTTTGAAGGCAGTATTAAGAGGAAAATTTATAGCACTGAGTGCTCACATAAGAAAAACAGAAAATCTTCAAATAAATAGCCTTATGACACACCTCAAAGCCCTTGAAAAGCAGAAACAATTGAACCCCAAAGCCAGCAGAAGACGGGAAATTATTAAAATTAGAGCAGAAATTAATGAAATAGAAATAAAAAAACAATACAAAAAATCAACAAAACCAAAAGCTGGTTTCTTGAAAAAATTAACAAGATTGATAAACCACTAGCCAACCTAACTAAAAAAAAGAGAATCAACCCAAATTATGAAGATAAGGGATGAAAAAGGAGACATTACTACTGACAGCATAGAAATCCATAGGATTATCAGAAACTACTTTGAAAAACTATACTCCAACAAAATGGAAAATCTGGAGGAAATCGACAACTTCCTAGATAAATACAACCTTCCTAAACTGAGTCAAGAAGATATAGAACACTTAAACCAACCAATAACAATCAAAGAGATTGAAATAGCAATAAAGAGCTTACCATCAAAGAAAAGCCCAGGACCAGATGGTTTCCCAAGTGAATTCTATAAAACCTTTATAGAAGAACTAATCCCAATACTACTCAAACTATTTCGGGAAATAGAAAGAACCGGGACTCTCCAAAATACATTCTATGAAGCCAACATCACACTAATACCCAAACCGAATAAAGACAGTTCAAGGAAGGAAAACTACAGGCCTATATCTCTGATGAACTTGGATGCAAAACTATTAAACAAAATACTAGCAACACGCATTCAAAATGACATCAAGAAAATCATTCACCATGACCAGGTAGGGTTCATCCCAGGGATGCAAGGCTGGTTCAATATACAAAAATCAATCCATGTAATTCATCATATAAACAGAATCAAAGACAAAAACCACATGATCATCTCAATAGATGCTGAAAAAGCATTTGATAAAATTCAACATCCATTTATGATAAAAACACTGCAGAGAATTGGAATAGAAGGAACATATCTCAACATTATTAAGGCAATCTACAATAATCCCACTGCCAACATCATATTAAATGGGGAAAAACTTCAAGAATTCCCCCTAAAAACTGGAACGAGACAAGGATGTCCACTATCCCCACTTCTCTTCAATATAGTACTAGAGACTCTAGCCAGAGCAATAAGGCAAGAAAAGGAAATCAAAGGAGTACAAATAGGAAAAGAAGAACTTAAGCTTTCACTATTTTCAGATGACATGATACTATATTTAGAAAACCCAACAAACTCAACCAAAAGGCTTATAGAACTGATCAACAAATTCAGCAAGGTATCTGGATACAAAATCAATCTTAAAAAATCAGAAGCTTTCCTGTACACCAACCATAAATCCACTGAAAAAGAAATTCAGAAAACACTTCCACTCAGGATCTCCCACAAAAAAATAAAATACCTAGGAATAAACTTGACCAAGGAGGTAAAAGATCTCTACAAAGAAAATTATAAAACACTGAAAAAAGAAATCGAAGAAGATCTTAGAAGATGGAAAGATCTTCCATGTTCATGGATTGGCAGAATAAATATCATTAAAATGGCCATCCTCCCAAAAGTGATCTACAGATTTAATGCAATGCCCATTAAACTACCAAGATCATTCCTCACAGACATAGAAAAATCAGTCCTTAAATTTATCTGGAATAACAAAAAGCCCAGAATAGCCAAGGTAGTTCTCAGCAACAAAAACCACGCAGGAGGAATCACAATACCTGACTTTAAACTATACTACAAAGCCATTGTAATAAAAACAGCATGGTACTGGCAAAAGAACAGATATATAGACCAATGGAGCAGAATAGAATACCCAGAAACAAGTCCACACACTTTCAGCCAATTGATTTTTGACAAAGAGGCCAAAAACATACACTGGAAAAAAGATAGCCTCTTCAACAAATGGTGTTGGCAAAACTGGTTAACCATATGCAGAAAATTGGATGTTAATCCCACTTTTTTACCCTGTACAAAAGTCAACTCATGATGGATCTAAGACTTGGAAATTAAGCCTGAGACCTTGAAGCTCCTTGAAGAGGGCATAGGTCCAACACTACAACACATAGGCACAGACAAACATTTCCTCAACAAGACCCCAAAGGCACAACAAATTAAAAGGAGAATCAATACATGGGATTGCATGAAACTGAATAGCTTCTGTTCAGCAAAGGAAACTATCAAGAATCTCAGTCAAGAGCCAACAGAATGGGAGAAGATTTTTGCCACCTACACCACTGATAGAGGACTAATATCTAGAATATACAGAGAACTCAAGAAACTCAACACTAAGAAAACAAAGCATCCAATAACAAAATGGGCAAATGAACTAAATGGACACTTCACAAAAGAAGAAATTCAAATGGCCAATAAATGCATGAAAAAATGCTCAACATCACTGGCAATCAGAGAGATGCAAATCAAAACTACCCTGAGATTTCACCTAACTCCAACTAGAATGGCCATCATTCAAAACACAAACAACAACAGATGCTGGCGAGGATGTGGAGAAGTGGGAACTCTAAGACATTGTTGGTGGGATTGCAAATTAGTGCAACCACTTTGGAAAACAGTATGGAGAATCCTCAGAAGAATGGGAACAAATCTACCATTTGATCCAGCAATACCACTGTTGGGTATCTACCCAAAAGAAAAGAAACCAAACTACCAAACTAATGCATGTGTATCTATGTTCATAGCTGCACAATTCACCATAGCCAAACTATGGAACCAGCCAAGATGTCCATCAACAGATGAATGGATTACAAAACTGTGGGATATGTACACAATGGACTTTTACTCAGCCATCAAAAAAAACTCAATTACATCATTTTCAGGGAAATGGATGGAACTGGAGGACATTATGCTAAGTGAGATTAGTCAGTCACAAAAAATAAGAAATCAGATGCTTTCCCTAATATGTGAGAGTTAGGGAGAAAATAGGAGCAAACAAGACAACCTAAAGGAGGAGAAATGAGGGGGGAAGAGGAAAATCTCTAAAGCTCACAATGTACTTAAACATATCGAAGTCAATCACTAAGCAAAGCAAGGGAGGGAGGGACGCGGAGGGAATGGGGTGGGATTTGAGTAGGGGTTAAATCAGCGATGAGTACATGTTTGTACACACAAGTTTTTTACCCCAATAAGTTGTATGAATATAATGCACCAATAAAAAAAAATTAAAAAAAAACAAATATGGGTATATGTGTGAATATAACATTGTTAACCTAGATACCCAGTATTTGGAGGGAGGGAAAAGGGATAGTGAGGGGGGGCACCAAGTACTGTGTGAATATATGCCATTGTCAACACGATCTACATTATGATGTGAGACTATAGTGCACCATTGAAAAAAGGGGTGGGTGGGGCTAGTAGTGTAGCTTGGAGGTAGAATGCCCCTGGATTCCATCCCTAGTACCACAAGGGAAAAATATAGGATTGGGACAAGAATTTCCACTATCAATATTACATTGCATATGGCTAAAAAACAAATAGGAAAAGTTTAAATAAATTATGGTGTTGGAAAGAAAAAATTTGCACACAATGATATTAAAAATATCTAAGAAAACACATAAAGATAATTTGGTAAATATATGGTAAATATAATTGAAGTATAATTGGAAGACTTTCCTATATGTCAATAGTAACCAAATAGAAATGCCTTTGGCAACCCTAAACATAAAATAATTAGGCAAAACATGACGAGAAATATGCAAGACGCATAACAAGAAAATTATAAAATGAAGTGAATGATGTTAAAGGAGATCTAAATAAACAGGCATTTTGTGTCTGGATGGAAAACTTTTTTATTTATTCTCTACCTTTATTTTCCAAAATGTTCAGATCACAACTTTTTATTAAATTAATATTCAACATTTTGAGTATTATGACTATTCTACTGCTATTTGTTAATTGAGACACATGGTAAAGCATTTTTAAAATTCCTTCCTTGAACTTTTTTCCCTGGAGTTAATAATTGCCTTGCTTTTCATTTGACAAGTTTAAACGTATTTGTTACCAGTGAATCCCTAAATATCCTATGTGTCATTTATGCCAGTTCACATGTCAATTGCATTTTTTCCCTAGAGATACTGCTGCGATAACCCGACCTCCTCTTCCCTCCCTCCTTCTCAGCCCACTGCCTTGCCGTCAACCTAGAATGTTTCTTTACTGATACCCAAAGAAGTGCCCGTGCTCACTCCATCTCACGTGCTGAGTTTGCTAAAGTCTGGATCCCAAGTCTCCCAGGTGTTCTTATTTATTTGGTCAAAAGTGGCCTTCTAGTAGCTTCTTCTTCTTCTTCTTCTTCTTCTTCTTCTTCTTCTTCTTCTTCTTCTTCTTCTTCTTCTTCTTCTTCTTCTTCTTTTTTGGTGGTACTGGGGTTCCTGGAAACCCTTTACCTCTGGGCTCCATGGTCTGAATCCACGTGGAATCTGAAATTCCGTGATGATGTGCCTCAGTGCAAGAACTTATTTATTATTATTTATTATGTTTGGTAATGCCATAGAATCTTTTCATCATGACTTTCATGTCCTTCCATTTTGGAAATATTTCTTGAACTATTTCTTCGATAATTTCTTCCCTCTCGGGAGTCTTTATTCTTCCTTTTTGAATATGCTGTCAGTTGAATGTGAACTCCTAAACCAATCCTCTTACGTTCACATTGATTCTCTCCCACTTTGGATGGAAAATTTAATATTTAAAAAAGTAAACTCTCTCTGTCCTAATTTTAGACCATCTCAACAAAATGTCCACCATATTTTATATGGACATTCAAATAGAGAAGGGGTGTAAAAAACAAAGAGGACACTTGGAATTGAAGATTAAAAATTAATATAAGGTGTAGTATTGTGCTAATCAATGACTAAACATTTTAAAACTTGCACAGGAATCAACTAACAGATGAACTTAATAGAATCATGAATTCGACAATAGGCTAAAGGGTGTGTGCAACTTACACCTTTCTCTGCTATTACAGTAACATCTGAAGTGCATGGGGGAAATATGACATTCTATTAAAGCCACACACTTGGAAAATTAACCAAGATACCTAATTCATAACATGCAATATATTAATCAGCTGTATCCAACAGTTAAAATTTCCAAATACAGGAATTAGGAGAAAATTTAAGATAATATATAAAATATTTGGGATATTTGGGTGAAGCAATATAATCTTGACGTTTTACTTTATTTTTGGTGGTACTGGGAATTGAACCCAGGGGAATTTTACCTCTAGCTATATCCCCAGCCCTTTTAGTTTTTGTTTGAAAACAGGGTCTTATTATTTTGCTGAGGCTGTCCTTGAATCTGCAGTCCTCCTATTTCAGCCTCCTAAGTACTGGGATAACAGGTGTGCACCACCACAACTGGATTAATCTAGACATTTCAAGTAAAACGAAAACAATCTGGCCAAAAATCTGTAGAAGAGAAAAATTCAATTAATAAAATGACAAGTGATGGACTTTTGGAAAACAATACTTAACAAGTTAGGGATTCTTACCTTTTATATGTAAACAGCTTAAAAATCAATAAGAAAAATGCACATAACTGAAAAGAAAAATGGGCAAAGGATATGCACAAAAGATTTGGTTAAGAAAAATTTATGAAAAGATGGTCAGTGTTGAGGGGAATGTAAATTTCAGCCATAAAATTAGATTTTGTTCTGCTTCTTTAGTTTGCAAAAATTACAAAGACTAGTAAAACCCACTGTTTCTAAGAATGTGAAAATAGGCCTTTATAGATGCAATGGCTGAAAGAAAAGATTGGTGAAGCTTCATAGGAATGCAAGTTGCCAATCAGGTGAAATGTAAAATGCACTTATCTCTGATGGAAGCAATTTTAGGATGAAATGAAGGGTGTATGAATAATGATGTTCAATCTATTTTTTTTTGTTTGTTTGTTTGTGGTACTGGAGATGGAACCCAGGGACATTCTCCAAACTACACCTGCAGCCTTACTCTATTCTTTTACTTTGAAGCAGGTCTTACTAAGTTGTGGAGGGCCTCACTAAGTAGCTGAGGCTGACTGAAAACCTGCGATCCTCTTGTTTCAGCCTCCCAGGTACTGGGATGACAATTTTGCACCACCACACCCAGCTGAGAATTTTTTTTTCTGGAGGCATTCTACCTCTGAGCTACACCTCAAACCTATTTTTTCTTTATTTTGAAACTGGGTCTCATTGAGTTGCAAAGGACCACACTAAGTAGCTGAGGCTGTCCGCGAACCGTGAACCTCCTGTATCAGCCTCACAAATGCTGGGATTACAAGCGTGCGCCACCACACCTGGCTCAGAATAGTTTATAAGGAGAAAGTGCTGCAGCCATTTGATAGAATGATGTAGACCTGTGTGGACTGAATCACATAGTTAGATATCTAAAAGACATTCTAACTTCCGGGAAGATGGCGACCGAGAAAAGCGGGGCTTAAGAGTCCCGCTAACAACCAATCTCCATTACCACAAAAAGAGCGCCTTTCATAGCCAGAAAACACCATCACCAGAAAAACAAAAAAACCCACCAGGCTCCAGAGAGAAAGCGGACTGAGAACAGAGCTCAGGGCCACAGAGGAGACACACGAGCCCGAGGACGCGGCAGCAGCGCCATACTGCCGGCGGCAGCGGCGAACTCAATGGACGGCTACAGCAAGCCAGGTGAGCCGCTGTGGAACAGCCAGGCGGGATCTTTCGGTGCAGACAGCATTTAAAGCTCCCAGTGGCTGAGCTCAGCACACGCTGCAGGGATTCAGAGTGGAAATCAAAACCAGAGAAGAAAAAATACGCCAGCCTCATGGCCGAGGGCGTGGCAGAGGTGCCATATTGCCACCGGCGGCGGCAGCAGCAGTGAATTCGCCGAGTCCAGTACAGCTACATCTGCATACTCAAGAACAGTGAGTCAAATTGCGGGCCACAGAGGAGAAATCGCAGTATTGGGCCTCCTGGGACTTGACCCAGTGAGGGAGTGGTGGTGGCAGAGATATCACACCATAGGAGAACGTGCAACCTGGCACCCCCCATAGTTTAAAGCAGCCTCTATCGACTCCCTGGGTCGGAGACTCTGTGATACAACCCAGTAAAGGAGTAGTGGGGTCTGAGATAATACAGACTCGAGATCCAGAGCACCTTAAGTGAAGCCATAGTGACCCAAGGGAAGAACCCAGAGAAGGCACAAACCTCCGAAATCATGGGAAAGAGGAATAACACTGGAGTAATGAATGTGCACAACCCCACAACATCAGAACCTGATAAAACAGAAAATCAGAGATTTCTAGAAGATCAAATCAGGAAAATAACTGTAGAAATAATAGAGGTGCTTCGAAAAGAACTCAGAGAGAGCCAAAAAGAGATAAAGGATGCAATTAATGAAGTAAAGGCCTCAATTCAAAGCACAAACAACCGATTAGAACACATGGAGAACAGAATCTCGCTCTTAGAAGATGAGCAATCCAAAAATGAATGCATAGTTTCTAATCTAGAAAAAAATATCCAACAGCAGGAATCTGACATTGAAGAAATATGGGCCCATCTTAAGAGAGCTAACCTAAGAATAATTGGAATAGAGGAGGGAAAAGAAAGTGATACCAAAGGGATCAACAATCTCTTCAAGGAAGTAATAGCAGAAAATTTTCCAAATATAGAGCAAGAGGTTGATACACAGATCCAGGAAACTTATAGAACTCCCTTTAGACAGGATCGGAGAAGAGGATCCCCACGCCATATAATTGTCAAAATGACCAATGTGAAAGCCAAGCAGAGAATCTTAAAGGCAACAAAAACAAAGGGCCAACTGACATTCAGAGGCAAACCAATTAGAATCACTCCAGACTTCCCAAACCAAGTCATGAGAGCCAGAAGGGCTTGGAGTAACATATTCCAAACTCTGAAAGAAAACAACTTCCAGCCAAAAATTTCCTATCCAGCAAAACTTTCTATCAAATTAGATGGAGAAATAAGAAGCTTCCATGACAAACAGAAACTGAAGGAATTTATGTCTTCAAAACCAGCGCTAGAGAAAATACTCAAAGAGATTAACTACAAAGAAGAAATAGGTAACACTCACCAGAACCAGAGAAACAAGAGTTTCCATCCAACAGACAACTAAGATTGGTTATCTGTGGAGATTCATTATTTATGTTAGTCTTTTACCTATCTCTAAGTTGTATTGTTTGCCTTTATTGTTGTTAATTTTTAGGATTTCTAGTTGGAATATTAATATACCTTCAGATATAGCATTTGGAAATATTTTATCCCATTCTATTAGTAACTGTTAACTCTGTTTACATTGTCTTTGGATATACAATATTTTCTTTTATTTTTTAGGGAGTTTGTATATTCTTCTGTTGCCTGTGCCATTGAAATCATATCCAAGAAATCACTGCCAATTTCAATGTTGTGAGGTTTTATGACCCAGATTTTCTCCTAAAAGTTTATAGTCTTAAGATTTATATTTAGGTCTTTTATCTATTTTGAGTTAATACTTGTATATGGGATTAGGTAAGGGTCCAATTTTATTCTTTTCCATGTAATTATTATTTTTCAACAATATTTAGTTAAAAGATTATTATTTCCACCACCAAATGTTCGTGGAAACCTTGTCAAAAATAACTTGACAATATAGGGAAGAATTTAGCTCTAGGCTTGTATTTAACTCCAATGGTCTATATATCTGCCTTTAGAACAGTACTACACTGTTTCAATTATTGTAGCTTTATATGGTTTGAAATCAGAAAATATATATCTGCTAGCTTTGTTCTTTTTCAAGATCGTTTTGGGTATCTAGAATTCATATTACATATTAGGATAGATTTTTTTCTGAAAAATAAATATATAAATATATGATAGTTTCACCTAAAAAAACAGAAAAATATATGCTCTAGTAAGAAAGAAAGCAAAAAGAAATATTGAAATGCTATCTTTAAATCATCAAACACTTGGTATCAGACAAATGAAACTCTTATGTGAGATTATCATTTTTAATTTTGGATAAATTGCTATAATACTAGATGTCAACCACTAAGCCAAGCATGGGAAGGAGGGATGGGGAGAGAATGGGGTGGGGATCGGGTGGGGGCTGACTGGGCGATGTGTGCATGTATGTCTACAAAAGTTTGTATCCCACTATGATGTATGAATACAGTGCACCAATAAAATAAAATTAAAAAAAATAAAAGACATTCTAAAATATTGTTAAATAAGGTTAAGAAAACTGTGTACCACGTGGTTCTGCTGTTTTAAAATGTAAAGATGACTTTATAGTGATAAATGTTTATCCAGATAGGTGCCTGTGTGTATATAAAATGGTCTGGGAGTGGCCTCCTCCTAGTTGACAGGTAGAGCTTGAGGCTGGGGATGAGGGGTATTCCTGATGGGTGGGAGCCTTTGATGTTTGAAGCCTTTCAGTGTAAGTGAATCTGTCCCTGGCTATGCAAAACCCTTTGTACTTTTCCCTCTGACTGTTGTGGGCTAAGTCTTGTAAAGCACCTGTCCCAAAGCCTATTGTTAGTGAGGTCCTGCTAAAGCTGAAGGTGCTGCACATTACTAAGCCGCACTGGTCAACCCCCTGACCATGGGTTCTTACCCATCACCTGGAAAGCCTCTGGTAAATCCCTGTGTGCCAGTGGTCATATGCCCAGCTCTGGAAGTGGAGGCTGAGGGGCCATGAAAGGCTGAGTCCCTTGCAGGAAGGCTGAGGTCCCTGTCACACAGTTGTGTAGGCTGCCACTGCACTGTCATTGGGGAAGCCCTGGAGGATGGGACCCGAGCAGTCAAAGGCGTGCCAATGCTGTGGTGGGGCAAGTTGTTAACGTGTAAGCTTTTCAGCCATATTGTAGTAATTGTGTCTGTAGCTAGCACCCAGTATGACAAGATTATCAGAGAGTATAGCTGTTTATCAGCTAGTCATCATGGCCCAATTGTCCTTTAAATGCACCAGAATACTATAGAAGTTGAACAAGGCAGAGGGAGACCCCCTCAGCTTCCCTGAAAACCACCATGTGCCCACACTGAGGAAATGAAATACAGTTTCCAAGCAAAAAGTGGACCTGAAATGCATTCCTTTCCTATCTGTGCTGTGACCTCTCCCCTCTGACATCTTAGAAATCAAGGCATACACCATCAGTGGGGGGCCAACCACATGCTTCTAAAGAAGCAGCATCTGGTTTGACTGGCACAAAAGCCCTGTGAAGTAGGAACGATGCTTCCCCCACTTGACAGATGATGAGATGGACCTTCGGAGGAGTTGGTGACCAGTCCATCATTCTGCGGCAGGAAAGGCAAAGCTGGGAATGGAAATGGAACTCAATCCATACACACATGCATGTATACACATGTATGTACTTGTATGTTTTGGAGAAGGTGCTAAAACATTCCAAGTCTGAAATTCCCTTCACTTTACCTGTGCCTGTCAAGACATCATTTCTTTTATTTTTATTTTTATTTTTATTTTTTATTTTTATTTTATTATTTATTTTTTTTTTACTGGTGCACTGTATTCATACATCATAATGGGATAAAAAAAAAAACTTTTGTAGAAATACATGCACACATTGCCCAGTCAGCTCCCACCCGATCCCCACCCCATTCTCTCCCCATTCCTCTTTCCCATGCTTGGCTTAGTGGTTGACATCTAGTATTATAGGAATTTACTCAAAATTAACAATGATAATCTCTCATAACAGTTTCATTTGTCTGATACCAAGCTTTTGATGACTTAAAGATAACATTTCAATATTTCTTTTTGCTTTCTTTATTATCAGAGAATATTTTTTTCTTTTTTTTTGGTGAAACTATCATACAATTATTTATTTATTTTTCAGAAAAATTCTATCCTAATGTGGAATATGGACTCTAGATACCCAAAACGATCTCGAAAAAGAGCAAAGCTAGAAGATGTATATTTTCTGATTTCAAACCATATAAAGCTATAATAATTGAAACAGTGTAGTACTGTTATAAAGGCAGATATATAAACCATTGGAGTTAAATAAATGCCTAGAGATAAATTCTTCCATATATTGTCAAGTTATTTTTGGCAAGGTTTCCACGAACATGGTGGAGGAAATAATAATCTTTTAACTAAATATTGTTGAAAAATAATAATTATATGAAAAGGAATAAAATTGGACCCTTACCTAATCCCATATACAAATATTAACTCAAAATAGATAAAAGACCTAAATATAAATCTTTAAGACTATAAACTTTTAGAAGAAAATCTGGGTCATTAAACCTCACAACATTAAAATTGGCAGTGATTTCTTGGATATGATTTCAATGGCACAGGCAACAAAAGGGTAAAAAAACTCCCTAAAAAATAAAAAAAATATTGTATATCCAAAGACAATGTAAACAGAGTTAAAAGTTACTGATAGAATGGGATAAAATATTTCCAAATGCTATATCTGAAGGTATATTAATATTCCAACTAGAAATCCTAAAAATTAACAATAATAAAGGCAAACAATACCATTTAGAGATAGGTAAAAGACTAACATAAATAATGAATCTCCACAGATAACCAATCTTAGTTGTCTGTTGGATGGAAAATCTTGTTTCTCTGGTTCTGGTGTGTGTTACCTAATTCTTTGTAGTTAATCTCTTTGAGTATTTTTTTCTAGCGCTGGTTTTGAAGACATAAATTCCTTCAGTTTCTGTTTGTCGTGGAAGCTTCTTATTTCCCCGTCTAATCTGATAGAAAGTTTTGCTGGGTAGGAAACTTTTGGCTGGAAGTTGTTTTCTTTCAGAGTTTGGAATATGTTACTCCAAGCCCTTCTGGTTTTCATGACTTGGTTTGGGAAGTCTGGAGTGATTCTAATTGGTTTGCCTCTGAATGTCACTTGGCCCTTTGCTTTTGTTGCCTTTAAGATTCTCTGCTTGGCTTCCACATTGGTCATTTTGACAATTATGTGGCGTGGGGATCCTCTTCTCCGATACTGTCTAAAGGGGGTTCTATAAGTTTCCTGGACCTGTGTATCGACCTCTTGCTCTATTTTTGAAAAATTTTCTGCTATTACTTCCTTGAAGAGATTGTTGATCCCTTTGGTTTCACCTTCTTTTCCCTCCTCTATTCCAATTATTCTTAGGTTAGCTCTCTTAAAATGGGCCCATATTTCTTCAATATCAGATTCCTGCTGTCGGATATTTTTTTCTAGTTTAGAAACTATGCGTTCATTTTTGGAGTGATCATCTTCTAAGAGCGAGATTCTATTCTCCATGTGGTCTAATCGGTTGTTTGTACTTTGAATTGAGGCCTTTACTTCATTAATTGCATCCTTTATCTCTTCTTGGCTCTCTCTGAATTCTTTTCAAAACACCTCTATTATTTCTACAGTTATTTTCCTGATTTGACCTTCTAGAAATCTCTGATTTTCTGTTTTATCGGGTTCTGATGTTGTGGAGTTGTGGGCATTCATTGATCCATTGTTATTCCTCTTTCCCATGATTTCGGAAGTTTGTGGGTCACTATGACTTCACTTAAGGTGTTCTGGATCTCGAGTCTGTGGTATCTCGGTCCCCACTACTCCTTTACTGGGTTGTATGGCAGAGTCTCAGACCCAGGGAGTCAATCGAGGCTGCTTTAGACCATGGGGGGGTGCCAGGTTGGGCGTTCTCCTATGGTGTGATATCTCTGCCACTGCCACTCCCCCACTGGGTCAAGTCCCTTGGAGTACAGTACTGGGATTTCTTCTCTAGGGGCCGCAATTTGACTCACTGTTGTTGACTGTGCCGATGGAGCTGTAGTGGACTCAAGTGAATTCGCTGCTCCTGCCGCTGGTGGCAATATGGCGCTGCTGTCACGCCCTCGGCCGTGAGGCTGGCGTATTTCTTCTCTGGTTTTGCGCTTGGCTCTGATTCCCTGCAGGGTGTGCTGAGCCCAGCCACTGGGAGCTTTAGATGCTCCCTGCGCCAAAAAATCTGCCGAATCCTGCCTGCCTGTTCCGCAGCGGCTCACCTTGGCTCGCTGTCCACCGCTCCTCTCTGGAGCCTGGTGGGCTGTTGAGTGCGTTCGTCTGGAGCCATCCGGTGAACTCGCTGCTGCCGCCTGCCATAAGGCATTGCTGCCATGTCCTTGGGTGTGAGGCCAGCGTATCTCCTCTGTGGCTCTGAGCTCCGTTCTGAGTCCCCCTCCTCTTTGGGGCCTGGTGCTGCAAGGAAAGATGGCACCCACCACTCCGTGCCGTGGCTCCAGCCGCAGCACTCCATCATTTCTGATTATTAAGACCCTAAAGAGTTACCTTTACCACCTAAAGTCCTATGATCAATGAGCATTCAACCCTCTACCCAGCTCCCCATCTGGCAGAGGTACAAAGTAGCCTTCAAGTTAGTGGGGAAAGAAGTCTCCATGTTCTCCCTTTGAAGTGGCAACCCCAGATGGAGACAACACCGCATTGCTCTGAGCTCTCTGTGCCTGTGGCCAGCCACAGAGAGAGCCTTTCCCCTTCTCAGCATCAGGGTTTGCCCTGGCTTTTCTTTATTTGAAGCAAAGTTCTCCCTGGAGTCTTTTAATTGTTCTTCTTTGCCCAAGTCCGGGGTCACTACTTCTGGAAATGCATGGTTGTTTCTTTTCCTAGATTAAGAAGAAACTGACAATTTCTTGCTAAACTTTCGTAAAACTTTCTTTGTATTTTTTTCTCTTACACAAATTGGTTAAAGCAGCATTCAGATCCCCACTAAGGGGGTTCCTTGGAAGAGACTGAAATTGGTTTTGTGAGCTCAAGGGCTCAAGAACAGTAGTTCCTTTTTTTGCCCTGGGTACATAATATATATAGGCTTCCCTATGATGTGTCTGCATTGCCAGCATCATTATTCTCCTACTTTGGAAACTAAGTAAATGAGAGTTACTTGAGTGCAAGCACTATGATACTCAACAGTCAATCTGATCACCCGGATAGCTACCAAGTGACTACTGGGTGTGTGTGTGTGGGTAGCCTAGATGGGGACAAAGGAATGCTTCATGTCAGGACAGGATGGAGTGGGGCAGCAGGAGATCTCACCATGATACTCAGGTGGTCACACAATTTAAAATGTAGGACTTGTTTATTTCTACAGTTTTCCACCTAATATGTGTGATTGAGGTTGACCATGGCAGCTGAGCATACAGAGAGTGACATGTTGGGCGAGGGGGCCATAGTGAAGACAGCTGGGGCATTTGTGCTTCTGTGGTTTGAATGTGTCCCAGTGTTCACATGTCAGGAACTTCATCCCAGTCATGTGGTTCCTCTCCTCCCCTCTCTCTCTTCCGTCTGCCATGGCATAATATAGCAGGAAGCCCTCCCCAGATACAGCCCTTGAGCATGGGTTTCCCAGCCCCTAGAACCATGAGCCAATATGCTCTGGTACGGTATTAATTATCTAGTCTGTGGTATTCCGTCAGAGCAGCACAAAATGGACCAAGATGTATGCTGAAGCCAATTCTTGTTCTTCCTTATGTATATGATTCTTACTGAGACTTTTGCAACTTACCCAATTAAACAGGTAGAGTCTAGTTCCCCACGATTTACCTCTGACTTTGACCATCTTGACCTCTTTTTGTCAATGGGATGTTACGAGATGTGATGCAAGCAGAGGCATGAAAAATCCCTGGGTGATTAGGCTTCCTCATCATCCCGGTGCTGCCACTGCTGCTGTGAGCACATACCTGGGCGGGCCCTGCACGTTGGGAACCCAGGAGGCAGAGTCTCAAGGCGTCCCAGCCAGGCCATGCTACACCAGGTCGTGCAGTGCCAGCCAGAGCTGGCTGGGCCCTGGGCCCTGACCACTGAGAGAGAAATGCTCTCTGAGGGTTTGCTAGTTGTTAGCCAACTTTATTAAGGAAACAATGGATCCTTGGCTTTTAAGGACATTTGCAGGGAAGCCCAAACCTGAACTTTAGGTGCAGCCATTTTTAGCTATTGAACTATGGTTGCATCATTGTAGGCTCCCAGAGTTGGCTTAGAAGAATTCACCATCAAAAGAATGTGCTTTGGAACTTGAGATAAGGGAATCAAAATAGTAATAGTACATCAAAGAGGGGAGGGTACCTGCATTAGACTTTTTCTTGATATGACCAAAATCCTTGACAAGAACAATTTAGAGGAGGAAAAGTATTTCAACTCATGGTTTCAGGGTGAAGTCTATAGTTGGTTGGCTCCAAGGGAGAAACATCATGGTAGCATGGGGTGGCAGAGGAAAGCTGTTTAGGGCAGCTGGGGAGGGGGAGAGAGAGAAGAGACGAGACGAGATGAGACAAGATGAGAAGAGAAGAGAAGATAAAGAAGAGAAGAGAAGAAAGAGAATAGAGAGAAGAGAGAGAGGGGTGGCAGGGGCCTGGGACAGCTATAGTTCTCAAGGCCATGCCTCCATTAACCCTGTGCAGCTATGCCCACCTCTGGCAGTGCAACTGCAATGCCAGAAAATGAGCTTTTATGAGGACAATTCATATCCAAATCCAACAATGCTTTCCCCCATCAAAACCATATTAAAGCTTTTCCTGAAAAATCTGGTAGAAAAAGTGTTGTGTTACAGAAAATTATTTCTATCTAAATATTTAAGCATTCTACTTTGTATTTATGCATCTGCCATAAATTGTATTGATTTGGTAAACAGGAGGCATTCATGATAAAGAATGGAAATAATAAATAAAATAAAAACAAATTGAAAGTACTCTGGATCTGTTTTCAGTAACCATCCTATCTGTAGGGGTCCTCACATCAGACATAAAAACTATGCCAGGGTACAAGCAGAGCTAAACAAAGAAGCTCCCTTCAATAAAAATGGAATTAGTGGCACCTACTATTCTCAATAGAAGAGCTTTTATTAAATTTTACTTCAAGTTAAGAGAAGAAAATGAAGTGGTATTTAAAAGAGGGAATTGCTGATCTTCAAATAAATTTTGCCTTGCCATGAAAGACATTATTTTGTGAAAAAACCCTATAAGATTAAGAACAAAAATATAAAAAATAGGATGGGTTTGAAGCCTTTCTTTTTTTAACTCCATGTTTCAACTACAAAAAATCTTAATTATGTTCTGTGATAAAGTGAGCGTTGGCCTTAGGTTCAGTAATGCCATGATGCTCCCCTAGGTGACCACAAGGCACTAATGTTCGTCAGCTTGTTTGGCTTCTGTAACTCCTGCTTATCTTGCACCTGCAGAGAAACAAAGACCGTTAGGGACTTTCTATCCTTAAAACAATCAAGAGGTGGACAATAGAAGGGACAGACATGGGTGTTGAGCTACTGCACAATGCTGTCCCTGGTTTCTGTACTTTCCGCTTGACTTGCACACCCAGTGAAAGAAACTGCTGGGGATTGTCCGTATCTGTGAGGACCTAAACTCTTCACTCCTGAGCTTGTGATTTTGATGTATAAAAGGACATAAAGAGGACATATAAAAAGGGGCTGCACTCAGGACTAAACACCCTGCAGTGTAGTCGCTGGGTGGTTAATACACACTTTCTATTTGGCTTAAACTAAGTCTGAATGATCTTTCTGGTGGTTGCTCTATTATAAAAGATAAGGAAATCAGCTTTCTGATATCCCTGTCTTAACAACTATCTTGATTTTTATTACTGATATTTATATTTACTTTGTCAATGTTAATAGCAATTACATTCCATTGTATAACAATTATCCCTACTGTTTTTTAGCTTTTTTCTATATTTAAGTGAATTTTCTACTTATGAGTTCATTCTTTTAATAACAGCTCTCACTCTCCTGGAAGGCTTTTTATTTTGCTTTCTTGATGTCTTTTATCAATGAGCATTTTTTTTCTGTCTTCCTTCTTCCATAAAAGGTTTTCACTACACTACTACCAGCCCAACTGTCTGCTGCCTTTATAATAAAAAACAAACTGGTTGGAGAAATATTTTTCCTTTCCCTCAGAACTTTTTAGTCCATACTCTGCCATCCTCTGTATTTTTTTTATGAATTTTTCTTTATTGTGGTAAAATATGCATAATATAAAATTTACTGGCCGGGCGTGGTGGCGCACGCTTGTAATCCCCGCGCTTGGGAGGCAGAGACAGGAGGATCGCGCAGGTTCGAAGCTAGCCCCGCGCGCTGGCTTAGGAGACCCTGTTTCCAAATAAAAATGCAAAAATAGGTCTGGGAGTGTAGCCCGGAGGTAGAAGGGCTTCCAGGAACCTCAGTATCACCAAAAAAAAAATATATAAAATTTTCTATTTTTACCTCTTATCCTCTGTTTTTATGGGTTGTCCAAGTACTTTCTCTACTTTGTTCCTGTTAGTTGACTGAAATTTTCTTTTGTAACATTTTCTTTTCCTATAGCTACAGTTTATTTATTTATTTATTTATTTTTTTTCAGTTTATTTATTTTTTGATGTGTACATATGTGCTTAATGTTTCTGGAAGCCAGTTTAGGTAGTTTTAATATTTGTGGGTAACATTATATTGCTCTCAGATTTTTCTCTCAGTGCCATTGTCGTCGTCTTCTCCTTCTCCTTCTCCTCCTCCTCCTCCTCCTCCTCCTCCTCCTCCTCCTCCTTCTTCTTTTTCTTTCTTCTTCTTCTTCTTCTTCTTCTTCTTCTTCTTCTTCTTCTTCTTCTTCTTCTTCTTCTTCTTCTTCTTCTTCTTCTTTTTCTTCTTCTTCTTCTTCTTTTTGGTGGTACTGGGGTTCCTGGAAACCCTTCTACCTCCGGGCTACTCTTCCAGACACATATATTTTATATTTTTATTTGGTAACAGGGTCTCTTAAGCCAGCACGGCTGGCTTCAAACCTGTGCGATCCTCCTGTCTCTGCGTCCCAAGCGCGGGGATTACAAGTGTCTGCCACCACGCCTGGCCTAGTGCCATTGACTTCTAGCATGAATGCTCCATAGAGTAATCTGAAACCAGTCTGAATCATATATCCTTTTCCCTGACTATCTCTCTACCTTGCTTTATATGACTGAATGCTAATGATCTTTCTTTCATTAATGTTTATTAACTTAACTAGAAACTTCTAGATGGCAATGATTCTATACTAACATTTCCTACAATAGGGTGCACCTTTTAGATCTGTTTCAGTTCATGTTCCTTTGTTCATAAATTTTTTTCCCATTATATCTTTTTTTGTGTGTGTGGGTCTGGGGATGGGACCCAAGGGCATTCGACCTCGGAGCTAAACCCCCTGCCCTATTTTTTATTCTATTATTATTATTATTATTATTATTATTATTATTATTGGTACTGGGGTTCCTGGAAACCCTTCTACCTCCAGGTTACACTCCCAGACCTATTTTTAGGTTTTCTATTTGGAAACAGGGTCTCTTAAGCCAGTGCGGCTGGCTTCGAACCTGCGGGATCCTCCTGTCTCCACTTCCCAAGCGTGGGGATTACAAGCGTGCGCTACCATGCCCGGCTTATTCTTTATTTTGAAACAGGGTCTCACTGAGTTGCAGAGGTCCTCACTAAGTAGCTGAGGCTGGCTGCGAACCGCGATCCTCCTGTCTCTGCGTCCCAAGCGCGGGGATTACAAGTGTCTGCCACCATGCCTGGCCTAGTGCCATTGACTTCTAGCATGAATGCTCCATAGAGTAATCTGAAACCAGTCTGAATCATATAACCTTTTCCCTGACTATCTCTCTACCTTGCTTTATATGACTGAATGCTAATGATCTTTCTTTCATTAATGTTTATTTTTTTATTTTATTTTTTTTCAGTTTATTTATTTTTTGATGTGTACATATGTGCTTAATGTTTCTGGAAGCCAGTTTAGGTAGTTTTAATATTTGTGGGTAACATTATATTGCTCTCAGATTTTTCTCTCAGTGCCATTGTCGTCGTCTTCTCCTTCTCCTTCTCCTTCTCCTTCTCCTTCTCCTTCTCCTTCTCCTTCTCCTTCTCCTTCTCCTTCTCCTTCTCCTTCTCCTCCTCCTCCTCCTCCTCCTCCTCCTCCTCCTCCTCCTCCTCCTCCTCCTCCTCCTCCTCCTCCTCCTCCTTCTTCTTCTTCTTCTTCTTCTTCTTCTTCTTCTTCTTCTTTTTGGTGGTACTGGGGTTCCTGGAAACCCTTCTACCTCCGGGCTACTCTTCCAGACACATATATTTTATATTTTTATTTGGTAACAGGGTCTCTTAAGCCAGCACGGCTGGCTTCAAACCTGTGCGATCCTCCTGTCTCTGCGTCCCAAGCGCGGGGATTACAAATGTCTGCCACCACGCCTGGCCTAGTGCCATTGACTTCTAGCATGAATGCTCCATAGAGTAATCTGAAACCAGTCTGAATCATATATCCTTTTCCCTGACTATCTCTCTACCTTGCTTTATATGACTGAATGCTAATGATCTTTCTTTCATTAATGTTTATTAACTTAACTAGAAACTTCTAGATGGCAATGATTCTATACTAACATTTCCTACAATAGGGTGCACCTTTTAGATCTGTTTCAGTTCATGTTCCTTTGTTCATAAATTTTTTTCCCATTATATCTTTTTTTGTGTGTGTGGGTCTGGGGATGGGACCCAAGGGCATTCGACCTCGGAGCTAAACCCCCTGCCCTATTTTTTATTCTATTATTATTATTATTATTATTATTATTATTATTATTATTGGTACTGGGGTTCCTGGAAACCCTTCTACCTCCAGGTTACACTCCCAGACCTATTTTTAGGTTTTCTATTTGGAAACAGGGTCTCTTAAGCCAGTGCGGCTGGCTTCGAACCTGCGGGATCCTCCTGTCTCCACTTCCCAAGCGTGGGGATTACAAGCGTGCGCTACCATGCCCGGCTTATTCTTTATTTTGAAACAGGGTCTCACTGAGTTGCAGAGGTCCTCACTAAGTAGCTGAGGCTGGCTGCGAACCGCGATCCTCCTGTCTCACCCTCCCGAATGCTGGGGTTACAAGTGTGCGCCATCATGCCCGGGTTCCATTATATCTTTAAAATACATTATGTCTTCCTTTTGGGGGTCCCACTTCAGTGACACTGATTAGTTGTATCTTGGCTTCCCCGTGACTGTCTTCCATTTATCTTATTTTTTCTGTGATTATTTTAATATCTAGGGCTTTTCTTCTACATGCACAGCTATCATCTCTAGCCTGTCTCTGTCAGTAGCTCCTTGTCTACTTTATCCCTGACTGATTTTGTTAGTTTACTACTTTAATTAGTAATGTTATTTTGATGACTGTTTTCTTGAAGCTGTCTTTGAAACCAATTCTCTCAATTTTAATCTCAGCTTGTAACTCATTCACATTTTGGCATCATCTTTTTTGGTCTGAAGGTCTCAGAAGGGACATTACTTTTGTCTTCAGTTTGTATTTTTGTGGCATTCTTTCTTCTTTAGGCCCTCAGGTTCTCTAGGCCTTCTTGCTTTTGGCTTTGAAAGGATTCTCTTTTTAAAGCTATGGAACAATGTACCCTGTACCTTATTTGAAGGCAGTTGGTCAAATTCTTGATGATCTTTGTCCTTTTCTATTGGAGAGAGGATCTGTGGCCTGACTTCACTCTCCTCCCATCCTTACCCCCTTTTATTTGGCATAAAAGCCCATAGCAGTCAGAACTGGTCCACACAGAGTGTATATCTAGAAGCACCCGACATCCTTCCAGGACGGCATCCTCCTCCATTAACATATCAGTCATAGCCATGCCCCTGCACAGATGAGGAACCTGGGTTTGTTCGTTTGTTTGTTTGTTTTGCAATATCAGAGACATACTATCTTTATTTTGTATTATATAAAATCTGTTAGGAAACCAAATTCTACACAGAGAGGAAGGATGTTGCAGTCACTGTGATCACATGAAAACACAGCAAAGGGACATCATGGGACATAGTCTGAGGAGGGCAGCTGGAACCTTTTTCAGCACAGGGCTCCTGCCTCAATCCCAGCCAGGCTGCAGGGTGAGGAGACTAGAGACACTGGACTATCAAGTACCAGGTACACTGAATAAGTTTGGCCTCAAGCTACCTCCTACAGGGGTAGAATGTTCTTGGGTTCAAACCCCAGTAAACAGACACACACACACACACACACACACTGTACCCTCTAACAAAGAGAAAATAATAGAAGTAAGTAGGAAATAATTTATGTTTTATTTCAATAGAGAAAAAAATTAAGTAGGGAACTGGAAAAATAGCCTTACATTGTCTTCTATCTCCTCTACCCCTCCCCAATCTTCATATCCTTCAAGGCCTGGGCCTCTCTCCCCCTCACCCCACAACTTCCCTGTATGTCTCTGAAGACCGTCTTTCAGAACTCCTTCAGTCTCATCTCCACCCAGTTAGCCCCAGGGTATCAGAAGCTCTTTGAAGACTTGCTCCTGTGGCAGGTCAGCGCATTCACAAGTAACAAATGGCAGGGAGAGCAACAACGCCAGTGAATCTCACACAGCACAGGAGAGGGAGGGCTCCTAGCCTGTGCAGGACACATGGATGCTCCACCTCATGGACTGGAGAGAGGAACAGGGAAAGTCGAGACAGCACGTGCCATGGGCCCCCGTCAGGGGACACCCTTGCCATGACTTCTGATGTGAACTGCACTTCCCTGCCTTGCTTAAACAGGGACCGTCCAACACTTCCAGAGACTCAGAGAGGTGAATAGGGACATATGCTCAAAGTCTCAAAATTACTGAGCAGAGGACCTGCCATAGAAGTCCAGTCTGTCTGATCTCATTTTTTGATGTTAAAATAATGAAGTTAGTCACCTCTGAAATCAAATTACCCACCCGCCAAGTTTGTCTAGATTCAGCATCATTCCAGCTCAATTCGAGCAAATCTAATATATTAAAACTTGGAACAATCATTGCGTGGCTCATAATAGGACCAATAAATGAATAACAAAAATAGCAAACACTGAGATGAGCAATGGGGCAAAAGAAAGTCCTGCTGAACACAGGCTGGATAAATTGTGCTCCAATTACGCAGAAATGAAGACATGGGATGTAGATGAATTCTCTGTCACTCTTGAAGGGAGAACTGGGACCCACTTATGACATTTAGGGAAGATTGTCCTTTTAATCCCTCTCACAGGGGCAAAAGGGATGGGCAGCTCCTAGCTCTGGTTGGAGAGAGAAATGGCTAGAGCCTTCTAGCTGAAGCCAGGAGAGTTTGGTGAGGGAGGGTTGGGCATGGAAAGCTACAAACTCTCTGAACACACGAACGGTTAAAAAAAA
This sequence comes from Muscardinus avellanarius, assembly GCF_963383645.1. Lineage (NCBI taxonomy): Eukaryota > Metazoa > Chordata > Mammalia > Rodentia > Gliridae > Muscardinus > Muscardinus avellanarius. Next base: position 110,293,697 of record NC_137787.1, on the reverse strand, counting down.
GCATCATTTGAATTAGTAATCACTTTAGCAGAAATTTATACAGAGATTCTAGTTATAAATAGGGCCAGAGGTATCACATATAGATGTTTCTAGAAGCAGCATGTAGAACAGGGAATAACAATCCAACGACCTCGCGTTGTCCAGGCAATGACAAGAAACAGCCACAGCTGCATGGGCGTAGAATGAAAGTTAGGTGTGGAAAGAACCTCCAGTTGTGGGAAAGGTCTTACACTACTACGTGAGGGCAAGCGGGAATAGAGCTGGGCATCCAGCCCAGTCACTGGAGCCCTGCTGACCTCCCAGGCCGAGATAAAATCCACACATTTCTCTTAGCACTCATCACAATTGTAATGATTTATTCTGAATTAATTATGTGCATGCTACATGCTTCTCCAATCCAACTGGCGTTAGAATGAAAGTGTCAGGGGGCAGCTGAAACTGTTGGTTCAGTGAGGAATCCTCAGGCCAAGAACAGAACCTGGCATGTGGCAACTGCTCAATAAACAAACACAGCATAATGTGGAGCCACACATTTTGTGGTCTGCTGTGCATGGCTTCTTGCACCAGCACGATGTCTTCATGGCTCAACCAGGTCATGGCAGGTATAAGTGCTTCCGTTTCACTGCTAACTAATATTCTATTGTATAGACGCATGACTTTTTATCCCATTTTTCATTCATGAACATGTTCCTACCTTTTGGCTATTATGAATAATCCCACTATGGATAATTTGTGTGCAAGTTTTTGTGTAGATAGGTTTTTCTTTATCTTGAACAAATGCATAGGAGTGGAATTGAAGGATCATGCAATAACTCTCTATTTCTTGGAGGAACTGACAAAAACTGTTTACCAAAGTTGTTTCACCAGTTTCCCTTCCCATCAGCAATACATGAGGGTCCAGATTTCTCTGTGTCCTCACCAACATTTGTTGTCTTTGATTTTAACCATTCCGGTGGTAGTGGTAGCTTGCTGTCATTTTGATTTCCATTTCCATTATTTCCAAGATGCCATGGTGTCCTCCTGGATAAGAGCACAGGATGCCTTGGGTCCCTCATTGCAGGAGGAGAATCTTGGGCTTCTAGGGACATGAAGAAGTCCCTTTCCAGGCCACCTCTCTTAGCTCTCATGCCAGCTCTGCCCACTCACCACTTCAGTATCTCTCAGTGGAACCTTAGAGGACTGAGGCCCTGGAGAAAAGAGAGAACCTAGACTTGATGCCAAGCGTGTATGATCCATAAAAAATGGGCAAGTTGGGCCTCATTAAAATTAAAAACTTTTATTCTGTGGAGGGACCTGTTAAGAGAATGAAAGGACAAACTATAGAGTGGGAGAAGAATATCTACAAGCCATATTCAATAAAGGACTAAAGGAGAAATCAAATTCCCCAGCATGAAGGTGGAATATAAGATAGTGAAATTCTCTGGGAAGTGGCTTGGCAGTTTTTTAAAATAATGCTTAACATCAGCTACCGTATCATCTACCCATTGCATGCTTGGAGAAATGAAAACTTACATTCGCACAAAATATGCTAATGAAATTTCATAGCAGCTGTATTTATAATGACTAAATATTAGAAACAACACTCTTATCCTTAAGCAGGTGAGAAGTTAAACAAACTGTGGTACTTATATACCATGCAACTCTACTAAGAAATAAAAAGGAACAAATTGTTAACACACGCTACAAACTGGTGGACCTCAGATAAATTATGTTAAGTGAAAAATGCCAGTTTCAAGGATTTACATGCTGTATCTTGATACAAAAGTGTCACATTAATGGAGAACAGATTAATGGTTGCCAAGGGTTGGGGATACCATCAACGGTATGGCGGGCAGAAGGTGGGTGTGGGTTAACAACAATATAGATCTCTTTTAATCACAAGAATGTTGTATCTTGACTCTAGTCATGTACAAATGGAAGTATGCATGGGGCGTGCACGCGAGCACACACACACGCACACACACACACACACACACACACACACACACACATTCCACTAGATTAATCCAAATTATATTGGTGCATTGTCATACACAACAATATCCTGCAATGTGTACAGTTTTGAAAGAAGTTACCATTAGGAGAAACTGAGTAAGGCATACAGAGATGTCTTCATTTTACATTCTACAGCTGTGTGACTTCATAATATCTCAAAATAAATAGCAGTATTTTTTTTTCAGTGAAGCAAATGAGAAGTAAACTGTCATTCCATGTTTGCTTTTAAGACCTCTGCTTCTCAGCTTTATGTTACTATAACAAAGTTCCCGAGTTAATGAACTTAAAAGAGTAAAGGTTATTTTGGCTTATAGTTTGTGAGGATTCAGCCCATGGTGAGTCATCCTCACTGCTTTTGGGTCTGGAGTGAGACTATACATCATTGTAAGTGTGTAGTGAAGAAAACTCATTCACATCATGGCCAGAAATAGAAGAAAGAGGAAGAGGAAGGGGCTGGTGTCCCACAACCCCTTTCAAGGGCGCCCTCTCTCTGGCTCCGCCTCCTAAATCTCCCACTGCCTCCCAATACCAGCAGGCTGGCACTAAGTTTTAATATATGGACCTTGGAGGACATTTAAGACCCAGACTAGAAAAATTACTCACTGGTGCTGTAGTTTGGATGCGTTTCTCCCCCAGTGTGTCCTGTGTGGGAGACTTGGTCCTCAGCATGGTGACTTAGTGAGTGGTCCTTTGGCATTGGAATGTGCCCTTGGAAGGGATTAAGGCATTTAGGCAGGACCCTGGCTATTTGTAGAAGCCTGAGTCAGTCCCTACCAGCCCTCTGGCTTCTGTTGGGACATGTGATCTCTTCCTCCCATGCATTCCCAGTGGTTTTCTCAGAGGTACATCTCTGTTTGAGGTCTCCCTGATCCCTCTACATCAGGGTGTTAGAACTGACTGTTCTAGCTCCCTCTCTGCTTTATCACCTAAAGGCATCATGGCTGCTATTGTTTGAACATGGTTTGAGCCCACCCAAACTCATGCCGGTGCTTGGGCCTTTCCCTAATAGGTGAGAGTTAGGGAGAAATGGGTCATAGGAGGAACTCTTGAAAGAGGAAATCCTATAGAGGAGCAAACAAGACAACCTAAAGGAGGAGGAAGGAGGGGGGAAGAGGAAAATCTCTAAAACACACAATGTACTTAAAACATATTGAAGTCAATCACTAAGCCAAGCAAGGGAGGGAGGGACGGGGAGGGAATAGGGTAGGGGTTAAATCAGCTATGAGTACATGTTTGTACACACAAGTTTTTTACCCCAATATGATGTTTGAATATAATGCACCAATAAAAAATTTAATAGATAAAAATAAAATGTCCCCTAAAGAACATATTTATTAATATTCAGGGTTGATATAGTAGAGTCATGAGGGTTGTAATCCCAGCAGTGGATAAGTCCATTGTAATGGATTTACCTGGGTGGTACCCAGTAGACCAGTATGGTGTGGCTGGAGGAGGTGATCTCTGGGGTGTGGCCTTGGAAATTATTTGTGGTTCCTCTTCCCCCTGCTCTCTCTCACTCTCTCTCTCTCTTGTTTCTGGCTTCCACGATGTGAGCACAGCCCATATGCTCTCCTTCTCTCCACCTCCCACTGCCATGCCCTGAGATCTGTGGTCCCCAGCCTCACATGGACTGAACTTGAAATTGTAAGAAAATAAGTCTTTCCTCTAAGTTACATGGTCAGTCTTTTAGACTGTAGTCACAAGAGTGCTGATGGATACAGGCCCTTGGTGTAGCAGTATAGGACTTTAAGAGGCATTGGTTCTGAGGAATCCACCCTCCTGGAGTCGTTAGTGCTGCCTCAGGGACTTCTCACTCTCATGGGCTGGGTTGCTTGCCATGAGAGTGAATCCTTATAAAGAGAGGTCCCCTTGTGTTTCTCCTCCTTTTCACATGCACTAGCTCTTCTTCCTCCCCTGGTATGAGGCGGGAGGCCTTCGTTGGAAACTGATTATGTGCTGGCACCAGGGCTTGGACTTCTCAGACTCCAAGATGTGACGCAAAGCAAACTTCTGTCCTTCGTACATCATCTAATCTTAGGTATTCTGATATAGCAACAGAAAACAGACTACAATACTCAATGGGGGGGTTTCCACTTTTTTCTCTAGTGCCTGCTTCCTGGAGGATTCCAAGTGATAAAAACCATTGCTTTCAGTCTATAATTGAAGACCAACATATATATATATATATATATACATACAGCTTCCCAGCTTTTAAGAGCTTGTTTTTTTCTTCACTGCTGGAACATCTCTTGGCCATGAACTCCATCTGCCCCTGGATCTGAATTGAAGTTTAGATAGACCCTTCCCTTCTCCTGGGAGTGCTGATCCTCTCCTGGAGTCCCGCTGCATTTTTTTTGACATTTATTTATTTATTTATTTTAATTGGTGCACTGTATTCATACATCATAGTGGGATACATACTTTTGTAGACATACATGCACACATTGCCCAGTCAGCCCCCACCCGATCCCCACCCCATTCTCTCCCTATCCTTCCCTCCCATGCTTGGCTTAGTGATTGACATCTAGTATTATAGCAATTTACTCAAAATTAACAATGATAATCTCTCATAACAGTTTCATTTGTCTGATACCAAGCTTTTGATGACTTAAAGATAACATTTCAATATTTCTTTTTGCTTTCTTTCTTACCAGAGAATCTATTTTTTCTATTTTTTAGGTGAAACTATCATATATTTATATATTTATTTTTCAGAAAAAAAATCTACCCTAATATGGAATATGGACTCTAGGTACCCACAACAATCTTGAAAAAGAACAAGGCTAGAAGATACATATTTTCTGATTTCAAACCATATAAAGCTACAATAATTGAAACAGTGTAGTACTATTCTAAAGGCAGATATATAAACCATTGGAGTTAAATAAAAGCCTAGAGCTAAATTCTTCCCTATATTGTCAAGTTATTTTTGACAAGGTTTCCACGAACATTTGGTGGTGGAAATAATAATCTTTTAACTAAATATTGTTGAAAAATAATAATTACATGGAAAAGAATAAAATTGGACCCTTACCTAATCCCATATACAAATATTAACTCAAAATAGATAAAAGACCTAAGTATAAATCTTAAGACTATAAACTTTTAGGAGAAAATCTGGGTCATAAAACCTCACAAAATTGAAGTTGGCAGTGATTTCTTGGTTATGATTTCAATGGCACAGGCAACAGAAGAGTATACAAACTCCCTAAAAATTAAAAAAACATATTGTATATCCAAAGACAATGTAAACAGAGTTAACAGTTACTAATAGAATGGGATAAAATATTTCCAAATGCTATAACTGAAGGTATATTAATATTCCAACTAGAAATCCTAAAAAATAACAACAATAAAGGCAAACAATACCCTTTAGAGATAGGTAAAAGACTAACATAAATAATGAATCTCCACAAATAACCAATCTTAGTTGACTGTTGGATGGAAACTCTTGTTTCTCTGGTTCTGGTGTGTGTTACCTATTTCTTCTTTGTAGTTAATCTCTTTGAGTATTTTCTCTAGTGCTGGTTTTGAAGACATAAATTCCTTCAGTTTCTGTTTGTCATGGAAGCTTCTTATTTCTCCATTTAATTTGATAGAAAGTTTTGCTGGGTAGGAAATTTTTGGCTGGAAGTTGTTTTCTTTCAGAATTGGGAATATGTTACTCCAAGCCCTTCTGGCTCTCATAACTTGGTTTGGGAATTCTGGAGTGATTCTAATTGGTTTGCCTCTGAATGTCACTTGGCCCTTTGCTTTTGTTGCCTTTAAGATTCTCTGCTTGGCTTCCACATTGGTCATTTTGACAATTATGTGGCATGGGGATCCTCTTCTCCGATCCTGTCTAAAGGGAGTTCTCTAAGTTTCCTGGACCTGTGTATCGACCTCTTGCTCTATTTTTGAAAAATTTTCTGCTATTACTTTCTTGAAGAGATTGTTGATCCCTTTGGTTTCACCTTCTTTTCGCTCCTCTATTCCAATTATTCTTAGGTTAGCTCTCTTAAAATGGGCCCATATTTCTTCAATATCAGATTCCTGCTGTCAGATATTTTTTTCTAGATTAGAAACTATGCGTTCATTTTTGGAATGATCATCTTCTAAGAGCGAGATTCTGTTCTCCATGTGTTCTAATCGGTTGTTTGTGCTTTGAATTGAGGCCTTTACTTCATTAATTGCATCCTTTATCTCTTTTTGGCCCTCTCTCTGAATTCTTTTTGAAGCACCTCTATTATTTCTACAGTTATTTTCCGGATTTGATCTTTTAGAAATCTCTGATTTTCTGTTTTATCGGGTTCTGATGTTGTGGGGTTGTGAGCACTCATTGCTCAAGTATTATTCCTCTTTCCCATGATTTCTGGAGTTTCTGCCTTCTCTGGGTTCTTCCCTTGGGTCACTATGACTTCACTTAAGGTGCTCTGGATCTCGAGTCAGTAGTATCTCAGACCCCACTACTCCTTTACTGGGTTGTATCACAGAGTCTCCGACCCAGAGAGTCGATAGAGGCTGCTTTAGACTGTGGGGGGTGCCAGGTTGCATGTTCTTCTATGGTGTGATATCACTGCCACTGCCCCTCTCCCAATGGGTCAAGTCCCAGTGAGTACAGTACTGGGATTTCTCCGCTGTGGCCCGCAATTTGACTCACTCTTCTTGAGTACACAGATGTAGCTGTACTGAATTCGGTGAATTCGGTGCTGCTGCCACTGGTAGCAATATGGCGCCACTGCTACGCCCTCGGCTGTGGGGCTGGCGTTTTTTTTCTTGGTTTTGATTTCCACTCTGAATCCCTGCAGCGTGTGCTGAGCTCAGCCACTGGGAGCTTTAGATGCCCTCTGTGCCGAGAAATCCCGCCTGGCTGTTCCGCAGCGGCACCCCTCGGCTTGCTGTGGCCGTCCCTTGAATTCGCCGGTGCCGCCGGCAGTATGGCGCTGCTGCCGCGTCCTCGGGCGTGAGGATCTCCTCTGTGGCTCTGTTCTCAGTCGCTTTCTCTCTGGAGCCTGGTGATTTTTTTTTTTGTTTTGTTTCTCTGGCGATGTTGTTTTCTGGCTTTGAAAGGTGTCGATTTTGTGGTAATGGAGATTTGTTGTTAGCGGGGCTCTTAAGCCCCGCTTTTCTCGGTCGCCATCTTCCCGGAAGTCCCCGCTGCATTTTTGACACTAGCTTGAATGTCCCTCCAGAGACCACTCTCCTGATCCTCAGACCAGGTCAGCCTCTGTCTTCTTCCCACACTGGCCTGGCTTTCTCATGTGATTACTTGGTTGATGCCCAACTCTCCCCCGCATCAAAGCCAAGACATTGGTTTAGCTCTAGTTGCTTGTGAAATGCCAAGCACCTATCCCAGTTCCTGGCACATGGTTGGAACTTGGTGACATTCATAAAATGGATGGACAAATTGAGTTATCTGGGGAAGGGTAACACTGTTTTTCTGACTTAACCTACTAAAAAATTCACAGTTATTAGGGAATTCAGTAGAATATATAAGACACTGATGATTTTACTTTTTGTTCACTTCCCTTATGCCTTTTAAGCCTCATCTGGGTTGCAACCTGCAGCCTACTCCTTTCTGGCAATGCTGGAAGCACCTGTGAGCTCCCTGGGCACTTGGCATTGCACTATCTTAAGTCTGATTCTGATTTGCTAACTTTCACTTCTTCCTCTGACCTATTTATGAAGTCAAAAGGGAAAGAAAGCCATTGCAGCAAGCTGGCTCATCATCCTTAAGAAACAACCCCCTACAATGTTAATTAAGGATAAATCCAATGAGCAACCTACAAATGGTTGACTTGCATTTTTTAAGTTAATGAGTATTTGTGGTAGTGTTGCTATGAAAGTCGTTATGTATTTCCATGTGCAGTATTTGACAGCTGGGCCCATATACCTCTTCTTTCATAAAAGGGATCCATTGATGAGGCTTCAGGAACAGAAACCCAGGGGCAGAGTCCAAGTGAAATCATTCTTTCAGGCCCTTAGGAACTAAAGTGTTTGGAAGCTAATTAAAAACAAATACTACAGCCTGGCGTGGTGGCGCACGCTTGTAATCCCTGTGCTTGGGAGGCAGAGACAGGAGGATCGCACAGATTCGAAGCCAGCCGTGCTGGCTTAAGAGACCCTGTATCCAAAAATAAAAAAGTATAAAATAGGTCTGGGTGTGTAGCCCAAAGGTAGAAGGGCTCCCAGGGACCCCAGTACCAACACACACACACACACACACACACACACACACACACACACACACAAATACATACACACACAGGCAACTTATGCTATGAATGTTTATGTAAAACACAACTCTAGAACACAGCAGGGTGAATGATACTCGTAGTTATTTTAGGGTTTTCTCTACTACCACAAACCAACTACCCCCTAGTGAAGAGAATCCAGTCATTGGGTGTTTTTGTTTTTTTGTTGTTGTTTTTGTATTGGGGTTCCTGGAAGCCCTTCTACCTCTGGGCTACACTTCCATTTTCCTTTTTAAACTTTTAGTTTTTAAGACTTTTTTCAGGCTTACTAGGGTATGGTCACTAGTTGGGAATTTGGAAAAATTTAAACAACACAATAAAAAATGTGCTATAACATAAAAACTTACATTGGAAAAAGTATAGATTATACATTATTCTTATACTAACAGAACATTATAAAATGAACATTATAAAATGATTATAAATACAAAACAAATCACAACAGATTTCAAAGAGATGAAATCATATACATAATATTTCTGCAATTAATTTATAAATCAATAAAATGGCTTATAATTCTTATTTTTTGGAGCTTCCACTTTAAAATAATTTAAAATTCAAAAAAGAAACCATAATAAAAATTAAAATATTTTTAAATGGTATTGAAATGCTTTTGCAAAAACTCCTGGGACACAACTATGTAATGCTCAAGAGGAAATATGTAGGATTAAATGTATTTGCTAGAAAAAAAGAAATTCAGAAAAATAATGACATATGAGTTAAACATTTAACTTACTAATATATAAAATAAAAAAGATGAAAATGAAAGACAAAAATTATGAAGACACACTCGAGCATTTCTTAAGAAGTAATATAATAGAATCAATTATGTTAAAAGCTGAGTCTTTTAAAAGATCAAATTAATTTTTTTCTGACAGAATGATTAAGATAAAAGGAAAGCATTACTACAAATAGAACAGAAGTGTTTTTTTTAAAAACTAAACACTTGAACAACTGTACAAATAATTTGAGATCTTTGACAAATCTTAAAAATATACTTTAATGCCAGCCGTGGTGGCGCACGCTTGTAATCCCAGCATTTGGGAGGCTGAGACAAGAGGATTGCAGTTTGCAGACAGCCTCAGCTACTTAGTGAGGCCCTCTGTAACTCAGTGAGACCCGGTTTCAAAATAAGCATAAAAAATAGGGCAGGGGGTATAGCTTGGAGGTAGAATGCCCCTGGTTTACTCCAGAATAAATAGAAAGTTTGAGTGACAATATAACCGTTTAATAATTGATTTGGTAGTCATTTGTCTTCCTGAGGGGGGAGAACAATTAAGCCTTCGTGGTTTTAGAAGTAAGTTTTACAAAACCTTCATGGAATACATAATTCCAATAAAAAATTCCAGGTGTCTTGGCCCATGCTTATAATCCCAGTACTTGGGAGGCTAAGACAGGAGGAACGTAAATTCCTGGCCAGCCTCAGCAACTTAGTGAGATTCTGTTTAAAAATAAAAAATAAAATAGGGGTTGGGGTGTAGATTGGAGGTAGAATGCCTCTGGGTTTAATCCCAAGTACTATAAATAAATAAATAAATAAATAAATAAATAAATAAATAAAAATAAATAAATAAAGCAAGCTATGTACAAAGAAGAAAGAATGAGAGAAGAAAATTACAGGCTGGATATTACTCGCCAGCATAATTAAAAACAATAAGAAAAAGATTTTCTAAGTAAGTCCAGACAGAGTTGATTTTAAAAGATAATACTTCATGACTAAATTTACTTAACATATTAATGGAGATGGGTGTAGCTCAGTTGAAGAGTATGTGTTTAGCCTGTGAAAAGTCTGAGGTTTAATCCTCAACACTGAACAAACAAAAACAAAATCCTTATCCATGTAATTTGCTACATTAACAATTTGAAGGAGACAAGATGATCGTTTCAATAGATGTGAAAGAAGCATTTAGTAACAGAAATGTAGAAAGCTGAAAAAATAAAGACTATTAAGATAAATATATTTACCTACTATAGTAATATATTTAATAGTGAAGCAGAAGTATTTATTCTAAAATAATAAGCACGACAATAGTCGATTTGGGGATTTATTTATGTCATACTGGAATTCTAGGAAGTGTAATAAAAAGGAGAAAGAAATAAACAATATAAGATCGAGAAAAGTAACCAGATTGTCATTATGTGAAGGAAATCTGAGTGCTTGCATAGAAAAATGCAAATGATCTGTTTAAATATATTAGAATAAAAAGGGAGTTTTCAGAGTGACTAACGGTAACGTTCTCATTTACTCTTAAGTAGACTTTTGCTATCAGCTGAGATGGCGTAAACAACTAAAGGAATGATCAAGATATATAAAACAGCATTTCCAGGCGATGGACAACAGGTATTACAACCCTGACAGAGGGGGAAATGAGGTAATGAGGTGAATCCTAGATTCCCACATTTACTGCCTGTAGATTTATTCACACTACCCCCAGAAGGGGGCGCTGTGTGGACCCCACTGGTCTGGAGATGGGAGCAGCTGGGCTGCTCTTGGCTTGTGGGGAAAGTGCCTGAGGGTGGGGAAAGGAGCACCTGAAAGCATCAGATAGCTGTGGCTGCAGCTCTGCAGGGGGCGAGAACACCTTCAGATGGAGAGGAAAATTAGTCAACAGGCACAGACTCAGAAGCAGCACAGATGACAAAAAGTAAGATTGAGCATGCTATGTGCAACATAAAATATATTTTAAAAGATGCAAATAAGCCGGGTGTGGTGGCACTTGTAATCCCCGCGCTTGGGAGGCAGAGACAGGAGGATCGGGCAGGTTCGAAGCCAGCCGCGCTGGCTTAAGAGACCCTGTTTCCAAATAAAAAAAAATATATATATAAAATAGGTCTGGGAGTGAAGCCCGGAGGTAGAAGGGTTTCCAGGAACCCCAGTACCACACACACACACACACACACACACACACACACACACACACAACCTATATGAAGAAAAACACACCTGATGGGATTAATGTGGCAGAAGAGAGGATTCAGGAACTTGAAGCACTAGCAAGTTAGTTCACTAGCAACTTCAGCACTTCTAGCAACTTTAGCAATTCAAGTTCAATAACATATTAAAAGTATAGTATATTATGACCATACATTCCCCCCCAAAAACTACAAAGTGGGTTTAACATTTAAAAACTAACCAATAATTCATCATACCAATAAGATAGAAATATATGAAAATTGGAAGGATTCAGCAAGTACATGTGATAAAACACAGCAAGCTTTTCTAATGATGAAACCCTTGGTGCCAAAGAATAGAGGGAGATTCCTTCACCTTGGTAAGGAACTTAACAAAAAACCTGGAGCAGCACTGTTCATACTGGCAAAGACAGTGTTTCTCCTGAAGACCCAGAACCTGCAACACTGGGTGGGGCCGAGCAGCAGAGCTCGTCCTGCCATGTGCATGGCCCTGGGTTGGATACCCAGTATCCAAACCAAACCAAGCCAAACCAAATCAGGCAAAGATGCCCAACCTTACCACTTCTGTTCAACAAGGGTCTAGAGACTCTAGGAAATGACAAGGCATGGAAAAAATAAAAGTTAAAAAGGAATGAATTAGTAAGAGAAGTAAAAGGTCTTAATTTGCAGATGGTTTATATAGAAAATCTGATGGAAGATATACAAGAACTCATAGAACTAGTAAATGAGTTCAGCAAGTTTAGGATGAAATATAATCTATAAAATCAATTGTAGTTCTGCATACTAGAAATAAAAATTATAAATAATCAAACTGTAAACAGTATTTATCATAACATCTTAAAATATGAAATGTTCAGAGGTAAATTTGACCAAAAATTAGAAAGAACTTATGTAGTAAAACCACAAACCATTACTGAAAGAAATGTTAAAAAGACATTAAAGAAATGGAGAGATATACTAACCTTTTGCATGAGAAGAAAATGTTATTTAGATATCACCTCCTCTGGATTGAAGCACACTCTCAATGAAACCTGGCATGCATTTTTATAGTGACTAACAAATTCTAATGTTTATTTGGAAATTCAAAGGGCTCAGAAGAGTAAAAATAATTCTTTGGAAATGAAGAACACATCTGAATTTAAGACATATTATAAAGCTGTGATAATCAAGGCAGTGTAATCTATCAGCACAAAGATAGACAAATGGATCAATAGAACAGAATAGTCTAGAAATCGACCATTTATATAATGACGAGTGATTTTCAACACGGTGCAAAGTCAATTGAGTGGAGAAAGCACAGTCTTTTCAATAAATACTGTTGCAACAATTCAATATCCACATGCAAAAAATGAGCTTTGACTCACCCTGTTTACCTTATGCGAAAAATTAACTCCAAAGAAACCACGAGCATAAACAGAAAACCTAAACTATAATATTTAGAAGAAAACCTGAGGGGAAAAGCCTTTGTATCGTGTGCTAGGTGATGACTGCTTACATATAACACTAAAAGAACTGCCTGCAAAAGAACGAATTGACAAAAACAATTTCATCAAACTGAAGAACTTTTTATTCCCAAAGACACTTAATACAATGTGAAGAGAGGAGCTGAAAGAAAATATGTACCAGGCTGAGATCCGATCAGCCACTCTCATTCAGATTCATAAAGAACGTCCAGGACTCAATGAGCAAACAAAGAACCCAATTCTTAGGATCACCAAAAGACTAGAAAATAAAATTTTCCAAGTAAAATGTGCAAATAGGAACATAAAACACCATTAACCATTAGACAAAGGCAAAGTAACAGCACAATGAGATGTTTTCTTATACTCTAAACTGGAGTTTATTTGAAGGCTGTGGTTTCTAGGAGAAGTCTTGAATGGTAAGTGCACATTAATTTCAGCTGTAAGCTGTAGTAATTATCCATCTCTCAGCCTCTAGCCCATCAGCAGGCAGCCACGCCTATATTCCTAGAGAGGCTTGTGTAGCTTGCTGGAGCCAGGGAACAACAAGGACTTTGTCCTTCAAGTTCCTGTGTGCTGACTGCTCTGTGTTGCTTTGGGTTGCAGAGGTGCAGATACAGAGGTCAGTGCCGTCCTTGCAACCCCACTGCCATTGGTGCAACCCCCTTTGGCTAACATGGCCTTAGGGAATTCAAATGACCAGCACTTTTCCCCATTCATAGTCCCCTTTATCCACTTTGGAAGCCAAGCATTTAAAAGCTAGGACATTCAAAAGCTGCCATCTATACAGGGCAAAATTAAAAATTAGTGAATATGCCCAGGGAAAGGAATAGACCCAAGAAGACCTTAAATTTATACCTTAGAAGTAACCTATAGTAGTCAACAAACAAACCCTGGAGAAAGGAGATTCTGATTTCCAAAGTTACCATGTTATAAGATTTAAATATCCAATGTTCTACATAACAAAAATGTAAACAAACAAACAAAACCAGGAAAGCATGGTTCATTCAATGTACAGGAAGTGAGTCAAATGAAAATATTCCTGAGAAAGACCAGATGGCAGATTTACCAGAGAAAGACTTTAGACCAATTGTTTTAAAAATGCTCAGAACACTAATGGAAGTTGAGGACAAAGTCAATAAAATGTCGCATTAAAAGATGGAAATATAGGCCGGGCGTGGTGGCACATGCTTGTAATCCCCGCGCTTGGGAGACGGAGACAGGAGGATCGCGCAGGTTCAAAACCAGCTGGGCGCGCTGCCTTAGGAGACCCTGTTTCTAAATAAAAATATAAAATAGGTCTGGGAGTGTAGCCCGGAGGTAGAAGGGCTTCCAGGAACCCCAGTACCACCAAAAAAAAAAAAAAAAAAAAAAAAAAAAAAGGTGGAAATATAAAGAGATGAAAAGCATGCACAGTAGACAGGAAGAAATTCTATAGGCGAGAAGTACAATTGAAGTGAAATATTCAAAAAGAGATTTATAAGCAGATTTGAGCAAAACACAAGAAAGAGTAAGCAAAGATCAAAGATAGGACAGCTGAGGTTACTGAATTTGTGAATCAGAAAGAAAAGTATCAAAGAAAAATTAATAGAGCCTAAGGGAACTGTGGGACACCAGGAAGGGGCTCAACATGGATTGTGGGAGGCCCAAAGGAGAAGAGAGAAAGGGGCAAAGCCAGTTTATGAAGAAACAGTGGCTGCAGACAGTGCAAATGTGGTTAAAGAAATGACTGTGAGCACTCAAGAAGCTCAACAAAAACCCAAGCAAGATAAACTGAGAGACTCACAGCCAGATGCTACAAGCACAAGGCTGGAGGCTAAAGACAAGGAAAGAATCTTGAAGCAGCAGAAGGAACTACCTGGGACATACATAGTACCCTAGTAATCAGATTGTACATCAGAAATCGCAAAGGAAAGAAAGTTGATATATTAAAAATGCCAAAATACCCCCCAAATATGCCAACCCCAAATCCTTTATCTGGTGAAACTTTTCTCCTGAAATGAGGCAGAGATAAAGACATTCTCAGATAAACCGGGAGCGGTGGGGGGGAGAGACTTTTTACCATGCAAATGCCCCACTAGGGCCGGGCATGGTGGCATATTCTTGTAATCCCAGGGTTTGGGAGGCTGAAACAGGAGGATCGCACAGGTTCGAAGCCAGCCTCAGCTACTTAGTGAGGCTCTCAGCAACTTAGTGAGATCCTGTTTCCCAATAAAGTATAAAATAGGTCTGGGAGTATAGCCCTGTGGCAGAAAAGACCCTGGGTCTACCCCCAGTACTCCCCCCCACAAAATGCCCCACTAGGAATAGTTTAGGGAGTTTTAAGTTAAAATTGAAAGACAATAAACAAAAACTCAAAGCCATAAGAAGAAGAGATGGCAATAAAGGTAAACCATGTGCAGTTATAATAAATAGCTGATGTTAATGTAACTTGGATTTGTTATTCAATTTTTGCTTCATATATGTTGTATTTGTATATTATTGGCCTATGTTTTGGGACACAGGACACATATGATGTGATTTTTGTGACATGAGTCACAAAATTGGGATGTGGTTGAAACAGCATCAGTGCAGAGTTTTTGTATGTTGTTGAGTCAAAGCTGGTGGAATTTATATTAGAATGCTGTAACTTGAGGGTGTTAAAGATAACGGCTATGGTGACCACAGGGAAAATAGGGGAATTAGAGAATAGAGAAACAAAAAGGATTGAGAATGGAGTTAAAATGTGTCACTACCCAAAACCAACAAATCATAAAAAAAAGGCAGCAATGCAGGAAATAAGTGGCAAAAAAGCTAAACAGCACATGGGAAAGAAATAGCAGAACGATGGAAGTAAGTTCCTCTGGATCAGTGATTGCTCTAAGTGGATTCGGATCTCTAACTATAAGACAGGTTGGCAGAATGCATAAAAAACATGGTCTAACTGCAGTACATCCTTCTACAGGAGATTCCTTCTAGATCTAAAGACACAAATGGGTTGAAAGTGAAAGGAAGGAAAAAGATGCTTCACATAAATAATAACAAAAAGAGAGTAGGGGTGGCCAGATTAATAGACAAAATTGGACATTTTAAATATGTGCATTTATACCACAGTAAAACAAATTTTATTTGCATGATAAGATGCAGTTGCATACCTGTTAGAATAGCTAAAATTTCTTCTGGGTATCTACCCAAAAGAACGGAAACCAAACTACCAAACTAATGTATGTGCATCTATGTTATAGCCACACAATTCACAATCGCCAAACTATGGAACCAGCCAAGATGTCCATCAACAGATGAACTACAACTTTTATATACAGCTGGCATTGTTAAGTGTTTCTATCAGTTTGGGAAACCATTTGAAATGCCTTAAAAGTTAAGGACACACCTATCATAAAATCATTCAACTTTTGGGGATATTCTTAAGAGAAATGAAGGTATATGTCTATGCAATGACCTGCAGGCAAACAGCAAGTATCCAGCAATAAATGAAGGTGTAAAGAAAGTATGAATAGATGAAAAAGGAGACATTACTACTGACAGTGTAGAAATCCAGAGGATTATCAGAAACTACTTTGAAAAACTATACTCCAACAAAATGGAAAATCTGGAGGAAATTGACAACTTCCTAGATAAATACAACCTTCCTAAACTGAGTCAAGAAGATATAGAACACTTAAACCAACCAATAACAATCAAAGAGATTGAAACAGCAATAAAGAGCTTACCATCAAAGAACAGCCCAGGACCAGATGGTTTTTCAAGTGAATTCTATAAAACCTTTACAGAAGAGCTAATCCCAATACTACTCAAACTATTTCGGGAAATATAAAAAACCGGTACTCTCCCAAATATATTCTATGAAGCCAACATCACACTAATACCCAAACCGAATAAAGACAGTTCAAGGAAGGAAAACTACAGGCCTATATCTCTGATGAACTTGGATGCAAAACTATTAAACAAAATACTAGCAACACGTATTCAAAACCACATCAAGAAAATCATTCATCACGACCAGGTAGGGTTCATCCCAGGGATGCAAGGCTGGTTCAATATATGAAAATCAATCCATGTAATTCATCATATAAACAGAATCAAAGACAAAAACCACATGATCATCTCAATAGATGCTGAAAAAGCATTTGATAAAATTCAACATCCATTTATGATAAAAAACACTGCAGAGAATTGGAATAGAAGGAACATATCTCAACATTATTAAGGCAATCTACAACAAGCCCACTGCCAGCATCATATTAAATGGGGAAAAACTTCAAGAATTCCCCCTAAAAACTGGAACGAGACAAGGATGTCCACTATCACCACTTCTCTTCAATATAGTACTAGAGACTCTAGCCAGAGCAATAAGGCAAGAAAAGGAAATCAAAGGAGTACAAATAGGAAAAGAAGAACTTAAGCTTTCACTATTTGCTGATGACATGATACTATATTTAGAAAACCCAACAAACTCAACCAAAAGGCTTATAGAACTGATCAACAAATTCAGCAAAGTATCTGGATACAAAATCAATCTTAAAAAATCAGAAGCTTTCCTGTACACCAACCATAAATTCACTGAAAAATAAATTCAGAAAACACTTCCACTCAGGATCTCCCACAAAAAAATAAAATACCTAGGAATAAATTTGACCAAGGAGGTAAAAGATCTCTACAAAGAAAATTATAAAACACTGAAAAAAGAAATCGAAGAAGATCTTAGAAGATGGAAAGATCTTCCATGTTCATGGATTGGCAGAATAAATATCATTAAAATGGCCATCCTCCCAAAAGTGATCTACAGATTTAATGCAATGCCCATTAAACTACCAAGATCATTCCTCACAGGCATAGAAAAATCAGTCCTTAAATTTATCTGGAATAACAAAAAGCCCAGAATAGCCAAGGTAGTTCTCAGTAACAAAAACCACACAGGAGGAATCACAATACCTGACTTTAAACTATACTACAAAGCCATTGTAATAAAAACAGCATGGTACTGGCAAAAGAACAGATATAAAGACCAATGGAGCAGAATAGAAGACCCAGAAACAAGCCCACACACTTTCAGCCAATTGATTTTTGACAAAGGGGCCAAAAACATACACTGGAAAAAAGATAGCCTCTTCAACAAATGGTGTTGGCAAAACTGGTTAACCATATGCAGAAAATTGGATGTTAATCCCACTTTTTCACCCTGTACAAAAGTCAACTCATGATGGATCAAAGACTTGGAAATCAAACCAGAGACTTTGAAGCTCCTTGAAGAGGGCATAGGTCCAACACTACAACACACAGGCACAGAAAAACATTTCCTCAACAAGACCCCAAAGGCACAACAAATTAAAAGGAGAATCAATACATGGGATTGCATGAAACTGAAGAGCTTCTGTTCAGCAAAGGAAACTATCAAGAACCTCAATCGAGAGCCAACAGAATGGGAGAAGATTTTTGCCACCTACACCACTGATAGAGGACTAATATCTAGAATATACAGAGAACTCAAGAAACTCAACACTAAGAAAACAAAGCATCCAATAACAAAATGGGCAAATGAACTAAATAGACACTTCACAAAAGAAGAAATTCAAATGGCCAATAAATGCATGAAAAAATGCTCAACATCACTGGCAATCAGAGAGATGCAAATCAAAACTACCCTGAGATTTCACCTAACTCCAACTAGAATGGCCATCATTCAAAACACAAACAACAACAGATGCTGGCGAGGATGTGGAGAAGTGGGAACTCTAAGGCATTGTTGGTGGGATTGCAAATTAGTGCAACCACTTTGGAAAACAGTATGGAGAATCCTCAGAAGAATGGGAACAAATCTACCATTTGATCCAGCAATACCACTGTTGGGTATCTACCCAAAAGAAAAGAAACCAAACTACCAAACTAATGCATGTGTATCTATGTTCATAGCTGCACAATTCACCATAGCCAAACTATGGAACCAGCCAAGATGTCCAGATGAATGGATTACAAAACTGTGGGATATGTACACAATGGAATTTTACTCAGCCATCAAAAAAAACTCAATTACGTCATTTCCAGGGAAATGGATGGAACTGGAGGACATTATGCTAAGTGAGATTAGTCAGTCACAAAAAATAAGAAATCAGATGCTTTCCCTAATATGTGAGAGTTAGGGAGAAAAGAGGAGCAAACAAGATAACCTAAAGGAAGTGAAAGGAGGGGGAAGAGAAAAATCTCTAAAGCACACAATGTACTTAAACATATCGAAGTCAATCACTAAGCCAAGCAAGGAAGGGAGGGACGGGGAGGGAATGGGGTGGTATTTGGGTAGGGGTTAAATCAGCGATGAGTACATGTTTGTACACACAAGTTTTTTACCCCAATAAGTTGTATGAATATAATGCACCAATAAAAAAAGAGAAACAATAAAAAATTAATAGTGATGAAAAAAAGTATGAATATTCATACCATAGAAAATTATTCATCAATGCAAAGGTGACTCATCTTTGATTCATCTGAAAAGAGCAGCTTGATACTGGTGATTGAACCCAGAGGTGT
The DNA here is from genome assembly GCF_963383645.1 of Muscardinus avellanarius. Taxonomy (NCBI): domain Eukaryota; kingdom Metazoa; phylum Chordata; class Mammalia; order Rodentia; family Gliridae; genus Muscardinus; species Muscardinus avellanarius. The sequence continues at coordinate 110,274,574 of NC_137787.1, read as the reverse complement.
CCTACCTCCAAGTTACACATCCAGCTTTCTTTCTTTCTTTCTTTCTTTCTTTCTTTCTTTCTTTCTTTCTTTCTTTCTTTCTTTCTTTCTTTCTTTCTTTCTTTCTTTCTTTCTTTCTTTCTTTCTTTCTTTCTTTCTTTCTTTCTTTCTTTCTTTCTTTCTTTGAAGGAGGTTATTATTAAGTTTCTGAGGCTAGCCTCAAACCTGTGATCTTCCTGTCTCAGCCTCCCAAGTGCTGGGATTATAGGCCTGTGTCACTATACCCAGCTTGTGTTATCTTTTTTAGGAAAAATGTAAAAGTATTCAGACATGAGAGTAGAGTGATGTAAAATGGGTAGGCTTAGTGTGTTATAAACAGGCAGACTCCAGTGGCAAAAATACCACTTCTTCCTAAATTGAGTGATGAACCTTTACTTTGTTCTTGGGGAACAGCCCTCGTAAGTGCTCCCAAACCAGGTCATTGAGATGTCCAGCCCTTCCCAAGGACTGTGGTTGAGAAGAGGCTCATAATCATGTCTTAACCAGCCTTAAACACTCCCTTTAAAAATGTCTTTCTAGGACTAGAATTAGAACTTGGTTGGGTCAAAAAATTAAGATGAAATATAGAGGCAAAAAAGGTCTTTTCAAATTTCTCTTGTGCACATGTATGACTTAGGTGCAGAATGCAGAATGGGCTCACTCTTGTTATTTATTTGATATTCAGTGGTGAATTCTGATCTCCATGAAGTTAAGAAGGGAGAACACATTCTAAGACCATGGCCACTAAAGACAGGGCTGTGCATTGTGACGCTGTCACAAACCCTCATTAATTAGTTTTCCATAGTAGCTGGGATATTTGCAGTTGATGAATTGATTAGTGTTGCTCCTGCTTAAAACCTGTGGATGAACAAGCTGAGCCAAGGGGCTTTGCTATTAAAGCCCTCCTCATTCTCAGTAAAACTGCACAAACACAGTTTTTTCCACTGGAGGCTAACATTCCATAATGCCTCTCAAGTTTTTGGCTTTTCTGCTTTCTTCTGGCTTATCCGTACTGGTACCTGGGGAAAGGTGATCTGGTTAAGAGACAGTTATGTAGCAGTAGTTTCCAGATGTTCTGAGATGGAGAAGAGTACTGACAAGCACAGTGACATAGCACCCACAGTTATCAGGCCCACCCATGGCATAAGGGGGGGTCCTTCACAGCAGGTCTCCTGCACTGGGCTACCAAGCAAGAGTCACAGGGACTCTTTGGTCTCTAACTGTTAGAGCAGAGGCTCTGTTTCATCTTTATATACAGCTCCCAGCACAAAGAATGTCTTCTGTAGAACTCAGGTGCGATATACCTGGATAGATGGCTAAGCACATGTGGTGACCATATCAGATGCCCAGTGTGGACACCGCAGTGCTCATGGAGAGCATGGAGTTCAATGTGGAAACCATGGGTTTGACAGGAGTGAAGAAACCCAGTGTAGATAGAGAGTTCTGAGCCACACTGAGAACCCAGTGCTGCCAGGTAGATGCCACAGCATGGACGGAAAGCACAGAATCCCACCAGAGTACTTCAGGGGTGCTGGCAGTCACAGAACCCCCACTAAGACACCCAATGGTGATGGGGGTGATAGAAGCCTAGTGTGAACACCACTGAGTTAACACTGATTTCAGGTGGAAGCTAAAGTTCTGATGAAGATGGTATAGACCATCCAGGGTTGATGGAGAATGCAGATTCAGCCCCAGTGTGGGCACCATATTCAGGTGATCACACATAACCCCTGTGTGGACCCAAAAGAGCTTATAGAAAGAAGAGAGCTCCTGTTTAGCACCACAGGTGTGATGGAGATTGCAGAAACCTGATGAAGATTGTGGCACCACAGGGCTCATGGAGATCTGAGAACTATGGTGTGGATAACACAAGGTTGACAAACAGCACAGACCCCAGTGTGGACAACATAGCATGGATGGAGAGAGCGCAGAACTCTGTGGACACCACGATGGCGATGGAGTACACTGGGCACCAGATGGTCATCACTGGGCTGAGGGTGAGCCAGAGCTCCAGCCCCGACAGCACAGCACTGATGGAGACCTTGGGTGGACATCACAGGACTAAGGCAGAGTGCAGAGCCTCAGTGCAGACACAGCAGGAAGACCAAGAGCAGAGAGGTGACTTGAGTGCTTCCAACCAGGCTGCAAATGTGCAAACAGCAGCTGGTAACTACTTTAGAAAGAAGTATTTTGGTATCACTTAGAGTACAGAAACGAGGTGAGTTGTTCCTTCTCTTCCATCTCTTTCTCCCCTTCCTCCACTTCCTCCTCCTTGGTACTGGGGATTGAATCCAGGGGCATTTTACCTTCAAGCTACACCCTCAGCCCTGTTTTATTATTTTTATTTTGAAATAGGGTCTTATCAAATTTTTGAGGCTGGCATAAAACCTGCGATATTCCCGTCTCAGCCACCCAAGTACTGGGATTACTGGTGCGTGTCACCACACCTGTGATGAGTTCTTTTAATGTGATTTCTCATTTAATCCACTCCATTGAGTATTCTATTCAGTACACAGAAGAGAAAATGGTAGCTTGTTGACACTAATACAGTTTCCTGAGGTCTCCCAGACAGTGGTGGAATTGGCTTTTAGGCCAAATCCATGCAATGATAAAGACAATGATTTTCCTACTAAGTCACACAGCGCTATTGTAAAGGTGTTGGTATGCTGGATGGATTCAGTCAACAGAGAGCATATGGACATTTCTGGCTTTAAACCTTTCTTTGTCAGCAGTAGCAGTTGGCTTATTCTTTTTTCCACTTCAGATCAGCTGGATAATGGCCTTACCTTTCCACTCTATTTCACTGTAAATGTAAGTAATAGTAGATAAGGTTTACTGAGAGATAGCAAAAAGGAACCCCCCCCCCATACTGTCTCTGTGTGTAACAAATGCCATAAATCAGACTTTTCCAAGCTCTGCTCTAGCGTTAGAGATCCTTGTCTGCAGTTCTGAGCTCGGTGCTTTCCAGTTGGCTGGCAGAGCCCAAAGGCTGCAACGAGGCCGAGAGCCCAAAGAGCTGGCTCTTGGCTTTCTGGAGGCCATGGCCAGAGACCAATCTGACGTGACACGCACACAGTCCCACCAGGTGTGTGGCGCCTCCTGCACAGGCCTCCCTTGCTTAAGGAACCTCTGAACTCTGGCTTCGGAGAAATTAGGGGCAAGTGACCTCTAATGGGAAGATTCAGGAAGAAGCACCCCAGAGGTTGGGAACGCTACGGGGACAGACGGGTGTGTGTGTGTAGGAGGAGAGAGTCCAGGAGTGTCTTTGGAAAATGCAGAAGCAGCTGAGTTGGGAGGCACCATGTTCTGTGAAGCAGAAATGGGGCTCTGTTCTGCCTGGGGTCCCATAAGTAGTGTAGCTTTGAACCTGGGCAATAGAGGCGAAAGGCTTCCTTTCAATAGCATAGTTGTATATGATTCTATTTTCTATGTTTCCCCAAGAAAAAGACTAGTCATTAGTTTTATAATAAAAGATTAAAGGTCTGACTATTAAACGGGAGGTAAGACCCAATCCCTTAGCAGTCAGGTGATCTGTAACACCAGCGATGGATTTACGTCAGTGAACACCAGGCGGGGCGTCAACAAGTTGTCAGGTTTGCTTTGTAAGCAGGGGAGTCGCCCGCAGTCACCGCAGGGCGCTCATTATACAAAAACGAACATGCCAAGCACATCGGTGCACAGCGTAGTCACTATATTAGGAGATTTTAGGAACCAGGTTCCAGAGGTGTGAACTGTGCAGACTTCTCTTAGGTCCGGGGCTGTGTGGAGAAGGAAGGCCACCCCGGAAGCAGATGTTCCTGTGAAGCCTGTGGCCCACCTAGACAATTTGTGTCCAGATGTCTGAACCCTAAACATAAGGAGCCACGATATGATTTAAAGAAAAAGAATGGAAAGGCTTTATCTGGCTCCACTACTTATAGTCATTAAGATAGATGAGAATCATTTGTTCTTTTATGTGTTTTAAGCTTAAATGTCCTAAAAACCCCAGTTCACTATACTAGATGGAGGACAAAACAAAAAAATAAAAAACAAAAACACCCACTTAGTGCATACCTAACATTGGATTTATTCTCCTATTACTCAAATCTGTGATCAGATTATAGCTTTCCTATAATGCAGGATATTCACATCTCAAGGCCCTAACAGTAAGGCAGACAGGAGTTTCTGCCGGACAGCCCTTTACACAGTGGCTTCCACCCAGAGACCACTTCCGGACTCACCAGCACTCTGTTGACGACGTGTGCTGCTTTGGGATAGAATTGGTAATGTCTCTCCAAAGGGTGGTCAAGGCTTCCTGGGGAGCAGAGGTGCCTGGGACCCCTCTGTTATCGTTCTGTGAGTACCTGAGCCCAGCCTGGACTCGGGACTGGCGGCGGCTTCTTGTGCCTCCAGCATCCCTGCCCCCATGATCTTGCTTATGGGACACCTCTCATTTCTTGTCTTAGACTACTTTCTGTTGCTGTAACAGAACACCGTGAACCGAGTAAATATGAGCAACAAACAAGAGCTTATTTAGTTCTCAGTCCTGGAGGCAGCAAGTCCATGAGTTGTGCCAGCATCTGATGAGCTGGTGCTGCCTCATCACAGGACAGAGGGCAGTGATGGGAGAGGACACTGGGGTGAGGAGGGCAGGGAGGACTCATCCTCTCATTAGGAGTCCAGGCGGTGTGAATCCACATGCAGGGCGGTGCCCACATGGCCCAGTCACATCTCAGAGTGGGAGGGGACATTCAAACGGCAGCATTTCTGATTCCAAACAGCTTGGCCCAGGTGCCCTTCCCACTGGCCTCCCAGGCCCTAGGACATACACACACACACACACACACACACACACACACACACACACACACACACGTACTTGATCTTGATACTGGGAATTATACCCAGAGGTTTTCTACCTCCAAGATATACACCCAGCCCTTTTATATTTATTTATTTTTCAATAAAAAAATAAACAGGGTCTCACTAAGTTGCTGAGTGTCTAAGTTGTTAAGGCTGGCCTCAAACCTATGATCCTCCTGTCTCAGCCTCCCAAACACTGGGATTATAGGTGTGTGCCACTGGACCTTGCTGTCTACTTTAATCAGAGTTTCTATTCCCCTTGGCTGCCTTTATGTTGCTTCTCCATCTGTGGTATTCTAATGGACTATGCAGGATTCTGATCCTGGGTCCCCTCACCAGGATCCTGTTGAGATTCTCTGTCCAGTGCTCACTTGATGTGTCATATCAAATAACTTCCCTAATGAATACCCTCTAGGACAGCCTCTCTCAGGGAGTAAAGCTGCCGGGCTGTGGGCCGGGGCCTCTTTCTGAGTGCTTGTCTCCCAGGGCCTCCACAGGGCTGAGAAATGCATTCTCTCCTGCCCACACACAGCTCTTCAATCTGCCAATCTCCATGTCAAGACAGCTTGGTTCTGCGGCCATCATCTATCCGGACTCATGGGGCAGTCCACCGCGCAGTGCTGTTTCTTCCATCCCACCCCAGGCTGGAGTCAGGGTCAACAACTCAGGATCCAGTCCTCAGAGCTCCTTCCCTCTGCTGTGCCCCCCTGTCCTGGAGGGCAAGTGCTGAGGATGTCTGCCCAGCAGGAGGTGAGAACTGGGGGCATGCTGTGCATATGGAGGTGTGTGGGCCTGGTAGGGGTGGCTGTGCCATGGCGCCCCAGCAACCTCACACCTATCCACCTAGGCCACACAGCCCCAGGTCTCCACTGCCGATCTGAGCCTTGGCAGGACAGCCTGGGGTCCTTCTGGAGCCCCTGAGGGTGGAGAGCTGTGAGGAGCTTCACCTGGACTCCCTCCCACAGGCCCCGTCACACCCGGGAGGTCAGCATGGGTCAGTTTCTTATCACCTCCCAGATGCTGATGAGCCCGAGCTTTGACTCTGCTACAGCTGTGGCCTGTGGAGGTGCTCAGCGCAGCCTGGGATGGCTCCTGGCAAGCAGTGCCCCCAGCTCGCACCACCCAGCCCCTCTGCTCCATGCCACCCTTTTGGTGTTGGGATGTGGGTTGATATGGGGGTGGAGTGGGGAGATGGCACCTTTTGCTACTCTTATTTAGTTATTTTGGGTACTGGGAATTGAACCCAGAGGCATTCTACCTGGGAAGGTGAATGATAGTTCTCTAATGATATGATGCAACAATAAATCTAATAGATGCAGAATTATATACATGTCTAACTTATAACAGTCTCCTTTAAATAGTATATGAATCCTGTGCAACAGAACAAAGTACAGCGGTCTACTTCCATTTATCTCATCTCTGCCTTAATACTATTACTTCATTCATTTTCCTAATGTGTTATAAGCCCTAAATGCATTTATTATTCTTATATTGAAAAGTCAATGAACTCAAAAGATAGAAATATTTAATTTTTTTTTTGTGGTACTGGGTTCCTGGAAGCCCTTCTACCTCTGGGCTACACTCCCAGACCTACTTTTATATTTTTATTTGGAAACAGGATCTCTTAAGCCAGTGCGGCTGGCTTCAAACCTGCGCGGTCCTCCTGTCTTTGCCTCCCAAGCGCGGGGATTACAAGCATGCGCCACCACGCCTGGCAAGCAATATTTGATTTTTATCCATGTGCTTAACATTTCTGTTGCACATCATTCCTTTTTTAACATCTCCATCTCCATCTGGTATTATGTTCCTTTTGCCTATAGAATTTTTTTTAACATTCCTTATAACACTGCTCTGATGATGAGGACTTCTTTGAATTAGCCTTAATAGTCTCTTTATTTATTTATTTATTTATTTATTTATTTTATTTTTATTTATTTATTTTTTCCATTTTATTTTATTTTTTTAATTGATGCATCGTAGTCATATATCATTCACATTGGAGTACAAGACTTGAGAGGATATACAAGCACACATCATCCAGTTAGCCCTCATCCAGCCCCCATCCCATTCCCTCCACCTCCCTCGACCCCATGCTTGTTTGGTGATTAACTTTGATACAATTGTTTATGTACCTCCTGCGTTTTAAAGAGGCTCCATCCTCCCCTATTCCATACCCTCTGATTGGTCACCTTAGTTGCTTCACAATAAGGGCCCTTTCTATAGCTCGACCTCTTCCAGTTGCCCCTTTCTTCCTAGTTATTGCTGATTAGGGGAAGCATCTGATTTTTATTTTCTGCAATATTTCTCTGTGCATACCACGTTGCAAGTACCAATATCACTCTTGACGGCCCCAGTAGTGGCCTGGCTACCCGGTAGACTGATCCAGACCTGCTGGCTCAAGCAGTGGCCTTGCCTCACGGCAGGCTCCGATCCCGGCCTCGCTGGCCCCAGCACCGGCCTAACGCCTCAGCAGGCTCCGATCCCAGCCTCGGAGGCCCCAGTAGTGGCCTTGCCTCACGGCAGGCTCTGATGCCGGCCGTTGGTCCCGGCATCGGCCTAACCCCTCAGCAGGCTCCGATTCCGGCCTCGGAGGCCCCAGCACTGGCTTTGCCTCACAGTGAGCTCCGATCCCGGCCTTGCTGGCCCTGGCACCGGACTAACCCCTTGGTAGTCTCTGATACCGGCCTCGGAGGCCCCAGCACTGGCCTTGCCTCACGGCAGGCTCCGATGACAGCCTCGCTGGCCTCAGCCCCGGTCTAACCCCTCGGCAGGCTCCAATCTGGCCTCGGAGGCCTCACGGAAGGCTCCGATGCCGGCTGCTGGCCCCAGCACCAGCCTAACCTCTCGGCTGGCTCTTATCCTGACCTTGGAGGCCCCAGCACCGGCCTTGCCTCATAGCAGGCTCCGATGCTGGCTGCTGGCCCCGGCATCAGCCTAACCCCTCGACTGGCTCTTATCCTGGCTTCGAAGGCCCCAGCACCAGCCTTGACTCAAGGCAGGCTCCGATGCTGGCCGCTGGCCCCAGCTTCAGCCTAACCCCTTGGCAGGCTCCAATCCCAGCCTCGGAGGCCCCAGTAGTGGCCTTGCGTCGTGGCAGGCTCCAGTGCCGGTCATTGGCCCTGGCACCGGCCTAACCCCTCGGCTGGTTCTTATCCTGGCCTCGGAGGCCCCAGCACCGGCCTTGCCTCACGGCAGGCTCTGATGCCGGTCTTGCTGGCCCCAGCACCGGCCTAACCCCTTGGCAGGCTCCGACCCCAGCCTCGGAGGCCCCAGCACCGGCCTTGCCTCATGGTGAGCTCTGATCCTGGCCTTGCTGGCCCCGGCACTAGCCTAACCCCTCGGCAGTCTCCAATCCCGGCCTCGAAGGCCCCAGCACTGGCCTTGCCTCACGGTAGACTCCGATGCTGGCTGCTGGCCCTGGCATCGGCCTAACCCCTTGGCAGGCTCCGATCCCAGCCTTGGAGGCCCCAGTAGTGGCCTTGCCTCATGGCAGGCTCTGGTGATGGTCGCTGGCCCCGGGACCAGACTAACCCCTCGGCAGGCTCTGATCCTGGCCTCGGAGGCCCCAGCACTGGCCTTGCCTCACAGCAGGCTCTGATCCCGGCCTTGCTGGCCCCAGCACCAGCTTAACCCTTGGCAGGCTCTGATCCCGGCCTTGGAGGCTACAGCACCGGCCTTGCCTCACGGCAGGCTCCAATCCCAGCTTTGCTGTCTCCGTCGCCAGCCTTACCCCTCAGCAGGCTCCAATTCGAGCACCCTCTTTGCCCAACCAATTGTCCCACGTTCTCAAGGGTGCATGGGGGTAACATTCTGCCTCTGGGGTTATTATTTCAAAGGTTCCAAGTGTAATGCATTGGATCTCTGCCTCTCCTGAGTACTAGCCACTGCCATTGCCACTGCCTCCACCATTTCAAATCCTTCCCAAGCTCTTTTTACACTCTGAATATTATCCAGTGTTCCTAAGCATGCGTGATGGTAGCATTTGATATTTGGTGTAATTTCTCCAAAAAAATAAGGTTGGTAGGATCCGATTGCTGCTTCTCCTGAATACAAGTTTCCACCGCCATCAAGGAGATCGCTTTCAACGCCGCCTTTCTCCTTGGTCTCCGCTAAACTCTCTCCTTACAGGTGATGTCCAATATTCTTAACAATATAGGGAAACAGCAGTCCTCCTTCACGGGGAATTTTTCCATGAGTTCCAGTGCATTTGGATAAGTTTTGTCTGCATCTCCAATGACCTGGCATCCACCACGGCTTTCTTAACTCCTCTCCAATATTTTTCCTTTTTCTTTTTCTTTTCCTTTTTTTTTTTAATAAGAGAAGACAGTATGTGTGGTTGGAGGAGGTAGTGGGATTAGGCACTCAGTAGCACTGTGACCCGGTCGGTTTCCCCATGGGTCCAGCATGCTCCGCACTACTCCGCCTGGGGTCCAGAGTCCCATGACCCATGCTCCGGCTGGCATGCCCCGCACGACCCCCGCCTGGGATCCAGGGTACTGGGCCTGGTTTCTCCAGGGGTCTGGCGTGCTACGCGCGGTCCGGCCCGGGGCCCAGAGTCCCGCGCCCCGAGCCCCGGCTGGCGTGCCCTGCGCGACCCTCGCCTGGGACCCAGAGTCTTACTGTGCCCGGTTTCTCCAGGGGTCTGGCGTGCTCTAGTTTCTTTATTTTTAATTTTTTTTCTAAATATAGAATTGTAGGTTGATAGTTTTTTCTTTTGGCACTTTAAAAATGTTGTTCCACTATTTGCTTGCATTGTTTCTTATGAGAAATCAGCTGTTATCCTTATACTTGTTTCTTTATTTATAATGTGTATTTTTCCCCTCTTGGCCTGATTTAAGATTTTCTTTTATCACTGGTTTTGAATAATTTGATTATGGTGAGCCTTAGATCTGTGCCTTTATGATTCTAAATACATTTGGAAAATTTTTAGCTACTGTTGTTTTAAATTCTTTTTTGTACCCCTGTCTCTTAAAAGACTCTCATTAAATATATACTAGGTTCTTTAAAGTTGTTGGACATCTTCCTAATGCTCTTTTACTTTTTATTTCAGTTTATGTCATTTTTATTGTTACATTTTCAAATTCAGTAAGTTTTCAACTGCATCAATAATCCATTAATCCAGTGGAATATGCTTTCCACATTAGACGTAGTTTATACCTCTAAAGTTCTATCTGCATCTTTCTCATATTTTCTATTTTATCACTTGCCATTTTCTATAAAGTCAAACAATAATAACTATATAAACATCTTTGTTAATTCTCAGATTTATGTTAGTTCTGTTTTAGTTTTGTTTCTTTTTTCTTTTTGTCATACTGCGGATGGAACCTAGGGGTTTCTACTACCGGGCTACACTCCCAGACCTATTTTTTCATATTTTTATTTGGAAACAGGGTCTCACTAAGTTGCTGAGAGCCTCACTAAGTAGCTGGCTTCGAACCTGCACAATCCTCCTGTCTCAACCTCCCAAGTGCTGGGATTACAAGCGTGCGTCACCACGCCTGCTGATTTAGTTTTCTTGACCAATTATTTTCTTGACATATTTTCCTGCTTCTTTGTATGCTTGACAGTCTTTGTTTAGGTGACATTGTGAATTTTATCTTGTTGTATGCCTGATATTTTCTGTATACTTATAAGTACCCTTGGTCTACAGTTAAATTATTTGGAAACAGTCTGTTGATTTCAGGTCTTAATTCTATAACTAGTGAGGTACATCAAGAACAATGTTCAATATGTTTGATTTTATTCCCCACTACCAAGTCAAGGCCTTCTGAGAAGTGTCCCCATGAATGAGGATATATTTTCACTCAAGCCAGAGGGTTAACGCTATAACCAGCTGGTTGAAATCACTGACTACTTTTCTATTATTCTTTCAGCTGTTTCTTCCGCACTGTGAGGTAGTTTCTTAACACGAAAGCTCTGATGATCAGTATTCTCTGGATGCTGAAGGGGGCCCTCTGTAGACTTCTTGAGCTTTCTCCTGGGAAGCTTCTCTTTGGTGGATTGTCATGCAAGCTCTAGCTGTTATTTTCTCCCAGCTATATCTTATCAATTAAGAGAGACCATCAAGTTCTGCCTGATTTCTTCTCTTTGTGGTCCATCCTAGAAACTCTCTCAAGCAACAGGAAAATAGGGACATCTTAGTTTGTTCTCCTCTACCTAGGGATGGCCAGCCTGTATTGTCTGATGTTCAGTGTTTTGAAAAACAATGTTTAATGTATTTTGTCTATCTGTTGCTTCTAGTGGGGAGTGGGAAGGCAACCAGAGCCCTCTCATAACGCCTTGGACAGCAGTAAAAAGAGCTGGAGGGATGCCTTCTAGCATTGTCCTTTGTGTGTCTACTGAGCCCCAATAAAGTGCGCTAAACAGACCTTGGTAAATCATGGGCTGTCTCACTATGTGGCTTCATAGGGTGCAGTAGCAGAATAAAAGCTCTAATAAATCCTATAGTATGGAGAACTTATTAACCCTTTAAGTCCTGAGTTTCAGTTCTGCAGATATTTCAATGGAATTGACACAGGTACATTAAAATAGATTGCAAATTGCGATCTAGAGTTTATAAATCCTTTGTATATTTCTGTCTATATATTTTCAAACACTGTAACCATTCATGTATTACTTTCGCAAAAGGATAGAACTCTGAAAACATAATATTAATTTCAAAGGGACTATAAGTGGTATATGTTGCTCCATTTATGTTTTTATAGGTGTTTCATATGGGCTTACAAGACAATTGAATTAATTTGTTTAATCTTTGCATTCTATAGAACTGGCCATTTTAAAAAAGCATGCCCTAGACTTGAGATACATGCTATTCAGAAGCGAGAGTTTGCTAGTTTAATGATGACCTGGCCATGGAGTGTTGAGTCTGAGATCTATATATTTATAAAGTGCCTCGTTTTTGTAGCTGGCACATCATATGCTTCGTTAGTTAGGGGGTTCTTCTCTGTGTAAACAAATGACCACCAGTTGATCTAAGTTCAAATCCTGACACTCAGGATCTATGTAATCTTAGAGTCTCACCTCATCTTGCTTTGCCTCAGTTTCACCAAATGCTAAGTGGGTATGACGAAATCTCCCTCACGAAATATGGGACTTGTGAACTTACTAAGCATCTGAAATATAAAGAAGCCTTGTGATACCATGGTTTGCAAAGAACCTGGCTCCTTTTCTCTCTCCCTTCCTGAGCTCTGAGGCTGGGTCTAGACAACATCTTTGTTCTTTAGCTCGTCAAGAGCACGGCAGGTTGCGCTGGGGTTTCTGCCAGGCTGGCCAAAGTGAACGTGTCCCGGCCCATCTGGGACATGTTCTGCCACACCCCGCGTGGCTAGGACGCGTTTGGGGCCTCATCACATTTAGCAAGTTAATTGTTCATTAAGGGGAAGGGACATTCACAGAGCTGGCTTGACATCCTGATCAAATACCAAATGAGTTTCTGTGTTTGATTTATGGGCACGGGCCCAGCGCCTCGCTGGCTCATGTCAGAGCAGGTTACAGCGATAAGCGCACGTTTATCTCTGGTCCTTGATGAATGACAGGGGAACGCACACCATAAAGGCAACAAAGCCACCCGTGGGAAGGGGACCGATGTGGAGTGCATTAGGAAAGCCCAACCAGACTCCTTGTGGGAGGACGATGAACAGAATTAAAAGTTAGGATTTTAATTATCATACAAATTAGAAGGAAATTAATCAGCCCATATTTTATGACTTGACTTGGTGCGGAGCACTGTCGGTTAACTTTTATGGGGAATCTTTGATTGATTGAGACACAGTGTGGAAGTGTAAAAGCCAAGCTCCAGCTGCCTGTTAATCTGTCCCTTTTCTCTAGAGCTGCCCAAGGTTAGAGAGAGGAGTGCAATGCCCCCTCGGCGTGGGATGGGGCTCTCCATCAGCCATTAGATCTCCTCACCGTGCCTTCTTCCTGATTCACAAGCCTTCTGCACCATGTCTTTCCTAGGGTGCCCTTGACTTCTGTTGTCTGTCAGCGCTCTTTGGGGTGGAAATTGCTGGACATATAGTCCCCATACATGGGACACCTGGCCCAGGAGAATCATACAGAGGCATCAACAGCAAGTCCAGGACCATGTGTCCATCCTCCCTACCTTCCCAGGCCCTGAACCAAACTAAAATGTGGCAGCTGAAGGATGGTTTTCATGAGGTCAGTCCACATACCTATGGCCCAATCCCAGCAGGGCTGTGCCTCACAGACAGAAACAAAAGCTGACCAGAGCCACCTGGGATGCTGGGGACAAAAGCACTGTGGATTGGTCTTGAATTTTCTCAAAGGCCCATGTGTGAAATGCTTGGTCCCCAGTGCTGGGGACCTAGTGGAACCTTCAGGACATGGGGCCTGGTGGAAGCAAGCTTGGTCACTGGGGGCACACCCTGAGGGATATTGAACCCTGGCACCTTCTTTTTCTCTCTCTCTTTGCTTCCTCCTCTGCCATGTGCTTCTGCCATGGTATACTGTGCCACCACAGGTGCGAAGCAACAGGGCCAAGCAATCATGCTCTGAAACCTCTGACCTGTGTTTAAGTTGATTATTTCAGGTATTTTATCACAGTAACAGAAAGCTGACTAACAACAAAAGATTGCTTCAAACACAGGGAGCCATCTTGCAGGTCATTATTCCAGGTAGGGAGGTTGCGGAAGAACTGGAGGAAGGCAGTCTCTGTGTGACCAAGGATAAGTCTCATATTGAAGGCATCCACTAACTGGACTGCTAATAACATGTCAAATATAACATGCCCAACCCAAGCAAGCACAACATCCCACTTTACCCCCCCACCCACCCCTCACATAGTTTTATCCATGTTAGTAACCCACAACTCAGTCTTTCTAGTTAAATTTGAAGTCACCCAATCTTCTAGCCAATCCTGTAGGCCCTATTATAAAAACAGCAGGAACTGACCACTTCTCACCATTTTTCTTAGGACTCACCAGTCCACCCTCCATCTGGGCCATCCAAGTTGCTGTGGTGACTTACTCCTGGACCTGCTTCTTTCATCTTAGCCCACTTTGGCCTATTCTCAAACAAGCCTGTCAGAGTTGAGATGGGAGCTGCTACAGGTTGGTCCCAGTCAAGGAGGTCTTGGCCCTTGACACCCACTTTCCTTGGTTATTATCTTGGAAAGCAAAAGAATTTGGCTCAGGAGATATGGAGCTGAGTGCAGTATTTAACAGAAGGGGACAGGCAAAGGCATCCAAGTTCCTGCACAGGGGAGAGGCCTCGATGAGGTTGCCCCACTAGGGCGCTCACCTTGGCTACTGCCTCCAGCAAGGAGCTGCTGTCACTGCAAAGGAACTGCTTTGGTTCTTGGGAGGTTAGCTTATATAGACTCGCAACTTGTCTGATTGGTCCATTTTGGATACCCAGTTTTGGGTCTGGAACCTGATTGGTCTTTGGATCTGAGACCTAATAATTGGTCCATTTTGTTTGTGCAGCTGAGCAGCTCTGGGTGCAGGCCTGCTTCTCCCTCTCCATGCTGACACTGGAAGGAGGGACCTGGGCCTACCACAATCACCAATCAAAATGTTTACCAAGTCATGTCACCCCTCTGCTAAGTCTTCTGATGATTGTGTCTCATTTGGAATAAGTCAAAGTCTTAAGGTCGCCTGAAAGAATCTGATCTGGCACCAGTCCTTCACTGGCCTTACTTCACACTGTGCTTCCACGTCACTCCTGCAGCCTCAGGACATTTGCACTAGCCTCTGCCAGGACTGCTGTTCCCTCTGGCAGCCAAGTGGCTTCACTTCAGCCTCTTCTCAAATATTCTTTGGGGGCGGGCGGAGCACGCCAGATGGGGCCCGGGTCGCGGGACTCTGGGCCCCAGGCCCAACTGCGAGTAGCACGCCAGACCCCTGGAGAAACCAGGCCCAGTAAGACGCTGGGTTCTGGGCAGGGGTCGAGCGCAGGGCACGCCAGCGGGGGCCCGGGTCGCGGGACTCTGGGTCCAGGCCGAACTGCGCATAGCACGCCAGACCCCTGGAGAAACCAGGCCCAGTAAGATGCTGGGTTCTGGGCAGGGGTCGCGCGTGGGGCACGCCAGCTGGGGCCCGGGTCGCGGGACTCTGGGCCCCGGGCCGAACTGCGAGTAGCACGCCAGACCCCTGGAGAAACCGGGCCCAGAACAGAAAAAGATAAAGAAAAATATCGGAGAGGAGATAAGAAAGCCGTTATGGACGCCAGGACACTGGAGATGCAGACAAACTTATCTAAATGCACTGGAACTTATGGAAAAATTCGCCGTGAAAGAGGACTGCTATTTCTCTATATTGTTAAGAATCTCAGACATCACATATAAGGAGAGCGTTTAGCGGAGACCAAGGAGAAATGCGATGTTGAAAGAGTTCTCCGCGATGGTGGTGGAGACTTGTATTCAGGAGAAGCAGAAACCGGATCTTACCAACTTTATTTTTTTGGAGAAACTACACCAAATGTCGAATGCTACCATCACGCATGCTTAGGAACACTGGACAACATTCAGAGTGGAAAAAGAGCCTGGGAAGGATTTGAAACGGTGGAGGCAGTGGCAATGCCAGTGGCCAATATTCGGGGGAGGCAGAGATCTGATACATTACAACTGGAACTTTTGAAATAATAACCACAGAGACAGTGATCGGAACCTGCTGAGGGGTTAGGCGGGCGCCGGGGCCAGTAGCCGACATCGGAGCTTGCTGTGAGGCAAGGCCACTACTGAGGCCTCCGTGGCCAGGATTGGAACCTGCAGAGGGGTTAGACCGATGCTGGGGCCAGCGAGGCCGGCATTGAAGCCTGCCATGAGGCAAGGCTTGTGCTAGGGCCTCCGAGGTTGGGTCTGGAACTTGCTGAGGGGTTAGGCCGGTGCTGGGGTCAGCGAGGCCAGCATTGGAGCCGGCCGTGAGGCAAGGCCAGTGTTGGGGCCCCTGAGGATGGGATCGGAGCCTGCTGAGGGGTTAGGCCGGTGCTGGGGCCAGCGAGGCTAGCATCAGAGCCTGCCATGAGGCAAGGCCGGTACTGGGGCCTCCGAGGCCAGGAAAGAGCCTGCCGAGGGGTTAGGCCGGTGCTGGGGCCAGTGAGGCCGGCATCGGAGCCTGCCGTGAGGCATGACCAGTGCTGGGGCCTCCGAGGCGGGGATCGGAGCCTGCCGAGGGGTTAGGCCGCTGCTGGGGCCAGTGAGGCTGGCATCGGAGCCTGCCTTGAGGCAAGGCCGGTACTGGAGCCTCGAGGCCAGGATAAGAGCCTGCCGAGGGGTTAGGCCGGTGCTGGGGCCAGCGAGGCCAGCATCGGAGCCTGCCTTGAGGAATGACCAGTGCTGGGGCCTCCGAGGCCAGGATCGGAGCCTGCTGAGGGGTTAGGCCAGTGCTGGGGCCAGTGAGGCCTGCATTGGAGCCTGCCTTGAGGCAAGGCCGGTACTGGGACCTCCGAGGCCAGGATAAGAGCCTGCCAAGGGGTTAGGCCGGTGCTGGGGCCAGCGAGGCCGGCATCAGAGCCTGCCATGAGGCAAGGCCGGTACTGGGGCCCCCGAGGCCAGGATAAGAGCCTGCCGAGGGGTTAGGCCGGTGCTGGGGCCAGCGAGGCCGGCATCGAAGCCTGCTGTGAGGCATGACCAGTGCTGGGGTCTCCGAGGTCGGGATCGGAGCCTGCCGAGGGGTTAGGCCGGTGCTGGGGCCAGCGAGGCCGGCATCGGAGCCTGCCATGAGGCAAGGCCGGTACTGGGGCCTCCGAGGCCAGGTTAAGAGCCTGGCAAGGGGTTAGGCCAGTGCTGGGGCCAGCGAGGCCGGCATTGGAGCCTGCCTTGAGGCAAGGCCGGTACTGGGGCTTCTGAAGCCAGGATAAGAGCCTGCCGAGGGGTTAGGCCGGTGCTGGGGCCAGGGAGGCCGGCATTGGAGCCTGCCGTGAGGCATGACCAGTGCTGGGGACTCCAAATCCGGGATCGGAGCCTGCCAAGGGGTTAGGCCGGTGCTGGGGCCAGTGAGGCCGGCATAGGAGCCTGCCGTGAGGCAAAGCCGGTACTGGGGCCTCGAGGCCAGGATAAGAGCCTGCCGAGGGGTTAGGCCGGTGCTGGGGCCAGCGAGGCCGGCATCGGAGCCTGCTGTGAGGCAAAGCCGGTACTGGGGCTTCCGAGGCCAGGATAAGAGCCTGCCGAGGGGTTAGGCCGGTGCTGGGGCCAGCGAGGCCGGCATCGGAGCCTGCCTTGATGCATGACCAGTGCTGGGGCCTCCAAATCCGGGATCGGAGCCTGCCAAGGGGTTAGGCCGGTGCTGGGGCCAGCGAGGCCGGCATCGGAGCCTGCCGTGAGGCATGACCAGTGCTGGGATCTCCGAGGCCGGGATTGGAGCCTGCCGAGGGGTTAGGCCGGTGCTGGGGCCAGCTAGGCCGGCATCGGAGCCTGCCTTGATGCATGACCAGTGCTGGGCCTCCAAATCCGGGATCGGAGCCTGCCAAGGGGTTAGGCCAGTGCTGGGGCCAGCGAGGCCGCCATCGGAGCCTGCCTTGAGGCAAGGCCGGTACTGGGGCCTCCGAGGCCAGGATAAGAGCCTGCCGAGGGGTTAGGCCGGTGCTGGGGCCAGCGAGGCCGGCATCGGAGCCTGCCTTGATGCATGACCAGTGCTGGGGCCTCCAAATCCGGGATCGGAGCCTGCCAAGGGGTTAGGCCGGTGCTGGGGCCAGCGAGGCCGGCATCGGAGCCTGCCGTGAGGCATGACCAGTGCTGGGATCTCCGAGGCCGGGATTGGAGCCTGCCGAGGGGTTAGGCCGGTGCTGGGGCCAGCTAGGCCGGCATCGGAGCCTGCCTTGATGCATGACCAGTGCTGGGCCTCCAAATCCGGGATCGGAGCCTGCCAAGGGGTTAGGCCAGTGCTGGGGCCAGCGAGGCCGCCATCGGAGCCTGCCTTGAGGCAAGGCCGGTACTGGGGCCTCCGAGGCCAGGATAAGAGCCTGCCGAGGGGTTAGGCCGGTGCTGGGGCCAGCGAGGCCGGCATCGGAGCCTGCCGTGAGGCAAGGCCGGTACTGGGGCCTCCGAGGCCAGGATAAGAGCCTGCCAAGGGGTTAGGCCGGTGCTGGGGCCAGCGAGGCCGGCATCGGAGCCTGCCTTGAGGAGTGACCAGTGCTGGGGCCTCCAAATCCAGGATCGGAGCCTGCCAAGGGGTTAGGCCGGTGCTGGGGCCAGCGAGGCCGGCATCGGAGCCTGCCTTGAGGCAAGGCCGGTACTGGGGCCTCCGAGGCCAGGATAAGAGCCTGCCGAGGGGTTAGGCCGGTGCTGGGGCCAGCGAGGCCGGCATCGGAGCCTGCCGTGAGGCATGACCAGTGCTGTGGTCTCCGAGGCCAGGATAAGAGCCTGCCGAGGGGTTAGGCCGGCATCAGAGCCTGCCGTGAGGCATGACCAGTGCTGGGGACTCCAAATCTGGGATCGTAGCCTGCCAAGGGGTTAGGCCGGTGCTGGGGCCAGCGAGGCCGGCATTGGAGCCTGCCTTGAGGCAAGGCTGGTACTGGGGCCTCTGAGGCCAGGATAAGAGCCTGCCGAGGGGTTAGGCCGCTGCTGGGGCCAGTGAGGCTGGCATAGGAGCCTGCCGTGAGGCAAAGCCGGTACTGGGGCCTCGAGGCCAGGATAAGAGCCTGCCGAGGGGTTAGGCCGGTGCTGGAGCCAGCGAGGCCGGCATCGGAGTCTGCCGTGAGGCAAAGCCGATACTGGGGCCTCCGAGGCCAGGATAAGAGCCTGCCGAGGGGTTAGGCCGGTGCTGGGGCCAGCGAGGCCGGCATCGGAGCCTGCCTTGAAGCATGACCAATGCTGGGGCCTCCAAGGCCGGGATCGGAGCCTGCCGAGGGGTTAGGCTGGTGCTGGGGCCAACGAGGCTGGCATTGAAGCCTGCCATGAGGCTAGGCCGGTGCTGGGGCCTCCGAGGCCAGGATTGGAATCCTGACAAGGGGTTAGACCGGTGCAGGGGCCAGTGGCCAGCATCGGAGCCTGGCGTGAGGCAAGTTCACTCCTGCGGCCTCCAAAGCCGGGACCAAAGCCAGCTTAGGGGTTAGACCGGTTCAGTAGCCAGCGAGACCAGAACTGGGGCCTCCCATGAGGCAAGGCCGCTGCTTGAGTCAGGGAGGTCTGGATCAGTCCACTGAGTAGCCAGGCCACTACTGGGACCATCAAGAGTGGGATTGGTACTGGCAACGCAGCATGCACAGAGAAATATCGCAGAAAATATAAATCATACGCTTCTCTTCATGAGCAATAACTAGGAGGATAAGGGCAACAGGAAGAGGTTGAGCTATAGAAAGGGCCCTATAGTGAAGCAACTAATGTGACCAATCAAATGGTATGTAATACTCGAGGATGGAGCCTCTTTGAAACGCAGGAGGCACATAAATGTATCAAAGTAAATCACCAAAGAAGTGTGGGATGGAGGGAGGGGGAGGGAATGGGATGGGGGCTGGAGGAGGGCTAATTGGATGATGTGTGCTTGTATATCCTCTCAAGTCTTGTACTCCAATGTGATTGATATATGACTACAATGCACCAATTTAAAAAATAAATTAATAAAAAAAGAAAAAAATAAAATAAAATAAAACAATAAAAAAATTGCTATCTAAAAAAATAAATAAATAAAATTAAAAAAATATTCTTTGGGGGCTTAATCTTATGCATTAATCTGGCTAGGCAACAGTGCACAGGTATTTTGTTAAATATTCTAGATGTTTCTGTGAGTAATTTTTTTAAGTGGAATTAACATTTAAACCAGTAGACTTTAGTGAAAGTAGCTTATCTTCTGTATCACAGTGGGTCTTCCAGTCATCTCTTGGCCTTAACAGAGGCCTGGGAGGAAGATCTTCTCCAAGGAGGAGAGAGACGGATCTGCTTTCAGACCTAAACTGCAGCATCGACTCTTCCCTTGGCCAGTGGTGCCTTCTTAGCCCCTTGTCCAGCCAGGGCTCCCTCCTGCTCTCTGTGCCGCATGGCATCTGACTTATGGTGAATGTCCAGTGGCCGGTTCTTGCTTAAGGGCTGGGCACAGCAGTTTGTAGTGCTTGTTGATTTTCATGGTGTAAACAGTTTCACTGTGGTCCATTTTTACTCCCAAAGTGAAGACAAGTGCCTTGCAAAGTTTCTGAAAATATAACCATCAGCTTGTGCAACTTTGAGCTGGCTTTAGCCTACCCTGTTTATAGTTTTTTTCTGTTCTACTTTTATCCTTGGTTTCAATTCTGGACATACTATATATTTAACAAACAGACATTGTTTTCTAATTCCCTTGTTCATTGCCTCACATAGTTTCCATTGCAGTGATTATTATACAATCAGGTTCACTAAACCTTTGCAGAATGAAAGCAGCAACAAGCTGGGCATGGTGGCGTATGCTTGTAATCCCAATACTAGGGAGGCTGAGACAGGAGGGTTGCAGGTTTGAGACCAGCCTCAGTAATCTCACAAGACTCTCAGCAAGCTAGTGAGACCCTGCTTCCAAAGCAAAAAGCAAAATAAGCTTGGGGTTATAGTTCACAGATAGAATGCCCTTGGGTTCAGTTCCCATTAACACATGTGGATACACACACACACACACACACACACACACACACACACACACACGAAGTGTTAATGAAAGAATGAATAACTACTCCTTATAAGCCTTGGTAAGTTTGAGGATACAGAGACTGAGACAATGACTCTGTACTTGGTCTTGACTTCTGACAAACAGTGAAGACAAATCTTTACAATACAATGAAATAAAAACTAAAGAGCGATTGCTGGTGGTAGAGTTAGGAGTATAGGAAAAAGTGATTGAAACCAGATTAAAATGTTGAAGTTGTTGATTTTATGTGAATGGGAGTATAATTCTGTAACTATTAAGGGTACGTTACTAAGGCCCCCTAGGACACCCAATTTATAATGCCCTTCCTCTTTATCAAATTCTAGATATGTCTTAGTCTATTCTCTGTTGCTATAACAAAAAATACCTGAGTTGAGTACTTATAAAGAAAAGAGGTTTACTTAGCTCACAGTTTGAGAGGCTGAAAATCCAACACTGGGCAACCCCTCTGTGTGGCCTTTGGTGGGGTCTCTGTGCAATGTTGCAACACAGCAGAGGAGGGGCAAGGGAAATGGCTGTGTGTGTGCAGGACATGCCTCATGGCAAGACAAGAAGCCAGAGAGATTCAGGGCAGGGCTTGCTCTTGGGAACTTTTCAGAGTTTCAGGGGAACTACATGAATCCCTCCCAAGGGTGGTGCCCCATGATCTACCTACCTTCCAGTAAGCCCCACCTCTTAAAGCTTTCATCCCTGAAACCACCACTCAGGAGACGTTGGGAAGCATGCTCAAACTACGTCCACCCCCTAGCCTTATATACGTAGAAACAGTGCCTCTATCAATTCTCGTAATGCACGTTATTTAGGTGGAAGCACACTGCTTAGGGCTGAGACCCACAAGCCCCGGTTTTCATCGCTGAGGTCAGAGTCATAAAAAGTCTTTCTTGTTCCAGAATGGAGTAAAGTGAAAGCAAGTCCTGCCCCTGTG
Source organism: Muscardinus avellanarius (assembly GCF_963383645.1). Taxonomy (NCBI): domain Eukaryota; kingdom Metazoa; phylum Chordata; class Mammalia; order Rodentia; family Gliridae; genus Muscardinus; species Muscardinus avellanarius. Next base: position 110,253,226 of record NC_137787.1, on the reverse strand, counting down.
GATCTCGGCCTCTGTTGATCCTGGGGTCATGAGTGTCAGAGATGCTAAAGAAGCCCACAGCCATTTTCATGAAGCTGGGTTTAGTGGCGCATGCTTGTAATCCCAGCATTTGGGAGGCTGAGACCTGAGGATCGCGGTTCACAGACAGCCTCAGCTACTTACTGAGACCCTCTGCAACTCAGTGAGACCCTGTTTCAAAATAAAGAATAAAAAAATTGATCTGGAGACCCCTGGAGAAACCGGGCCCAGTAAGACGCTGGGTTCTGGGCAGGGGTCGCGTGCGGTGCACACCAGCCAGGGCCTGGGTCGCGGGACTCTGGGCCCCTGGCCGAACTGCGAGTAGCATGCCAGACCCCTGGAGAAACTGGGCCCAGAACAGAAAAAGATAAAGAAAAATATCGGAGAGGAGGTAAGAAAGCCGTTATGGATGCCAGGACACTGGAGATGCAGACAAACTTATCTAAATGCACTGGAACTTATGGAAAAATTCGCCGTGAAAGAGGACTGCTATTTCTCTATATTGTTAAGAATCTCAGACATCACCTGTAAGGAGAGAGTTTAGCGGAGACCAAGGAGAAATGCGGTGTTGAAAGAGTTCTCCGCGATGGTGGTGGAGACTTGTATTCAGGAGAAGCAGAAACCGGATCCTACCAACTTTATTTTTTGGGAGAAATTACACCAAATGTCGAATGCTACCATCACACATGTTTAGGAACACTGGACAACATTCAGAGTGGAAAAAGAGCCTGGGAAGGATTTGAAACAGTGGAGGCAGTGGCAATGCCAGTGGCCAATACTCAGGGGAGGCAGAGATCTGATACATTACACCTGGAACCTTTGAAATAATAACCACAGAGACAGTGATCGGAACCTGCTGAGGGGTTAGGTGGGCGCCGGGGCCAATGGTCGACATCGGAGCTTGCTGTGAGGCAAGGCCACTACTGAGGCCTCCGTGGCCGGGATTGGAACCTGCCGAGGGTTTAGACCGATGCTGGGGCCAGCGAGGCCGGCATCGGAGCCTGCCATGAGGCAAGGCCGGTGCTGGGGCCTCCGAGGATGGGACTGGAGCCTGCTGAGGGGTTAGGCCGGTGCTGGGGCCAGCGAGGTCGGCAACAGAGCCTGCCATGAGGCAAGGCCGGTGCTGGGGCCTCCGAGGCCAGGATAAGAGCCTGCCGAGGGGTTAGGCCAGTGCTGGGGCCAGCAAAGCTGGCATCGGAGCCTGCCATGAGGCAAGGCTGGTACTGGGGCCTCCTAGGCCGGGATCAGAGCCTGCCTTGAGGCAAGGCCGGTACTGGGGCCTCCAAGGCCAGGATAAGAGCCTGCCAAAGGGTTAGGCCGGTGCTGGGGCCAGTGAGGCCGGCATCGGAGCCTGCCATGAGGCAAGGCTGGTGCTGGGGCCTCCGAGGCCAGGATAAGAGCCTGCCGAGGGGTTAGGCCGGTGCTGGGGCCAGCGAGGCCGGCATCGGAGCCTGCCATGAGGCATGACCAGTGCTGGGGCCTCCAAGGCCGGGATCAGAGCCTGCCGAGGGGTTAGGCCGGTGCTGGGGCCAGCGAGGCCGGCATCGGAGCCTACTGTGAGGCAGGGCCGATACTGGGGCCTCCGCGGTCAGGATAAGAGCCTGCTGAGGGGTTAGGCCGGTGCTGGGGCCTCCGAGGCCAGCATCGCAGCCTGCCATGAGGCATGATCGGTGCTGGGGCCTCCGAGGCCAGAATAAGAGCCTGCCGAGGGGTTAGGCCAGTGCTGAGGCCAGCGAGGCTGGCATCGGAGCCTTCTGTGAGGCAAAGCCGGTGCTGGGGCCTCCGAGGCCGGGATCGGAGCCTGCCTTGAGGCAAGGCTGGTACTGGGGCATTCGAAGCTGGGATAAGAGCCTGCAGAGGGGTTAGGCCGGTGCTGGGGCCAGCAAGGCTGGCATTGAAGCCTGCCATAAGACAAGGCCGGTGCTGGGGCCTCCGAGGCCGGCATCGGAGCCTGCCATGAGGCAAGGCCGGTACTGGCGCATCCGAGGCCGGGATAAGAGCCTGCTGAGGGGTTAGGCCGGTGCTGGGGCCAGTGAGGCTGGCATCGGAGCCTGCCGTGAGGCAAGGCCGATACTAGGGCCTTCGAGGCCGGGATAAGAGCCTGCCGAGGGGTTAGGCCGGTGCTGGGGCCAGTGAGGCCGGCATCATAGCCTGCCATGAGGCATGACCGGTGCTGGGGCCTCCGAGGCCAGGATAAGAGCCTGCCGAGGGGTTAGGCCGCTGCTGGGGCCAGTGAGGCCGGCATCGGAGCCTGCCTTGAGGCAAGGCCAGTACTGGGGCCTCGAGGCCAGGATAAGAGCCTGCCAAGGGGTTAGGCCGGTGCTGGGGCCAGCGAGGCCGGCATCGGAGCCTGCCTTGAGGCAAGGCCGGTACTGGGGCCTCCGAGGCCAGGATAAGAGCCTGCCGAGGGGTTAGGCCGTTGCTGGGGCCAGCGAGGCCGGCATCGGAGCCTGCCTTGAGGAATGACCAGTGCTGGTGCCTCCGAGGCCAGGATCGGAGCCTGCCGAGGGGTTAGGCCAGTGCTGGGGCCAGTGAGGCCTGCATTGGAGCCTGCATTGAGGCAAGGCCGGTACTGGGACCTCCGAGGCCAGGATAAGAGCCTGCCGAGGGGTTAGGCCGGTGCTGGGGCCAGCGAGGCCGGCATCAGAGCCTGCCGTGAGGCAAGGCTGGTACTGGGGCCCCCGAGGCCAGGATAAGAGCCTGCCGAGGGGTTAGGCCGGTGCTGGGGCCAGCAAGGCCGGCATCGGAGCCTGCCTTGATGCATGACCAGTGCTGGGGCCTCCAAGGCCGGGATCGGAGCCTGCCAAGGGGTTAGGCCGGTGCTGGGGCCAGCGAGGCCGGCATCGGAGCCTGCTTTGAGGCAAGGCCGGTACTGGGGCCTCTGAGGCCAGGATAAGAGCCTGCCGAAGGGTTAGGCCGGTGCTGGGGCCAGCGAGACCGGCATCGGAGCCTGCCGTGAGGCAAGGCCGGTACTGGGGCCTCCGAGGCCAGGTTAAGAGCCTGCCGAGGGGTTAGGCCGGTGCTGGGGCCAGCGAGGCCGGCATCGGAGCCTGCTGTGAGGCAGGGCCGATACTGGGGCCTCCGCGGTCAGGATAAGAGCCTGCCGAGGGGTTAGGCCAGTGCTGGGGCCAGCGAAGCTGGCATCGGAGCCTTCTGTGAGGCAAAGCCGGTGCTGGGGCATCCGAGGCCGGGATCAGAGCCTGCCTTGAGGCAAGGCTGGTACTGGGGCATCCGAAGCTGGGATAAGAGCCTGCAGAGGGGTTAGGCCGGTGCTGGGGCCAGCAAGGCTGGCATTGGAGCCTGCCATTAGGCAAGGCCGGTGCTGGGGCCTCCGAGGCCGGGATAAGAGCCTGCTGAGGGGTTAGGCCGGTGCTGGGGCCAGTGAGGCTGGCATCGGAGCCTGCCGTGAGGCAAGGCCGATACTAGGGCCTCCGAGGCCAGGATAAGAGCCTGCCGAGGGGTTAGGCCGGTGCTGGGGCCAGTGAGTCCGGCATCATAGCCTGCCATGAGGCATGACCGGTGCTGGGGCCTCCGAGGCCAGGATAAGAGCCTGCCGAGGGGTTAGGCCGGTGCTGGGGCCAGCGAGGGCGGCATTGGAGCCTTCTGTGAGGCATGGCTGGTGCTGGGGCCTCCTTGGCCAGGATTGGAGCCTGCCGAGGGGTGAGGCTGATGCTGGGGCCAGCGAGGTCGGCATTGGAGCCTGCCGTGAGGCAAGGCCAGTACTGTGGCCTCCGAGGCCAGGATAACAACCTGCCGAAGGGCTAGACCGTTGCTGGGGCCAGCGAGGCCGGCATCGGAGCCTGCCGTGAGGTGAGGCCAACATCAGAGCCTGTCGTGAGACATGGTCAGTGCTGGGGCCTCCTAGGCCGGGAACGGAACCTGCCGAGGGGTTAGGCTGGTGCTGGGGCCAACGAGGCCGGCATTGGAGCCTGCCATGAGGCTAGGCCGGTGTTGGGGTCTCCGAGGCTGGGATTGGAATCCTGCCAAGGGGTTAGGCCAGTGCAGGGGCCAATGGTCAGCATCGGAGCCTGGCGTGAGGCAAGTTCACTCCTGCGTCCTCCAAGGCTGGGACCAAAGCCAGTTTAGGGGTTAGACCGGTGCAGGGGCCAGCGAGACCAGAACTGGGGCCTCCCATGAGGCAAGGCCGCTGCTTGAGCCAGCGAGGTCTGGATCAGTCCACTGAGTAGCCAGGCCACTACTGGGACCATCAAGAGTGGGATTGGTACTTGCAACGTGGCATGCACAGAGAAATATCGCAGAAAATATAAATCAGACTCTTCTCTTAATCAGCAATAACTAGGAGGAAAAGGGCAACAGGAAGAGGTTGAGCTATAGAAAGGGCCCTATAGTGAAGCAACTAATGTGACCAATCAGATGGTATGTAATACTCGAGGACGGAGCCTCTTTAAAACGCAGGAGGTACATAAACAAATGTATCAAAGTAAATCACCAAAGAAGCGTGGGATGGAGGGAGGGGGAGGGAATGGGATGGGGCTGCAGGAGGGCTAATTGGATGATGTGTGCTTGTATATCCTCTCAAGTCTTGTACTCCAATGTGATTGATATATGACTACAATGCACCAATTTAAAAAATAAATTAATAATAAAAAAATTGATCTGGTGTGTAGCGCAGAGGTAGAATGCCCCTGGGCTCAATCCCCAGCACCACACACACACACACACACACACACACACACGAAAAACCCACAACCAAAAACACTGGGGTATAGCGGTGTACACCTGTAATGCTAGTATTTGGGAGGCTGAGATAGGAGGATTGCAGGTTCGAGGCCAAATTCAGCAGCTTAAGGAAACCGTCAGCCACTTAGCAAGATTCTGTCTCAAAACAAAAAATGAAAGGGGCTGGGGGTGTAGTTCAGAGGTAGATAACAAATGCAAAGTAAATAAAAATAACCAAAAATAAATAAGTAAATAAAATCACAGTGACTCACAGTAATAAATAGGGTCCTCCATTCCCCTTCCACAGCCATTCTCCCTGTTCTGCCCTCTGCTCAGGGCCTGGGGAAGCCGCAGAATTGACTAAGCCTGCGTGGCCAGGTTGCGATGCTTCTAGTGGGGTTGGGCGACGTGTGCCAGTGGCTGGAGGGGCAGTAGGAGGAGTCCGGGTCTCTGCTCTGAGGTGCAGGGGACCCGCGTGCCTGTGTGCCTTTACACCACACGGCAGAATGGCCTCTGGCGCCCGTCAACATGGCAGCCCTGAGAGGCTTCAGCCCAGGGGCAGCTGCAGCTCCTTGGCAGACCCTGATTCAACTTTCTCTGCATGACAAGGGCGAAGGCCATACGTGCTCAGGGGCTTTTTCCAGTTTTCACACTTTCTTGGGCTTTCTGGCTCTGTTTCTCCCAAGAAGTGTTTTCTCTACACTTCCCTTGAGTTAGAGAGAACAATGTGGTAGAAAGAAGGTTTGGGTCCCATTTTTATGAGGTAAAGTAAATATGTTTAAAACGTCACCCCTAAGATTTTTCAGCTTGGGCGGGTCCTGAGCCACAGACTCTAAATCTAAGTACTTGATATTGGCAAAGTCCCACAGGACCTGGGGCCTCTGGGCTTCCACTTACTTCCTTGGTTAAAAGCTTGATTTAGCGGGCTGTATTGGAGCTCAGTGGTGAAGTAGGCATTTAGCATGTATGAGGCCGTGGGTTTTGATTCTTAGCAACACACACACACACACACACACACACACACACACACACACACACAGAGCATTCAATCTAATTGCCTAAAAAAATTTAAAAAATAATACTTTAAAGGATGATCCAAGAGTTTCCCCCATTTTACATGTGAGGTTTTTTTTTTTTGTTGTTGTTTTTTTTTTTTTTTTTTTTTTTTGCTGGTCTGGGGATGCAACCCAGGGGCATTCGGCCTCTGAGCTACAGCCCCTGCCCTATTTTTTATTCTTTATTTTGAAACCAGGTCTCACTGAGTTGCAGAGGGCCTCACTAAGTGGCTGAGGCTGTCCGTAAACCGCGATCCTCTCCGGTCTCAGCCTCCCGAATGCTGGGATTACAAGTGTGCGCCACCACGCCCAGCTACATGTGAGTTTTTTCGTTTCTTTCTTTCTTTTTTTTTTTAATACCATCTTGTTGAAGTCTCTTGATTTTTTTTTTAATTTTATTTTATTGGTGCACTGTATTCATACATCATAGTGGGATACAAACTTTTGTAGACATACATGCACACATCGCCCAGTCAGCCCCCACCCGATCCCCACCCCATTCCCTCCCCATCCCTCCTTCTCATGCTTGGCTTAGTGGTTGACATCTAGTATTATAGCAATTTATCCAAAATTAAAAATGTTAATCTCACATAACAGTTTCATTTGTCTGACACCAAGCTTTTGATAACTTAAAGATAACATTTCAATATTTCTTTTTGCTTTCTTTCTGTTTTTTTAGGTGAAACTATCATATATTCATATATTTATTTTTCAGAAAAAAATCTATCCTAATATGGAATATGAATTCTAGATACCCAAAATGATCTTGAAAAAGAACAAAGCTAGCAGATATATATTTTCTGATTTCAAACCATATAAAGCTACAATAATTGAAACAGTGTAATACTGTTCTAAAGGCAGATATATAAACCATTGGAGTTAAATACAAGCCTAGAGCTAAATTCTTCCCTATATTGTCAAGTTATTTTTGACAAGGTTTCCATGAACATTTGGTGGTGGAAATAATAATCTTTTAACTAAATATTGTTGAAAAATAATAATTACATGGAAAAGAATAAAATTGGACCCTTACCTAATCCCACATACAAGTATTAACTCAAAATAGATAAAAGACCTAAATAAAAATCTTAAGACTATAAACTTTTAGAAGAAAATCTGGGTCATAAAACCTCACAACATTGAAATTGGCAGTGATTTCTTGGTTATGATTTCAATGGCACAGGCAACAGAAGAATATACAAACTCCCTAAAAAATAAAAAAAAATATTGTATATCCAAAGACAATGTAAACAGAGTTAAAAGTTACTAATAGAATGGGATAAAATATTTCCAAATGCTATATCTGAAGGTATATTAATATTCCAACTAGAAATCCTAAAAATTAACAACAATAAAGGCAAACAATACAATTTAGAGATAGGTAAAGACTAACAAAAATAATGAATCTCCACAGATAACCAATCTTAGTTGTCTGTTGGATGGAAAATCTTGTTTCTCTGGTTCTGGTGAGTGTTATCTATTTCTTCTTTGTAGTTAATCTCTTTGAGTATTTTCTCTAGTGCTGGTTTTGAAGACATAAATTCCTTCAGTTTCTGTTTGTCATGGAAGCTTCTTATTTCTCCATCTAATTTGATAGAAAGTTTTGCTGGGTAGGAAATTTTTGGCTGGAAGTTGTTTTCTTTCAGAGTTTGGAATATGTTACTCCAAGCCCTTCTGGCTCTCATGACTTGGTTTGGGAAGTCTGGAGTGATTCTAATTGGTTTGGCTCTGAATGTCACTTGGCCCTTTGTTTTTGTTGCCTTTAAGATTCTCTGCTTGGCTTCCACATTGGTCATTTTGACAATTATGTGGCGTGGGGATCCTCTTCTCTGATCCTGTCTAAAGGGAGTTCTATAAGTTTCCTGGATCTGTGTATCAACCTCTTGCTCTATATGTGGAAAATTTTCTGCTATTACTTCCTTGAAGAGATTGTTGATCCCTTTGGTTTCACTTTCTTTTCCCTCCTCTATTCCAATTATTCTTAGGTTAGCTCTCTTAAGATGGGCCCATATTTCTTCCATGTCAGATTCCTGCTGTCGGATATTTTTTTCTAGATTAGAAACTATGCGTTCATTTTTGGATTGCTCATCTTCTAAGAGCGAGATTCTGTTCTCCATGTGTTCTAATCGGTTGTTTGTGCTTTGAATTGAGGCCTTTACTTCATTAATTGCATCCTTTATCTCTTTTTGGCTCTCTCTGAGTTCTTTTCGAAGCACCTCTATTATTTCTACAGTTATTTTCCTGATTTGATCTTCTAGAAATCTCTGATTTTCTGTTTTATCGGGTTCTGATGTTGTGGGGTTGTGCGCATTCATTACTCCAGTGTTATTCCTCTTTCCCATGATTTCGGAGGTTTGTGCCTTCTCTGGGTTCTTCCCTTAGGTCACTATGGCTTCACTTAAGGTGCTCTGGATCTCGAGTCTGTATTATCTCAGACCCCACTACTCCTTTATTGGGTTGTATCACAGAGTCTCCGACCCAGGGAGTCGATAGAGGCTGCTTTAAACTATGGGGGGTGCCAGGTTGCATGTTCTTCTATGGTGTGATATCTCTGCCACCACCACTCCCTCACTGGGTCAAGTCCCAGGAGGTACAGTACTGGGATTTCTCCTCTGTGGCCCGCAATTTGACTCACTGTTCTTGAGTATGCAGATGTAGCTGTACTGGACTCGGTGAATTCACTGCTGCTGCCGCCGCTGGTGGCAATATGGCGCCTCTGCCACGCCCTCGGCCGTGAGGCTGGCGTATTTTTTCTTCTCTGGTTTTGATTTCCACTCTGAATCCCTGCAGCGTGTGCTGAGCTCGGCCACTGGGAGCTTTAGACGCTCTCTGCGTGGAGAAATCCCGCCTGGCTGTTCCGCAGTGGCTCACCTCGGCTTGCTGTAGCCGTCCGTTGAGTTCGCCGCTGCCGCCGGCAGTATGGCGCTGCTGCTGCGTCCTCGGGCGCGTGTGTCTCCTCTGTGGCCCTGAGCTCTGTTCTCAGTCCGCTTTCTCTCTGGAGCCTGGTGGGTTTTTTTGTTTTTCTGGTGATGGTGTTTTCTGGCTATGAAAGGCACTGGTTTTGTGGTAATGGAGATTGGTTGTTAGCGGGGCTCTTAAGCCCCTCTTTTCTCGGTCGCCATCTTCCCGGAAGTCTACATGTGAGTTTTTTAGAAAAGAAATATCCAAGATGGGTGTGGTGGCACATACTTATAATCCCAGCGCTTGGGAGACTGAGACAGGAGGATCGCACAGGTTCAAAGCCACCCTCAGCTACTTAGTGAGGCTCTCAGCAACTTAGAGAGACCCTGTTTCCAAATAAAATTTAAAATATGTCTGGGAGTAGAGCCCAGGGGGAGAAGGACTCGGGTTCCACTCCCACTACCACACACACACACACACACACACACACACACACACACACACACACGAATTATCCAATATTTAAAATGGTTTTTCTCACAAGAAGGTTGACTCAAATGATTTAGCATTACTACTTAAAATTGGAAGCCTATGGAGTGATTGTTATGTGATACTTTTTAATTGAAAAGTAACATTTCGGAAAAGAATTGCCATAACTCTTTGGATGAGAGGGGTTAAGAAGGTGGTGGACCTTGGGATGCCTTTTACAAAGGGTGTTCATGATGTGGCTTCCTGCTCCTTTCCTTTCTTTAACTTGAGGGTCTTCAGAGGATTCCCCTTCAGGGGGAGCCTTGAAGCAGAGAGAAGGGCTCACCCAGCAGAATGGCCTTGTCTTGGTAATAAAGATTTTTTTTCAGAAGATCCAGGAATGTTTGAGTTAAAAGGATTAGGCAAAGGTAAAAATAACAAGGAGATAATGTATTCACCTATAAATTCTTAAAATGTTAAAAAAAATCCTTTCTATTGTGATGGGACAAGCATTCTCTTTTATTAGTGTTGAGTGGAACACCTTTGGAAAGAATTTGACAACATAAATATAACCTAAAAGCAAATTATATCTTTTGGCCTATAATTTAAGTTCTAGGAAATTATACTAAGTAAAATCTAAAATGTGGAAAAAATCACGATGCATAAAGATTCATTTACTCAATAAATGTTTATTGAGGGCTTACTATGTACCAGTATTTTTTTCTCCAATATTAGGAATTTAGCGATGAATTAGGAACAAAAACCTAGCATGTAAGTGCTACTTCAAGTTGGAGATTGGGATCTGTCAATAAATAAGCAAGACATTAAGGAGATTGGATATTATTAAAAGTGCCTTAGTTGCTGAGGCTGGCCACAAACCTGTGATTCTCCTGTCTCAGTCTCCCAAATATTGGGATTACAGGCATGTGCTACCACACTTGGCTTAAAAAATTGCCTTAAAGTAGTCTACTTCTGGCCAGAACAAATGAAGCCCAGTACAGATTCATTTATTTTATTTTACTTTTTTTGGTGTTGGAGATTGAAAAAGTGTAGATTATTTTTGGTAAAATGTAAAGGACTGGGGGTGTAGTTCAGAGGTAGATAACAAATTCAAAATAAATAAAAATTACCATAAATAAATAAATAAGTAAATAAAATCACAGTGACCCTTGGTAGCAGTAAATAGGGTCCCCCAAAATGTGATTTCATTCCTCAGTGTTTCCTTAGCTTTGGAGAAGAGAGAGGAGTGGCTGAGCAGAGGGCTTCCCATTCTCCTGCAGTAGTTACAAACAGATGCACTGGACAGAATACAAAAAACAAAAACCAAAGAAACCCTAAGGGTCCGAAAAGAGAAATAACAGCAGAAAGATTATAAATAAGAACTGAGAGCTGAGATCCCCACAAGAAGAAAGATCAAGAGAGAGAGAGAGCTCCTGGGCCTTTTTCCTCCTTTTTAATTCTCAATTTTGACTAAGGACAGAGAAAAGCAGGAAAAAATGTAGAGCAGATGAAGACAGCAAAATCTCCAAAAGAAGTTGGTCTTTTGGGACAGAAGCCCCTGGGAGCAGTGCGTGTGGAGAGAATCCTCAGAGCACCTTCCCACCCATTTTCCTCTCCCGGCTCTGCTCCACAGCCAGGCCCACCACAGTTCAGGGTGTAACTGCCCTGAAGCTGGCAGGAGAACCCAATGCTTGCAAGGAAAGAGTGCCCATGAAAGTGTTTCAGAGTGTGTGGAATCCCAGGTGTGCTTTTCTGTCTCTTTTTCCTCCCCTGTATCCTAAAGACAGGCATAGTGATGTACAACAGCACTGAAGGGTACAGCTCTGAGAAGGGGGAGTAACTCTGGACAGAAGTACCCAGGAAAGAAAGCCTGAGAGGCGAGGCTGTGGAGGAAACCTGTGAGGAGCCAGCTGCTTAAGGGCTCTCTCTCCTGCATAGGAGCTGTCAGAACCTGGCTGCACCACTGCAGCCAGGAGGAGCCTGCCACTGGCTGGGAGCTCCGGATACAAGATGGAATAGCATACAAAGCATGGGCAAACTGAAGCCACCTTGGAACTGCCACCCCAGAAATGAGACAGAACTGCGATCTAAACCTTTGGATTGGTCACTTGCTACAGCAAATGGAAAAACAACCTTCCTCAGAGAATTAGTCACAAAATGTAATATCTAAAGTTTTCAGAAAATGGGACCAATTCTTAATGGAAAGTGAAACCCATAGAAGGCACTTCTGGCATGATGGAGAGATTGTAATTGTCAGGCTGACTCAGAGCAGAGCCACTGCTGTAACGGTGATCCTTGAGGCAAAGGTAAATGTGTGTGTGTGTGTGTGTGTGTGTGTGTGTGTGTGTACGTGCACATGCATGTGCATGTGTGTGTGTGTGTGTGTGTGTGCATGTGTGGGTGGGGGGGCTGGAGATGCCTCCTCCCCAGACCTTGGGGCCACTAGGCAAGTGCTTTCACACTGAGCTAGAGTCCTGGCCCATAGTGAATGCTTTTGAAACATAGAAATATAGGAATATTCAGTGGAGAAATAGGAATTATAAAAACAGAACCTGATGTGAATTTTAGAACTGCAAAATGCAACACCTGGAATTAAAAAAAATTGGGTTTGATTCACTTAAGTGGAGATAACAGGAAAGAATCCATGAACTAGAAACAGAGGAATAGAAATAATTCAGTCCAAAGAACAGAAAGTAAAGAGATCAAAGTAAAATGAACAGATCCTCAGGGGCCTATAAGACAACACAGAAAGGTCAAACATCTGTGTGTCTGGAATCTCTAAAGAGATAAGAGGAACTGCAATGCCCAAAATTTGATGACATAAGTGTCAAAAACGTGCTTGATTTGGTGAAAAACACAAATTTATAAATTTAAGAATCTCAAAAAAATCAAAATAAGATTAAAGTAAAATAATAAAATTTCCATGAAAAAGAATGGAATTAAGTCCTCTACTGCCTACAAAAATGAACTTAAACTAGATCATAGACATAAACATAAAAGTTTAAATTATAAGGACCTTAAAAGAAAACATCTGCAATTTAAAAGTAGAGAAGTGATCTGAATAGACAATTCTAAAAGAGGATATATAAATGGACATCAAGCACAGAAAAGAAATTCTTCATAGAATTATCTATTGTGGAAATGCAAATGAAAAGCATAATGAGAGCCAGGCATGGTGGTACACATCTGTAATGCTAGTACTTGGGAAGCTGAGACAGGAGAATCGCAGGTTCATGGCCAGCCTCAGGATCTTAGTGAGGCCCTCAGCAACTTAGTGAGACCCTATTTCCAAATAAAAAATAAAATGACCTGGGCTCAATCCCCAGTACCAAACCAAACCAAACCAAACCAAACAACATACCACCACCACCACCACCATCAACAACAACAACAAAAACCAAAAACAAAGCAAAAAGCACAATGAGATACCACTTCATACCCATCAGGATAGCTATAATGTAAAAAAAAATGGAATTAATAACTGTTGGTAAGGATGTAGAGAAATTGGAATCTTCCTATGCTGCTGCTGAGGATAGAAAATGGTACTCCTGCTTTGAAAAATAGTGTTACATTTCCCAAACTATTAAACGTAAAGTCACTATAGGATCCATGAAGTGCGCCCTCTCAAGTGTGCACACACACACAGGTTTTTAGCAGCATTATTCAAAATAGCCCCAAAGTAGAAATCAAATATTCATGACTTAATGAATGGATTAGTGATATATCCATACAGCAAATATTATTTGATATTGAAAAATGAAGTACTGACCCATGTTACAACATGGATAAGCCTTGAAGACATGCTAAATGAGAGAAGCCAGTCATAGCAGATCACTATCATAGAACTGCATTCGCAGGAAACACCTGGAATGGCAAATCTATAGCGATGGAAGTCCATTAGTGGTTGCCTACAGCTGGTGAGGAAGGAGCATATGAGGGTGATGGTAACAGCTAAGAAGTGGGGTTGTTTTTGCAGTAATGAAAGTGCTCTACAATTGACTGTGATGACAGTTGCTCCACTGTGCATGTAGTAAAGTCCTTTGAATTGCAGTAAGTGGTTGAATTGTATGGTGTACGAATTATATCTCATTAAAGCCATTAAAGAGACTACCATTCCCAGACACATTATAATCAAAATGCTTTAAAAAAATCAAAGTATTTAATGAATTTAGAAAAAAGCCCAACATAATACTACAGGAAACGATTATTTTTAAGAATGTAAATTTCTCATCAGAAACCATGGAAGCAGAAGGCAGAGGAACAGTGTATTCAAAATCCTGAAAGAATAAAACTATAAACTCAGAAGTCTATATCCAGTGAAATTACCCATTGTGAATCAAAGCAAAATAAAAACTTTCCTGGATTATAAAAAATTAAGGATTTGTCACCAGCAGACATGCTCTAAAATGACTGTTAAAGAAATTTCTTCAGGAAAATGGGAAATCATATGAGGGGAAATTGGAGCTTCAAGAATGAAAAAAAGCATTATAGTAAGGTTAAGATGTGATATATAATTACAATAGATTAATAAAAGTGTAAGAAGGATGCTAGAGAACATAAAACATTTTATGAATAAATATATTTAACTCTCAAAAATGAATAACAGAAATGGCAAGAATCTGAGTAAAGAGAACAAGCTACATTTCTCTCTGTTAAGTTCTTTAGACTATATAAGATTGTTAGAAGTAGGAGTTTGAGACTGGGGAGTTTCAACATGGGTAGATATTAAACTAGGACAACTTTAACACAAAGGGAACAGAGCTAAAGAGGTCCATATGATAGTATGATGTCCATGTATTTCAACTGGTAAAACATTATGAAATTGTGACAAGTTTCATATATATTGTAATTCCTAGAAAAGCCATCAAAAAATAAAGAGATATATCCCTAAACCATGCTGGAGAGGTTGGATTCCACTGTGATAACCACCAGATAGACTTTCTTTGTCCTCTTTATTCTGTTCCTACTTAATTTCAAAATGATACTGGTAGCAACTCACTTTTTTCTTGACCATGCATGAATGGATTGAGAGTCCTAGTTTGTCAGATACTGGCAAGAGCTACAACTGGCCACAAACTGTGGCTAAAAGAAAGAAAAGCGGGGACTGTGGAGGGTGGGATGCTACACACTCACAGACCTTCCGTTTCCAGAAGGTCAGCTGGGGGAACGTCTGCTCGCAGAAGGAAACCCCTTACCTCAGACGTAGGTCTAGAGTAGAAAAGAAGAAACAATTTCCCATTGAGAGCTCATAGCCTATCATTGCATGTGGTCAGATCTAGATGTTAGATGGCTTGAGAACTCAAAGAGTTGTAGTCAAAGTAGACCTGGGCTGGTGGTGATCCTGGATGTTATCAGAGTCAAACTGCAATCATCTCTGAAAAAACTGCACTTTAAACATATCCTTCAAGAAATTTTCAAAGGTGTAACCTGGGAATGGTGGTGCATGCTTGTAATCCCAGTACTTGGGAAGCAGAGACAGGAGGATCATAGGTTTGTGGACAGCCTTAGCTACTTGGTGAGGCCTTCTGTAACTTAGTGAGACCCTGTTTCACAATAAAGAATAAAAAATGGGGTGGGGATGTAACTTGGATGTAGAATGTAACACACACACACACACTCCCAAAGGTGAAATTCTAAGGAATGTTAGCACATGATTTTGAAAAATTGTTACATGAACAAGAGTCAGAAGAAACAAATAGTTTTACAGTTGGAAATACAAACTCTTCACATGCTGGGTTTACCAAGCACAACACATAAAATAAGTTAATTTAAATGTTTAAAGACATAATATAGGAGACTGGAAGTATGAGTCAGAGATGGATATCTCTAGGCAACGAGGCAGTGGAAACTGAGCAGCCAAATTTGTGAAGGAGCAAATAGAACTCCTCTACTGAGAAAGATAACAAGG
This sequence comes from Muscardinus avellanarius, assembly GCF_963383645.1. NCBI lineage: Eukaryota > Metazoa > Chordata > Mammalia > Rodentia > Gliridae > Muscardinus > Muscardinus avellanarius. Next base: position 110,238,196 of record NC_137787.1, on the reverse strand, counting down.
ATTAAATATTCATGAATATACACCTCGCCCTTGAGGCTGGGTACAGTGATTTGTTTTAAGAGAATAAAACAGGGAAAGGAAAAATAGTACCTGCAAGTCAGAGAAACCTGGCAGACACCACCTTAATTGAATGATGAAGGTTAAAGTCACTAGAGGTGTTGAGTTCTCCTGGTAGGATGTGCTGAGAAGCTACTTCTCCTCTATGTTCTTCTCTTCCCAGAATTATCCGTAACCATGGACCAATCATTAAAACCAAAATTGGGGGACAAAATGAAATTGGGGGACATTCTCTAGGTTAGCTGGTCAGTATGTCTTAAGACTATAAAACATGGAAACCGAAAAGCTGAGAAACTAAGAGGGGAGACTGGGGAAGCATGGCACATAAACTGAATGGCACCCTGGGGGCATTCATGCAAAGCCCAGTGAGTCCACACCATGCCTTGAGTTTATTTCATAGGAGTGTACCAATGGCAGTTTGTTTATTTTGGCAAATGTGTAATGGTAATGTAACATGCAGGCCATGGAGGGAACTGGGTAAATGTATTTTGAGGCTGCTGAAGACTGTATTTCCAAACATTTTATAAAATAAATAAAAATCTATTCCAAAAATGTTTGTTGAAAACAACAATAATGACTCAGAAATGAAGCAGGAGGAAGGTCTCGGTAGAATCTTCTGGGCCACATGAGGTGACAGGAACATGACAGGAGAGGAGCTCAGGAAGAGCTGACAGCACAAGCCAAAGGTAAAGTGTTTCCAGAATGAAGGGGTTTTGACAAGTTTAAAGCCACAGGGAGACACCCCCAGACAAAGATGGGTTACTCCAAATGAAAGATAGATGGTGCTGATAAAGCTCTGGGAGACACACAAGATAAGAACCTAGAGTACCCTTTGCATTTGGCAGCACAGAGGTCATTGGAGTCCTTGACACGAGTGGTCCAGGTGGAACAGTGGGATGCAAAGTGTGGTTGGTGTAGGCAGAAGAAGGTTGCAGCACATCTGTGATAAACTGGTGAGGAGGGTGCTGGCTGCGCAGTGTGCAAAGCACAGGACTGCAGGGATCTTGAGGCCAAGGATTATTTATTTATTTATTTATTTTTTACATGTGTATATTTATTACCACACTTATATGTACAATAGCTAGAAGACATATTACATAACTTTAAGGTTTTCTTTTCAGTTCTTGACAATTGTATTGAGTAGGCAAGATGATGACAAAGATAGAGATAATATTTATTTATTTATTTTTAGGGCTAATAAAAATGAACTTTATTTTTATGTATTATTTGTACTGAAATAAATACATTTATATTTTAAAATGTAATCTTTTCCAAATGTGGTATTTCAAGCCTGTATTACCAGTACTTGGGAGTCTGAAACAGGAGGATCACAGTTTAAAAAAATATATTTATTTATTTATTTATTTTTAATTTTTTTATTGGTGAATTATGTTCATATATCATATTGGGGCAAAAAACTTGTGTGTACACACATATACACATCTCTGATTTAACCCCTACCCAAAACCCACCCCATTCTCTCCCAATCCCTCCTTTCCTTTCTCGGCTTAGTGGTTGACTTCGATATGTTTAAGTACATTGTGTGTTTTAGAGATTTTCCTCTTCCCCCTCCTTTCTCCTCCTTTAGGTTGCCTTGTTTGCTCCTCTATAGGACTTCCTTTTTCATCTAGAGTTCCTCCTATGACCTATTTCTCCCTAACTCTCACATATTAGGGAAAGCATCTGATTTCTTATTTTTTGTGACTGACTAATCTCACTTAGCATAATGTCCTCCAGTTCCATCCATTTCCCTGAAAATGCTGCAATTGTGGTTTTTTTTTATGGCTGAGTAGAATTCCATTGTGTACATATCCCACAGTTTTGTAATCCATTCATCTGTTGATGAACATCTGGGCTGGTTCCACAGTTTGGCTATGGTGAATTGTGCAGCTATGAACATAGATACACATGCATTAGTTTGGTAGTTTGGTTTCCTATCTTTTGGGTAGATACCCAGAAGTGGTATTGCTGGATCAAATGGTAGATTTGTTCCCATTCTTCTGAGGATTCTCCATAATGTTTTCCAAAGAGGCTGCACTAATTTGCAATCCCAACAACAATGTCTTAGAGTTCCCACTTCTCCACATCCTCACCAGCATCTGTTGTTGTTTGTGTTTTGAATGATTGCCATTCTAGTTGGAGTTAGGTAAAATCTCAGGGTAGTTTTGATTGCATCTCTCTGATTGCCAGTGATGTTGAGCATTTTTTCATGCCTTTATTGGCCATTTGAATTTCTTCTTTTGTGAAGTATCTATTTAGTTCGTTTGCCCATTTTGTTATTGGATGCTTTGTTTTCTTCGTGTTGAATTTCTTGAGTTCTCTGTATATTCTAGATATTAGTCCTCTATTGGTGGTGTAGGTGGCAAAAATCTTCTCCCATTCTGTTGGCTCTCAATTGAGGTTCCTGACAGTTTCCTTTGCTGAACAGAAGCTCTTCAGTTTCATGCAATCCCATGTATTGATTCTCCTTTTAATGTGTTGTGCCTTTGGGGTCTTGTTGAGAAAGTGTTCATCTATGGCTATGTGTTGCAGTGTTGGACCTATTCCCTCTTCAAGTAGCTTCAAGGTCTCTGGTTTGATTTCCAAGTCTTTGATCCATCTTGAATGGACTTTTGTACAGGGTGAAAAAGTGGGATTAATTTCCAATTTTCTGCATATGGTTAACTAGTTATGCCAACACCATTTGTTGAACAGGCTATCTTTTTTCCAGTGTATGTTTTTGGCCCCTTTGTCAAAAATCAATTGGCTGAAAGTGTGTAGACTTGTTTCTGGGTCTTCTATTCTGCTCCCTTGGTCTATGTATCTGGTTTTTTTTTTTTCCAGTACTATGCTGTTTTAATGACAATGGCTTTGTAGTATAAAGTCAGGTATTGTGATTCCTCCTGCATGGTTTTTGTTGCTGAGAACTACATTGGCTATTCTGGGCTTTTTGTTATTCCAGATAAATTTAAGGACTGATTTTTCTATGTCTGTGAGGAATGATCTTGGTAGTTTATTGGGCATTGCATTAAATCTGTAGATCACTTTTGGAAGGGTGGCGATTTTAATGATATTTATTCTGCCAATCCATGAACATGGAAGATCCTTCTATCTTCTAAGATCTTCCTTGATTTCTTTTTTCAGTGTTTTTCAATTTTCTTTGTAAAGATCTTTTACCTCCTTGGTCAAGTTTATTCCTAAGTATTTTATTTTTTTGTGGGAGATCCTGAGTGGAAGTGTTTTCTGAATTTATTTTTCAGTGAATTTATGGTTGGTGTACAGGAAAGCTTCTGATTTTTTAAGGTTGATTTTGTATCTAGATACTTTGCTGAATTTGTTGATCAGTTCGATAAGTTTTTTGGTTGAGTTTGTTGGGTTTTCTAAATATAGTATCATGTCATCTGCAAATAGTGAAAGTTTGAGTTCTTCCTTTCCTATTTGTACTCCTCTGATTTCCTTTCCTTGCCTTATTGCTCTGGCTAGAGTCTCTAGTACAATATTGAAGAGAAGTGGTGATAATGGACATCCTTGTCTTGTTCCTGTTTTTTTTTCTTTTGTCTTTTTTGGTAGTACTGGGGTCCGTGGAAGCCCTTCTACCTCCAGGCTACACTCCCAGACCTATTTTTACATTTTTATTTGGAAACAGGATTTCCTAAGCCAGTGCGCGGGGCTGGTTTCGAACCTGCACAATCCTCTTGTCTCTGCCTCCCAAGCGCCAGGATTACAAGCATGCACCACCATGCCTGGCTCTAGTTCCTGTTTTTTGGGGGAAATTCTTAAAGGTTTTCCCCATTTAATATGATGTTGGCAGTGGGCTTATTGTAAATTGCCTTAATAATGTTGAGCTATGTTCCTTCTATTCCAATTCTCTGCAGTGTTTTTATCATAAATGGATGTTAAATTTTATCAAATGCTTTTTCAGCATCTATTGAGATGATCATGTGGTTTTTGTCTTTGATTCTGTTTATATGATGGATTACATGGATTGATTTTTGTATTTGAACCAGCCTTGCATCCTTGGGATGAACCCTACCTGGTCATGGTGTATGATTTTCTTTATGTGGTTTTGAATGTGTGTTGCTAGTATTTTGTTTAATGGTTTTGCATCCAAGTTCATCAGAGATATAGACCTGTAGTTTTCCTTCCTTGAATGGTCTTTATTCGGTTTGGGTATTAGTGTGATGTTGGCTTCATAGAATGTATTTGGGAGAGTCCTGGTTTTTTCTCTTTTGCAAAATAGTTTGAGTAGTATTGGGGTTAGCTCTTCTATAAAGGTTTTATAGAATTCACTTGGGAAACCATCTGGTCCTGGGCTTTTCTTTGATGGTAAGCTCTTTATTGCTGTTCTAATCTCTTTGACTGTTATTGGTTGGTTTAAGTGTTCTATATCTCTTTGACTGTTATTGGTTGGTTTAGGTGTTCTATATCTTCTTGACTCAGTTTAGGAAGGTTGTATTTATCTAGGAAGTTGTCGATTTCCTCCAGATTTTCCATTTTGTTGGAGTGTAGTTTTTCAAAGTAGTTTCTGATAATCCTCTGGATTTCTACACTTTCAGTAGTAATTTCTCCTTTTTCATCTCTTATCTTCATAATTTGGGTTTATATCTCTTATTTTTTAGTTAGGTTGGCTAGTGGTTTATCTATCTTGTTAATTTTTTCAAGAAACCAGCTTTTGGTTTTGTTGATTTTCTGTATTGTTTTTTTATTCTCTATTTCATTAATTTCTGCTCTAATTTTAGTAATTTCCTGTCTTATACTGGCTTTAGGGTTCAATTGTTGTTGCTTTTCAAGGGCTTTGATGTGTGTCATGTATTTGAAGATTTTCTGTTTTTCTTATGTGAGCACTCAGTGCTATAAATTTTCCTCTTAATACTGCCTTCAAAGTGTCCCAGAGGTTTTGATATGTTGTATCTTTATTTTCATTTATTTCTATAAATTTCTTGATTTCACCTCTTACATCTTCTATGGTCCATTCTTCATTCAGAAGTGTGGTGTTCAGTCTCCACATGTTTATGTTGTTTCTCTGGGTCTTCTTATAGTTGGTTTCTAGTTTCATTCCATTATGGTCTGAAATGACACAGGGAAGTAGGTAACATTTTTTTAATTTGCTAGTGCTCATTTTGTGTCCCAGGATGTGATCTATTTTGGAGAAGGTTCCGTGAGCAACTGAGAAAAATATAAACTCCACTGTAGTTGGGTTAAATATTCTATATGTGTCCACCAGGTCCATTTGGTTAATGGTGTTCTTTAGTTCTGAGGCATCTTTACTGACCCTTTGTCTGGAAGATCGGTCTAGTGTGAGAGGTGTGTTGAAGTCACCCAGTATTATTGTATTGGGATTTATGTGTTACTTCATGTTACAAAGAGTTTGATTTATGAAAGTAGCTGCCCCTATGTTTGGGGCATAGATGTTGATTATTGTTATTTCCTCTTGCTGGATTATTCCTTTTACCAGTAAGATGTGACCTTCTTTGTCTCTTGTAATAAGTTTGGGTTTGAAGTCTAACTTTTCTGATATCATAGTTGCTACTCCTGCTTGTCTTCGAGTTCCATCAGCATGGATTACCTTGCTCCAGCCTTTTACCTTGAGTTTGTTCCTATCTTTACTTGTAAGGTGTGTTTCTTGTAAGCAGCAGATGGATGGATTCTGGTTTTTAATCCATTTTGCCACTTTATGTCTTTTTATTTGGGAGTTGAGGCCATTTACATTCAGTGTGATTATAGAGATATAATTTTTAATTCCTAACATGTTAACATTTTATTTTTGTTTGAGATACTGTTTATTCTTCTTTGCTTAGTTGTTTGCTAGATGGGAAATCTTATTTCTTTGGTTCTGGTGTGTATTGCCTATTTCTTCTTTGCAGTTATTGTCCATGAGCATTTTCTCTAGTGCTGGTTTTGAAGACATAAATTCCTTCAGTTTCTGTTTGTCATGGAAGCTTCTTATTTCCCCATCTAATTTGATAGATAGTTTTGCTGGGTAGGAAATTTTTGGCTGGAAGTTGTTTTCTTTCAGAGTTTGGAATATGTTACTCCAGGCCCTTCTGGCTTTCATGACTTGGTTTGGGAAGTCTGGAGTGATTCTAATTGGTTTGCCTCTGAATGTCACTTGGAGGCCAAGGATTTTAAACAGCAGGACCTTTCTGAGTCCACAGGATCTGGACTCCTGTGTGCTCGGCCAGCCTCTGTTTCTCCTGCTGAGACAGCTGAGCCATCAGACCCAAGCCTGGTGCTCTGAGGGCCCCCTAGCTCCTCTGCTGCCCTGGCTGTTAGGGTGCACACTGGCCTGGGAGGCAGCTTGTAGGAACAGCCTGGAGATCGTAGCAATTTTCCAACAAATGCTTGCATTGTTCTTTGTTTCAGTTAGCTTTTCTGTTGCTGAACACAAAATACCTTATGAGCACAATGTGGAGGATAAGAGCCAGGTGTGGTAGTACACTTGTAATCCCAGTGCTGGGGAGGCTGAGACAGGAGGATCGCACAGGTTTGCAGCCAGCCTCAGCTATTTTAGTGAGGCTCTCAGCAACTTAGTGAGACCCTGTTTCCAAATAAAGTATAAAAATATAGGTCTGGGAGTTTAGCCCGGAGGTAGAAAAAAGTCCCTGGGTTCTACCCCCAGTACCACATCCACACACACACACACACACACACACACACACACACACACACACTTAGGATTAAGTTTATTTTGGTTCCTGGTTTGGAAGTGTAGTCTATAGTTGGCTGACTTCAAGGCAGAAACATCATGGTGGAACAGTATGGCAAAGGAAAGATGCTCAGGGCAGCTGGGAAGCAGAGACCTAACACAAAGGAAATAGGGACAAAGTCACACCCCTAGCGACTTACCACCTCCATCCACACCCTCCACCCAGTAAGCCCATTCAAGTTATTACTCCATCAATGGATAAATTAACTGATAAGGTTAGAGCCCTGATTTGATTATTTTATGCCTCTAATTATTTTTGCATTGTCAACACCAAGCTTTTTGGAGGAACATTTTGTACCTAAACCATAAAATTCTCTCTACTCCTAAAGCCATAGAAGAGAATTCAGCCCACCACAGGGATGCAGTTGGAGGAGCACATGGGCCTGTAATTACTTGTATAAAGCAAACCCTATTAAACCTGACCTTATAAAATGATGCCATGAAGGAAGGAGGTTTGTCTTCCCTGAGATTGGAGCAGCACCAAGCACATTTTTGAGGCTTCTATAATTATTTATATTGATATTTGGTGGGACAGTTTTAGCAATATAACAGCACCTAATCCTAGTTGAATATATTTTGTGCCAGACATTATTCTAATGACTTTCCACACATTAACTCATGTAATTATTATAGCAATTCTATTATTATTGCATTTTATAGATGAGGAAATTCAAGCTCAGACAGGTTATAAACTTTCCCAAATCGTGGAGTTGGGATTCAAACTTCAGTCTGCCCCAGATGCTGTACTACAGGACATTGTGCCAACTGCCTTCATTTAGAATCGTGCAGTTTAAGAAACTCTGGGGAAAACAGTGCAAGGTCTAGTAATTCCACAGTAAATTATCCTTATTCAATGGCAATAGAGCTTGTGCAAGAATTGGCTGTTTATTAAAAAAGAGAAAAAAGGACACACAAAAAAAAACAGCACAGTGGACCACCATGAACACTTCCCAGTCTTTAAAGTGGAAGATTAGATATTTTATGAAGTAATTGAGAGCAGTAGTATACATTATCTTTTTTTTTTTTGGTGGTACTGGGATTCCTGGAAGCCCTTCTACCTCCAGGCTACACTCCCAGACCTATTTTTACATTTTTATTTGGAAACAGGGTCTCCTAAGCCAGCGCGCGGGGCTGGCTTTGAACCTGCGCGATCCTCTTGTCTCTGCCTCCCAAGCGCCGGGATTACAAACGTGTGCCACCACGCCCAGTTTACATTATTCTTTTAAACTATGTGTGTGTGTAACCCAGGAGCATTCTACCTCTTAGTTACAGACCCAGCCCTTTTTATTTTGAGACGGGGTGTCACTAAGTTGCTGAGGGTCTCAAATCTGTGATTATCCTGTCTCAGCTTCCAAGTACTGGGATTACAGGAATGTTACACACATTTGGTAGTATATATAATCTTAACGTGTACTTTTTATAGCACTTGAAATGGTGACTGGCTAATATGGGTATTCAGAAAAGTATGTATTATATAAGCAAGGGTGACAAACACTTTTTATAAAAGGCATAAAGTAAATGTTTTCGGTTTTATGATCTTGCCAAAATTATCCAACTCTCTTGAAGCATGAAATCAGTAATAGAAACTATGTAAATGTATAATCATGGCTGTGTTTCAATAAAGATTTATGTATAAAAAGAGCATGAGGGTCAAGTTTGGATGAGTGGCACAGTGTAGCAATCCCTGGCTTAAGCTGTGCTTGGTATAAGTATGGGTAATTTTATACACACACATGAATGCACACACACACACACACACACACACATACACATACACCACATGTAAATGTATATGTGTATGTATGCATATATATATTTCTACAAGTACATGTTCATATATGTCTATGTATACAGACAGTCTCCCATTTGCAAAGTTCAAATTAATAATTTTTCAGCTTTACAATGGTGCAAAAACAATACACATTTAGTATAAACTATACTTTGAATGGACATGAGGATGAGGCCCCCACGATGGGATTGGTGCTTTTTTTATGGTACTAGGGATTTAGCTTGGGGCATTCTACCTCTGAGCTATACCCCCAGACCTATTTTATACTTTATTTTGAAACAGGGTCTCACTAATTTGCAGAGGGCCTAAGTAGCTGAGGCTGGCCTGAAATTACAATCCTCTTGTCTCAGTCTCCCAAGTGCTGGGATTATAGCTTGTGTCACCACACCCAGAGGATCGGGACTTTTTTAAGAAGAGGAACAGACAGGACCTCTCGTCCCATGTGCATACACCCCACATGTGAGCTCACAGTGAGAAGACGCAGCCCTGAGGTGCACCAGGTCTGCTGGCAACTTGATCTTGGACTTCTAGCCTCTGTAACTGTGAGTGTTTTCTATTTCAGCCACTCAGTCTGTGCTGCTTTGTTATAGCTGCCTGAGCTGACCAAGCCAGAGTCACTGAACTGAGGAAGGATCATTGCTGTGGAAGGAATGAAGAACATGAAAGAGAGAAAGGGAATCAAAGACCTAAACTAAAACTATGGGACTCTTAAAATAGGGGGGGTAATTTTGTGAAATTGCATCTGGCAATGATTTATGGAATATGATAACAAAAGCAATGGTGTAAAGAACAGATAAATTGGACTTCATCAAATCAAAAGTTTATGGATGAGCACAGTGGCACATGCCTGTAATTCCAGTATTTGGGAGGCTGAGACAGGAGGATTGCAGATTGGAAGTCAACCTGCACAACATAGTAAGATCCATGTTAAAATAAAAAAGGGCTGGAGATGTACCACCATGGTATAGGGTCTGGGTTCATTCTCTACAGGTGCACACAAAATAAAAAAATGTGTGCATCTAAGAATAATATCAACATGGAATAGAAAATATATTTATAAATCATAAATCTGAAAATGGGGTCAATATCTAGAATTTGTGAACAACTTCTACAAATCAGAAACAAAAAAGAGAAAAAAACAAAAAAGCAAAAAACCCAAGTAAAAATGCACAAAGATCTTTAATTGATATTTCTCTAAAGCCAACACACACGTGAAAAGACCTTCAACCTTATTAATCATTCAAGGAATAAAAATTAAAACTACAATGAGATATCACTTCACATGCGTTAAGATGAATATCTTGTGTGTGTGTGTGTGTGTGTGTGTGTGTGTGTGTGTGTGTGGTACTGGGGTTCCTGAAAACCCTTCTACCTCTGGGTTACACTCCCAGACCTATTTTTAAAAAAATTTTTATTTGGAAACAGGGTCTCTTAAACCAGCAAGGCTGGCTTCGAGCCAGCGCGATCCTCCTGTCTCTGCCTCCCAAGCGCGGGGATTACAAACGTGCACCACCACCCCGGCGATGACTATCTTTTTCTTTTTTTTGGTGGTACTGGGGTTCCTGGAAGCCCTTCTACCTCTGGGATACACTCCCAGACCTATTTTTTTATATTTTTATTGGGAAACAGAGTCCTGTCTCTGCCTCCCAAGTGCGGGGATTACAAGGTGCGCCACCACGCCTGGCGCTATCCTTTTTTTTTTTTAAAAAAACAAAAAACAAAAAACAAAAAACAGATACTCTCATACACGGGTACAAATACACAAACAAAAAACTAAGCCAAGCATGGGAGGGAGGGATAGGGAGAGAATGGGGTGGGGATTGGGTGGGGGCTGACTGGGAAAAGTGTGCATGTACGTCTACAAAAGTATGTATCCTACTATGATGTATGAATACAGTGCACCAATAAAAAAAAAAAGAAATAAAAAAAAGAAATTAATGAGGATGTGAGGAATATGGAATCTGTGCGCTGGTGGTGGGGATGTAAAATGGTATGGCCCATGTGGAAAACAATATGGCTATGACCCCCCAAATTGAACAGAATTATCATATAATCCAACAATTATGCTTATGGTTATAACCCCCAAAGACTGTAAAGACTTGGTCGAATATTGTTGTGAACCTATGGTCACAGTTGCATTTATTTATGATAGCCAGAAAGGTAGGAGCGACCCCATTGCACATTGACAGAAGAATGGATGAACCCAACATGGAATCTACAATGTATGTATAAATACAATGGAATACTACTCAATCTTAAACAGGAAGGGCGCTCTGACACATGCTACAGCATGGATGGACCTTGAAGACACTGTGTCACATGACACAAGCCAGTTACAGAAAGACAAACAGTATGATTCCTCTTATCTGAGGTCCCTAGAATGGTCAAATTCAGAGACAGAATGTAGAATGGTGTTTACCAGGGGACAGGGGAGGGGAAAACATGGAGTTTTTGTTCAGTGAGTGGAAAGTTTCAGCTTAGGAGGATGAAAGACCTCTAGAGATGGATGGTGGTGAGGATGGCACTAAGATGCAAATGTGCCTCACGCAGTGGGACTCTGCACTTAAACACGGTTTGTTATGTGTATGAGTCTAAAATGGTAGATTTTGTTGCATGTATTTTACACAATAAAAAGAAAAGAGAGACCCCACTGGGCAGATGCTCAAAGGGGCTTCCCCTGGAGTTGATGTTACCGGAGCATCTATGGAAAACCAAATTACATTTCTTATTCTAGAGACCCAAAGCTGGGTCTGGCTGGGCCTGCTGTCCCCAGCTGGCCTGGCTTTTCCAGAAAAAGGAGTGATGATCAGTGGCACCAAAGAAACAGCAGTGCTGCTACCCCAGAGGATACAGACGAGGAGGAAACACAGTCTTCATAAATGTGTTTTGGATTTATTTGGATGGGACTCAAATTGGTTTAGAATCTCTTAAATATAGCTGGGACTGTTTTCTTGCATTTCTTTTCAACTAGACATGCCCCATTTTGCCAGTTTTAGGATGATTTGTTTGGGAAGCTATGTTTGACTAAGACCTTCCTTAGAGTGCTCTTGTTTTGTTTGTTAAAAAACGTGTGCCAGCTGGGTGTGGTGGCGCACACTTGTAATCCCCGTGCTTGGGAGGCGGAGACAGGAGGATCGCGCAGGTTTGAAGCCAGCCGCGCTGGCTTAAGAGACCCTGTTTCCAAAAATAAAAAAGTATAAAATAGGTCTGGGAGTGTAGTCCGGAGACAGAAGGGCTTCCAGGAACCCCAGTACCACCAAAAAAAAAAAAAAAAATGGGTGCTTACCTTTTACTCTCTAAGAAAAATCAGCAACTACGTCTAGTTCCTAGGATTCAAACCTTGATCTGACTGGACTGACCACAACCTGGGCCTGCTGCTAATGAGGTGGGGCCTTGACAGAAGTGGGAACTTCAGAGAAATGACATCGAATCTGACTTAACTACTGATACTACCCCTATAATGATGAGGAGGAAAAATAGGAAGGGGACTTATTATTGAAGGGATAGTTCATTGAGAACTTATGGAGCAGAAACTAAAATAAGAACTATGCATAAATTAATCACACAATAACTTTGTGAGGTAGGCTTTATGACTCACATTCTACAGAATGGAAAAGTAGGACTCAGAGGAGTTAAGTTCTTTTATCAGTTCCCACAGCTACTACCCGGCAGATGCCATGCATCTACAGATGAATGTCTTCCTTCCCCAACCCAGCTTCCCCTACCATCATGGACTCCTGTGCCTTCTCCACTGTACACAAATTAGTACTGTTCCATACTTCCATAGTTAGGAAAGTCACTCAAAGATGGTGACCTTTTGCATTTGTTTAGAAAGTGCTTCGGTGACTCGTGATATTCTTCCTGTCCTGGTGCTGAGAGCTTTCCTGGGAGGAAGGGGTTTCAGTGAGCTCACGTGGCATGAACTGAACCTGTTTGTTCATATAGGTTCGTGCTGATCTGTCATTCTTTTCTGGCATAGAATAGCCATGCGGTCCTGCTGTGTGAGCTCCTGCCTCTAGGGTCCCCTGCCTAGAGTCCTGTGAGGGACACACACAGGGCAGATGCACATCCCATGGCCAGGTAGCACATGGTAGAGCTTTCTCTATTTTTAGAGAGGATACTTGGCGTCCCCGTGCTTCCTGTAGATGTCTGCTGTGCTGACGGCAGCTGAACAGGGGTGTGGCTAGCTGGCTGGGGACATCTACTCCAGACCAGAGCTTCTTCATGGCGTGGTGAACTTTTTGCTCAGTATAATCACATTTGTACCATGAAACATCCTTAATGCTGTTGAGTCGATGGCTGTCAGGGCAGACTCGTCTGTCTTCCTGAGAACTCACTCTTGTTCTCTGGAGTGGGCAATCCAGGGGAAACTTGAATGTGGGTCAGAAATTTCTTCATATCCCGCTCCTTAAATCACAGAAGACCATTTCCAGATGTTAATATCTGTGCTCTTGAGAGGCTTCTGTGATTCATTTGAGTCTATGGAGGGTTTTGCTTGACGCTTTTGTTTGTTAAATAAAGATCCTGATGGTCTGGAGCCTATCTACCTTTCCCACTGGTCCTACCTTACCCCAGCCTGTCAGAAGCCAGCTGCAGACAGCACCCTCTACTCGATGGCCCAGTATAGACCATATTTATTCCTGACTTTTTTTATTGCTTAATCTCTCTCTCTTTCTGAATTCCTGATGTTGAGCTTTGCTTCTAAGTCTTTGGCTCTTGGAGACTGATGTAGACCTTTTTCCTTTATCTTGGATCAGTTTGCCACATACTCATGGCTTAAGCATCTTCCTCCCTGTCCTGCTTTTCTGTACTCTCTGGCTAGAAGCCAGCAGCGCTAGGGAGATTATCACTCTTTGCAAAATACTGTTAAGGGCACAAGCACTTTGTTTTTGCTGAATGAGCAAGCCTTCAGGTGTGGGTTTCTGATCTAAGTCTGCTGCTTGTGATTGGCTCTTATCACCCCTGGCCTGCTTAGTAGAAGATGACTAAGTCTCTTCAAGTTACACAGGAGACTGGAGGCACCTGGGATCCACCAGCAGGCTCGCCACACTCAGGAGCTAGGCATTGATTAGTCTGGACTGTTTCACTTGTGAGTAGAGAAAACCCAGTCCAAACCTGCACAAGCAAAGGGTAATGTGTGGACATGTGGTTCCCAGAATTCCACAGAGGCTTTGCTTCAGGATTGATTCAGTCCAGGGACCCAACACAGCTCTGGCTGCTTCTCCACTTTCCACCATGAATTTATGCGTTTCTCTTTCTCTTGTCTCCATGTTGCTTTGTTTCTCATTCTACAGATGGACTCTTTCAGGTATTGGGGAAAGATAGCTACCAGTTCTCACCACATTTATTTTTTTTTCAGATCTTCCGAACTCCAGGATGACATATCACACACACACACACACACACACACACACACACACCATACATATATGTATCTTTACATATATACAAATATGTGTATATATACACAAATATGTACACACATATATGTTTACACACAGAAATAGGTAAACATATTTATATACATACATGTAAATATTTATATACATAAGTATATATGTTTGCATATAAATACATATTTCTTTTCTAACTACCCGATTAATTAAATGGATTAACAATCGGGTAGTTGGGTTATATATTTATTCCTGTAGCTATCACTGCATTCAAGAGAATTGAATATTATAATTTTTATAGATCTGGGTACCTTAAACCAAGTAAGTTACAAAGAAGAGAGGTTTGTTTTGAGGTTGAAGGGCTGTGTCTGGTGATGACCTTCTTGCTGGCAGAGTCCTGAGGTGATGCAGCATAGGCAAGAGACAGGTGTGTGTGTGTGTGTGTGTGTGTGTGTGTGTGTGTGTGTCCTCTGGTCTCTTCCTCTTCTTATAAAGCCAGCAGGATTCAATCATGGACACTCCCTTATCCAATCCTAACCACTTCCCAAAGGCCTCACCTCTAAACACCTACAATCTTCTAATAGGAAGATTGTTTCCACAGCTCCAGCCACCTACCTCCTCCAGCTATAGTTTAACTGACCACAGTTACCACCTAGTAAATGCTTTCAAATTATTAATACATTGACATGGTGGCACGTGCCTGTAATCCTAGTACTTGGGAGGCTAAGACAGGAGACTCACAGGCTTGAAATCAGCTTCAACAACTTGTAAGGCTATCAGCAACTCAGCAAGACTCTGTTTCAACAAAGCTAAAAAAAAAGGGCTGGGTTATAGCTTGGAGATAGAATGCCTCTGGGTTCAATCCCCAACACACACACACACACACACACACACACACACACACACACACACACTTAACCATCAATGAATTTGTCTGCTGAGGGTATTAGAGCCCTGATCCAATTATTCAATTATTTTACCTTTGAACATTTTCCCATTGCTAATACATGAGCTTTTCCAGGGACATTTTATATTTGAGCCATAACACCAAGAAAGGAACATGGGAAAGTTAATTCTAATGTTATTCTTCTGCTTCCTGGGGCACCTCACGTTACCTGTCAACATCACTAGTACCTTCATTATGGGAGAGAACTGAGTACCTGAGTTTCATTAATACAGGATAAAAACAGGCTTAACCTGTGTGATTAAAAAAGTGGCCCTTATGTTTAAATAATTTACAACCATACACATTAGCTACTCCAAAGAAATGGATTAACAATCGGGTAGTTGGCCTCAAGTAGAAAAAAACAAGAAAATTTGTACGGAGTGCCAAGAAACCATTTCATTTGAATGTCAACATTGTTAAACAGACGATTTGTTAGCTGGATGCATTCATTATAGGTGTGATTTTCCACAAGGGTCCCCATTGCACTGAGCCATTGCTTAAGTGATTTCTTCCCATCTCTTAAAAAAAAACCCAAAATACTAGAGACCCTAAAAAATAATCTGCTGCAGCACTAGCTCTGATTTGTTTGGATACGTGTATAAAAGAAGGCACTCTTATGCTATGTATAAGACACTCATGGATTACATGAAGTCACCTATAGGTTATTTGTTGCTTTTCTTAAAAACCCAATTTACTTCCTAGCATTGATACTTAATTGAATTCAAAGCACCGCCATGCATCACCAGCAAGTCTTCCAGGAAAAACAAGAGACAACGTGCAAAACAGAAGCTCAAGGCAGCCTTGAAAACAGGAAAACCCATAACTCATATTTTATGCATCTCTCATTTCAATTAGCAAAATGTGTCTATTTCTTCCTTTTCTTTATGATAATCTCCCACTAATAAACAATCTTGATGTATCAGATGATCCATCTTGTAGATGCACTAATTTGTATTAGCTGTCACCCAGAAAGCTGAACTACAGAATAAATAACACAAAGTCAGCGCAGAAAGCTGGAGGGCTCTGGTTGAGAGTTGCCTTTATGGTGTGTGTGTGTGTTATTCCTGTGTGTGTGTGTGTGTGTGTGTGCTTACGTGTACAATATTATTTCTAACAAGACATTAACAGGCTAATAGGACTTTCAATGCTGTAAAACAAGGAATGTTTGCAATTTGTCTTTGCTACCGTGCCATTGCATGGGGAGGGTCCATCCTAGTGACTGGGTTCATATGTTAAGGAAGTTATTTATGTAATGCATTTTGTTGTGTTGGTATGATTGATAATTTTTGATGAATAAGAGCTTGTTAGAAGGTTCTTGTCTGTCTTTCTGGCTGTCTCATTTCCACTAAGCCAAAATGAAAATATTGAACAGGAGAGGCTAAATTTCACTTCCACCTAATTGTGTGAGTCTTGAAACAAAGAAATAAGGGAGATTAGCAGGCATTGATGATTACATTGAAAGTTCTTTGAAGCTAGACCCATCTCTTGGGGTCTTATCTGGAAATTTCATTCTAGGTCTACTAAGCTCAGATAATCAGACTTCCCGTCATCAGGGCAAAGAGTTGAAGTCTTTCAGAAAGCTCCAAGTCCAACACATTAATCTGAGAATTAAAGAGAAAACATTGGAAGTTTGAAATATAAATGGCCAAAAAATATATAAAAATGTTGAACATTATTAGCAGTTATGGAGATGCAAATCAAAACCACACGGAAATTCCACTTAACCCCAATTAGAATGACAATGATAAAAAATACAAGCAACAATAAATGCTGGAGATAATAGGAACAATAAATTCTGGAGATAATAGGAACTCTTATACATTGTTGTGGGATTGCAAGTTAGTGAAGCCACTGTGGTGGAGATCAGTGTATAGATTCCTCAGAAAATTGGGAATGAATCCACTATATGATCCAGGTATACCACTCCTGGGTATCTTTACAAAGGGACTGAAATCAGAATATTATAGTAATACATACCATGATTATAGCAGCATAAATCATAATAGCCAAGTTACAGAACCAACCTAGGTGTCCATCAACAGATGAATGGATCACAAAATTGTGGAATATACATATAATGGAATTCTACTTAGCAATAAAGAAGAACAAAAGTATATAATCTTCAGTAAAAAAAAAATGGGCCTAGAGAACATTATGTTAAGTGAGATTAGCCAGGCACAGAAAGTGAAGGCTCATATGTTTTCTCTTATATGTGGAACTAGAGAGTAATCAGGATACAGGAGGGACTTTAGACGATGAAAGAGAAACCCCAGTGGAGGAGGGAAGTGGTCTAGGGGACTTTGTGGGGGAGAGGGGAGAGGGAGAATTAATGAAGGAAACACTTCCACTGACATGATGTAAATATGTGAGAATACCAATGTCAATCTCAATATCCTGTATGAAGAAGGAGGGAGAAGGGAAAACCAGAGAAAGCCCAAGTACTCTCTGCATGTAGTTCACTATCACTCTGAATGATATTATGATTTGAGACTATATACCTATAATGTACTAATAAAAGTATTTTTAAAAAAAAAAACATTCAGTTTGAAATTTGGTGGGTTGATGTGGCCACTGGCACCAATTCTGGCTAACAGAGACTGTAGAAGGCCCAAGAAATTGATAGTCACTAGCAGGTTCGAAGCTAGCCTTGCTGGCTTAAGAGACCCTGTTTCCAAATAAAAAAAAGTATAAAATAGGTCTGGGAGTGTAGCCCGGAGGTAGAAGGATTTCCAGGAACCCCAGTACCACCAAAAAAATAAATAAAAAAAATTAAAAGGATCCAGAAAAGTATAGCTCCATCAGCTAAGGAGAATATATATATATATATATATATATATATATATATATATATATATATATATATATATTTTCATTAGAGAAAATAAGATGTCCACTGATGTGGGGAGCCATTAAGGCTTTCCCCTTTAAGAACACTTCTGACTGTCCTTTGCCCAGAGCCAATAAGGTTTGGGGTCATGGAAAGTTCAACGTCTGAGAGAAGCTCAGGTGGAATTGATTGCTTTGACCGTTAAGCGCACAGGTGGTGACGGCACAGGCTTGATTGGTTTGACCGTTACGTGCGTAGGTGGTGACGTCACGAGGGTTGGTATAAATAGGACGAGAGCGATAAAACCGGGATCGGTCAGTAGAGATATCGACCCGGGAGTGTACTGGCGATCCTTCCATGAGAGAATAAAGTATTCTATGAATAAAATTCATTGAATAAAATTCTTTTCATCCTCACTCCTCTCTTCAGAACCCGTACTTTTGCCGGCTGGCTCCGGCAGGTGGTGGCCCGTACGGGGAGATTCTGAAACTGAGGACCCAGTGAAGGACACCGCTGAAGAGAAAGAGAGCGCGCTCGAAGACTTGTGGTGGCGGTGAGTAACGTGGAAGTTGTAATATACAATGGGTCTAAAACTTAGTCTTTTGTTTTTTGTAGAGATGTTAAGAGATATGCTTGGTGTAAGTAAAACTAAGATAGAACACAAAGGTGTTTTGCCTTCACTTCCTAAGGAAGATGAGGAAACTGAAGAAGAGGAGCAGCTTGAGGAAACTGCTGCTCGGTTCCATAGAAATGAGTTAGGGGCTTATCCTGAAATTCCAGAAACTCTGGAGCCCACTTTTTGTATAAAACAATTAGAAGTAGCCGTAGAGACTTTAACTAAATGTTTAGATCAGATAGCTCCTTCAAATAGTGAAAAAGAAGGACCTCAACAATATTCTCCTATTATCAGCAATACAAACCTTCAAAATTCTCCCACTGTAGCATTTGCTAAACAAAGCATTGAAAAACACCGACCTTTATCTGTAATATCACCGCTTCAAGCGGCTATAAATCGGGCTGCAGAAAACGGAGAAGATACTAGGGGATTTAGAGTTTTCCCCATTACTGAAGACCCTGATGGTCGAAGAGGTGTGATTAGAGGACATGGACCCTTTCCTTTCAAACAATTAAAAGAATTAAAAACAGCTTGGGGCCGGGCGTGGTGGTGCACGCTTGTAATCCCCGCGCTTGGGAGGCGGAGACAGGAGGATCGTGCAGGTTCGAAGCCAGCCGCGCACGCTGGCTTAGGAGACCCTGTTTCCAAATAAAAATGTAAAAATAGGTCTGGGAGTGTAGCCCGGAGGTAGAAGGGCTTCCAGGAACCCCAGTACCACCAAAAAAAAAAAAAAAAAAAAAAAATTCAATTACATAAAGATAGTTTAAAAACCTTAAATGATTTTCAAAAACTTTTAGGAGATATTAATTGGCTAAGACCATCTTTAAATATTACTACTGGAGAATTAAAACCTTTATTTGATATCTTAAAAGGTGACTCAGACCCAACTTCCTCTCGGATCTTAACAGAGGAAGGACGTGCTGCTCTTAAAAAAGTTGAATTGGCTATTGAATGTCAAAGAAAACAGTACATTGACTATGCTAAAGAATGGGCTGCTTATATATTGACATCAGCACATACGCCCACTGCTGTTTTGTGGCAGGAGGGACCATTAGTGAGGATACATTTACCCACTACTCCAAGCAGAGTCTTAATGCCATATTGGGAATTAGTTGCCTGCTTGGTGTGTTCTGTCAGATCAGAATCTATAAAATATTTTGGTAAAGAACCTTCACTTATTAGTGTTCCTTTTACTAAACAACAAGTACAATGGCTTTTTCAAAATGCTGATTCATGGGCTATTGCTTTTGCATCTTTTATTGGAGAAATTGACAATCATTTACCTCATGATATTTACCTGTTCCTCATTTAGGTGTAAATCCACGGGGATTGGTTCCCAATAATTTATGGCAAATGGATGTTACGCACATTTCTGCCTTTGGTAAACAAAAGTATGTTCATGTGTCTATTGATACTTTTTCAGGATTTATTATGGCTACAGCCCAAACTGGGGAGGCCGCTAAGCATGTGATTTCCCATTGTTTGAAATGTTTTGCTTTCTCAGGCCTTCCTACCTACATTAAAACTGATAATGGTTCAGAATATACAAGTATGGCTTTTAAACGATTTTGCAATACATACAATATTCAGCATATTACAGGTATACCCTATAATCCTCAAGGACAGGGTATTGTAGAACGTGCCCACAATTCTTTAAAAACAACACTTTTGAAAATAAATAAAAAGGGGGAGTTATATCCCCATTCACCACAGAACTCTTTAAATCATGCTCTTTTCATTCTTAATTTCTTGAATGCTGACAAAACTGGTCGCACAGCAGCAGATAGATATTGGCATCCATCCTCCAAAAACAATTTTGCCCTAGTGAAATAGAAAGATCCTTGCACAGGAATTTGGAAAGGTCCTGACCCTGTACTAATATGGGGAAGAGGGCATGTTTGTGTTTTTTCACAGGATGAAGATAATGCACGGTGGATACCTGAGCAGCTGGTGCGACATATGGATCAAGCAAGAATGGAAGTTTCTCAGATCAATGCTGATGATGCTCCTAGCTTCAATGTTGAATGAAACATGGACTTACGTTCCATATCATCCCATATTCATCCAGCTGTTTGGGAACAATGGAAGATCACTGTCTTCAGTGACAACTCACGATTACTGGGACTTCTTGCTTTGAACTTTACACCCATTACAGAAACTTTTAATTATTTTGCACAAAGAATTGAAACTTTTGGTTATTTTGGACAAAGAACTGGTACACTCTTATGTTTTCCTAAATATGTCAAAAAGATGGGATGTCTGCAGTTGATGCCCGTGGTATTGCAGACAAATACTAAGACGAAGAGTAATTGTGCTATTAAAGATGTGGTCTTGTGGGACCCTGGTTACACAGGGAAAGAAGATAAAAATGTTAGCCCACTAATAACTTGTATACCCTGTTAAACTGATTTAACATATGGAAATCCTAATGTTAATTGGAAAAAATGTCTTACTGAAATACCTATTTTTCATGATATACCCAATACCTTGTTTATTAGAGGCTTGGGACAAAGTGTGACCTCGGATGAAGTGAGAACATTTTTATTCAGCAGAAGTACATGATCTACATCTAAAAAGTACCCCTATTTAAGAGGCTGGTAGTCAGTGACGGGTAAGATTTCCTTAGGACAAGGAAACCTAAGACAGGAGATACAGCTTAGCTCTGTATTATCCAAAGACGGGTAATCCTTGATACCTGAAGGAAACAACCTAAGACAGGCACAGTCTTCTTTTGAATATAATAAGAAAGGGGGAACTGTGGGGAGCCATTAAGGCTTTCCCCTTTAAGAACACTTCTGACTGTCCTTTGCCCAGAGCCAATAAGGTTTGGGGTCATGGAAAGTTCAACGTCTGAGAGAAGCTCAGGTGGAATTGATTGGTTTGACCGTTAAGCGCACAGGTGGTGACGGCACAGGCTTGATTGGTTTGACCGTTACGTGCATAGGTGGTGACGTCACGAGGGTTGGTATAAATAGGATGAGAGCGATAAAACCGGGATCGGTCAGTAGAGATATCGACCCGGGAGTGTACTGGCGATCCTTCCATGAGAGAATAAAGTATTCTATGAATAAAATTCATTGAATAAAATTCTTTTCATCCTCACTCCTCTCTTCAGAACCCGTACTTTTGCCGGCTAGCTCCGGCACACTGAGCTTACCCCGTTACCTGGGCTACTGAGCACCTGTCTCATCTAGGAAATATGTCCTGGCTTTTTTTGCATCCTTTTCTGTTCTCAGCATTATCCAGGGGAAGAAACTTCAGGTGGTCTTTGCTGGCTGTCCCCTTCTGCTTACACATCTACAGAATAGAGCATCGATAACTTCACCTGGACTGTCACAAAGAAGAGTGTCAGCACATACTAAGGGCAGGGTGAGTGCCACGTAGGGGAGACAGCTTCCAGCAGAAGGAACATGCGCATGTTGGCAGGGAATGTGTGGCCTGACCCACCACCCAGCGGGCGGGAGTCTGGTTCCAGCACTTCAGCTTGCTCTCTTCCTTCTCAGTGTCTTAGTATTCCTCTAGTTCCTCCTCCTCCCTCTGAAAGGGCCACCTGGAGTGTCTCTGTGGGGGATCTGTTTCTGACTGTCCTCCCATCCCCAGAGCTGGAAGAAGGCTGGGTAATTGGCTGTCAGATTCTGGTTAGTAGAGGTCAGGGCATTATGCAGAGACCCGGCTAGGGACTGTACAACTGGTTGTGATTACAGAGGCCACTCAAGTTTGAAACTGGCTGGGCTGCAGCTAGTGAGGGCCTTCTAATCTCCAGCCAGCCAGGTGGAGAAGGTGGATATGGGTTGTCTGCCATTGCCTCTCTGAGGGAGAACAGTCTTAGGGTTCTCTTTCCTCCTCCTCCTCCTCCTCCTCCTCCTCCTCCTCCTCCTCCTTCTCCTCCTCCTCCTCCTCCTTTTTTGTTTTGGTGCTGGGTATGGAACTCAAGGGCATTCTACCTCCGAGCTATACCCCCAGGCCAATTTTTATCCTTTATTTTGAAACAGGGTCTTACTAAGCTGTAGAGGGCTTCACTAAGTAGCTGAGGCTGGCCCTGAACCTGCAATCCTACTGTCTCTGTCTCCCAAGTACTGGGGCTATAAGTGTGCACCATCATGCGCCTCTGGGTTCTGCTCTTTGAGGATAAATTGAGGTCCAGTAGCCAGTGTCCCAGGCTGGAACTGGTTCTCAGAGATCCAGAATTCCCTCGTAGAAGACTAAGGAGTGTATGTGTGCACAGATGTGAGCTTGCCGTGTGGCATTATGAATTTATCTGGATATGTGTGAGTATGTGTGTCTGTGCATACTGGGTTTCTAGAAGAGCTGCCAATTTCCTGGCTCTTGGAGGTTTGTAGGGTGCCTGGCTTCACTTTCTTGCTCATTTCTGGGAGAATGTTCACTGGTGTATGGTGGAACTCCTATCAGTGGCCTGCAGGATCAGGGAGAGAGTATTTTTAATCTCAGAGGAAAGATACAAAGATATAGAAATGATACAGAAGAAAAAGGAGCCCCACAGGACAGGCCCATGGGCTGTAGCATGTGAGCAGTCAGAGATCCAGAGGAAGAACAGGTGGGAAAGAGGCAATGCCTAAACAAATGGTAGCGGAGACCTCTCACTGATCTGAAAGAAAACTATTCACCAATTAAAAAGACTGGGTTCCATGCAAGGTGGACACCTCTCCTGGTGAATTTCTGAAGTCCAAAGATAAAAGAAAATTTATATGTATACATTCATACAGAAAGAACAGCTTAATAGTAAGGGAAAGTCAATCAGATCGGGGTATATTTATTTATTTTTCTAATTTGCAGCACTGGAAACTAACAGACAATAGAACTTTAATAGACATCTTACAAAAATAAACAATGACCCAAGAGTCCTCCATATAGCTTGGATGACAGTCTTCTGTCAGCCCCGGAGCAAAGATGTTTGTGGACACCCAGCCATTCAAAGAAGACATAATACAGAAATTATGTATTAGTATCTGTCTTAGTGTCTGTGGGGAAATTTTTCCAGGATCTCCTTGGATACCAAAATCTATAGATGTCTCTTACAAAATGACTAGTGTTTGCAAATAACCTATACACATCCTTCTGTAAACTTTAAATCATATCCAGAATTCTTATAATATGTGATATAATTTAAGTGCTATGTAAATGGTGATTATACTATTTTGTCTAGGTATTAATGCCACAAAAAGTCTGTACCTTTTCAGTACAGATGTAGTTTTCTTTTTTCAGATATGTTTTATTTGTGATTGCTTGAATCTGCATATGTAGAACTCAGAGATAAGGAGGCGTGACTCTATCTAGAAATTAATAAGTAAATAGCATGAACACTGGGAACCACAGGTTATATTAATTTTAAATCTAAACTCAAAGTTTCAAACGCCTTCATTTGAAAAAGAAGAAAACTGATGATAAAGTAAGTGCAAATAAAGAATTAATTTTGGAAAAAATTAAATTAAATGTATACTAAAACAGTAAATTTAAAAAAACAAATAAAATTTGTTTTATTATTTTTAAATACTTTATTAGTATATTGTAATAGTACCTCCTTGCCAGGTTCAAAGTCATGTAGACAAATATGTGCGCATGTCTTAGTATGTTTCCTTGCTTTATTTGTCTTTGAGCTAGGTGTGGTGGTGTACACGTGTAATCACAGTCCTTGGATGCTGAGGCAGGAGTACTGCAGCCTTGAGTCCAGCCTTGGCAACTAAATGATAACTTGTTTTAGAATAAAAAGAGATGGGGCAGGTGTAGCTCAGAGGTAAAATGTTCCTGGGTTCAATCCTAGCACCCCATAATAAATAAATTAAATACTGAGCTTTGTTATGTTTCATTGATTTTCTTGAATAATTGTTTTTCTGTCCATTCTTTTGTGTCTCTGTGTACTTTAAATAAAAAATAAAGAAGAGAGAATTTAAAATTGTTATTTAAAAACATTTTTCTCTAACTGAAGTGTTGTCTTATTAGGAAGAGTCTTCCCCAATCTTCATAGTTCTGAAACTTTGATTTCCTTCTGCCAATTTCTATTGGCTCTATAATAATGTAACAATTTTGTTTGTTTGTTTGTTTGATTGGTGGTGGGACCCAGGGGCTTTCTACCTCTGGGCTATACTCCCAGATCTATTTTTTTTTAATTTTTATGATCTTAAATTTATTGCTTATGTTTTTGACAGTTCATTTAAATTTGCCTTTCTTTTTTATTTTTTTAAATTTATTTTTATTGGTGCATTGTAATCATATATCACATTGGAATACAAGACTTGAGAGGATAAACAAGCACACATCATCCAATTAGCCCTCATCCAGTCCCCATCCCATTCCCTCCCCCTCCCTCGATCACATGCTTGTTTGGTGATTAACTTTGATACATTTGTTTATGTACCTTCTGTGTTTTAAAGAGGCTCCATCCTCCCCTATTCCATACCCTCTGATTGGTCACCCTAATTGCTTCACAATAAGGGCCCTTTCTATAGCTCGACCACTTCCTGTTGCCCCTTTACTCCTAGTTATTGCTGATTAGGGGAAGCATCTGATTTTTATTTTCTGTGATATTTCTCTGTGCATACCACATTGCAAGTACTGATCTCACTCTTGACGGCCCCAGTAGTGGCCTGGCTACCCGGTGGACTGATCCAGACCTGCTGGCTCAAGCAGTGGTCTTGCCCCATGGGAGGTCCCGATTCTGGTCTCACTGGCCCCAACACCAGCCTAACCCCTCAGCTGGCTCTGATCCCGGCCTCTGAGGCCCCAGTAGCGGCCTTGCCTCATGGCAGGCTCCAATGCCGGCCATTGGCCCCGGCACCGGCCTAGCCCTTGACAGGCTCCGATCCCGGCCTCAGAGGCTCCAGCACTGGCCTAGCATCACGGCAGGCTCCGATCCTGGCCTCGCTGGCCCCAGCACCGGCCTAATGCCTCAGCAGGCTCCAATCCCAGCCTCGGAGGCCCCAGTAGCAGCCTTGCCTCATGGCAGGCTCCGATGCCGGCTGTTGGTCCTGGCATCAGCCTAACCCCTCAGCAGGCTCCGATTCCGGCTTCGGAGGCCCCAGCACCGGCTTTACCTCATGGTGACCTCCGATTATGGCCTTGCTGGCCCTGGCACCGGACTAACCCCTTGGTAGTATCCGATACCGGCCTCGGAGACCCCAGCACCGGCCTTGCCTCACGGCAGGCTCCGATGATGGCCTCGCTGGCCCCAGCCCTGGTCTAACCCCTCGGCAGGCTCTGATCCGGCCTTGGAGGTCTCAGTGGCGGCCGTGCCTGATGGAAGGTTCTGATCCCAGCCACGGAGGCTTCAGCACTGGCCTTGCCTCATGGCAGGCTTCAATCCCAGCTTTGCTGTGTCTGTCACCAGCCTCACCCCTCGGCAGGCTCCAATCCGAGCACCCTCTTCTCCTAGCCATTTCTCCCATGTTCTCAAGGGTGTGTGGTGGTATAGCATTCTGCCTCTGGGGTTATTACTTCAAAGGTTCCAGGTGTAATGCATCAGATCTCTGCCTCCCCTGAGTACTGGCCACTGCCATTGCCATTGCCTCCACCATTTCAAATCTTTCCCAAGCTCTTTTTCCACTCTAATTGTTGTCCAGTGTTCCTAAGCATGCGTGATGGTAGCATTCGACATTTGGTGTAATTTCTCAAAAAAAAAAAAATATAAGGTTGGTAGGATCTGATTTCTGCTTCTCCTGAATACAAGTCTCCACTGCCATTGCGGAGACCACTTTCAACACCGCCTTTCTCCTAGGTCTCCGCTAAACTCTCCTTACAGGTGATGTCCAAGATTCTTAACAATGTAGAGAAGAAGCAGTCCTCCTTCACAGGGAATTTTTCCAAAAGTTCCAGTTCATTTGGATAAGTTTTGTCTGCATCTCCAGTATTCTGGCATCCGTTATGGCCTTCTTGACCCCTCTCTGATATTTTTCTTTTTTCTTTTTCTTTTTCTTTTCCTTTTTTTTTTTTTTAAATAAGAGAAGACAGTATGTGTGGTTTGAGGAGGTAGTGGGATCAGGCACTCAGTAGCACTGTGACCCAGGCCAGGTTTCCCCAGGGGTTCAGCATGCTCCACATGACTCTGCCTGGGGCCCAGAGTCCTGCGACCTGGGCCCTGGTTCTTCCGGGGTCCAGCATGCACCGCCTGACCCCTGCCTGGGACCCAGGGTCTTACAACTGGGCCTGGTTTCTCTAGGGGTCTGGCGTGCTCCACGCGGTCCAGCCCGGGGCACAGAGTCCTGCGACCCGGGCCTGGCTCTTCTGGGATCCAGTGTGCCCTGCCTGACCCCTGCCCGGGACCCAGGGTCTTATGACCGGGCCTGGTTTCTCCAGGGGTCTGGCGTGCTCCGCGCGGTCCGGCCCGGGGTCCAGAGTCCTGTGACCCGGGCCCCGGCTGTTCCGGGGTCTGGCGTTCCCCCCTATTTTATATTTTATTTGAAAACAGGGTCTCATTAAGGTGCTGAGAGCCTTACTAAGTAGCTGAGGCTGGCTTTGAACCTGTGCAATCCTCCTGTCTCAGCCTTCCAAGTGTGGGGATTACTAGCATGTGCCACCACGCCCAGCAACTATTTTTGCTTCACTATTAGTAACTTAAGTTTTCTTTTCTAATCAGTCTTGCTAATAGTTTGTTTATTTTATTAGACAATAATTAATTAATAATCAATTTTTACATTAATAATCAATTTTCTGACTCATCAATTTTGTTCTTTATATTTTTATATTTCTATTGGTGCATTTTAATTGTACATCCTAGTGGGGTTCAAAATGATACAAACATACTTCTGCACTGCAAATCCCACCCTTCCATCCTTTCCCTCCCTCCTTGTACTTGCATGTTAGTGGGATTGGTAGTTATATTTTCATATATGGATGTAACATTATTTGAACTGTTTTCTTTCTCAATCCTCCTTTTTACCTTTCTACTCCTCTCCCCTAATCACCTTTCACTATTCTACTGGTGTCTAGGAGGACAAATATCTAGAATATATAAAGAACTTAAAAATCTTAACACTAAAAATGCAAATAACCCAATAATATATATATATATTATATATATAGAATGTATATATATAGAATGTATATATATAGAATGTGTATATATAGAATGTATATATATAGAATGTATATATAGAATTTATATATAGAATGTATATATAGAATGTATATATATAGAATGTATATATATATATAATGTATATATATAATGTATATATAGAATATATATATATAGAATGTATATATATAGAATGTATATATATAGAATGTATATATAGAATGTATATATAGAATGTATATATAGAATGTATATATAGAATGTATATATAGGGACTTCCGGGAAGATGGCGACCGAGAAAAGCGGGGCTTAAGAGCCCTGCTAACAACCAATTTCCATTACCACAAAACCAGCGCCTTTCATAGCCAGAAAACACCATCACCAGAAAAACAAAAAAACCACCAGGCTCCAGAGAGAAAGCTGACTGAGAACAGAGCTCAGGGCCACAGAGGAGACACACGCGCCCGAGGACGCGGCAGCAGCGCCATACTGCCGGCGGCAGCGGCGAACTCATCGGACGGCTACAGCAAGCCGAGGTGAGCCGCTGCGGAACAGCCAGGCGGGATCTTTCGGCGCAGAGAGCATTTAAAGCTCCCAGTGGCTGAGCTCAGCACACGCTGCAGGGATTCAGAGTGGAAATAAAAACCAGAGAAGAAAAAATACGCCAGCCTCATGGCCGAGGGCGTGGCCGCGGCGCCATATTGCCACCGGCGGCGGCAGCAGCAGTGAATTCGCCGAATCCAGCACAGCTACATCTGCGTACTCAAGAACAGTGAGTCAAATTGTGGGCCACAGAGGAGAAATCCCAGTACTGTACCTCACTGAGGTACTCACTGTACCCAGTGAGGGAGTGGTGGTGGCAGAGATACCACACCATAGGAGAACGTGCAACCTGGCACCCCCCATAGTTTAAAGCAGCCTCTATTGACTCCCTGGGTCAGAGACTCTGTGATAAAACCCAGTAAAGGAGTAGTGAGGTCTGAGATACTACTGACTCGAGATCCAGAACACCTTAAGTGAAGTTATAGTGACCCAAGGGAAGAACCCAGAGAAGGCACAAACATCCGAAATCATGGGAAAGAGGAATAATACTGGAGCAATGAATGCCGCCCACAACCCCACAACATCAGAACCTGATAAAACAGAAAATCAGAGATTTCTAGAAGATCAAATCAGGAAAATAACTGTAGAAATAATAGAGGTGCTTCGAAAAGAACTCAGAGAGAGCCAAAAAGAGATAAAGGATGCAATTAATGAAGTAAAGGCCTCAATTCAAAGCACAAACAACCGATTAGACCACATGGAGAACAGAATCTCGCTCTTAGAAGATGAGCAATCCAAAAATGAACGCATGGTTTCTAATCTCGGAAAAAATATCCGACAGCAGGAATCTGACATTGAAGAAATATGGGCCCATCTTAAGAGAGCTAACCTAAGAATAATTGGAATAGAGGAGGGAAAAGAAAGTGATACCAAAGGGATCAACAATCTCTTCAAGGAAGTAATAGCAGAAAATTTTCCAAACGTAAAGCAAGAGGTTGATACACAGGTCCAGGAAACTTATAGAACTCCCTTTAGACAGGATCGGAGAAGAGGATCCCCACGCCACATAATTGTCAAAATGACCAATGTGGAAGCCAAGCAGAGAATCTTAAAGGCAACAAAAACAAAGGGCCAAGTGACATTCAGAGGCAAACCAATTAGAATCACTCCAGACTTCCCAAACCAAGTCATGAGAGCCAGAAGGGCTTGGAGTAACATATTCCAAACTCTGAAAGAAAACAACTTCCAGCCAAAAATTTCCTATCCAGCAAAACTTTCTATCAAATTAGATGGAGAAATAAGAAGCTTCCATGAAAAACAGAAACTGAAGGAATTTATGTCTTCAAAACCAGCGCTAGAGAAAATACTCAAAGAGATTAACTACAAAGAAGAAATAGGTAACACTCACCAGAACCAGAGAAACAAGATTTTCCATCCAACAGACAACTAAGATTGGTTATCTGTGGAGATTCATTATTTATGTTAGTCTTTTACCTATCTCTAAATTGTATTGTTTGCCTTTATTGTTGTTAATTTTTAGGATTTCTAGTTAGAATATTAATATACCTTCAGATATAGCATTTGGAAATATTTTATCCAATTCTATTAGTAACTTTTAACTCTGTTTACATTGTCTTTGGATATACAATATTTTTTTTTATTTTTTAGGGAGTTTGTATATTCTTCTGTTTCCTGTGCCATTGAAATCATATCCAAGAAATCACTGCCAATTTCAATGTTGTGAGGTTTTATGACCCAGATTTTCTCCTAAAAGTTTATAGTCTTAAGATTTATATTTAGGTCTTTTATCTATTTTGAGTTAATACTTGTATATGGGATTAGGTAAGGGTCCAATTTTATTCTTTTCCATGTAATTATTATTTTTCAACAATATTTAGTTAAAAGATTATTATTTCCACCACCAAATGTTCGTGGAAACCTTGTCAAAAATAACTTGACAATATAGGGAAGAATTTAGCTCTAGGCTTGTATTTAACTCCAATGGTTTATATATCTGCCTTTAGAACAGTACTACACTGTTTCAATTATTGTAGCTTTATATGGTTTGAAATCAGAAAATATATATCTGCTAGCTTTGTTCTTTTTCAAGATCGTTTTGGGTATCTAGAATTCATATTCCATATTAGGATAGATTTTTTTCTGAAAAATGAATATATAAATATATGATAGTTTCACCAAAAAAACAGAAAAAAATATTCTCTGGTAAGAAAGAAAGCAAAAAGAAATATTGAAATGTTATCTTTAAATCATCAAAAGCTTGGCATCAGACAAATGAAACTGTTATGTGAGATTATCATTTTTAATTTTGGATAAATTGCTATAATACTAGATGTCAACCACTAAGCCAAGCATGGGAAGGAGGAATGGGGAGGGAATGGGGTGGGGATCGGGTGGGGGCTGACTGGGCGATGTGTGCATGTATGTCTACAAAAGTTTGTATCCCACTATGATGTATGAATACAGTGCACCAATAAAATAAAAAAAATAAATTTAAAAAAAAAATAAAAAAAAAAAAAAAATAAAAAAAAAAAAAGAATGTATATATAGAATGTATATATATAGAATGTATATATATAGAATGTATATATGTGTGTATATATATATATATATATATATATATATATATATATATATACATATTCAACATAATTTGCAATTGGAGAAATGCAAATCAAAACTACACTGAGATTCCATTGAACCCTAGTTATAATGACAATCATCAAGAACATAAACAATAACAAATGCTGGAGAAGATGTGTGAAAACAGGAACTCCTGTCCACTGTTGTTGGGATTGAAATTTAGTTCAATACTCTGGAGATCAGTATAGAGTTTTCTTAAAAGACTAGGAATGGAAGACCATATGACTTAGCCATACTCTTTTGAGTATCTTTTCAAAAGAATTTTTTAACCTTTGTTTTCTAGTTCATCAATTTCTTCTATTCTTTTTACTTTTCTTGGTTTTATTGACTTTTCCCCTAACTTCTTTAGAGGCAAATTTAGTTAATTTTGGACATTTATTCTTTTCTAACATGAGTATTTATAGCTACAAGCTTCCCTTTGATCATTATTTTAGTTGCATCCCACAAATTTTTAGACATATACTTTCACTATTCCAAATATATTCTCATTTCCGTTTGATTCTTAGACCCATGGGTTATTTAGCAATGAGTTTTTCAATTTTCAAACATTTGAGAATTTTGTTGTCCTTTTGTCTTAGTGATTTTAAATTTAATTCCATTTTAGCCTGAGAACTCATTTGGATTCCAGTTCCTTGTGACATCTGAGCACCACAGCCAGGCAGTTGGCCTATTTTGCTGAATATCCACAAGTTCTTGAGAGCAATGCTTACTCTGTGATTGTTGGGTGTAAAATTCCATAGTTATCATTTCATTTAAAATTTTTTCTCATATTGATTTACCTGTTTAACATTCTACTAATTACTGAGATGGGTAAAATCATGTGGATTTGATTATGGGTTAATGTATATTTCCTTTGGATTATGCTGTTCCATGTGATGAGGAGCTATGTGATTAGGAATAGGAACATAGAGACTTAGAAATGTGTCTTTCACATAAATTTGCTCTTTTGTGATAATGAGATGCACCAGCTGACTGCTCAAATTTTCCTGGTTCATCTGATACTAACGTGTCTTTCCTGTGACTAATATTCATATGTAACATATTTTCTCAACCATTCACTTTCATAGTACCATTGTTTTTTATTTTCATTTAAACTGTGTTATAGTTTAACGTGTTATTATGTTGTATATTATGTCATGTTGTTTAACATATAATTGGGTCTTGTTTGTCTATTCTATAGGAAAATGTCTAATACTGAAATATTTATTTTTTTGGTGGTGCTGGAGATTGACCCAGGAACATTATACTTCTGTGCTACACCCCCAACCTGTTTTACTTTTTATTTGGAAACGAGATCTCTTTAAGTTGCTGAGGGTGAATTCAAACCTGTGATCCTTCTGTCTCAGCCTCTCAAGTACTGGGATTACAGGCATATGCCATCATGCCTGACAATATCTAACTTTAAACTAGATTTTTTTTTTTGCAGTACTGAGAATAGAACTCAGGGGTATTTTACCTCTGAGCTACACCCCCAGCCCTATTTTTAAAAATTATTTAGAAAGACGTCTCACTGATTTGCAAAGGGCTTCACTAAGTAGCTGAGGTTGTCCGCAAACTGATCCTCCTGTCTCAGCCTCCCAAATGCTGG
The DNA here is from genome assembly GCF_963383645.1 of Muscardinus avellanarius. Lineage (NCBI taxonomy): Eukaryota > Metazoa > Chordata > Mammalia > Rodentia > Gliridae > Muscardinus > Muscardinus avellanarius. The sequence continues at coordinate 110,206,063 of NC_137787.1, read as the reverse complement.
GATTACAAGCACTCTCATACCACGCCCAAAGAAACTAGACTGTTGAGTTTGAGTTTAATATAGTTGCTGCCATCATAATGTTCAAACGTAACATCTTGCAATGTGTATTCTCTTTGCTTTTATGTTTCTTGTTCCTTTGTCTTGATTTTGTTTTTAATTAGTGATTTGCACTACATCATTTATATTTCATTTGGCTATTTAGTGATGCCATTTAACTTTCTTAGTGGTTATTGCAATATACTCCTTTCACTTACTATAGCCTACTTTAAATGATCATTTTCCTCAGACCTTGGAAAGGCGTGCTCCCTTCACCTCCCCACACAATGTGTGCTGCGGGCATGCATTTTTATTTTATGCATTGCCCATTGCAGAGTGTATGGTTCGATATAGAACGGCTCCTTGAAGAGCTCATGAATTGGTGATTGGAGCTGATGTAATTTCATCACAAGGGCTGTAGTCCCAGCAGTGTAATGGGCTGCAGGGTGGCTGCAGAGGGCGGGTGGATGGAAGTGCAGCTTTGGGAATTCTATGTGGTCCCTCTTCCTGGTCGCTCTCTTGTTTCTGGCCTCCAAGATGTGAGGAGCACAGCCCATGTGTGCGTGCTCTGTCTCTGTCTCAAGTTCAGGTAGTGATTTGTTAATTAGACATTGGTTCTGAAGTATCTGTTTTTTTGTTTAGAATTCTATTTCTCTTTTCACTGTATTAATTTATCAATCACCTTTATCTTCTTTCTAATTTATTTACTATAATTATATACTTATTTTAAAGTCCTTGTCTGCTGATTCTGTTTTTTTCTAGTTGTTACAATTGGAGGACTGATCTGATTTGACTGTATTCATCCTGGCCAGAGTTGAAGTCTGTTGTTAAGAGGGCTTGTTACCCAATGCTTTGCATACATCCTAGTTGGGGGATATTCATTGCTTAATTTACATTATTGAAAAAGTTAATAATCATCTGTTTGCCCTTTTGATATCTCAAGATACAATGAATTATATTTCCAAAATAGTAGACTATTTAAAAATGTTTTGCTTTTCATTAGGTAATACATGCACATGGTATACAACTCAAAAGTTATAACAGAAAATACAGTGATAATAAGTTTCTTTTTCCAGAGGCAATAATTGTTTCTAATTTCTAATGTATTCTCCATAAGTACTCCTTACATTAATAAACATACATATTATTGGGTATATTCACCCACATAGTGTACCATACTGTACACACAGTTCTATATCTTACTTGTCACTTAAAATGTATTTTAGAGATATTTACATATTAGTATGTGTATAACAATTCCACTCTTTTAGTAGGCACATGATATACCATTATGTGGAAGTACCACACTGATTTAATTATTCTGCTGTTGATGGGCATTTAGACTGTTCTTTGATATCCACATTATTTTACTTATTTATGTTTGGTAGGTTAGATCTAACCAATGCAGTTTTGACTTTCAATAATGAAAGGCTTAAGGTTGAAAAGGTTTTTCATAATTGAAAAGGTTTTTCAATTTATGATAGGTTTATTGGGATGCAACCCCTTTGTAAGTCAAAGATCATCTGTGTGTGTGTGTGTGTGTGTGTGTGTGTGTGTGTGTGTGTGTGCATGTATAGAGATGAAGTAGAGACTTTCATACTCTCCACTGTGACTAATGACACCTTTGGCACCAAAGGGCAGAATTAAGGGAGGAGAGGGGGAGATGGTGACCTAGTAAAGCAGCTTCTACGAGTACTGCTGACATTCGATCTCCATAGCTTCAAAAATGCCTTACATAGCCAGAAAATACTATCAATAGAGAAATAAAAACTATAAATACGAGGGCCAGAGAAAAAGGGGACTAGAAGAACAGCCAGGGAACAGAAACCAGCCCACGGTGGCAGCGGCCACTATGCCAACACCATCTTGTCTCACAGAACCAGACTCCAGGGAGGAAAAGGAAAGGAGCTGAAGCAACCAGTTACAGCCTAGTCAGATGTAATTCAGCAGTTCTTTCAGCGGAAAGATGGACTAAAATTTTCAGTGGCCAAGCCCATCACGTTCTTCAGAGATTCAAAGTGGAGCTCAAAATCAGAAAAGAAATACACCAGCTTCATGGCCGAGGGCGTGACAGCGACGCCATCTTGCCAGCAACAGGGGCGAATTCACCATGCTTGCGAGAGCTCCAACCTAACTCACTCTACAATCATAAGTGAAATTGCGGCCCCTATTGGAGAAATCCCAGAGTTGCACCCACGGAGTCTCAACCAGCTTTGATAAACTCCGAGTCTGAGATCTAGCAGGTCTACCCAGTGCAGGAGTAGGGGTGGCAGAAATTACTACACCCTAGTTGCAGTTCCCTGAAGGAGAGTGCCCAGCCTGGTGTGCCCAGGGTCTTGTGCAGCCATGACTAACTCCCTGGGTCTGAGACTTTGGGATACAATTCACCCCAGAGATCTAGAGCACAGTAAGTGAAGTCATGGTGATTCAGAGAAGAACCCAGAGAAGGTGGGAGTGGGATCTGCTTTTGATCATATCAGAAGCTCAGACAGACTCAGGCTCTGATCAGTGGAAAGTGTGGGGAGAGTCATATGCTTAACTCTAAACCCAATTAGCAGGATTGCTGGGAATAACACACAGCTCCCAGTTGTGGTGAACAGGGAGAAGTCAGACTAGTCCAGCCATAAGCTGGGGAGAATTGAGACTCCTAGGTTGAGTTTTGTCTCAGAGGCATACACTACCAACAGAGGCAGGGAAAGATCTAGACTTCAAGTCTATGGAAAGTGTGGAGGGTGACCTTCAATTAATATTAAATCCAGACCCATTGATATTGACAATCTGCATAGACTGAGAAGACTCAGAGAACCAGTCTCACAGAGGGAAAGGTGTCAGTGGCATTTGATATTTACACAGAGAGAGACTGCTGAATTTATTTGTAGAGTCACATCAATTTGTTTTTGGGATTGTTTGGGTTTTTAGTTTTCTTTTCTTCTGTGTATATACCAGACTGTTCTTTTTTTCTCTTTTTTTGGAGGGCGGTTTGTGTTTTCTTTTATCTGTTTTCTTTTTTTTTATGATTTTTGTTTTGTTTGTTTTTGCTGTTTTTTTAACCCTCTTCCCAAATCCTCTCACAAGCTCCTCCACTTGTATATAACTAGTGTCTCCTCTCTGTCCCTTTTCTTTTTCTTTCTTTTCTCTTCTTTTATGATTACCTTGTCTTGTATTAAATCCAATTCATATCATTATAGCAGAAACTCTACATTGGTTACTAGAATACTACTACATTGGTACTATCCCTAATCTATAGCATATACTACCTTAACAAATTCATATAATCATACTATTCAGCCCTATCTGAGACCTTACCCTATGCTTCCATTTACCCCTTCACTTCTCTCCTTACTCAACCTTCACTGTTGAATACAATACAAATTGCCCTTGAACATACCAGCTGACACCTAGAGTCAGAGAGAAATCTACCAAAAGCAACAGGTACAAATCTCTGAAATCATGGGAAGGAGAAACAACAATGGAGCAATAAGCCCTTACAACCCCACAATAACAGAACCTGATAACACAGAATTGCAGAGACCTCCAGAAGATCAAATCAGGAATGTAACTGTAGAAATAATTCAGGATTTTATAAAAGAACTTAGAGAGAGTCTGAAAGAAATAAAGGATGCAATCATTGAAGTAAAGGCCTCAATTCAAACAATAAACAATCAATTAGACCACATGGAGAATACAATCTCACTCCTAGAAGATAATAACTCCAAAAACAAATGCATAGTTTATAATTTAGAAAAAAAATTCCAACAGCAGGAATTTGACATTGAAGAAATATAAGCCCATTTTAAGAGAGCTAACCTAAGAATAATTGAAAAAGAGGAGGTAAAAGAAGGTGAAACCAAAGAGATCAATATCTTCAAAGAAATAATAGCAGAAAAATTTCCAAACATAGAGCAAGAGGTCGATACACAGGTCCAGGAAACTTATAGAACTCCTTTTAGACAGGATCAGAGAATAGGTTCCCCAATGTGGAAGCCAAGCAGAGAATCTTAAAGGCAACAAAAACAAAAGGCCAAGTGACATTCAGAGGCAAACCAATTAGAATCACTCCAGACTTCCCAAACCAAGTCATGAAAGCCAGAAGAGTGTGGAGTAACATATTCCAAACTCTGAAAGAAAACAACTTCCAGCCAAAAATTTCCTACCCAGCAAAACTATCTTTCAGATTAGATGGGTAAATAAGAAGCAACCATGACAAACAAGCTGAAGAAATTTATGTCTTCAAAACCAGCACTTAAAAAATACTCAAAGAAATTAACTGCAAAAAAGAAATAAGTAATACATGCCAGAACCAGAGAAACAAGAATTTCATCCAGCAAACAACTAAGCAAAGAAGAACAAACAGTATTTCAAACTCAAATAGAATCTTAACATGATAGGAATGAAAAATCATCTCTCAATAATCAGCCTGAATGTAAGTAACCTCAATTCCCCAATAAAAAGTCATAAAGTGGGAACATGGATTAAAAAAACAGAACCCATCTAACTGCTGCTTGCAAGAAACACACCTTACAAGTAAATATAGTAACAAACTTAAGGTAAAGGGCTGGAGCAAGGTAATCCATGCCAATGGAACTCAAAGACTAGCAGAAGTACCAACTATGTTATCAGATAAGTTAGACTTAAAACCCAATTTTATTAGAAGAGACAAAAAGGTCATTTTTTATTGGCAAAAGGAACAATCCAGCAAGAGGAAATAACAATAATCAACATATATGCCCCAAACATAGGTGCAACTACTTTCATAAAACAAACTCTCTGTGACATTAAATCACACACAAATCTCAGTACCATAATACTGGGAGACTTCAACACACCTCTCACACTGTTAGACAGATCTTCTAGACAAAAGGTCAGTAAAGATACCTCAGAACACTATTAATCAAATGGACCTATTAGACACATATAGAATATTTAACCCAACTACAGTGGAGTTCATATTTTTCTCAGCTGCTCATCGAACCTTCTCCAAAATAGATCACATCCTGAGACACAAAGTGAGCACTAGCAAATTCAAAAAATGTAACATACTTCCCTGTGTCTTTTCAGATCATAATGGAATGAAACTAGAAACCAACTATAAGAAGACCCAGAGAAACCACATGAACATGTAGAGGCTGAACACCACACTTCTGAATGAATAATGGGTCATAGAAGATGTAAGAGGTGAAATCAAGAAATTTCTAGAAACAAATAAAAATAAAGATACAACCTATCAAAACCTCTGGGACACTTTGAAGGCAGTAATAAGAGGAAAATTTATAGCACTGAGTGCTCACATAAGAAAAACAGAAAATCATCAAATAAATAACCTAATGACATACCTCAAGGCCCTTGAAAAACAGGAACAATCCAACCCCAAAGCCAGTAGAAGAAAGGAAATTATTAAAATCAGAGCAGAAATAAATGAAATATAAAATAAAAATATAGAAAATCAAAAATACTAAAAGCTGGTTTCTTGAAAAAAATTAACAAGATAAAAAAAACCACTAGCCAACTTAACTAAAAAAAAAAAAGAGAGAATCAACCCAAATTATGAAGATAGATGAAAAGGGAGATATTACTACTGACAGTGTAGAAATCCAGAGGATTATCAGAAACTACTTCGAAAAACTATACTCCAACAAAATGGAAAAGCTGGAGGAAATTGACAACTTCGTAGATAAATACAACCTTACTAAACTGAGTCAAGATATAGAAATTTTAAATCAACCAATATCAATCAAAGAAATTGAAATAGCAATAAAGAGCCTACCATCAAAGAAAAGCCCAGGACCAGATGGTTTCCCAAGTGAATTATATCAAACCTTTGTGGAAGAACTAATACCAATACTTTTCAATCTATTTTGTGAAATTGAAAAAAATGAGACTCTCCCAAATACATTCTATGAAGCCAACATCACATTAATACCAAAACCAAACAAAGACAGTTCAAGGAAGGAGAGCTACAGGCCTATATCTTTGATGAATTTGGATGCAAAACTGCTAAACAAAATACTAGCAACACTCATTCAACAACACATAAAGAAAATCATACACCATGCCTAGGTAGAGTTCATCCCAGGGATGCAAGGCTGGCTCAACATACAAATATCAATCAATGTAATTCATCATATAAACAGAAACAAAGGCAAAAATCACATGATTATTTCAATAGATGCTGAAAAAGCATTTGATAAAATTCAACATCCATTTATGATAAAAGCACTTCAGGCAATCAGAATCGAAGGAACATATCTCAACATCATAAAGGCAATGTACAATAAGCCCACAGCCAACATCATATTAAATGGAGAAAAAATTCAAGAATCCTCCCTAAAAATAGGAACAAAACAAGGATGTCCATTATCACTTCTCTTCAATATAGTACTAGAGACTCTAGCCAGAGCAATAATGCAAGAAAAGAAAATCAAAGGAGTACAAATAGGGAAAAAAGGAGGGACTTCCGGGAAGATGGCGACTGAGAAAAGCGGGGCTTAAGAGCCCCGCTAAAAACCAATCTCTATTACCACAAAATCAGTGCCTTTCATAGCCAGAAAACACCATCACCAGAGAAACAAAAAAAATCACCAGGCTCCAGAGAGGAGGGGAACCCAGAACGGAGCTCAGAGCCACAGAGGAGATACGCCGGCCTCACGGCCAAGGACACTGCAGCAGCGCCTTACTGCCGGCGGCAACAGAGAGTTCACCTGACGGCTATGGCTACAGACCGACGCACTCAACAGCCCACCAGACTCCAGAGAGGAGTGGCGGGCAGCGAGCTGAGGTGAGCTGCTGCGGAACAGATGAAGGGATTCGGCAGATTTTTCAGCACAGGGAGTGTCTAAAGCTCCCAGTGGCTGGGCTCAGCACACGCTGCAAGGACTCAGAGCGGAGCTCAAAAACAGAGAAGAAATACGCCAGCCTCACGGCCGAGGGCGTACCAGCAGCGCTATATTGCCACCAGCGTCAGCAGCAGCAAATTCACTGATTCCACTAAAGCTCCATCTGCGTACTCAACAACAGTGAGTCAAATTGCGGGCCACAGAGGAGAAATCCCAGTACTGACTCCCAGGAACTTGACCCAGTGAGGGAGTGGCGGTGGCAGAGATATCACACCATAGGAGAACGCCAAACCTAGCACCCCCCATGGTCTAAAGCAGCCTCGATTGACTCCCTGGGTCTGAGACTCTGCGATACAACCCAGTAAAGGAGTAGTGGGGACTGAGATACCATAGACTCGAGATCCAGAGCACCTTAAGTGAAGTCGTAGTGACCCAAGGGAAGAACCCAGAGAAGGCAGAAACTCCAGAAATCATGGGAAAGAGGAATAACAATGGAGCAATGAATGCCCACAACCCCACAACATCAGAACCCGATAAAACAGAAATTCAGAGATTTCTAGAAGATCAAATCAGGAAAATAACTGTAGAAATAATAGAGGTGTTTCGAAAAGAATTCAGAGAGAGCCAAAAAGAGATAAAGGATGCAATTAATGAAGTAAAGGCCTCAATTCAAAGCACAAACAACTGATTAGACCACATGGAGAATAGAATCTCGCTCTTAGAAGATTAGCAATCCAAAAATGAACGCATAGTTTCTAATCTAGAAAAAAATATCCGACAGCAGGAATCTGATATTGAAGAAATATGGGTCCATTTTAAGAGAGCTAACCTAAGAATAATTGGAATAGAGGAGGGAAAAGAAAGTGAAACCAAAAGGATCAACAATCTCTTCAAGGAAGTAATAGCAGAAAATTTTCCAAACATAGAGCAAGAGGTTGATACACAGGTCCAGGAAACTTATAGAACTCCCTTTAGACAGGATCGGAGAAAAGGATCCCCACGCCACATAATTGTCAAAATGACCAATGTGGAAGCCAAGCAGAGAATCTTAAAGGCAACAAAAACAAAGGGCCAAGTGACATTCAGAGGCAAACCAATTAGAATCACTCCAGACTTCCCAAACCAAGTCATGAGAGCCAGAAGGACTTGGAGTAACATATTCCCAATTCTGAAAGAAAACAACTTCCAGCCAAAAATTTCCTACCCAGCAAAACTTTCTATCAAATTAGATGGAGAAATAAGAAGCTTCCATGACAAACAGAAACTGAAGGAATTTATGTCTTCAAAACCAGCACTAGAGAAAATACTCAAAGATATTAACTACAAAGAAGAAATAGGTAACACACACCAGAAACAGAGAAACAAGATTTTCTATCCAACAGACAACTAAGATTAGTTATCTGTGGAGATTCATTATTTATGTTAGTCTTTTACCTATCTCTAAATGGTATTGTTTGCCTTTATTGTTGTTAATTTTTAGGGTTTCTATTTGGAATATTAATATACCTTCAGATATAGCATTTGGAAATATTTTATCCCATTCTATCAGTAACTTTTAACTCTGTTTACATTGACTTTGGATATACAATATGCTTTTATTTTTTAGGGAGTTTTTTTTACCCTTCTGTTGCCTGTGCCATTGAAATCATATCCAAGAAATCACTGCCAATTTCAATGTTGTGAGGTTTTATGACCCAGATTTTCTTCTACAAGTTTATAGTCTTACGATTTATATTTAGGTCTATTATCTATTTTGAGTTAATATTTTTATATGGGATAAGGTAAGGGTCCAATTTTATCCTTTTTCATGTAATTATTATTTTTCAACAATATTTAGTTAAAAGATTAGTATTTCCTCTACCAAATGTTCATGGAAACCTTGTCAAAAATAAGTTGACAATATATGGAAGAATGTATCTCTAGGCTTTTATTTAACTCCAATGGTTTATATATCTGCCTTTATAACAGTACCACAATGTTTCAATTATTGTAGCTTTATATGGTTTAAAATCAGAAAATATATGTCTTCTAGCTTTGTTCTTTTTCAAGATCAGTTTGGGTATCTAGAGTCCATATTCCATATTAGGATAGATTTTTTTCTGAAAAATAAATATATAAATATATGATAGTTTCAACCAAAAAAAAAAAGAAAAAATATTCTTTGGTAAGAAAGAAAGCAAAAAGAAATATTGAAATGTTATCTTTTAGTCATCAAAAGCTTGGTATCAGACAAATGAAACTGTTATGTGAGATTATAATTTTTAATTTTGGATAAGTTGCTATAATACTAGATGTCAACCACTAAGCCAAGCATGGGAAGGAGGGATGGGGAGGGAATGGGGTGGGGATTGGGTGGGGGCTGACTGGGCGATGTGTGCATGTATGTCTACAAAAGTTTTTGTATCCCACTATGATGTATGAATACAGTGCACCAACAAAAAATAAAAAAACCCAAATAGTGAAAGAAGAACTCAAACTTTCACTATTTGCAGATGATATGATATTATATTTAGTAAACCCAACAAATTCAACCAAAGTATTATAGAACTGATCAATAAGTTCAGCAAAGTGTCTAGATATGAAATCAATCTTAAAAAATCAGAAGTTTTACTGTATACCAACCATAAAAATCCACTGAAAAAGAAATCCAGAAAACATTTCCACTCAGGATCTCCCACAAAAAAATAAAATACTTAGGAATAAACTTAACTAAGGAGGTAAAAGACCTCTACAAAGAAAATTATAAAACATTGGAAAAAGAAAGTGAAGATCTTAGAAGATGGAAAGATCTTCCATGTTCATGGATAGGCAGAATAAATATCATCAAAATGGCCATACTTCCAAAAGTGATCTACAGATTCAACACAATGCCCATTAAATTACCAAGATCATTCCTCACAGACATAAAAATCAGTACTTACATTTCTTTGGAACAACAAAAAGCCCAGAATAGCCAAAGTAGTTCTCAGCAACAAAAACCATGCAGGAGGAATCACAATATCTGACTTTAAACTATACAACAAAACGATTTTCATAAAAACAGCATGGTACTGCCACAAAAACAGATACATAGACCAATGAAGCAGAAATGAAGACACAGAAGCAAGTCCACACACTTACAGCCAATTGATTTTTTTGTGTGTGCATCTGGGGATGGAAACCAGGTGCATTTGACTTCTGAGTTACAGCCTCTGCCCTATTTTTTATTCTTTGTTTTGAAACCAGGTCTCACTGAGTTGCAGAGGGCCTCACTAAGTAGCTGAGGCTGTTCACGAACTGTGATCCTCTGGTCTCAGCCTCCTGAATGCTGGACGAACTGTGATCCTCTGGTCTCAGCCTCCTGAATGCTGGGATTACAAGCATGCACCACCACGCCTGGCCTTGCCGATTGATTTTTGACAAAGGGGCCAAAAACATACACTGGAGAAAAGAGCCTGTTCAACAAATGGTGTTGGCAAAACTGGTTAAACATATGCTGGAAATTAGAAATTAATCCCACTTTCTTACCCTGCACAAGAGTCAATTCAAGATGGATCAAAGACTTGGAAATCAAACCAGAGACCTTGAAGCTCCTTGAAGAGGGCATAGGTCCAACACTGCAACACAAAGGCACAGATAAACACTTTCTCAACAAGATTCCAAAGTCAATAAATTAAAAGGTGAATCAATACATGGGATTGCATGAAACTGAAGAGCTTCTGTACAGTAAAGGAAACTGTCAGTAATGTCAATCGAGAGCCAATAGAATGGGAGAAGATTTTTGCCACCTAAACCACCAATAGAGGACTAATATCTAGAATATACAAAGAACTCTAGAAACTCAACACTAAAAACACAAATAATCCAATCAAAAATGGGCAAGTGAACTAAATAGACACTTCATGAAAGAAGAAATTCAAATGGCCAATAAATGCATGAGAAAATGCTCAATATCATTGGCAATCAGAGAGATGCAAATCAAAACTACCCTGAGATTTCACCTAACTCCAACTAGAATGGCAATCATTCAAAACACAAACAACAACAGATGCTGGCGAGGATGTGGAGAAGTGGGAACTCTAAGACATTGTTGGTAGGATTGCAAATTATTGCAACCACCTTGGAAAACAGTATGGAGAATCCTCAGAAGAATGGGAACAAATCTACTATTTGATCCAGCAATACCACTTCTGGGTATCTACCCAAAAGAAAGAAAACCAAACTACCAAACTAATGCATGTGTGTCTATGTTCATAGCTGCACAATTCACCATAGCCAAACTATGGAACCAGCCAAGATGTCCATCAATAGATGAATGGATTACAAAACTGTGGGATATGTACACAATGGAATTTTACTCAGCCATTAAAAAAATCACAATTGCAGCATTTTCAGGGAAATGGTTGGAACTGGAGGACATTTTGCTAAGCGAGATTAGTCAGTCACAAAAAGTAAGGAATTGGATGCTTTCCCTAATATGTGAAAGCTAAGGTGAAAGGGGTCATAGGAGGAACTTCAGGTGAAAAAAGAGATTCTATAGAGGAGCAAATAAGGCAACCTAACTGTGGGGATGGGAAGAGGAGAGAAGGAAATTCTTTAAAGTGCACGATGTACTGATTCATATCATAGTCAACCACTAAGCCAAGCATGAGAGAGAGGAATAGGGAGGAAGTGGGTGGGGAATGGATGGGGGCTGGATGGGTGATGTGTGCATTTATGACTACACAAGTTTTTTTTTTACCCCATTATGATATATGAATACAATGCACCAATAAAAAAATGTAAAAAAAAGAATTGAGGGAGGAGTCTACCATGTTACTATAGAAACCTCAAGGTTATGCAACCATAATTCTGAATGTTTTTAGGTCTCTGCACAGTCTGATGAACACATACTCTGTGTCAGCCACAATGCAGAAGATGCTAAATTAAGATGCTCAGTCAAGGAAAACACAAAGGTCATTATAATCAAGTGCAAGAGGCTTAGGTAGGTGCTGTTAATCCCAGAAGACGGGAGTCAAAGAAAATTTTTTTTCCTGGAGAAGTGCATGGATCGAGTGTTTTAGTAAAAGTAGAAATTAGCCAAAAGTTGAAAAGAAAAAAGACATATAGCCAAAAGTGCTCAATGCAAGGCAATATATATTGCTCTGGGCCATGGCAATGAACATTTGTGCTGATGTGAACCCAGGCAAACATTCCTGCCCCATGCTTTTTGTTTTGAAACAGTCCTGCTAAGTTGCCATTTCTGGCCTCCAACCTGTGATTCTCTTGTCTCAGCCTCCCAAGTAAGAATATTAAATAATGATAAAATAAAAAAGCACTGGACAAGGTGGTGGAGGCCTGTAATCCCAGCCATTCAGGAGGTTGAAGCAGAAGGATCATAAGCTCAAGGACAACCTGGGGAATTTAGGGAGTCCTTGTATCAAAATAAAATACAAAAAGGGCTGGAGGTGAAGCTCAATGGCAGAAAACCCTGGGATTTAATTTCCAGTAGTTCCTCCCACAAAGTACCAGAACAAAAACTATCAGAATTTATTGCAGGTAGTAAGGGTAAGTGTAGTTTTGTGAAACTTGTTTTGAGTGATTCAAAACGTTATGGTTTTATGTTTTAAAGATTTCTGGGAAACATTAATGTACATAAAATGATAAATCAAGATTTTTCAAGACTAATCTGGTGCCAAATCCTAGCTTCAGCCATTTCTCTAAGGAGTCCTGGTTCACCTCCCTGGAGAGTGTGTTGGAAACTGCCATATGCTAGGTCTGTCAACTTTCCTGGGTGCCACTGATTCTCAGCTTTCTAGCTGACAGAGGAAGGAAATCTGTCCCCATACCTGTAAGCATTTCAATATGCATCCTTCTGTATCTGTGTGGCTCTACACATGCACTCACATAGCCATTTCTTACTCTATCCTCCCCTCCCTGGTCTGCAATCTCCAGTCAGTACTGGAAGTGCCTTCACATTCGATTCTCAGTTCAGCATGTGTGGTGTTTTCCAAGTGATGATCCCAGATCCCACGGGTAGAACTTTGTTGTGTGTAGTACAGTGCTCATGTCTGGCTCCTTTTAACTTTAGTCTTATGGAGCCTGCTTCTTTCCAAAGTTACTTAGTTACCCTCAGGGTAAGCTTTTGATTTTTGGCTTTTAAAGTGTTTGCTCTTTTCCCTGGCTTTGTTTTGATATCGGGACTTGCAGGTGCACACATGTTTGATATCTTTTGCTTGTCTTTTGTCTTTATTACCTTTGATCTAATCCTTTTCATCAGTTCTTTTAAAATTCTCTAGGTATTTTTTATATTTCTTTCTTATGCCTTGATGTGGATTCAATAGTGTCAATTGTCTTTATTTTTCTTGTAATTTGTTTCTTATTTTAAGTGATTTTATGTTTCCCTTTATTTATGAATTGTATGCATTCTTAGTTAATATTTGCCTATTTTCCCTTTATTTGCTAAGTTTTTTAAAAAAGTCATTATATTCTTTCTTAACTGCATTTGTTCATTTAAAATCTGTGTGGTTTGGAATGTTGTATTTCTATTTACTCCAGCTTGTGGTTGCATCTTCCAGTAAGCTTTATTGTAAGGGGCAAATATTTTTCTTTTATGATTCTATCTCTCTAAGCATGCAGCACGTTTATGAATTACTCACTGAATAGGCCGGCTCATCCAGGCCTTGTGTCAGGGAACCATAGGCTGGGCATAAGGCACTTCACTGCTACTGCCTCGGGTCTCACTGCTGTGCTGGCATCCTATGGAGGTTTTTACATGCATTGGTCTCTTTAATTCTGCTGCACTTCCTACTAGTGTGTGTCTGTGTGTCTGTGTTCTGTTTTTTCAAAATTGTTTTGAGTGCTTGGGCTTCCTTACAGTTCCATATACACATTTACTATTATGTTTTTCCTTTTTTTTTTTTTTTGGTGGTACTCGGGCTATACTCCCAGATCTATTTTATATTTTATTTGGAAACAGGCCTCACTAAGTTGCTGAGAGCCTCACTAAGTAGCTGAGGCTGGCTTCGAACCTGTGGGATCCTCCTGTCTCAGCCTCCCAAGCGCAGGGATGACAAGTGTGTGCTACCACGCCTGGCTCCATTTTTTAAAAATAAAAGGCCATTCAGATTTGGATAAGGATTGCACTGAATCAGTATACTGCTTTTAAAAATATTGTTTTGATCTGGGCGTGGTGACACCTTATAATCCCAGCATTTGAAGGGCAGAGACTGAAGGATTGTGGTTCAAGGACAGTCTCAGCCACTTAGTAGGGCCTTTGCAACTCAGTGAGACACTGTTTCAAAAGTAAAAGACTGAAAAATAGGGCTGGGGTGTAGCTTGGAGGTAGAATGCCTCTGAGTTCCATCCCCAGAACTGATTTTATATATATATATATATATATATATATATATATATATATATATATATATATTTTTTTTTTTTTTTCTTGAATTTCCGGGAAAATTGTGACTGAGAGAAGCAGCACATATCAGTCCTGCTGACACCTGATCTCCATTGCCTTAAAAACAGCATTCTACAAAGCCAGAAGATACTATCAGTAGAGGAATAAAATGATAGGTACAAGGGGCAGGGAAAAAGAAGATGAGAATACCAATTAGAGATCAGAAAAGAAACCCACCCACCTTGTGGCAGTGCGTGCTGCTGCAGCACCATCTTACCTCACAGCACCTGACTCTAGAGATAAACAGGAAAACAACCAAGGACCTGAAGTGAGCAGCTGCAGACCATCAGAGTTGTAAGCCATCAGTTATACCCAGCAAAACTATCTCTCAAATAAGACAGGAAAATAAAAATATTCCATGACAAACAGAAGCTGAAGCAATTTATGTCTTCCAAAACAGCACTAGAGACTAACAGCACTTTGAAGATTAACTGCAAAGAAAAAATAAGTAATACATGCCAGAACCAGGTAATAAGAACTTCCATCCAGCAAACAACTAGCAAAGAAGAACAAACAGTACCTCAAAGAGAAGTTAAATCTCAATATGTTAAGAATTAAAAATCATCTCTCAATAATCACACTGAATGTAAGTGGCCTCAATTCCCAATAAAAAAAACATAAAGTGACAAAATGGATAAAAAACCAGAATCTATCTATCTGCTTCCTGCAAGAAACACACCTTACTAGTAAAGATAGTAATAAACTAAAGATAAAAGGCTGGAGCAAGGTAATCCATGCCAAAAGAACTTGAAGACAAGCAGGAATAGTAACTATATCACACAAGTTAGACTTCAAGCCCAAGCTTATTAGAAGAGACAAAGCAGGTCATTTTTTTTTACTGGTAAAAGGAACAACCCAGCAAGAAGAAATTATGAGTGTAAACATTTATGCCCCAAACATAGGTGAAGCTACATTCATAAAACAAACTCTTTATGTCATTAAGTCACACATAAGTCCCAATACAATAATAAAGGGAGACTTCAACACCAATCTCACACCATTAGACCAATATTCTAGAAAAAAGGTCAGTAAAGTTGCCTCAGACCTAAAGACTACCATCAATCAAATGGAACTATTAGACATGTATAGAATAGTCCATCCAACAACAGCAGAGTTCATATTTTTCCTCAGCTGCTCATGGAAACTTCTCCAAAATAGATAACATTCTGGACCAAAAAGTGAGAACTAGAAAATTAGAAAAATGTGACATACTTCCCGGTGTCTTTTCAGACCATAATGGAATGAAACTAGAAATCAACTATAAGAAGACCCACTGAAACCACATAAACATGTGGAGACTGGACACTACATGCTGAATGAAGAATAGGTTATAGAATAATTAATTGGTGAAATCTAGAAATTTTTAGCATCAAACAAAAATAGAGATACAACATATCAAAACCTCTGTGACACTTTGAAGGCAGTATTAAGAGGAATATTCATAGGGCTGAGTATTTACAAAAGAAGAACAGAAATTCACCAAATACATAACCTAATGACATACTTCAAAGCCCATGAAAAACAGGAAGAATCTAACCCCAAAGCCAGGAGAAGATGCGAAATTATTAAAATCAGAGCAGAAATCAACAGAGTAGAGAATAAAAAATAGAGAAAATCTACAAAATCAAAAACTGGTTTCTTGAAAAATTTAACAAGATGATAAACCACTAGCCAACTTAACAAAAAAAGAGAGCATCAACCTAAATTATGAAGATAACAGATGAAAAAGGAGATATCACTACTAAGAGTGTAGAAATGCAAAGTACTATCAGAAACTACTTTGAAAAACTATACTCCAAATAAAATGGAAAAATCTGGAAGAAATTGAGTACTTTCTAGATAAATACAACCTTCCTAAATTGAGTCATGAAGATATAGAAAATTTAAATCAACCAATAGCAATCAAATAGATTGAAACAGCAATAAAGAGCATACCATCAAGGAGCAGCCCAGAACCAGATGGTTTCCCAAGTAAATTTTATAAAGCCTTTATAGAAGAGCTAATCCTGATACTCCTCAATCTATTTCATGAAATATAAAAAAACAGGACTCTCCCAAATACATTACATGAAGCCACCATCACATAATACCCAAACAAAATAAAAACAGCTCAAGGAAGGAAACCACATGCCTATATATTTGATGAACTTGGATGAAAAAGTGCTAAACAAAATACTGGCAACACACATTCAAAATCACATCAAGAAAATCATACACCATGAACAGGAAGGGTTCATTTCAGAGATGCAAGGCTGGTTCAATATATGAAAATCAATCCATGTAATTCATCACATAAACTTAACCAAAGACAAAAAAAAATCATATGATCAATTCAATAGATGCTAAAAAAGCATTTGAAAAAATTCAACATCCATTTATGCTAAAAGCATTGAAGAGAACTGAAACAGAAGGAACATACTTCCACATCATAAAGGCAATTCACAATAGGCCCACAGCCAACATCATATTAAATGGGAAAAAGCTTCAAGAATTTTCCTTAAAAACAGGAACAAGACAAGGATGCCCATTATCACCATTTTTCCCAATATAGTACTTGAGACTATAGCCAGAGCAATAAGGCAAGAAAAGGAAATTAAAGCAGTACAAACAGGAAAATAAGAACTTAAACTTTCACTATTTGCAAATGATATGATAATATACTTAGAGGACCCAACAAATTCAACCAAAAGGCTTATAGAACTGATAAACTCAGCAAAGTGTCTGGATGCAAAATCAATCTTAAGAATTTAGAAGCTTTTCTGTATACCAACCATGAATCCACTGAAAAAGAAATTAAAAAAACACTCAGGATATCCCACAAAAAATAAAATACTTAGGAATAAGCTTAACCAAGGAGGTAAAATACTTCTACAAAGAAAATTATAAAACATTGAAAAAAGAAATGAAGAAGACCTTAGAAGATGGAAAAATCTTCCATGTTCATGGATAGGCAGAATAAATATAATCAAAATGGCCATACTTCCAAAAGTGATCTACAGATTTAATGCAATACTCATTAAATTATCAGGATCATTCCTCACAAACATGGAAAAATCAGTTCTTAAATTTATTTGGAATAACAAAATATCCAGAATAGCTAACGTAGTTCTCAGCAACAAAAACCATGTAGGAGGAATCACAATACCTGACTTTAAACTATATTACAAAGCCATAGTAATAAAAACAGCATGGTACTGGCACAAAAACAGATACATGGACTAATGGAGCAGAATAGAAGACTAAGAAACAAGTCTACACACTTGCAGCCAATTGATTTTTGACAAAGGGGCCAAAAACATACACTGGAAAAAAGATAGCCTGTTCAACAAATGGTTTTGGCAAAACTGGTTAACCACATGCAGAAAAATGAAAATCAACCCCACTTTCTCACCCTGCACAAGAGTCAATTCAAGATGGATCAAAGACTTGGAAATTAGACCAGAGACCTTGAGGCTCCTTGAAGAGGGCCTAGGTCCAACACTGCAACACATAGGCACAGATAAACACTTTCTCAACAAGACCCCAAAGGCACAAGAAACTAAAAGATGAATCAATATGTAGGATTGCCTGAAACTGAAGAGCTTCTGTATAGCAAAGGACACTATCAAGAACCTCAACCGAGAGCCAACAGAATGGAAAAGGATTTTTGCCACATACTCCTCTGGTAGAGAATTAATATCTAGACCATATCTAGAACTCATGAAACTCAGCACTAAGAAAACAAATAACCCAATCAAAAAAGGGGGAAATGAACTAAATAGACACTTTACGAAGGAAGAAATTGAAATGGCCAATATATACATTAAAAATGTTCAACATCATTAGCAATCAGAGAGATGCAAATCAAAACTACCCTGAGATTTCATCTAACTCTAACTAGAATGGCAACCATTCAAAACACAAACAATAACAAATTCTGGCAAGGATGTGGAGAAGTGGGAACTCTAATACATTTTTGGTGGGATTGCAAATTAGTGCAACCATTTGGAAAAACCATATTGAGAATTCTCAGAAGAATAGGAAAGAACTTACCATATGCTTCAGCAATATAATTTCTGGGTAACTACCCAATAGAAAGGAAACCAAACTACCAAACTAATGCATGCATATGTATGTTCATAGGTGCACAATTCACCATTGCCAAACTATGGAACCAACCAAGATGTCCATCAACAGATGAATGGATTACAAAACTATGGTATATGTACACAATGGAATTTTACATAAAGAAAAACACACTTGCATAATGTACAGGGAAATGAATGGAACTGGAGGACATTATGCTCAGTGAGATTAGTCAGTCTCAAAAAGTAAGCAATTGGATGCTCTCCCTAATATGCAAATGCTAGGGAGAGATGGGTTATAAGAGGAACTCTAGACAAAGAAGGAGATTCTATAGATGAGCAAATAAGGTGACCTAACTGAGGGGATGGAAGGGGGAAGAGGGAAATTCTCTAATGTTCATGATGTACATTAAAATCATATCAAAGTCAATCACTAAGCCAAACATGAGAAAAAGGGAGGGGGATTGAATGGGGTGGGAATTGGGTAAGGGCCAATAGGGTGATGTGTGCATGTATGCCTTCTGCATCTTGTACTCCATTAAGATGTATGATTACAATGTACCAATAAAAAAAAAGAAGAAATATTGTCTTAGCAATATTGTTTCTTTGTATTTATTTATTTATTTATTTATTTATTTATTTATTTATTTGCGGGTCTGGGATTGGAACCCGTGGGCGTTCGACCTCCGAGCTACAGCCCCTGTCCTATTTTTTATTCTTTATTTTGAAACCGGGTCTCACTGAGTTGCAGAGGGCCTCACTAAGTAGCTGAGGCTGTCCGTGAACCGCGATCCTCAGGTCTCAGCCTCCCGAATGCTGAGATTACAAGCGTGTGCTACCACACCCGGTGTTTCTTTGTATTTATGAACATACAGTATCTTTACATGTCTTTAGGTTTTCTTTATTTTCTTTAGACCGTTTTTCTTTCAGTCAAAAGTGTACTAGTCTTTGGGAAAAGTAAGTAAGATGGCAGTGGTCATAGCTGCTGCTGTCATCATGGCCGCAGCTGCGACGATTGGCAGTGGCTGAATAGGTCATGTATTCCTCTGAGAAACCCTGGACAACAGATTTTGGTTTAATATCTGATTGGCACAACATACAGAGACATTTCCAGTTATGACTTCCTATCTAAAATATAAGAGAGAAGAGATGGACTAAGATGGTGGCAGCGGTGGAGGCAGTGGTGGTGGCGGCCAGTATTTCATAAAGGCAGATAGATCCAATCCAATCCACCTTGAACTGTTGAAGAAATCTCCCCGAAAGTAGACTGCTCCTGCCCCAACTGCTCAGGAATTCTGGACAACATACTATGTAAGAAAAATGTTTAGGGTGCGTCAGAAGGAGCCCTCCATGGCTTGGTCAGCTGACATGCCATGCATCCTGGGAGACAACAGCGCTCATGGCCGCTGCGCTCATGGCCGCTGCGCTCCTCTGTGCAGTAATGGGGGTTGGGGTGTGCTTGGAGCAGCAGAACCCGCTCTCCATGGTAAAGTGCTGGACCTCCACTCTTGAAGGGGAGACAAAATTCATTGCTACTAGGTATTTGGGCTCCTAGCATTTGCAAAAGACATGTACTGTTTTCTCCTACTTAAAAAACATTTTGGAAGAAAAAATGGGAACTTCTTATACACCCTGCCCATTGTAAAGGGGAATAGAGCTGGCTGCACAGCGAGGCCAGATCAAGGCCAGTGAGGCCAGGAAAGGAGCCTGCAGAGCAGAAAGGCCAGCACTGGGGACTGCAAGGCTGGGGCAGGGGCCAGTGAGGCCGGTGCCGGGGCCTGCTGCACAACAAAGGGTCAGCAGGTCCCCACAATCATGTGGTCAGGAAGCTCTTGAAGCTGCCTCTGTCTCACCCCATCTCCCAGCAGATTCCCAGATTCAACTGATCTCTATTAAAAAAAAAAATAGGTGTGAGTGAATCATCTTGTAAGAGTCACTCACCTTCTGGTGGTCAGGATTTCAGCAAATGAGAATCAGTGTGGAAAATAAAAGAAGGACTTCCAAGGAAAAGATAAACTGTAATTGATCAGATGTATCTATAATCATATCTGCACAATTAATCATTCCCAAACTATGGAACCAGCCAAGATGTCCATCAACAGATGAGTGGATTACAAAACTATGGAATATGCATACAGTGGAATTTTACCCAGTCATAAAGGAGAACAAAATTATGGCATCTACAGGAAAATGTCACACAAAAGAATAAGAAATCAGATGTTTTCCCTAATATATGAAAACTAGGGAGAAATGGGTTATAGGAGGAACTCTAGATGAAGGAGACCCTATAGAGGAGCAATTAAGGTGACCTATCTGAGGGGATGGGAGGGGGGAATATGGGAACTCTTTAAAGCACATGATATACTTCAACAAATATATTAAAGCCAATCACTAAATCAAGCATGGGAAGGAGGGAATGGGATAGGAATTGGATAAGGGCTAATTGGGTGATGTGTGCATGTAAATCTCCACAAGTTTTTTTATTCCATTAAGATGTATGACTACAATGCACCAATAAAAATATGTTAAAAAAGTGTACTAGTCTTCAAGTCCTTGGCTAAATTTTCTCCTTTAATTTTATTCCTTCATTGCAATTTATTCTTAACTTTTCTAGTTTATTCATTCATTCTTTTGTCCATTATACTCTTTCCTTTAAGATACATTCCACCCTAGTGATCGGACTTTTAGCTGGGCGTGGTGGCACATGCTTTTAATCCCAGCATTTGGGAGGCTGAGACCGGAGGATCGCAGTTCATGACAGCCTCACCTACTTAGTGAGGCCCTCTGCAACTCAGTGAGACCTGGTTTCACAATAAAGAATAAAAAATAGGGCAGGGGCTGTAGCTCAGAGGTGGAATGCTCCTGGGTTCCATCCCCAGACCCACAAAAAAAAAAAAAAAAGATACATTCCCTTTTTACTGAATTGCATTGTTTAGAGGTTGTTTGTTTGTTTGTTTTGCAGTACTGAGGATAAAACCCAGGGGCATTCTACCTCCAAGCTACACTCTAGCCCTAATTTTTATTCTTTATTTTGTAACAGGATCTCACTGAACTGCAAAAGGGCTCACTAAACAGAAATGTGGCTGTCCCCAAAACCCGATCTTCCTGTCTCAGCCTCCAAATGCTGGGATTATAAGATTGTGCCACCATGCCCAGCTTAGAAGTTGCTTTTATTAGACTTTGTAAGTAATGAAGTCTCAGAATTTTTAAAAAAGTATATTGCTTTCCCCCTTATTTTTTCAAAACAGTTTGGGATGTGTGCCACTAGATTGACAGTTATGTCTAAATAAGTGTTTATATTCCTTTGAATTCTATTGTTTCTTCTGATCAATTGGCCATCAGTCTAACTATGATTACATTAGAAGCAAGATTTTTAATTTGGTTGCTTTTAAAATTTCACTGTTTTTCTTAATTTTATTATACTTTATATATGTCATGTTGACTTTAATTAATACAATTTCACTCATTTTATTTAGTAAATATAATTCATTTCTTAAAGATGATATAGTATGTATTTGTCAAATCAAAGAAATCTAAGCCATTTTTTCTAAAAACTACTCCTCTAGCCTATTATTCAGAATTCTTATAAAACATAAATTTAGCCAGGCGTGGTGGGGCACACTTGTAATCCCCGCGCTTGGGAGGCTGAGATAGGAGGATTGCACAGGTTCGAAGCCAGCCTCAGCTACTTAGTGAGGCTTTCAGGAACTTAGTGAGACCCTGTTTCCAAAAAATATATATAAAAAAAGGTCTGGGAGTATAGCCCGGAAGTAGAAAGCCTCTGGGTTCCACCCCCAGTACCACCCCCCCAAAAAAGTGAAAAAAGTAAAAAAAAAAAAAAAAAAACAACCCATAAATTTAATGTTATTTATCTTCCAGATTTCCTAATGTCTCTGTGTAGCTCTGAAAATGTCTTAAATTTGCTATCTTCTTTTTAATTTTTGAAAATTTTATATTTAGTGTTTTATTTCTTTCTTATGGCTTTGATTTTTAAAAATGTGTTTTATCATTTCAAATATGCTAATTCATATTCTTCTATTATCTAAAATTTGGAGAAATTGATTTTGCCCTTGGTCACAATAGTGCCTGATAATTTTTCTCATGCATTCCATTGTTTTGGGTGGTAAGCTGAATGGTGTATGCTGAAGGCTTTTTTTTTTTTTTTTTTAACAAAGAGCTCCTGAGTTAGCTCTGAAAGCCCCTCAAGAAGCCTCCGGGCCTGGGACTGGCTGTTTAATGAATGTCCTGAGATCATGGATAAGCCATACTGGTTCTCCAGAGAAACAGACCGCAAGGATCATGATACCAATGAGGCTACAGGTGCAGAATCTGCACAGCTGCTCTCCCAGTTCAAGTCTGAAGCTGAAACTATTGTGAAACCTTGTGGAGCAGATGTCTAAGTTTGAAGGCTGTCAGCTAGAAAGAGTCCATTCAAATATTACTAGGCAGGAAAATTCTCTCTTCCTTAGCAGTGTGTCAGCCTTTCACACTATTCATCCCTTTGACTTATTATATAAGGCCCACCCTTTCTCTGAAGGGCAACTGTCTTACTTAATCTACTGACATAGTTAATCTCATCCAAAAACATTTTGTGGAAACACCCCGAACAATGTTGGGACAAGTATTTTAGTACCCTTTGCCCTGTTAACATGACACAGAATTGACCATTACAGACAATGCTCATAGAGGAAATTCAGATCTGAAGCTGAGTGTGAACCAGCTTTTATTATGAATTCTTCAGGGAACTTATCTTCTTCCCTGAGCCTAGGTAAAATGAACTAAATTCTTGTTGTAGTGGTGGTGGTTGTGATTGTTTTGTAATCTCTTTGTTCACGAGTGGATTATTTCACATTCAATAATTCACTAAAGATACAGATAGTGAGATGGCAACTAACTAGTTAAGTAAAGAAATAAGTCTAAAAATAAAAATGCTGACAGGATAGGGCTGTAACTGGAAAATTGGATGACCTGACCTAAGGACTATTTTCAATCCCTTGCCCAAGGACTAAAAACAGGATGTCCTTGGTGGCCTGGTGGTCTATCCCTGACCAAGTTAAGATGACATTTTGTGGGCTAGCAGTCTGGGAAGTTAAGGAAAATATGTCCAAATATAGACTCCAGCCTCGAGGCAGTTGCCCAGAAACAGTAGCAACCAATCCCCTGTGAACAGCTAATTCTACAGGTCCTCTAAGCCAATCATGATAAAAGTCATGAGAACTGTCCAATCAACAGAGGCTCTTTGTCTAAAAGGGTATAAAAATGGAAACCAAAGTATACTCAGGGCTCCTGTTTTGAACTGTTGTGTCAGTTTATGTCGGGTGCCCAAGCTTAAGCTTGAATAAAGTCTCCTTTGCTTTTGCATACAGATCGGTTCCCTGGTGGTCTTTCTGGGATAGAGGGTCTGGGCACTTTAATAGACTATACAAATAGGGTAGACTATTTACATAGCCTTTGTTCTAATTTTATATATAATGCTTCTCCAATGTGTGGCATACTGTCTCTAAGAAGGCAACATCTCCCAGTTCTCAGGTTGCAAATGCAGGTGACTTTTAGCCTGTCTCTTCATCTGGGTGGTTGCTACCTTCAGGTGTCGTGTGTGTGTGTGTGTGTGTGTGTGTGTGTGTGTGTGTGTGTGGTACTGGGGATGGAACCCAGGGGCATTCTACCTCCAAGAAACACCTTCAGCCCTAGCTTTTGGTCTTTTAATTTTTGAAACAGGGTCTCAATGAGTTGTGAAGGGCCTCATTAAATGGCTGAGGCCATCCGTGAACTGTGATCCTCTGGTTTCTGCCTTCTAAATGCTGGGATTATAAGCGTGTGCCACCACGCCAGGCTCAGGTGTCCTTTTTAGTCTTGGTCTCACTTCTCTACTCTTAGGTCTTAAGGATTTCTTCATCACACTCTGTTGTGCAAGCTAAATTCCATGTGTTTTTTTTTTTTTTTTTTTTTTTTTTTTTTTTTTTTAAATTTTATTTTATTGGTGCACTGTATTCATACATCATAGTGGGATACAAACTTTTGTAGACATACATGCACACATCACCCAGTCAGCCCCCACCCGATCCCCACCCCATTCTCTCCCCATCCCTCCTTCCCATGCTTGGCTTAGTGGTTGACATCTAGTATTATAGCAATTTATCCAAAATTAAAAATGATAATCTCACATAACAGTTTCATTTGTCTGCTACCAAGCGTTTGATGATTTAAAGATAGCATTTCAATATTTCTTTTTGCTTTCTTTCTTTTTTTTTTTTTTTTTTTTTTTTAGAACTTGTGTCTTTTTTTTTTTTATTCTTTATTTTATTTTTATTTATTTTTTCATATTTATTTTTAATTGGTGCACCGTATTCATACATCATAGTGGGATGTATACTTTTGTAGACATACATGCACACATTGCCCAGTCAGCCCCCACCCGATCCCCACCCCGTTCTCTCCCTATCCCCCCCTCCTATGCTTGGCTTAGTAGTTGACATCTAGTATTATAGCAATTTATCCAAAATTAAAAATGATAATCTCTCATAACAGTTTCATTTGTCTGATACCAAGCTTTTGATGACTTAAAGATAACATTTCAATATTTCTTTTTGCTTTCTTTCTTACCAGAGAATCTATTTTTTTCTATTTTTTAGGTGAAACTATCATATATTTATATATTTATTTTTCAGAAAAAAAAAATCTATCCTAATATGGAATATGGACTCTAGGTACCCACATCGATCTTGAAAAAGAACAAAGCTAGAAGATATATATTTTCTGATTTCAAACCATATAAAGCTACAATAATTGAAACAGTGTAGCACTATTCTAAAGGCAGATATATAAACCATTGGAGTTAAATAAAAGCCTAGAGCTAAATTCTTCCCTATATTGTCAAGTTATTTTTGACAAGGTTTCCACGAACATTTGGTGGTGGAAATAATAATCTTTTAACTAAATATTGTTGAAACATAATAATTACATGGAAAAGAATAAAATTGGACCCTTACCTAATCCCATATACAAGTATTAACTCAAAATAGATAAAAGACCTAAATATAAATCTTAAGACTATAAACTTTTAGGAGAAAATCTGGGTCATAAAACCTCACAACATTGAAATTGGCAGTGATTTCTTGGTTATGATTTCAATGGCACAGGCAACAGAAGAGTATACAAACTCCCTAAAAAATAAAAAACATATTGTATATCCAAAGACAATGTAACCAGAGTTAAGAGTTACTAATAGAATGGGATAAAATATTTCCAAATGCTATATCTGAAAGTATATTAATATTCCAACTAGAAATCCTAAAAATTAACAACAATAAAGGCAAACAATACCCTTTAGAGATAGGTAACAGACTAACATAAATAATGAATCTCCACAGATAACCAATCTTAGTTGTCTGTTGGATGGAAAATCTTGTTTCTCTAGTTCTGATGTGTGTTACCTATTTCTTCTTTGTAGTTAATCTCTGAGTATTTTCTCTAGTGCTGGTTTTGAAGACATAAATTCCTTCAGTTTCTGTTTGTCATGGAAGCTTCTTATTTCTCCATCTAATTTGATAGAGAGTTTTGCTGGGTAGGAAATTTTTGGCTGGAAGTTGTTTTCTTTCAAAATTGGGAATATGTTACTCCAAGCCCTTCTGGCTCTCATAACTTGGTTTGGGAAGTCTGGAGTGATTCTAATTGGTTTGCCTCTGAATGTCACTTGGCCCTTTGCTTTTGTTGCCTTTAAGATTCTCTGCTTGGCTTCCACATTGGTCATTTTGACAATTATGTGGCGTGGGGATCCTCTTCTCCGATCCTGTCTAAAGGGAGTTCTATACGTTTCCTGGACCTGCGTATCGACCTCTTGCTCTATGTCTGGAAAATTTTCTGCTATTACTTCCTTGAAGAGATTGTTGATCCCTTTAGTTTCACTTTCTTTTCCCTCCTCTATTCCAATTATTCTTAGGTTAGCTCTCTTAAAATGGGCCCATATTTCTTCAATATCAGATTCCTGCTGTCGGATATTTTTTCCTAGATTAGAAACTATGCGTTCATTTTTGGAATGATCATCTTCTAAGAGCGAGATTCTGTTCTCCATGTGTTCTAATCGGTTGTTTATGCTTTGAATTGAGGCCTTTACTTCATTAATTGCATCCTTTATCTCTTTTTGGCTCTCTCTGAGTTCTTTTCGAAGCACCTCTATTATTTCTACAGTTATTTTCCTGATTTGATCTTCTAGAAATCTCTGATTTTCTGTTTTATCGGGTTCTGATGTTGTGGGGTTGTGAGCATTAATTGCTCCAGTATTATTCCTCTTTCCCATGATTTCGGAAGTTTGTGCCTTCTCTGGGTTCTTCCCTTGGGTCGCTATGACTTCACTTAAGGTGCTCTGGATCTCGAGTCAGTAGTATCTCAGACCCCACTACTCCTTTACTGGGTTTTATCACAGAGTCTCCGACCCAAAGAGTCGATAGAGGCTGCTTTAGACCGTGGGGGGTGCCAGGTTGCACGTTCTCCTATGGTGTGATATCACTGCCACCGCCCCTCTCCCACTGGGTCAAGTCCCAGTGAGTACAGTACTGGGATTTCTCCGCTGTGGCCCGCAATTTGACTCACTGTTCTTGAGTACGCAGATGTAGCTGTAGTGAGTTCCGTGCTGCTGCCGCCGGTGGCAATATGGCGCCGCTGCTACGCCCTCGGCTGTTGGGCTGGCGTTTTTTTTTTTTTTTTCTTGGTTTTGATTTCCACTCTGAATCCCTGCAGCGTGTGCTGAGCTCAGACACTGGGAGCTTTAGATGTCCTCTGCGCCGAGAAATCCCGCCTGGCTGTTCCGCAGCGGCTCCCCTCGGCTTGCTGTGGCTGTCCTGTGAATTCGCCGGCAGTATGGCACTGCTGCCGCATCTGCCGCGTCCTCGGGCGTGAAGATATCCTCTGTGGCTCTGTTCTCAGTCCGCTTTCTCTCTGGAGCCTGGTGATTTTTTTTTTTGTTTCTCTGGTGATGTTGTTTTCTGGCTTTGAAAGGCGCTGATTTTGTGGTAATGGATATTTGTTGTTAGCGGGGCTCTTAAGCCCCGCTTTTCTCGGTCGCCATCTTCCCGGAAGTCAGAACTTGTGTCTCTTTTTGCTTTCTTTCTTACCAGAGCATATTTTTTTCTGTTTTTTTAGGTGAAACTATCATATATTTATATATTTATTTTTCAGAAAAAAATCTATCCTAATATGGAATATGAATTCTAGATACCCAAAACGATCTTGAAAAAGAACAAAGCTAGCAGATATATATTTTCTGATTTCAAACCATATAAAGCTACAATAATTGAAACAGTGTAGTACTGTTCTAAAGGCAGATATATAGACCATTGGAGTTAAATACAAGCCTAGAGCTAAATTCTTCCCTATATTGTCAAGTTATTTTTGACAAGGTTTCCACGAACCTTTGGTGGTGGAAATAATAATCTTTTAACTAAATATTGTTGAAAAATGATAATTACATGGAAAAGAATAAAATTGGACTTTTACCTAATCCCATATACAAGTATTAACTCAAAATAGATAAAAGACCTAAATATAAATCTTAAGACTATAAACTTTTAGGAGAAAATCTGGGTCATAAAACCTCACAACATTGAAATTGGCAGTGATTTCTTGGATATGATTTCAATGGCACAGGCAACAGAAGAATATACAAACTCCCTAAAAAAATAAAAGAAAATATTGTATATCCAAAGACAATGTAAACAGAGTTAAAAGTTACTAATAGAATTGGATAAAATATTTCCAAATACTATATCTGAAGGTATATTAATATTCCAACTAGAAATCCTAAAAATTAACAACAATAAAGGCAAACAATACAACTTAGAGATAGGTAAAAGACTAACATAAATAATGAATCTCCACAGATAACCAATCTTAGTTGTCTGTTGGATGGAAACTCTTGTTTCTCTGGTTCTGGTGAGTGTTACCTATTTCTTCTTTGTAGTTAATCTCTTTGAGTATTTTCTCTAGCGCTGGTTTTGAAGACATAAATTCCTTCAGTTTCTGTTTGTCATGGAAGCTTCTTATTTCTCCATCTAATTTGATAGAAAGTTTTGCTGGATAGGAAATTTTTGGCTGGAAGTTGTTTTCTTTCAGAGTTTGGAATATGTTACTCCAAGCCCTTCTGGCTCTCATGACTTGGTTTGGGAAGTCTGGAGTAATTCTAATTGGTTTGCCTCTGAATGTCACTTGGCCCTTTGTTTTTGTTGCCTTTAAGATTCTCTGCTTGGCTTCCACATTGGTCATTTTGACAATTATATGGCGTGGGGATCCTCTTCTCCGATCCTGTCTAAAGGGAGTTCTATAAGTTTCCTGGATCTGTGTATCAACCTCTTGCTCTATATTTGGAAAATTTTCTGCTATTACTTCCTTGAAGAGATTGTTGATCCCTTTGGTATCACTTTCTTTTCCCTCCTCTATTCCAATTATTCTTAGGTTAGCTCTCTTAAGATGGGCCCATATTTCTTCAATGTCAGATTCCTGCTGTTGGATATTTTTTTCTAGATTAGAAACTATGCATTCATTTTTGGATTGCTCATCTTCTAAGAGCGAGATTCTGTTCCCCATGTGGTCTAATCGGTTGTTTGTGCTTTGAATTGAGGCCTTTACTTCATTAATTGCATCCTTTATCTCTTTTTGGCTCTCTCTGAGTTCTTTTCGAAGCACCTCTATTATTTCTACAGTTATTTTCCTGATTTGATCTTCTAGAAATCTCTGATTTTCTGTTTTATCAGGTTCTGATGTTGTGGGGTTGTGCACATTCATTACTCCAGTGTTATTCCTCTTTCCCATGATTTCGGAGGTTTGTGCCTTCTCTGGGTTCTTCCCTTGGGTCACTATGGCTTCACTTAAGGTGCTCTGGATCTCGAGTCTGTATTATCTCAGACCCCACTACTCCTTTACTGGGTTGTATCACAGAGTCTCCGACCCAGGGAGTCGATAGAGGCTGCTTTAAACTATGGGGGGTGCCAGGTTGCACGTTCTCCTATGGTGTGATATCTCTGCCACCACCACTCCCTCACTGGGTCAAGTCCCAGGAGGCCCAATACTGCGATTTCTCCTCTGTGGCCCGCAATTTGACTCACTGTTCTTGAGTACGCAGATGTAGCTGTACTGGACTCGGTGAATTCACTGCTGCTGCCGCCGCCGGTGGCAATATGGCGCCTCTGCCACGCCCTCGGCCATGAGGCTGGCGTGTTTTTTCTTCTCTGGTTTTGATTTCCACTCTGAATCCCTGCAGCGTGTGCTGAGCTCAGCCACTGGGAGCTTTAAATGCTGTCTGCGCCGAAAGATCCCGCCTGGCTGTTCCGCAGCGGCTCTCCTGGCTTGCTGTAGCCGTCCGTTGAGTTCGCCGCTGCCGCCGGCAGTATGGCGCTGCTGCCGCGTCCTCGGGCGCGTGTGTCTCCTCTGTGGCCCTGAGCTCTGTTCTCAGTCCGCTTTCTCTATGGAGCCTGGTGGTTTTTTTTGTTTTTCTGGTGATGGTGTTTTCTGGCTATGAAAGGCGCTCTTTTTGTGGTAATGGAGATTGGTTGTTAGCGGGACTCTTAAGCCCCGCTTTTCTCGGTCGCCATCTTCCCGGAAGTCCCCATGTGTTGTTTATTAAATAGTTTTAGCATTTTTAGATCCTTAGAGCAGGAAATTTTCATGGTATTTAGTATTCTATTTAACTAACACCCAAAGCCAAATAAACTATTGTTATGATTTGGGAAACAATTTTGCTAACTAGTGTCTACTCTATCTAGTACTCCCACATTCGTAAGCTAGTAGAGTAATGTTAGTTGTTTCTGCTAATACCCGAGCCAAATCATGATCTTAGTCTCTTTCTTTTTTTGCCTTAGTGTAGAATTTCTGAATTTGGTCTTTCTAAACTTGAGTTTTCGAAGCATGGTTGAGTTATTTAACTGTAAACTTATATCTGAGTAATTTGGCTCACTTTTTCTTTGTTTATTCTTAAGAATGTAATTATGATAAAAGTAGACAAATATTTTATCTTTTTACTCAAAGAGAATCCATCTTTAAAGTTTCTGTAGTATTTACTGGGAAGCAGGAAATCACAAGCATTAATAAAAAGCTCTTGACATAGGCCTGATGTGCAGCAACCACACTTTAAAATCCATCAGAAGGAGTGAGCGTCTATCCCTAAGGATGATGCATCATTCCGCCTATGGTCACCCTGGACACAGAATGATGAAATACTCCTTGCCTCAATTCCTGCTGAGTCCCATGCATGGAGACCTTTAATTAGATCCTGGGGCTGGTTTGATCTTCCACAGAGAGGAAAGATTGCTGAGTGCAGATATCCATTGCAAAGATAAAAGCTCACAGCAGCTGGCATCTCCAACTGGGAAATTGCAGAAATATGGATTCCAACATGCTATTTTCAGGGAAAGCAATTATGCCAGACCTATAAGGAACAGTCCAGAGTTACCTGGGATGCTCAGGAAATTAAAAAATAGGGCTACTTCTAAGACAACATATTAGACAAACTATTTTATAATAGGGTTTTATTTCCAGAAAAGTTACAAGATATTACAGAGAATTTTCATCTATCATAGACCCAGATTCCCTTGTTATTAATATTTTAAGAAATATAAAAATCTTCACAATTAATGGAGCACTATTGACACATCAATATCAGCTGAAGTATATTCTTTATTTAGAACTTCTCAGTTCTACTATACTGTCCCAGGACCCCATGAAGGATGGTTGTCCTCACCTGAAACTCCCTTGGCCATGATGAGTTTTTAGGGTTACCTTGGTGACATTAGAATTTTCAGAAGCACTGATCATAAGCCAGTCAATTGGGATCTGTCTGCTACTTTTCTCATGATTAGACTGGGTTATGAGTATTTTGGGGGAGGCCACAGGTGTAAAGGGCCATTTTCATCACATTGTGTTGGGAGTACATATTCTGAATGTGATTTATCACTGCTGGAGATAATCATGATCACCTGGCTAAATGAGGCTACGTATAACATTCTTTTTTCCTCCTTTAATTACTCTTTAGAAAGAAGTCATTGGGCAGAGTCTGCACCTGTTGGAAGGCATCATTACCTTTATAAAAATTTTGCAACACTTCTGCTTGAGAGATTTGTCGATGGTCTTTTTATTTCATTTGGAGCTCAAGGATACTTATGTTATACTCTGTGTTACAATCCAATACTAACTCATTTATTTTACACTCAACCTGTCCCAGATTTGGCCATTGGAAGTTCTTTTTTTGGCTCCTGTGTTACTTGGCAAGCTCTGCACATTCTGATTTGTTTGTTTGAATACGTCCTTACTATCTGATAGGTACAGACTCAAATGAATACTTCATGCCCAGTCTTAGAATCAGCCATTTCCCAAGGATATGTGTTTCCTTTTATGGGAAAATAGTTTAAAAATGCTAAACAAACAAACAAAACCAAAAAGGATCTGGATGTGGTGGTGTGCATTAGTAATCCCAGTATTTGGGAAGCTGAGACAAGAGGATTGCAGGTTCAAAGCCAGCCTCCAAATTAGTGAGGCCCTCCACAATTTAGCAAGACACTGTTTCTAAATAAAACATAAAAGCCGGTCGTGGTGGTGTATGCCTGTAATCCCAGTACTTGGAAGGCTGAGATAGGAGGACTGCAGGGTTGTAGCCAGCCTCAGCTACTTAGGCCCTCCGCAACTTAGTAAGACCATATTTCAAAATAAAGATTAAAAATAGGGCTGAGGGGACTTCTGGGAAGATGGTGACCGAGAAAAGCAGCGTTTATGAGTCCTGCTAACATTCAATCTTTATTGCCACAAAATCAGCGCTTTTCATAGCCAGAAAACACTATCAGCAGAGAAATAAAAACTATAAACACAAGGGACAGAGAAAAAGAAGACTAGAAGAACAACCAGAGACCAGAAGAGAAACCAGCCCACATTATGGGGGCGGATGCTGTGCCAGCACCATCTTGCCTCACAGCACCAGGCTCCAGAGAGGAAAGGTAAACAAGGAGCTGAAGTGAGCAGCTGCAGATCATTTGGGTGTAACCAGCAGTTCTTCCAGTGCAAAGAAGGTCTAAAACTCCCAGTAGCCAAGCTCATCACAACTTCCAGGGACTCAACGGAACTCAAAACCAGAAAAGAAATATGCCAACCTCACGGCCGAGGGTGTGGCAGCAGCACCATATTGACATTCTATCAGTAACTTTTAATTCTATTTACATTGTCTTTGGATGTACAATTTTTTTTATTTTTAAGGAAGTTTGTTTATTCTTTTGCTGCCTGTGCCTTTGGAATCATATCCAAGAAATCACTGCCAATTTCAATGTTGTGAAGTTTTAAGACCCAGGTTTTCTTCTAAAAGTTTATAGTTTTAAGATGTACATGTAGGTCTTTTATCTATTTTGAGTTAATATTTGTATATGGTGTTAGGTAAGGGTCCAATTTTATTCTTTTTCATGTAATTATTATTTTTCAACAGTATTTAGTGAAAAAATTATTATTTCCTTCACCAAATGTTCTTGGAAACCTTGTCAAAAATAACTTGACCATCTATGGAAGAATTTATTTCTAGGCTTTTTATTTTACTCCACTGGTTTATATATATGCCTTTATAGCAGTATTACACGGTTTTGATTATTGTAGATTTATAAGGTTTGAAATCAGAAAATGTATGTCTTCTAGCTGTGTTCTTTTTCGAGATTGTTTTGGGTGTTTAGAGTTCATGTTTTATGTTAGGATAGATTTTTTTCTGAAGAATAAGTTTCAAGACTTCTTTTTAATGAAGATTACATTAAGAAGTGAGAACTCTTAAATATTGTTGGTAGGATTGCAAATTAGTGCAACCACTTTGGAAAACAGTATGGAGGATCCTCAGAAAAATGGGAACAAACTTATCATTTGATCCAGCAATACCACTTCTGGGTATCTACCCAAAAGAAAGGAAACCAAACTACCAAACGAATGCATGTGTAGCTATGTTCATAGCTGCGCAATTCACCATTGCCAAACTATGAAAACAACCAAGATGTCCATCAACAGATGAATGGATTACAAAACTGTGGGATATGTACGCAATGGAATTTTACTCAGCCATAAAGAAAAACACAATTATGTCATTTACAGGGAAATGGTTTGAACTGGAGGACATTATGCTAGGTGAGATTAGTCAGTCACAAAAAATAAGAAATCGGATGCTTTCTCTAATGTGTGAAAGCTAGGGAGAAATGGGTACCAGGAGGAACTCTAGATGAAGAAGGAGATCCTATAGAGAAGCAAATAAGGCGACCTAACTGAGGGAAAGGGGGGGTGGTGAAGAGGGAAACTCTGTAAAGCACATGATGTACTTAAACCTATAAAAATCGATCACTAAGCCAAGCATGGGAAGGAGGAATGGGGAGGGAATGAGGTGGGAATTGGGTATGGACTAATTGGATAATGTGTGTGTGTATGTCTCCACAAATCTTTTATCCCATTAAGATGTATGACTAGTAACATACAATAGAAATGATCTCTGAAATTATAGCCTTAACTGAATAGACACTTCACAAAGGAAGAGATACAAATGGCCAATAGATGAAAAGATGTTCTACATCATTAGCCATCAGGGAGATGCAAATCAAAACGACATTGAGATTCCATCTAACCCCAACCAGAGTGGCAAATATAAAGAAATCAAGGTGAAGATGTGGGGAAAGAGGAACTCTTTTACACTGTTGGTTTAGATGCTATGAAAATCAGTGAGGAAATTAATTAGAAAACTGGGAATAGATCCACCGTAAGATCCAGCTCTACCACTCCTGGGTATTTTTCCTAAGGGAATGAAATCAGAGAACTACAGTAACATATGTATATGTATGTTCATAGCAGCACAATTTGTAATAGCCAAAATATGGAACCAAGCCAGATCTCCATCAGCAGACAAATGGATTATAAAATTATGGGAAATACACACAATGGAATTCTATTCAGCTATAAAGAAGAACAAAATCATGGCATTTGCAAGAAGATGGAGATATCTGGAGAACATTATGTTAAGTGAGACCAGCCAAGCACAGAAAGAGAAAGAACATATGTTTTCTCTAATATACCCAAACTAGGGAGCATTGGGGATACCAGAAGGACTCCAGATGATGGAGGGGAAATCTCAGCAAAGCTAGAATGGAAGGATAGGAGAGGAAGAAGGCTAAGGTTGATTAATGGAGGAATTACATCTGAATATGTGCAAAAGTATGAATATAGCATGGTTAACCTGGACACTCATTGTTGGGAGGGGGGAAGGGGAACTGGGGTGGGGGAGATGGAACCAAGCACAGTCTAAATGTATGACATTTTCAATATGTTCCACTTATAAATAAAAGTAAAGAAAAAATAGGGCTTAGGATATAGCGTGGAGGTAGAATGACCCTGAGTTCAATCCCCAGGACCAGTAAATAAATAAATAAACAAACAAATAAATAAAAAATAGGTCCAAGGGTATAGGCTGGAGGTAGAAGGTCCCTGGGTTCTATCCCCAGTACCAAAAAAACAAAACAAATGCCAAAAAACCCAATACAAAAATGGACAATTGAACTGAATAGACCCTTCCCAAAATAAGAAATAAAAATGGCCAATAAATATATGAAAAAAGTTCAATATTATTATTACTTTTTTTTGGTGGTACTGGGGATGGAACCCTTCTACCTCCAGGCTACACACTTAGACCCATTTTATATTTTATTTGGAAACAGGGTCTCTCAAGGCAGCAGGGCTGGCTTCGAACCTGCGTGATCCTCCTGTCTCCGTCTCCCAAGTGCAGGGATTACAAGCGTGCACCACCACGCCTGGCATAAAAAAAGTTTAATATTATTAACAATCAGGAAAATGCAAATCAAAAGTACACTGAGATTCTATTCTAACTTCCCAGTGAGAATGGCAGTCATTAATAACACAAACAGCAATAAATTCTAGCAAGAATGTGGGGAAGTAGGAACTTATACACTGTTGGTAGGATTGAAAACTAGTACAGCTGCTATGAAGATGAGTGTGGAGGTTTCTCAGAAGACCAAAAACGGGATCACCATATGACCATGCTATACCTCCTGGGCATCTTTTCAGAGAAACTGAAGTCAGAATATTATAGTGATACATGCATATCCATGTTTATAACAGCACAACTCACAAAAACCAAATTATAGAACTAGGCTAGGTATTCATCAACAGATGTATGAATCACAAAACTGTGGTATAATATACACAATGGAATTTCACTTAGTCATAAATAAAGAGAAACAAATATGGACTCAGAATATTATGCTGAGATCAGACAGTTTCAAAAAGTGAATAGTTGTATGTGGAAGCTAGAGGGAAACTGGATAACAAAAGGGACCTCAGTTAAATGGGGAATTGGTATCTCTACACCATTGGAGCAATGGAAAGGGTTTAGAGGAGGGAGGAGAGAGAGAAATAATGAAGGTAACAGTTTAAATAATGCTGTGTACATATATGAAATTATCAATATCAGTCTCAATGACACATATGGGGCAGGGGAGCTGTGGGGTGGGAGCTGAAGGGAAACACTAAGTGCTGTGTGCATGGGTCTTCCCATCACTCTGAACCGCATTATGATGTACAATCACAATGCACCAGTAAAAGTATAAGAAAGAACTAGGTATGGATGCCTGGTGTGCTCACTGCTCAAGGGGTATCAGGGTATCATTGTTGGGGCTTCAGGTGACAGAACAAGGGAATACATGTGTGTACGCATGTGTACTAACTCACAAATATACACAATAGAGCTGTTCTACCATCTACATCTATATAAAAATAAACATTAATTTATGCTGATATCTCCAAATCCCACTCCAACCCATTGCCACATGGATTGTTTTAGCATCCTCCCTGCTTACCTATGAGCTCCTGTACCAACAGTGAGAATCGTGGTTCCCACTATCTGCATTACATTTACTGGGGGATACTGGGGGTTGAACTGAGAGGCAGTCTATCTTTGAGTTATTTCCTTAGCTCTATTTCATTTTTGGTTTTGAAACAAGGACTTACTAAGTTTTTGAGGCTAGCCTTGAACCTGTGATCCTCTTGTCTCAGCCTCCCAAGCACTGGTAGATTTATTGATTTTTATTTATTTAACCCTTCAAGTTCAGAACACATGTAGAGTGGTTGTATAATTCTTTAACCCGCACCCCATGACAAAATGTTTTATCAGTTATGTCACTCTTTTTATGTAACTTCTTTTGCTTTTAGTTTGCAGACTTCACACATTCTAATTACTTAGATCAGTAACTTTTCTCAGATTCCTTTCAGTAATAGAAATGATTTAGTTATACTCTGCATTCCATCCTGAGACATGACAACCCATAATTTAAAAAATCATTATACATAAATGTGAACACTTTCAGTTGTAAAATTTTACGGGGTTTGAAAAACCACTTATTATTATGTATCCATTACAGGTGTCATACAAATGGCTTTACCATCCTAATGAAACTTTCTGCTTCATCTCCTACGGATCGTTCCTCTTTTCCTTAAACCCGTTCAGCCAAGGATCAGTTTACTATCTCTGTAGTTCTGAGTTCTCCATCATGCCAAATAAATTGAATCATATAAACTGCAACCTCTTAAAACTAAATCCTGTCATTTAGATGTACGCATTTAGATTCATCCATGTCTTATATGACTTGATAACTTTTTTATTTTGTAGCTGAGCAGTATAGAGGCACCACCATTTATTTATCCACTCTCTCTTTTAATATTTCTTACATCTAGTTTTTGGTAATTACGAATAAAGTTGCTATAAATGTTCACTTGCAGGTTGTTGTAGAATTGTAGATATAGTTTTGAAATCATTTGGGTAAATATGTAGATGCAGAATTACTGGACTGTATGGTATGGTAGGCTAGAGTAGCCAACAAAGAATCCAGGTCCTAAATTTCTACAATTTAGAAATATTTCTTATATAAATAAAATGGATTTTTCAGAAGCAATGAAATTAAGGACCTTGAAATGGGGTTGTTATTCTAGATTATTGAACCCTAAAAGTAACCACAAGTGTCCTTATAAAGAAAGACAGCAACAGAGTTGACTGCAGTATTGAAGGTAGGCACGAAAGGAGAGAGAAAGACAAAGATGCTACACAGCTGGCTTTGAAGATGAAGGTCAAGGGTGAAGAAATGTAATTAAACAAACATATCAAAGTCAATCACTAAGCCAAGCATGGGAAGGAGGGAGGGTGAGGAAATGGGGCAAGAGTTGGGTAAGGGATAGTTGGGTGATATGTGCATTATGTCTCCTCCATCAATTATCCCATCAAGATGTATGAATGCAATGCACGAATAAAAAATTTAAAAACTGGAAAAGATGGAGCTCTAGAAACTGAAAAAGGCAAGGGTTTTCCCTTTGAAGCCACAGGGAATGCAGCCCCTCCAATACAGCGATTTTAGCCTGTTGAACCCTTCATTGTACTTCTGATCTCCAGAACTATGGAAGAAATTTGTGTTGTCATTAAATATGTAGTAATTTGTTAAAATAGTCATGCTGAACTAGGAAATATGGTAAAAACTACTTTTAGTCTTGTAAGAGTCTTGATGCTTTTAAGCCAGAGAAATTCACTTATATATTTAGCATGTTAAAAGTGCTTTTAAAAAATCATAATTAGATGTTGGATTTTGTCAACTTGTCAGCTGACATGGTCATATAATTTTTCTTCTTTAAGCTTGTTAATATAGTAGATTATATTGATTTTTTAAAGTTGAACCAAGCTTGCACTGCTGTAATATGTTCCAGTTAATCAGGATGTATAGTTGTTTTATATTGTTGTTCTGAATTTTTTAGCATTTTGTAGAGGACTTTCACATCTATGCTTATGCGACATAGTGGCTTGCAGTTTTCTTGTATGTTATCCTATCTTGGTTTTAGAGAGATGTCTACCTGTTAGGATGGAGAGAAAATCTTTAGGTGTCTATGGGGATTTAGTATTATTTCTGCTTTAAATATTTGGAAGAATTCACTACTGAGGTAATCTTATCCTGGTAATTTTTTTCTGGACAGTGATTAATTATTCACGAAATTTCTCTAATATCTAGAGGGCTAATTTCTTTCTTTCTTTCTTTCTTTCTTTCTTTCTTTCTTTCTTTCTTTTTTTCTTTTCTTTTCTTTTCTTTTCTTTTCTTTTTTTTTTTTTTGGTGGTCCTGGGGTTCCTGACAGCCCTTCTACCTCCGGGCTACACTCCCAGACCTATTTTATACTTTTTTATTTTTGGAAACAGGGTCTCTTAAGCCAGCACAGCTGACTTCATACATGCAAGATCCTCCTGTCTCTGCCTCCCAAGCGTGGGGATTACAAGCTTGGGCCACCACGCCCGGCTAACTAATCTTTTTTCTTGTGTAAGTTATGGTGGTTTGCTATATACTGATTTTTCAACTATTGTTCAAATATTGTTCTTGTTAATTTAAATTACGTAATATAGCTGGGCGTGGTGGCACACTCTTGTAATCCCAGCATTTGGGAGGCTGAGACTGGAGGATTGCGGTTTGCAGACAGCCTCAGCTACTTAGTGAGGCCCTCAACAACTTAGTGAGACCCTGTTTCAAAATAAAGTATAAAAAACAGGGCAGGGGGTGTAGATCAGGGGTAAAATGTCCATGGGTCATTTGACCCCCAAAATGTCCATGGATCCAGACCAGGAAAAAAATACACTTAAATTACATGGGAGGACAGTTATCTGCATCTTTTTATATTATTATTCCTTAGTATCTATGTGATTGGTAATGTTTTCTTTTCATTTCTAACATTGCAACTTGCAAATTATTTTTTGTAGGCCTGATTGACAAGAGGTTTATTACATATTTATTTATTTAGTGAAGCATATTTTTGTTGATTTTTTTATTACCCTTTATTTGAAAAGAAAATGGAATCATCTTTATTCAGAGAAAGCAGAATCATTTATATAAAAATCATAGGTAATGTGCAATAGTATTTGAAACTAATAAGCTAGTTTAGCAAAATATCAATACACAAAACCAAAATCCAACTGAATATGCATGTACTATATTGCAATATCCAGTACCAATTATAATAACACACACATATGGAATGCTTAGAGGTAAAATAACATCCTTACATTATA
Source organism: Muscardinus avellanarius (assembly GCF_963383645.1). Classification (NCBI taxonomy): domain Eukaryota; kingdom Metazoa; phylum Chordata; class Mammalia; order Rodentia; family Gliridae; genus Muscardinus; species Muscardinus avellanarius. The sequence continues at coordinate 110,166,618 of NC_137787.1, read as the reverse complement.
AAATAAATAATGTTTTGAGAGTAAAGAAAGAAATATGCCATGTCCATGTGTTAGGAAAGAGTATTGTTTTTAACATTTCTTTTGGTGCATTATAATTTCATATAATAATGACATGTATAGTAATATTTTCATATGTGCACATGGCATCATTTGGTCTGCCCCCCCCACACACAAATATACCTCTTTCCCTCCCTTTGTCCTTTACTGTTCTGCTGGTTTCCTCATTTTCACAAGGTTCTTTTTATTTTTCTTTTTTCTCTAGCTTATACATATGTGAGAAAATATGTAGCCAGTGATTTTCTGAGTCTGGCTGATTTCAGTCTGATGTTCTCCAGTTCCATCCATTCTTCTGCAAACAATATTATTTTTTCCTTTTTGATGGTTGAAGGAAATTCCATTGTGTGTATATACCACATTTCCTTTACCCACCCATCTGTTGACATACAGGTTGGCCATGACTTGGCTATGGTGAATTGTATTTCTAAAATATGGGTATGCATGAATCACTATAGTAATTTAGATTTTAATTTAATTCTTTTGGAAAAATACCAGAAGTGATATAGCTGGGTTATATGGTGGTTCCATTCCTAGCCTTTTGAGAAACTTTCATACTGATCTCCAGAGCATTTATACTAGTTTACAAGCCTACCAACAGGGTGAAAAGAAACCAAATGTTCTCCACCCCTCGCATCCTCACCCACTTTTGTACAGACTGATAGGATATCTAGTTTCATTTTTCTACACATAAATAACCATGTGTTAAAAGCTTGTATTTTGTGCAATGTGTTTTTGGCACCTTTGTTAAGGATCAGCTGGCTGTAACTATGTGACTTTGTATCTTTTATTCTATCCCATTGATCTATGAGTTTTTATACCAATACCAAGGCTATTTTTTTTCTAAAGCTCTGTAGTATAACTTAAAATCAAGTATTGTGATGCCTCCAGCATGGTTCTCATAGCTCAGAATTGCTTTGGCTATTCTGGGTCTTTCATTCTTCCATATAAATTTTAAGACTTTTTTTTAGCTCTGTGTGAAATGTTGTTGGTATTTTGATAAAGACTGTGATGAATTACTAGATCTCTGATGGTGACATGGCCATTCCAATAGTATTTACTCTGCCTATCCAAGATCAGGGGCGCTCTTTCCATGTTCTAATGTCTTCTTCAAGTTTTTTTTAAGTGTTCTATAATTTTTGTTGTGAGGTCTTTTACTTCTTTCATTAGATCAACTTATTTTCTAATCATTTTTCTTCTATTTATTTTAGTCTTAAGTTTTCTCTATAGTTCTCCAAGGTAGAACCTTAGGTTGTTGATTTTAGATTTTTCTTTATTTCTCAGGTATTCATGTTGCTATACATTTCTCTATAAGTGCATCACTTATGATGGAATACATTCTGAAAATTGTATGGTTAAACAATTTTGTCAGTGGATGAGCATCAGAGAGTGCACTTACACAAACCAGATGGTATAGCTATACCCCCAGCCTTATTTTATTTTTTATTTTGAAACAGGGTTTCACTACGTTGTGTTGGGCCTCGCTAAGTTACTGATGCTGGTCATGAACCTGCCATCCTCCTGTCTCAACCTACCAAATACTGGGATTACAGATGTGTACCATTGCACCTGACTGGACCTGGCTTTGTTATGGCTTTAACAGAACATTCTTTTATAAACCCATTTAATTTACTCTTACCATAATTAACATCATTATTAAAAATGACTAACTTAAGAGTCATATACTAACGTTCTTTTACCCAAATCCTGGTGCTGATTATGATTTCCAAAGGCACAATCCCAAACATCATAAGCCTAAATGGTTAAATCTTGAAAGATCAAAATTTGTAGAATGTAAAATCCCTAATCTCTAAAAATCTCTCAAGTTTGAAATCCTGAGAATCACAGTCCTGAATGTTAAAATTCTGAAAGTTGACACTATAAGAACCACAGTTTTCCTTGGGGGGAAAAAGGTTATTATAAGGAGAGTGGGAAGCGAAATTCTGAGTGAGGGATAGGCTATGTAATACAGTAATAACAAAAATTTCAGTTTAAAAGCTAGTGAGAAAATAGGAAATGAAAGGGACTTTGGATAAATGAGGAGAGAGACCAGGACAATAGTGGCAGGGAATTGAGGGAGGAAGGATGGGAGGGGAGAGGAGGATTGAAGCAGGAAACAGTTTGAATAATACAATATTCACATCACTATCAATCTTACTGCCATATATGGGGAGGAGGCGGGAATGGGGTTGGATCCAGAGGGAATCACACCAAGCACTGTGGGCATGTATGTTTGTATCACTTCTTGACCCTCACTATGATGTATCTGACAATGCACCAATAAAGGTATCCTGAAAAAGTGTCATTTGTCTGCATTGTCATTCCTCATATCTGATTAAATTCCAAGAGCTTTTGATGAATTACAGCTGCATTTGCCTGAAGAAGTCAGCCAAGTTACTCGCTGGTTTGAAAATAATTATGTGTGCGGTAGGATAAGAAGATGCTCACTCAGTGGTGGTGTTCCAACACCAGTATTCTTTCTGCCAAATTTGTGGTCTGCACATGAAAGCTCTCAGACTGAGTTTCCACACACCCAAAGCACAGTGCTAGAGATGGGAGCGTTTCAAAGGGAATGCTCATGTTCCTGTATATCTAATCGGAATAACTTTAAAGAGAGCGATGTCACACAGTGAGGGAATGTGAATGTATTCTCTGAGGAAAGCCCTGTCCTAAATGACAAAAAGCAACCATGCACTGCCACACAAGACTTCAAAATAGTCAATGGCTGTCGGCGGCTCTCACATCTGTGCAATGGCCTCAAAGATATCCCAGTCATACACTTTTCAGATGTCAGGTTTTCAGTTTTTGTTTGCCATAGGGAGGTTATTTTCTTTTTTAGTTTTTTCCACCATTTGAAATCATGAGCATTTTTTTTTGCAATTTGTTACTTTATCTTCAATTATTCTCCATATTGGAGGTAGAAATTGTGTAAATACAGTTAGAGAGTTCAAATTTGTGTTTTATACTTTTTTCTCCCAAATTTAGCTCCATAAAAATACATTTGCACAATGTTGACTTGGTCTGTAATCATCCCAGACATAAAAGCATTGAGACTTCACCAAGAAATGAAGAAATGTCTTCTTTGTACATTTGTATTTGTTAAATATGTATTTTTACAAATTTTGTCTTTTGGGGTAAAATCTTCACATATGTGAGGGTGACCCATGGTAATGTTGAATCAATCTTGTGAAGAGAATTGGGCTGTCTGTCACATTATTTCACATGACTGTGGCTTGAAGTTGGGTGCACACATCAGCAACCACTGCAACATATGCTCTTACAGTTCTTTTATTTATGAATTTGGTTCATCTTCTCTTAACCACCATACCTGCACGGTTGTCCTTACTAAATCTACTTATGTTTATCAGAGCATTTATGTTATTTTTGCCTATTGTTATTGTGTAAAGCAGCCTATATAGCATGTTCTGCCATTCCTTGGTGTTTCTCAAATAAATCTCCTTTTAAAAATGTAAATACATCCTTTTAAAAAATATTCATATACTGTAATTATACAGCATATTGAGGTTCAGAGTGATGGATACATGCATGTAGCATTCAAATACATGTTTTTTAAAAGAATTTTTAGCAATTACTTTTGCATTTTATTATTTTTCAATTATATCTTCAGGACTTTGGGGAGTTATTCCTAGGGATTTTGATTTTTTGTGACTTCTACATTCATATTATGGTGTGTGGGATTGTGTCTTTCAGGATTACAGTCTCAAATCCAAAATCCCACCCATACTGACCTCTCAGTTCCCTGTCAAGGGCGTTAAAACAGTGCCATTAAACTATCAGTGTTTATGAATACTTTAAAAATATGTATTGGTACATTGCAGTCATACATCTTAATGCAGTACAAGATGCTAGAGGCACACATGCACACATCACTGATTTAGTCCTTGCCCAATTCCCACCCAATTCCCTTACCCTTTGCCCCTTCTCATGCTTGGCTTAGTGATTGACTTTGATATGTTTGTGAATGTACATCATGTACATTAGGGAGTTTCTCTCTTCCCTCCCCTCCCATCACCATGAGTTAGGCCCCTTATTTGTTCATCTATGGTTTCTCCTTGTTCATCTAGAGTTCCTCTTATGACCTGTTTTCTCCCTATCTTCCACATTTTAGGGAGAACATTAAATTTTTTACTTTTTGTAAATGACTAATCTCACTTAGTATAATGTTCTCCAGTTCCATCCATTTCCCCACAAATGATGTAATTTAGTTATTCTTTATGGCTGATAAAAAGTCCATCGTGTACATATCCCATAGTTTTGTAATCCATTCATCTCGGCTGGTTTCATAGTTTGGCAATTGTGAATTCTGTGGTGATGAAGATAGATGTGCATGCAATAGTTTGGTAGTTTGGTTTCCATTCTTTTATGAGCAGGCAAATGTTTGTCGCCTCCTGGCCAGGCTCAGTGACAGTAGGTCTGAAGAAGGTGGTTTGACCAGCCTCCACCTTCTCTACACATGTGTGGGCCTGAAGCATCATGTGAGAGACAGATGAGTATCCTGAAATGTGTGCATGAACCTCCATCCCAGATTCCTGGATCCTATGGGATGCAGCCCATCTCATCCCTTTGTCCCACACAGGCAGCAAACAACTTGTTGAAATGGTGCAATGACCATCAGTTTTTGGGTCTGAGGCTCAGATATCAGGGCTCAGTTGCCAGGACCATACTCCCCAGTGATGGCAGTACCTTTGAAAAGTATCTTCAAGGAAAAGCCACTGCTCAGCTGCCAAGAGTGCAGCAGCTGACAGCCCCCAGAGCACTGAGGACATGCGGTGCAAATATGCTGATCTGTATATCCAGTATTTGCTCTTTGAACAACTTTTGCCTGGAATAAGCCTCAGTAAGCTAAAGTGAGTGTTGAGAATCTCCTTGGTTAGGGAGGAAAGTGGTGGTGCCAGCTGATTGCTGGCTAGAAAAGTGATTATAGGACAAGGAAAATTCCACTAACTAGCCTAAAGCCTGATATATAACATGCACTCAAATGCTTTTGAAAGAAAATATTGACTATCGAGAGTCCTGTGCTCTCCTATAGCTTCCCCCAAAGACAAATATTTAATAGGATGAAATTTTCAACGAAGAGTAAGTGAAATCATGATTACTAATTAAATGCCTACACTGTTGCCCTTCACTTAAGTCATTTACAAAATCTCATTTAATCCCTACAATTACCTTGAAAGCTGTTTTTGACTGAATAAGAAAGAAGGTAATTAGAGAATCAAAAACAAACTCAAGGTGACCCACAAGTAAATGGCTCTAAAATGATCAGAACGCTAGACTGTGGACCTCAGGCTTTGAGCTTGTTCTCTATTATGTCACATCAGTGGTTTCTAGGTGAGGTGCCCTCACCTTGGAACTTGTTAGAAATGCAGTTACCTAGTTTCCAACCTGGACACAATGAGTCAGAAACTTTGGGGACAAGGCCCACTGACCTTGCTTGATGGTGCATCAGGAATTTCTGCTGCAGCTCAAGAAAAGGTGAGCGTTGTCTTGCTAAAGCACACGACCATCTGGCCTTCTCAGGGCTCCTGGGCTGGTCTTAGTTCTGATCCTCCGCTGCAGTTTAAATGTGTCTCCCCAGAGTTCATGCACTGGACACTTAACCCCCAGTTTGTATGTGGATGGTTGTAGGTGGGTCAGTGGGAGATCATTAGCCTCTAGAACTACGAGCCAAATCATCATCCATTCTTTATAATTTCCCGGTGTGTGGTATTCAGTTGTAGGAGCAGACTGAGACAGTCTGGAAGTTGCATGTACCATTTACATATTTTGTGCTGACCAGAAATGTTCTCTCTTGGCTTTGACAAGCTACTCAAGTGTTTCTGTGGTGGGAATGTTTCTCACATAAAAATTGAATTACACGACACATTTCTTTGGAGGACCACTATGTCTCTTGGAAAACAATGATTTTTAAGTCAGGACATTTATAGTCATGGTGACGATTGTTAGTCTCTGTAATATCATCATAAATCTTAGTGGAACTCTGCGTTACTTATAAAATTATTTCAGTATGAAAAATGATCTTACAATTAAATGTTAAAACAGTGATGCATTGTGCAACATCTTCTAATGAAGATAAGAGGGATATGCTAAATAAACAGGTCATTGAGATGGGATTTGTACCATCATGACAAATGATTCCATAACTTAGTGGCATAAGCTGAAGAAGAAGAATTCCTGTGGGCAGCCTCTTTTCCCCACGCCCACCAGGAGATTAGAGCCAGTGTTTTATTGCATCCATCACTGATGACCAAGATGTAACACAGCCACAGAAGCCGGATGCAACAGCAGTATATGGTATGGGAAATTTTTAAAGAAGCCACATGAAGGGTAATCTTGCAGTGTGCATAGAAAACCAAATTGTGTTTTTTCAACTCTCAAGGATTCTCCAAATGCTTTGAGTCACCACACTAGTCCAGGTCCTTCCCCCTCCCAGCCTTTCCCCTCCATACCCCATCACCTCTGTGCAGAAAACATACTTTCCTTAAGAATAATTTTCCCAAAACACTGAGATCAACATACATAATTTTTCTTGTATTATGCATAGTCAATGAGTAGAAAAAAATCTCGATTTTTAAACCACTTATTTTAAAAAAGTTCTAAGACAAGTCCATAGTAGAGCTGTTCTGTGGTGGTGGCTGGGAGGGGTCAGGGGCCGACTGCAGCATGTGCTACAGACCCAGCTGCCCGGATGCCTCTGCTGAGGCTGGGTGTGAGTGCGGCTGCTGGCCCCGTGACATGGCCAAGCCCTTCTTTCTCTGTGGAATCAACCAAAAGGTCATGTATTCTTTTTGCATACAAATTTTGCTTAAACATTTGGTTTTCCCTCAGCTCTCTGCTATCTCTCATTGTCTTTCTCTGGGGAAGAATGACTGATAACATAAAGGACCTCTTCCACTTGTGATTACCCTTGTCTAATTCAGCACTGATTATTATTGCGTCTGTTTAAAAAACACAGTGTAATTATGTATTTTATTGAGTGTGTTTTTACGTTGTGTTTTGTCCTTAAGAGAACACCAGTTGCTGAAACTTTAGGAAACAAAAAACATTCATCATGCAAAAAAATATATAGGACAAGAGGAAAAGCAACATGCTGGTCCTGTGAGCACCCGGGTCTCGCCTGAGCCTCCGCACCTGCCATCAATACCACATATCTGTAGGTGCTTTGGATAGAAGCTCATCTTCTGCCTTCTGCTACCGATGGGCCCCTCACAAGTGCCTGTAAAGGTGGTCCCAGGCCTCCTCAGCCACTAGGATTCCCCCTGGCCAGCGGCCTCCAAGGGGGCCCACCTTAGCCTCCACTTTTCCATATTTTAAAGCTTTCCCTCTCCTCTGTCTGCCTTTCAGTACCTGCCAAACATAGGTAAGACTGGCTGATTCCCTTGCAATAGTAGCCCTATAAGAAGAAAGAGGCAGCCTTGGCTTGGATACACTGGGGCAGGGACACAGGTGGGACTCGTGCCCTCTCTCAGCTCCCTGTGTTAAAAGGGATGCCCTCCGACATGGCCCATAGCATGGGGCCCTAGAAAGGGTCGCTCTAGTAAAAGGATGGTTCATATTTTCCCCCACAAACTCCTTTCAGTTCTTTATCACCTGTTCATGTGTGTGCCGTACTTAGAGGGGAGTAAACATTTAAAACAAAGCACATACCTTTCACATATTCTGTTTTAAAGGGGTTTTTTTTAGTACTGGGGATTGAATCCAGAGGCATTCTACCTCTGGTCTATACTTCCAGGCCCCTTTAATATGTTTTGCTTTGAAACAGGGTCTCACTAAGTTGCTAAGAGTCTTGCTAAGTTGCTGAGACTTATCTTGAACCTGTGATCTTTCTGTCTCAGCCTGCTAAGTACTGGGGTTACAGGCATTCACCACCACCTACTTTCTACATATTATATTTTACTTTCTAAAATTAAAAAAAAATATTAATTGGTAGCTAGGCATGGTGGCACACACTTGTAATCCAGCATTTGGGAGGCTGATACTGGAGGATTGCAGTTTGCGAACAGCTTCAGCTACTTAGTGAGGCCCTCTGCAACTTAGTGAGACCGTGTTTCAAAAAAAAAAAAAAATAGGGCAGGGGGTGTAGCTCAGAGGTAGAATGCTCCTGGGTTCCATCCCCAGACCTGCAAATTTTTTTTTATTGGTGCATTGTAGTCATACATCTAAATGAAGTACACGATGGTAGAGACTTACATAACACATACACACATCACTCATTTAGCCCTTCCCCAATTCCCCCCATTCCCTCCCCTTCCCTCCTTTGAACACAGCTAACATAATAAATTTTTTCCTCTTTAAATAAAACTCTGTTATTCTTTGTTGCTTCCCAACACTTAGTATGAAAAAATTGACTAAATGCACAAAAGCACAAATATTAGTAAATAATTTTCCTCAAACCCCACAACTTGGAACTAACTACCCGTAATGCAGGTAAACATAATACCAGGTATCTTTTTTAGGAGAACTGCAGTTGAAAGTTGAGGTGGATATATAGATAAACTTATCAAGTCTTTAAAAAGTATGAAATTGTACTTTAGATGTGTTTTTCCCCTTGCAAATTTCCTTTAATTTCATAGAACAAAAAAAGAAGAGGAGGTAAAATGAACAGGTCTTGAAATACATGTTTCTTCACGACAAGAAATATGTTTATTACATAATAGATCTCTCCAAGAGTGAGAAAAGAGAGTATGAAAATTGTTAAGAGGTGGTCAGTATTGGCTTTTAACTCCGCGTTTTGGTTTCCTACAGTTTGTGCTGAGTATCTTCCATGGCAGATGAAGGCAGGACCTTCTGTCATCCTCTTGATCCCCCTGCGGCCCTGATGTTACTCAGTCGTTATTTCTATATCTGTCCCTGACTATAATGTTCACATTGTGTTCTATAAATATAATTCACATTAATCTCGAGCCTTTTCAGAGTGTGCAAGCTGGTCCAAGACTCTGGCTCCTCTATTCTTAAAAGTGTTTTAGTTGCTGCCTTTCACTATGGGTAGGTTTTTATTTTATTGTTTCCTCTTTGAGTCGAACTGAGGATATTGTATTTATTGGGATGACTCACCTTTGAGATGATCTGCCTAGCATCGTTTTACTTGTACACAGTCTATATTTAGTACACTAGTCTTCATCTCCCTCAGAATATTTGGAGTTAATTTCATGTTCTTATGGCATTGAATGGTAATAAACACAAATCTGACAATATCCTGTCCCATCAAATGGCCCTTTATAAGTGGCCTATTTAAGGTTAATTAGTTTGCCTAATTTTCCTGGAATATGTATGAATGTGTGATGTTCAGACTCAGAATGGCATACTTTTGGGGGGGCAGTTTTTCCTGTGTGTTTGAAGATATGTTCTGTTCTATTTGTTGGAGGCGCCTTTTCAGAGGCAGCTACCGCATCTTCTGTGTCTCTTCCGTATCTGCTGTCCTCTCTCTAATTGTCTGCTTTGTGTCCTGGCTTCCTGCTTGTAAGTCACTTGTTTGGTGACTTTCTGTCTCTTTGCTGTTTGCATTATTGTCTGGGTCTGAGGGGATATTATTATGGTGCTGTTTTGATTCTTTATTTGCGCTCCTAGGTCTGCAATGTTTCTTTTGGCCTTGTTCTGTTGGTTTTACTGCCTCTTCTGTGATGCTTGGGGTTGTGTTCTTATAAGGTGAAGGGCTATTGAAGGATTTACTTGTATTCATCTGCTTAGGTTTATGATTGTGTTTTTATGTCTTTTCCACAGAATGCATTTCGGTTTGTTTTTAGTGTTTGCAGCGAGTTGCGCAGTTGCAGCATCGTTTCTGTTTCTCTTGCTCAGCTCGGGATTCTAGTGTTTCCGTGGTGAAGCGTGAGCGACACATTCCCTCTGTCCCATATGACCTGAAGCCAGTGGAGTCCCTCTTCTTGGTTAGCTCTGAAAGGCAGGTGTTGGGGCTCTGGATCTAGGCAGATCTTTGTGACATGAACATATGTGTGTAGCCACCAGAATCCAGGTTCTCACTGTGGGCAGCCTTGGCTGAACTGCAAGTAACGCTTTTAGGAGATTTCTTTAAAGTCCAGCACTTAGATTCCTCAGCTTCCCCAAGTGGAGGTACAAATACTGTTCCTACATACTATTCCTATGAGAGATTGTATGTGGGACTTGGATCTTTTCCATGGCTTAGTGGGAACGCTGATGCCTCTGTTTCATGGTGGACCCAGCACTGCTGTGCACCGTTCCCTTTCTCATTCATTTACCCTCGCCTCCCCCACCTCTCTGCCTTAAAAACATGATGAAAATGGGAGGCTAGTGACTCGTGCTTGTACACTACTCTTCAATTTTAGGGTGACTAGTGCAAATCTTCAGGATTAACGGGCTTCTGGGATGTGGGAACAAGATTAGCATTCAAGTCTTTCTGTGCCTTCACAGTTATCCCAGAACATTAGATTTCTTTCGTTAGTCACTAGTTTTTGCAATTTATTGTGCTGTGTTATAACTCTAGGCATCAGTTTTACTGCAGTGTTAGGTTATCTCATAACATAGAAAGAGGTGGAATACTTCCAAATTCAATCTATAAAGCAAGTATCACCTTGAGATAAAAATATGTATAGACACATCAAGGAAAAAAACACTCTCTGATGAACATAGATGCAAAGATTCTTAATAAAATATTAGCAATACATATCCAAAACAGCATTATGATACTGTTCATCATGAAAAAGCTGGCTTCCTTCCAGGGGTGCAAGGTTAGTTCAGCATACGCAAAAAAAAAAAAAATAACAATTCACCACATAAATAGACAAAAATCACATAATCATCTCAATAGTTACAGAAAAAGTATATGACAAAATCTAACACTAACTCATGTTAAAAACACTGAAGAAACTAGGGATAGAAGACTTCCCTGAACATACGTTGTATTGCCAACACATGAGCCTTTCTGGGAGACACCCCATAAAAGTTGTGATATATTCATATATGACTCAAATGGGTACTTTAAATCCATGTGAACCAATTTTGTAAAAGCTTGATTAATTAAAAGTACAACAACATGCCATTTTTTTAAATTTTATGAACATCTGGAAAAATATTGTGTGCCACCTATGAACCACCCATATACACCTCTGTATATGGGTGATTTCCCAGGGAAGGGGGAAGAGGAAGCACATGGGTCTGGTAAGGACACAAAGAATATTACTATGAAATAGGAAATTTTTTTTAGACAAACAAAACATCAAGTACCTAGGGCAAACATACCACCACTTATTTGCCATGCCACAAACACTGCTTTAAGATGTTTTGAGGTATTTTCTGAGGAACCTAGGGAAAAGAGAGGAATGGCAGTTGGTTGCTGCTACCGGATGAGGTTCAGCTGCCTCTGGCACCCAGGCCTGGGCAGGTCCTCCGGCCCCATCTCTCACGGCCGTGTACACACTTAGCGTATTTCCCTCCACTTCTCACTCCTCCCCCTCCCCTCCCCCACATGTTAGTGAGATTAGCAGATTGGTAGTGACATCTTCATATATGAACATAATATTGCAACTGCTCCTTCCTTAACCCTTGTTTTCCCTCTCACCACTCACTCCTCTAGCCTTGTTTCACTACTTTGCTGTTTTCTTTCCTCATTCCACTCAAGTCCCCTTTGCTTCCTATTTTCATTTGTTTCCATGTATGCTAGAGAACATGACTCTTTACTTTCTGAGACTGTCCTCATTTTTTTTTTTTTTTTAGGTACCAGGGATGGAGCCCAGGGGCAGTTTACCTACGGGCTGCACTCCCAGCCCTATTTTTCTTTTTGAATATTTAAAGTTTATTAGAAAGATAGAATTACAGAAAATAGAAATATAGCTCCATACCAGACTGGCATGGAGGAGTGACTCGAAATGAATACACCCCCAAGCCCTGTTTTTTGTCTTATTATTTTTGAAACAGGGCCTCACTGTGTTGTGAAGGGCCTCATTAAGTAGCTGAGGCTGTCCATGCACCGCAATCCTCCAGTCTCAGCCTCCCAAATGCCGGGATTACAAGTGTGTGCCACCACACCCGGCGGCTCTCTCTCTGTCTCTGTCTCTGTCTCTGTCTCTGTCTTTTTTGGTGGTATTGGGGGTGGAACCCAAAGGGTTTTTATCTCTGGGCTACATTCCGAGACCTATTTTATACTTTATTTGGAAAAAGGGTCTCACTAAGTTGCTGAGAGCCTCGTTAAGTAGCTGAGGCTGGCTTCAAACCTGTGTGATCCTCCTGTCTCAGCCTCCCAAGCGTGGAGATTACAAGCGTGCATCACCATGCCTGGCCTGGCTCTCCTTTTTTAAATTAAAGACTTTACTTATGTATCAGCTTTGGAGGTTTATTAGGGGTTCACCAACCTCCCTCCCCTGGCTCTTCACTGTCAGGACTGGATGAATTGCATTTCCTGCTTCATGTGAGCAGATCTCTGCTCTTTCTCAAGCAGCTTCCAAAGTGACATCACTTAATCTTCTGCACATCCCTGTGAAGTGCGTCTCCTTTTCTCAGATGAGTGAACAGAGTTCTAGAGAAGCCAGATTACCCATGCAAAGGCATGTGGCAAACAGCAGGATTGGAAAGTCTACCCAAGGGCGGAGCAATTCTGAGCCCAGAGCTCCACAACATCAAACCACTCTGCTGCCAGCCCTCCCTACCCCACAGCCTCCACACCTGTCCCTGGGCTTCAGGAGACCCTGCTCACTGTTGTCATTCCTGTTGGGGGCTGGGCCAGCACAGGAAACATGCCAATGAGCAGAGCTATGCCTAAGTTAGAGGAAAGATAGGGCTTGTTACTCTAGGGGACTCACACACAATTAACAGATACACTCATTCCACATTCCCACCCTTCCAATAAATGTACAATTTCATATACAGAGTTACTATTGATCTGCCAATATGAAATTGCCCTGCTTGGGTGCAGAAGTAGAGTGAGGGGTGGTGCTGGAGGGAGGAGGGAGCCGTGCCTGGGTGTCACTTGAGCAAGGGCTTGGGACACGGGCACTGCTGTTTGTGAGGCTTTATCAGGAAGCCAGAAGATCTGAGAGCAAAGCACTCCATGTAGACCGGATCATTAGCAAAATTATGCAGCTAATGAAGGGCAAATTAATGAAACTCTGCAGCATTTTATAAGCCTGTACAAACAACAACTTGTCATACATCACTGCAAAATAATTGCCAGAGAGTTACTTAGAATGTACTCATTAAGTCTTAACAATACCAACTGGACAGTTTATCCCCCGTGGAGCTGCTTGTTCGAATGGGCTTCTCTCTCTTTCTCCAGCTCTGAGAGGCAAAGTATAGATTGCAGTCTTGTGCAGGCATCCAGCCTCACTTTTGCATGGTAGGATGGTGGCACTGGGGAAGTTATCTTAATAGCTAGAGGAGGAGGGGAGGAGGAGGAGGAGGAGGAGGAGGAGGAGGAGGAGGAGGAGGAGGAGGAAGAGGAGGAGGAGGAAGATGCCCCTTCTCAATAAAGGATCTCTAACCATCAAATTACAAAAAATGTGTGAATATCATAAATTAATTCTTTTTCTGCTCTTTCTGATACTTGGTTTTATTTTTTTAATTTATTTATTTTTTGGTGGTACTGGGGTTCCTGGAATCCCTTCTACCTCTGGGCTTCATTTTAAGACCCATTTTTACATTTTTATTTGGAAACAGAGACTCTTAAGCCAGCGAGGCTGACTTTGAACCTGCGTGATCCTCCTGTCTCCGCCTCCCAAGCGTGGGGATTACAAGCATGCACCACCACGCCCGGCCTGATACTTGGCTTTAAAGCAAAAGATGTTAGAGGAAATAAAACCATCTGTCTGGACCCTGATAAATCAGCACACCTGTCTGCACCTGGATGGTGCTCCGTAGACCTTGAGGATAATGATAGAATAGTAGCAGGTGCATAGCTATATGTCTTAAAATAGTCAAAATGCCTTGCACCTTCTTGTGATTAGCTTAAATCTGGAACTCCTTTTATAAACATCAGGAAGTGCTTCATGTTGTTCTGTTCTCTGTGGGGCGGCTGATACAAACACAGTTACCGCCAGCCCATAGGTCCTGCAATGAGGTCAGTATGGGCAGATGGGCCTGGCTGGGATGCCATCCCTGTGCTGCTGAAGACACTGTGAAAGGCTTGTGCCCTTGTTCTGCGGGGTGGGAAATAGGGCTGGCAGGGCATGCATGGTTACTAAATGAGCGAGAGAAAGAGAGAGAGAGAGAGAGAGAGAGAGAGAGAGAGAGAGAGAGAGAGAGAGAGAGAGAGAAAGAAACAACTGTGAGAGCCTGCTGGGCACTCAGGACCTGTGACACCCTTTCTCCATGAGAGTCTAAGGCCTCTCCATGAGAGTCTCCATGAGAGTCTAAGTCACGATGATGGACAGAGAAGCAGCTGTGGGAGACAGGGCTGCTGGTGTTGTAAAGACTGTGGACCTGGAGGAGTCCCCAGATCACAGCACTCTGAATGACGGCAAGCAGCATCCTTTCTTGGTGTCAGAGGACCTGGAAAGCTGGTGTTATGTTCTCAGGTGCAAAAGTTGTGCAAATCAAAATGGAGTCACTTGTCGCAAATCTAACAATGAAAAGTAAATAAGGCTGGGGATGGAGGGAGGGAGCCTCGAGCTGTCTGTCAACAAGAACTGTCACAGAAGATGCTGCCAAAACCCACAGCCTTGCACACAGGCCTGTGTGGCCTTGCATGGAAGACACATCCATCCGGCCTTGGGGTGGTGCTGCTCTTGCAGCCCTACCCTTCTTTGTCATGGAGGATGATTATTTCAAAACAATTTATGTTGTCCCCTAATCCTATCCTTTGCCTTCCTGAACACACATGTAATTTATTGTGGCACATAAATTCCCATTGCAATGTTCATTCCTCAATAAATTCCTTATCTTAGGAGAATCTCTATAATTTAGATTAACTAAATGGGTGTGAGTCCCAGCTCCCAAATTTATATGTTGAAGTCCTAACATCTAGAACCTTAGATTGTGGCTGAATTTGGAGTTGTGGCTTTAGAGAGGTGATTAAAATAAAATAAGGTCAAGGTTGTAGCCCTGACCAAATGATGGGTGTTTTAGAAGAGGAGTGGTATATACACACAATGGAATTTTACTGAGTCATAAAGAACAAAATTACGTCATTTGCAGGAAAATGATAGAACTAAAAAATAATGCTAAGCGAGATCAGCTGGTCTCAGGAAGTGAAAGGCTATATGTTTTCTCTCATATGTGGAAGCTAGAGAGAAAATAGAAAACAAAAAGGAACTTTAGATAATGCAGAGGAAGAACAGCAGAAAGGGACTGGGGAGCGTGCTGGGGAGGGGAAGAACTGAAGAAGGAAACAGTTCAAATAATGCTGAACAGGTGCCTGGGATGTAACTCAGTGGTAGAGCATGTGCCTTGCAAGTTGGAGGTCCTGAGTTTAACTTTCATCACCACACACACACACACACACACACACACACACACACACACACGATTGAGTGAGGAGTTTGGTACATCATATTCCAGATGAAGGCATGGTGGAGAAGCATCAAAACCACCTGCAGAGGCATGCCGCTGGAGCTCAGAGAGGTCACCTCATCTATCCAGCCAGGTGGCAAAGAAGGGCTTGGGGCTACTAGTGTATGACTCAGCCCTGTGGAAAAGAGGCTGTGCTGAGCTGGTCAGAGTCAGTGTGGGATTCCATGCAAAAGCTTGGAGTAAGATGAGGAACTTAGATGGTACAGTTTTGCAGAAAGTCTATGCTTTTGGCCACAAACTTCTAGGACCTCATAAACATTCTGACAGTCAGACAGTTCTCCTAAATATCCTGATTCTTAATGAAGTATCAGAATGAAAGAACGAGGTGTGAAGCAGAACTCTTATACAAGCAAAAGAACCATTTAACTGGAGAAAATTATTTAAAAAATCAAATCTGTGAAAATTGTCCTAAGGACATATATCAAAAGAAGAAATAGGTGTTAAGTGACATCTATCATACCTTGGTAAGAGTGGCCAGTATAGGTGACATTGGATCCACTAACCATCCCCTCCTCAGCCATCCCAGTCCTCTTGGAGGAAAATCCATTCAGATGGACACAGCCAAGGAGTTGGGCATCTTCCTTCCTTCCTTCCTTCCTTTCTTTCTTTCTTTCTTTCTTTCTTTCTTTCTTTCTTTCTTTCTTTCCTTCTTTCTTTCTTGGGATGGAACCCAGAGGCTTTAAACCTTTGAGCTACACTCCCAGACCTATTTTGTATTTTATTTGGAAACAGGGTCTCACTAAGTTTCTGAAAGCCTCACTAAGTAGCTGAGGCTGGCTTCGAACCTGTGCCATCTTCCTGTCTCAGCCTCCCAAACGCTGGGATTACAAGCGTGTGCCACCACACCCAGCGGGCTCCTTTCTTCTCCATCTCCAAGCCCAGGACCATGTGTCATGGGCTCCTTCTTACAATGGGTCACCTGTCAGGATCTATTGTGTATGGGATGGAGAAATAGAATAAAGACATCATAATGTCCCATGCTGGCCACCTTACCAAAATATGGCATAAGTATGCAATGGAGTGGGAAGGAAGGAAGGAACAAATGAATGAACAAATGAATGAACTAGAAGCTTCCTGAACTCTAGAGTGACTGGGTATGTGATAGATTCCTGGATAGACTGCAGGCTGGGCATGTGACAGGTTTGCAGATAGACTGTGGCATGAGATGTGTTAAGGAGAGAAAAACACCTGCAGGTAAAGGGCAGAGTGTTATCAGAGGGCTGGGAGGATCAATTTCTTGCGCCGATCACTCTCCCCTTAAGGACTTCTTTTGGCCTATCCAATGCCTTGTCCCATGGTGTATGAGCTGAGTATATTCTGCTACTCCGCCTCCTTGTCCCTCAGGTTCCATTTGCTCTCTGCTGTATTCCCACGGGAGAGGGTCCCTGGCTGCCAGGCAGTGGTCCACAGGCTCTGCTCTTAGGGCTATCCAATGAACTGTAAAGGGCTCCCATGAAACGGTGGTTCTGTCTGGAGCAGGGTCTAAAGGACCGTAGAGCAGGTGCTGTGGAGAACTGTGATGCGTTGTCCGAGCTCACTGAAGCAGCTCCTGGTTTCTCTGTCACGTACAGCAAAGTCTTGCAAGCTGCTTCACCAAATGACTGTGGAGGCAGCAGCACCCGGTGGAGCACAGTTTTCCTTCACCTGGGAGACTGTGCTCGCCCTGCAGTGTGAGACTCTCTCTAGGTGATAAAGCGCTTCCCGGCTGCCCTGGGGCAAAAGCAGCCCCAAAGAGTAAATGCAGTTTCCATCTGGGCATTCCCAGGCACATCTCTGCTGGGGCTGGATTCATAGCATTTGTTAACAAGAGTAAGCAGAGAAGACCTACTGCTTCTGATAAGAAGGTCAATAGCTGTCAACCAGCCCTATAATTTCTTCCTTTGAAATAAAAGTATTTGGAAAGTCTTCCTTCCATTTTCTCCTTCCCTGTGAGGGTTAGGTGATTCCCAGGGTGGCTGTGTATGCATTGCCCCCTAGGTGATCCCCATTCCTCTTTATGGTAACACAGAAGCTTTTTCACTAATGATCAGTGAGATGGCAAGCTAGCATTCAGAAACTGTCAAGCTTTCCTCTTTCTCCTTTGAACGCAAGACAGCAAAGTTGGAAGCAGGTGTGTGAGCACAACAATGACAGATTATTACAACAAAGAGTTAGTTTATAGTTTATTGAGAGATCAAATCTACATTAGCTGATTTGATCCTCAAAAAAAAAAAAAAAACTTTGCAAAGTTGACTTGCCACATATGCATATTCCCTTTGTAAAAAAAAAAAAAAAACCGCGAGACACAGTGTCTTTGAGTGGTTTACCCACAGGCACCTGATTATTAGGGGCTGCCAATTCCAAATACAAGACTTTCTATGATCAGAATTTTCTCTGTGAGAATCAATCTGACATAGACTACTGAAAGCATCATCGCAACTGAGCATTCTCTATGAGAGTTTAGCTAAATAAAGGTGTTCATATTATGCACGATGCCTACATGATGCGCATGTACATGCATGTGTGTGTGTATGCATGTGTGCGTGTGTGTGTGTCTGTGTGTATCTGGCATGGAGATAGTTCACAAATTGAACTATAGTTCCTTTCTGAACTTGTGCTTGTCAGATTATATTTAACAGTTTATTGACCTCTTTAATATATGCACATTTGTCTCTCCAAATACAGTAGGAAAATGAAACAAGACGATACAAAGGAAAGGGGCCAGAGCTTGTGTGAAGGAGAGCTTTAGCCATATCCAAGAGAATTGGCTTGGCCTGCTGTTGTCTCTTCATGTTCTGATACTGAAATCAGATCCATTAGGACAGGGACCTGCGCCCAACCAGCTTTCTGAGAGATTTCCCTGGTCTGAGTCTGTGTCCACTTCACAGGCTGGAGTTTTTGACATTGTAGGTGGTCTGATCCTGCTAATGTTTGTTGCATTACAGGATCACAGGAATATAAAGTATTTTTCTTTCACTTGGTTGCTCACAGAATACATAAAGAGCCTCAAAGAGGAGATTCTATGCTACTCAGAGAAGGATGTACATCAGAGAGTGTTGGGCTATTCTCAAAGTCAGTAGCTCACCATTAGTTATCACCATGGCTGTACAGTTGGTGGAACAGCTAGGTGTATTAAGGCAGTCCTGAAGTTAGATGTTATCTTTTTTCCTTCAGGTTTCTTGTCTTTGAAAGGTCTGAAAACAACAGCAGGAAATGTATCAAGGGATGTCCTGTGCATATATGAACATATCACTTTGAATCTTACTACAGTGTATCTTACTACAATGCACCATTAAAAACTCAACAATCAAAAGCTGGGTGTTGTGGTGCATGTTTGTAATCCC
This sequence comes from Muscardinus avellanarius, assembly GCF_963383645.1. Taxonomy (NCBI): domain Eukaryota; kingdom Metazoa; phylum Chordata; class Mammalia; order Rodentia; family Gliridae; genus Muscardinus; species Muscardinus avellanarius. Next base: position 110,147,749 of record NC_137787.1, on the reverse strand, counting down.
AGTACTTGGGAGGCTGAGACAGGAGGATCTGGGTTCTTGGCCAATCTCAGCTACTTAGTGAGGCCCTCTGTAATTTAGAAGACCCTGTTTCAAAAAATAAAGAATAAAAAATAGGGCTGAGTGTGTAGCTTGGAGGTAGAATGTCCCTGGTTTTAATCCCCAGCACCACACACAAGAAATCAACAATGAAAAAAGAAAGGAAGAAAGATAGAATGAAAGAAAGAAAGGAAAAAATAAAGAAAATCAACAGCCATAAGAGAAAATTAATTCCTTCTGATGGGATTAGTGGGTTATGCCTGCGTAGCTGTACCTGTGTTGCAGTTTTCTCCTTGATTAAGGGTGACTGTCCTCACTAGTTTCTGTAGAACTGCTCAGGGATACCAGGATGAATGAGGGGTCCTAGCACGAGGGTTGCTGCTACATAACACACCTGCCCAGCAAATGCTTCCTGCTCTTCCAGCCCTTGTGAGGTGGAGCCCACCACAAACATTTGCCATCAGACTATAACCCTGGATAAGAACTATCAGATAACACTTTTACCCCCTCAGGCTTCCCAGTAAGAGCCCCAGAGTCCCAATGGAACCAAGCAGAACTTTTGTAGCAGCCCCACTCATTTATTGCACATATTTTTAAAGCACCTACTACATGTCTGGCACTGCCTAAATAATGGAGAAATAGCAAAGTGCATCATGGCCCAGTTGCAGCTCTCTTGTGATCTTCATTTGGAATTAATACATACCCAATAAACAAATGCTACAAATGAATTGGGTCAAACAGTGATACCCACTATAGTACATCAGAGTACTGTGAATGTTATAGTTAGATACAAAATGTCCCCTAAAAGGCTCATTGATTAATATTCAGGGTTTATATATTTGAGTCATGAGGGTTGTAATCTCAGCAGTGGATGAATGCATTGTAATGGATTTATCTGTGGGGTGTGGCTGGAGGGAGAGGACCACTGGGAGTGCAATTGTGGGGATTATATATGGTTTCTCTTCCCCACTCTCTCGTTTCTGACCTCCATAGTGTGAGGAGCTCAGTCCATGTGCTCTCCCTTCTACTTCCCACCTCCATGCCCTGAGATCCAAGGTCCCCAGCCACACAAGCACTGAAACCTTAAACCAGAAGAAAATGAATTTTTCTCCTCTAAGTTACATAGTCAATCTTTTAGATTTTAGCTGTATGGAGGCTGACTAGAACAGTGAATTTGAGGAATTAAAGCTGAATTTCCTTAGCAGAAGTGCCAATCTGAGGTTATGGTGAGTTTAGCTCAGTCAAGGACTAAAAGGTCAATACAACAACATCTTCCTAACCTAGTGACTGATAGGAGACACAGCTCAAAGCTGAAGAGGCACACTAGACCCGGGCATGACAGGCTCTAGAGGCCATAGCAAGGACTCTGGTTTTCTTCTGATCTTAAAGAAAGCCAATGCAGATCTTGAAGACAGAGATGGAAAAGTGGAGGAGAATGATTTTGGAGGAAGAATAAAAATGATAGCAACTGTTGCTATATAGGGGCAAGTCAACTCTCCTACTCGTGTTTGAATTTCAAGTACAAAAAGTAATAGAAATGAAAAGATTACAAAGGGTTTTGAATGCCAGGCTGGGGGTCTGGGACTCCATCTAGAGCAAGATAATCCGCCGAAGTATTAAATACAAGAAAGAGACACAAGAGAGGGCTTGTCTGAATATTAATAAATGAGCCTTAGGGTGCCATTCAGCTAGGAAGGTTGACACTTTGGGAAACCCGTGGACTCGATGAAACACTTTAGGATGAAAACTTGAGAGAATATAAGGTCTTCTTGCATTTAGACATTCCTGTTCTCTAACTTATTGTATATGCAGCCTGAAATATCTGGACCATATCACATGGGTGAGGTATGGCTAGGAAGCAGAAGGGCTGTGAACAGTGCACAGGGGTAGGGACGTGGTGGCTTCAGTTTTCTCCTGTACAAAGGTCTTTGTTCTTGGTCATTAACATCCTGAGAGCACACTGTCATGGTTCTGCTGTGCTGGTTCCTGCAGAGGCTGATTTTTGAAAGCTCTAGTCATGGGTGAGGATGGGGTATCCAATGAGATACAGGGGAGGGCAGCACTACGGGTGGCTGCAAAGCCTCAGTGAGAAGGAGTCCAAATTAGACATAGTCAGGAGCTATCGTCATCTTTTGAGCAGGGGTAGGCATGGAAAAATTGATATTTTAGGAAAATTGCCTGGCAGTGGTAGGCAAGAAGCTATAAGAGCTTCATTTTGATAATGGGGCTAGTAAAAAGCAGTAGGATTTTTTAAAAGTCATTACATATAAATGTAGGTCTTCGTTCAAAGGGATTGTATAGATATCTGAATATTTATGCTTCTAAATGTGGAAGAAGCATAGTGCCCTGAGGGACATGGTAATAGCTTTGAGTTTTAGTCAGAAAGATATGATATAGATCTAGATTGCTTCTGCATACATTATCACATTTTATTCTCATTCCGCTTGAGAGGTGAGGAAGTGCTGGCAAAAGCCCCATTTGCAGGTGGGGAAAATGAGGTGGGATTTAAGCCCCTTCTCATTTCTTAGAGAACAGGGTCTGACGTTTTAATAACCCAGGTCAGGAGGGCTGATTCTATCCAGTGGTCTCCACTTTACATTCTGAGACCAAACAGCTAAGTGTCTGGCCTTGCCCTGTCTAGCAGAACTTTAAATCATCAGGGGGATGTCTGTCTCTCAGCTAACCAACATGGTATTATGGAAGAAAAAGTTCTTGGTGGTGCTTGTTGAAGCACAGTAGGGTAACCTGTATTCAAGGGAGCATGATTAGGTGTGGAGCCCATGGGGTTTTTCAGGGGTAGAGATTGAACTCAGCTCCAAAGTAACAAGGAAAAGTGCAACTTATAGCCAAAATGCAGGGTCTGAGTTGGCAGATGGCCAAACAGGCAAGGGCTGTTCCAGCCAATTCAGCGTGGACGGCAGGCTCTGCCTGTCTTTGTGTCACTCCACATCGCATAGGACCACAGTGCCCAGCCCTGAGTTCTCTATTTTACAAAGTTGCAGTTTCCCCCAAGCTTCTCCACACCACAGGTGCACTAGCCAGTCAAATTCTGTGCTTTGTTTCTGCATGAAGTCTGTCCCGAGTTTCTGCGACTCTGCACTGGTGGATTCTTTCTCCTGAGACTTCCGTGTTCAAGGACTTGAATCTGTCACTGTTTTTCTAGCTCTAATCGGTCATGCTGCCTAGATGCTGCCCAGTCTACCCCAGAGACCGTTGCCATCTCCCGGGCCATAGGGATGAAGTCCTGTGACCCCAAGGGAAAGCCCTTGTGCAGCCTGCTCTTGTCGTGCCTGCAGATTTCTATCTCCTAAGTACTCTAAGTGGTAATTCTTTGCCTTTTTTTCTGTCTAGTCTACTCGTGGCAGAGTTTCTAACACTGCTTGTTCTGTTGGCACTGTGTGTATTAGTGGGTTTGCAGTATTAGTATTCTAAAAATATAATTTTATATTCTCCAGAATTGTTTTTAATCATTTTCTTTTAACCTCGTTTTTGGTGGGCATCATGGATTCCTGGAGGCAACTGACACTTGATGCTGTTTCCTTTTTTGTTTTGTCCTTTATCTTTCATCTCAGAACTAAATTTTTTCTAGTTAATTATCTCATCTACTAGAATAATTTCCTAGTATATTATAACTCCACAGTTCACCTTATATAGAAAAAAATCATAGATATGTGAACCAATGTTTGCTTCCTTCCTTTCTGCCCCTGGCTTTGTATATTTCACTTGCCAGCCAATCTCTCAGGAGATGAGAACTTGCCTGATGTAGGCAATTTGTCTTCCTAGCTCTCTGACCTTTGGCTCTCGATCTGCATGGACTGGAGGATTTGTACTGCGGCATGAGCCAGGCCTAGGGTTGAGGGAGCTTTTAGATTGTTCATGCCTTAAGGAGCTGAATCTTATCTATATCACCAAAATGGTTTAAAATGTTTGAAGAACTTTATATATTTTCAATTATTCTGCCAGTGATATATTCATCCAGTAGCTCCCCCTACCCAGTGTGGGGAATCAAACCTCAGGCCTCAGTCATGCTGAAAAGATGCTTTACTGCTGAACTACTCCTCCTGGCCTCTGTTTATTCACTGAATTCCTCTTTTAATAAATAAAATCCTGCTGACTAGACAAGCTGTTTTGAGTGAGCTATGCCATCAACATAGACCAGACATGTTTGTGTCTTCCTAAAATGTCAGAATTTATTGAATAACAAGCCTAGGATGGAGGAACAGGCCTGTAATTCCAAGTGCTTGGGGGACTGAAACAGGAGGATCACAGGTTCAAGGTCATCCTCAACAATTTAGTGAAGCCCTCAGTAACTTAGTGAGATTCTGTTTCAAAATAAAGAATAAAGCTGGGTGTGGTGGTAGTTATAATTCCTACTTTATAATTCTGGTAGTTATAATTCCTACTTTATAGATGAAGAAACAAAGTCTCAGGGATGCTGAGTAACTTATTCCAGCCCACCCAGAAAGTAAACTGTAGCATTTAAGTTAAAAACTAGGCCAGTTTTGCACCAAAGCCCTGTGAACTTTACATGGTTGAATGGACCTCCTTTTGGGTTTGATATTTCTAGTGTCCTACATAGGATGTGATCCTTTCTAAGTGTGTGTTTAATGAGTGAATTAATGAATTAATGCATGCATGAATATATAAAAGGTTTAATGCAACTCCTTTTGCAGCCATGATTCATAGAAAGATGTGTGTGTGTGTGTGTGTGTGTGTGTGTGTGTGTGTATGGCCAAATTAACATATTTTTCTCCTGCTTGGTCACAGATTCCCTTGAGACAAATGACTCTGATGAGCTGACCCACTTTTTTTTGCTTCCCAGCACCCTGCAGGGTGGGGAATTAGATGTGTGCATTTGGCACTGGGAATAAGTCCTAGTACGAGAGAGAAACCCAGGAACAGGGAGAAAATGGGCACTTCCTTGTTGCTTACTTCTCCCCAAGGTTTGCAGAAAACAGGATTAGTAGAGTTTGTGAGGGGAAATGGAGTCTGGAAGGCAGGGATGGTACCTGGGGGGGCCGGGGCAGAATTGAACCCTCCTGCCTGAGGCGCATTTTCCTCCTTTAGTGACCTTGGCTGAGGTGGGTGACCTTCTCAGAGCTCCCTTTGTTGAAAGCAGCAAGGCTATCCAGTGAGGGCAGCGCACTGAGCGTGTTTCCCTGCCTCCAGAGAAAGGGCAACAATGTGACACAGTGCCTGCAGTGCTTGGTGTGGAGTTGGGGTTGCATAAATATTAGTTTTTATTGTCCACTTTACAGTCACTTTTGGACTCGGCCACTCTACGTCCACACCTCAGATGTGTTCCTCCTTGGATCCTGTCCACACTACCTTACTCCTGGTCACAGCCAGGGTGGGGAATTAGTCCTGTCCTATGCAGGATGGTAAGCCTGCCGGTGTCTGGGATTTCAGCATCTGTCAAGGGCTGCTCTGAGCCAGGCATCTTGCTGAGCACTTTATATGAATAATCTCATTTTGAGGCAGAGCAGAGGTAGGAACAGGAAGGGTTAAAAGAAGCCATTTTTATAAAGAACAGAAATGGGAGGGGGAGTTAATAGATACAGGGAAAACAGCGCAAGTTAATACAAAACTTCGATCCCCAAGAGGGATCGAAGGGAAAGAACGAGGGAGCAGGGAGGGAGCACCAAGGAGATTCGCAAGGCCTGCCGACCTTGGAGGAGATTAAAATCAAGGATGGAAACTAGGCAAAGACACTGGGTCCTCAAGCCCCAAGTCTGACCAACCATAGAAGAGCAGATGGGGAGCTTCAGTGAGAGGTAAAAACTCCTGCTCCCAAGAACTTCAACAGTTACTCTCTTTCAGGGCCCTTACCTCGGTGTGGGGAGCTGTTTTCATCTTCTATCTCTCCTTGATTTAAAGGAGACCTAATTTAAATTTTCATGTTTCTGTACCCCTCACTGGTCAAGAACCCAATAAAAGAGGACATCCTGCATCCCAGAGTAAAAGGGGGGATAAAAGTTGAGAGACACACACAGAACCTTCCTACCAAATGTTTCAAATGCCAAAATCATTTTGGCATTCCATGGACCATGAAGAAAGGAAACCAGTGAAGGAAGAATTTGGTTACAATCATATATACCATGACATCCCAATTTATATGTGAAAATGCTCAGGCTCAGATAGGTAGGACCACATCCACAGTCACCTCAGTGGTAAAGATGCATGGCTCTTTAACCCTGAGCCACCATGTGAGAGTCACTGCACTGTGTCATTCTGCTATTAGGTACACAGGTCCCCACGCTGACCTGGCTGTGAGCAGGAGTGTTCTCTGCAGAGGTTTTCTCTGTGTGGCCAGGAACCCTGTATCCTGTGGGGTTCTCTTGGTTTGCTGCCTGGACTTCAGAAAGATCACTGCAGGGGCTTCTCTGAGAAACTCACTGGCCTTCCTTGACTGAGAGAGGCTGTGGGTGCACAGGCCATCCAACTTCTAGGAACAGGGAAAAATCAAAGCAGGGTCAACCTAGAGAAAATTTGCCTTTAAAATGGAGACCCAGGTGTTTTCAGAATGGGAGGAGCAGCTGTAGTGGGTGATTTTATTTTGAGGAGCATTGTGCTGGATTTCATAGAAAGAAATACGCAGTTTTCTCATTTTTTTTTATGCTGGACCATAAAACAAAATCTTTCTCTCCCTCCTGTCTGTATGCCTGCCATTTAGCAGAATACTATGCAAAGAGGGGGAATTTTCAGTAACGGCTTGTTTGTGAATTAAAAATAGTTTTCGGAGGCAAATAAGAAAAGTGCTATGTGCATGAATGTTTTTAACATGTGGAATCTCAATCATATATAATTGTAATGCACCAATAAATTATGAATCAAAACAAGTTCATCTTAGATAATTAATTCATTTATTACTCAATAAGATATTGATTACCATATGCTAGGTAATTGATAGTGAGCTGAGAGTTATGGGTATACTTGTCCTGCAGAAACAAAATGATTCTTGCTCTCACAAAACACAGCCTAGGTGAGAGGCAATCAGTATATAAAGAACACAGTTAAATGTGCAGTTGAACAAATCCTACCCACATTCTCAGGCTAGTCAAAGGTGGAGGATTAAGGAAAACTTTATTGAAAAACAACACTTCAGCTGATATATGAATTAAACGGCGAGGGGCAGAACACATTCAAGATAGGGGATACTGCATGTTCAAAGGCCCTGTGGCAGGTGTAGCTGGGTGGAATGACTCTAAGACCATCAGTAGGTGGGGCAGAGAGAGGAGCTGCAACCAGAAGGAGCAGGGTCAACAAACAGAGCTGGTGTGCCACGTTCAGCGGGCTGTTTTATCTATTCTTTTTAAAAATAATCCTTATCAGCTAAAGAGTTTTTAAGAAATTGTCAGCATCATCACATGTTAGCTTGTAGCTGCATTCTGGAAGCAGGTTTTTTTTTTTTTTTTGTGGTACTGGGGTTCCTGGATGCCCTTCTACCTCCGGGATACACTCCCATGGGCTACACTCCCAGACCTATTTTTTACTTTTTTTTTTATGTGGAAACAGGGTCTCTTAAGCCAGCAAGGCTGGCTCCTAACAAGCGGTCTCCGCCTCCCAAGCGCCCGGATTACAAGCTTGCGCCACCACGCCCGGCTGGATACAGTTTTAAGACTGGTTTTTAAGAGGTCAGGAGGGATTGAAGGAGGCCAACTTAAAGACGACAGTCCTGGGAAAAGGAAGGTAGTGTGGGGTGGGAGGAGGCGGCTGCAGGGAAGGGAAGAGGAAGACCTTGAAGATGCTCAGGTGGCAGAGTCCCTGGCTTGTGCCACCTCCTGAGCAGCCACACCAGGGACAACCTGATCTCCCCGCTCGGGCACCAGGGCACAGCTGTGCCCCCACACCTGTGGTGCTGTCACACCGGGCAGGTTTCCTCACTGGACAAAGGGCTGCTGATTGCAAGGTCACGTTTCTGTCTTTGGATGCCCATTTAATCTGCTACCCATTTTTCAAGGCCCACTGGGGGCACTTTCTCTCTGGGGAACATCTGTAGCCGTCACAGCTCTGGTCCCGAATGTTGGAGAACTTTGGTCTTCACTTCTCTGCTGCTCACCCCAGGCCTGTGAGCTGGAGCAGCATCTGCCTTAAGGGCACAGTCCCTGACTGGGCCTCCATTTCCTAATTTGTCAAATAAGAAGGAAGGGCCGGATACATTCTGAAGCCTGTCTAGCTCCACAGTTGGCTAGCTCATAGTTCTGATGAGCAATGTGCAATTTAAAGGACTCGTGTGTGTGGGGGGGTCCTGCATGCCTTTGTCCCAGTGTTAATCTGTGATGTGTGTGTGTGTGTGTGTGTGTGTGTGTGAGAGAGAGAGAGAGAGAGAGAGAGAGAGAGAGAGAGAGAGAGAGAGAGATTGATTGGGGAATTGAACATAGGGGTACTCTACCTCTGACTTACACTCCCAGTCCTATTTTATTTTTTGTGGTACTAGGGATTGAACCCAAGAGCCTTCTACCACGGAGGTACAATACCAACCCTACTTTATTTTTATTTTGAGACAGAGTCTCACTAAGTTGCCACACACTGGACTCTTATCTCAGCCTCCCATGTACCCAATGTTTATCGTTTTAAGGTGAGGAGTCCAGTTTAATTGTGGTTAGGATTTGAGACAGGTCCTCTCTGAGCAATGGATGATTTATTTTCTTTTGCTTTTTTTTTTTTTTTTTGCAGTACTGGGGATTGAACCTAGGGGCATTCTACCTTCAAGTTACCCCCAGCTCTATTTTTTATTCTTTATTTTGAAACAAGTCCTCGCTAAGTTGTGGAGGGCCTCAGTAAATTGTTAAAACTGGCTGTGAACCTGCCGTCCTCCTGTCTCAGACTCCCATGTTCTGGCATTACAGGCATGTGCCACCATAACTGACCACATTGGATGATTTGACTTGAATCTTGGCTTCAAAGCCAAGATTAGAATTAGGCAGCTTGAGAAAAGCTTCTCAGGCATAATCCATGTTCTTGTCCATCATCTACTTCTGTTGGGATATGGTGTGAGCTCAACTGGCATCAAGAAAGAGAGGTAAGTGGTAAAAAAAAAAAAAAGAGGTGAAGCCAGGCACAGTTGCACATGCCTGTAGTCCTAGTTTTGGGAGGCTGAGACAAAGATTTCAGATTTGAGGTCAGACTCAGCAACTTAGCAAAGGCCCTCAATAATTTAGCAGGAATCTGTTTAGAAATAAAAAGGGCAAAGGGGGTATCTCAGATATAGAATGCTCCTTGGTTCAATCCCCAGTACAAGAAGAAAAGAAGGAAGAGGAGGAAGAGGAGGAGGAGGAGGAGGAGGAGGAGGAGGAGGAGGGGAAGGAAAAAGGGGGAGAGGTGTAGGGGCAGGGTGGAGGACTGTAGCAATTGGTTTTACTAATTTTTTACTCAGGTCTGTAATGCATGTACACAGCAGATCACACAACACTACAGGAGACGTAAGCATGACAAAAGCATTTCTTTCTCTCGCCCCCTATTTCAATGATTTTGGCTTTCTTCTTGTGTTTGCTATTATATTTCTAAATACAGTGCTGATATTGCTGCTTATCAGAGTCACACTTAATTTGTTGAAGCAGCTTTTATGAAGTTAGGACTAACCCCCTCCCACCCCCCCCCATCTCTGCCCTCTCTGAGGCTGGACATTCCAACTCAGTTAATCTCATTTAATCTCATTTCTATTGCAGCCTGATTATAGTCTCCATGCTCCTCCACCTCTGCTAGTGTGTCTAGGAGTCAGGACATGGACCCTGGAACCAGTAGGTAGGGCCCTGCCTAGGAGAGGCTACAATGGAGGCAAATATATCCTCTGTTTCCTTCTTCTCTTAGACTCATGTTTCTACATGAGAATTGTTCCTATATGAAGAATTGGGGTCTGGCACCTTTTTCTAGAATATCTATTACATGGATTAATGTATTAAGAGCTAGGGAATATCGTTTCTTTCTGCCAGGTTGTTAGGGTGGGCTGATATTATGTATGCTCTGTTGACTGTCCAGGCTTCTTACAAAACATGACCAGAGGTTATGGGCTGGATCAATCGCACTTTGGGTTTTCTGGAGAACTGCTCCATTTCTGGGCTTAGGCAGCCGTGTTCCAGCTGCTGAGAGCATGCTGACATGTATCTAGGCATGAAGAAAATCAGAGGGTGAGAAATGACATGGGTCATAATTCTGAGCAGAATGGGAAGTAAAGAGAGGGCATAACATTCTTTGGACATTATGCTTCTGGAAAGTTGGAAAAGATACTCCTGCTTGTCTCGCTAAGTAAAGCTAAACACCCTAGATGTTATATAGAAAACAACCAGTAAGACTCTAAAATAACAGAGAGAGAAGGCATACTGCTGGAACCTCAGGACTGGAGAGACAACACGTGGAGAATTTTGTGGTTTTCAGTTTTACCTTACATATCTCAAGACTTGTGGAAATCAAAATAGACATAAAAAATAAAACCACAGTTTTAAGGCATAACACATAACAATGGTCTAAATATACCACTTAAAAGATGAGACTGGCAGAGCAGAGACTAAACACCCTTCCAAGTATTTCATGGTCAAAGAAGTAGACTCAAAAGTAAAATGACACTGAACTAAAAGAATGAACCACAACATACTAAGAATTGTGAAATGAGCTAAGGCAGCACTGAATGGGAGACGCATAGGCAAAACTGAATAATTCATGAGCTAATGTTGAGATCCTAGAAAAATAAAAACAAAATGAATCACAGCCAAGCAGGAGGCAGGAGGTGACAGAGATGGAACAGTGGCAGTGGCAAGTGCTGGCCCGGCTGCCCTCACGTCGGAGAAATGTGAACGACAGTGACACTCTTGAAAGCAGTTTGGCCATTTAGTAGAACACTAAACATGAAAATACCATGCATCTAGGTAATGGAGCTCCTGGGAATTTAGCTCAGAGAAATGAAGGCTGATACTCAGACAAAAACCTGGACATGAATTTTTATTTATGTTGATTTACTCATAATAGCCCCAAACTAAAAATGGCCCTATTTTCATTCAATGAGTCAATGATTAAACAAATGATGGTAGTCCATATCATGGAATACTAGTCAGTGATAAGACGCATTATGCTGACACATACAACAACATAGATGAACCTGCTCCAAATTAAAACACCCCTGTTCTATAATGTTGTGGACCATGCAATTCTATTAATGTAACATTCTTTTTTTAAATTTTTTTATTGGTGCACTGTATTCATACATCATATTGGGATAAGAAAACTTTTGTAGACATACATGCACACATCGCCCAGTTAGCCCCCACAGTTTGGTAATCCATTCATCTGTTGATGGACATCTTGGCTGGTTCCATAGTTTGGCTATGGTGAATTGTGCAGCTATGAACATAGATACACATGCATTAGTTTGGTAGTTTAGTTTCCTTTCTTTTGGGTAGATATCCAGAAGTGGTATTGCTGGATCAAATGGTAGATTTGTTTCCATTCTTCTGAGGATTCTCCATACTGTTTTCCAAAGTGGTTGCACTAATTTGCCATCCCACTTCTCCACATCCTTGCCAACATTTGTTGTTGTTTGTGTTTTGAATGATTGTCATTCTAGTTGGAGTTAGGTGAAATCTCAGGGTAGCTTTGATTTGCATCTCTCTGATTGCCAATGATGTTGAGCATTTTTTATGCATTTATTGGCCATTTGAATTTCTTCTTTTTTATGTTTTTAAGTTTTTTATTGGTGCACTGTATTCATATATCATAATTGGATAAAAATAATACTTTTGTAGACATACATGCACACATCGCCCAGTTAGCCCCTACCCGATCCCCACCCCGTTCCCTCCCCATCCCTCCTTCCCATGCTTGGCTTAGTGGTTGACATCTAGTATTATAGCAATTTATCCAATATTAACGATTATAATCTCATATAACTGTTTCATTTGTCTGATATCAAGCTTTTGATGACTTAAAGATAACATTTCAATATTTCTTTTTGCTTTCTTTCTTACCAGAGAATATTTTTTCTTTTTTCTTTTTTTTTAAGTGAACCTATTATACACTTATTTATTTTTTCAGAAAAAAATCTATCCTAATATGGAATATGGACTCTAGATACCAAAACAATCTCAAAAAAGAACAAAGCTAGAAGATGTATATTTTCTGATTTCAAACCATATAAAGCTACAATAATTGAAACAGTGTAGTACTGCTATAAAGGCAGATATATAAACCATTGGAGTTAAATAAAAGCCTAGAGATAAATTCTTCCATATATTGTCAAGTTATTTTTGACAAGGTTTCCACGAACATTTGGTGGAGGATATAATAATCTTTTAACTAAATATTTTTGAAAAATAATAATAACATGAAAAAAATAAAATTGGACCCTTACCTAACACCATATACAAGTATTTAACACAAAATAGATAAAAGACCTAAACATAAATCTTAAGACTATAAACTTTTAGAAGAAAATATGGGTCATAAAACCTCACAACACTGAAATGGCAGTGATTTCTTGGATATGATTTTAATGGTACAGGCAACAGAAGGGTAAACAAACTCCCTAAAAAAATAAAAAAATATTGTATATCCAAAGACAATGTAAATATGGTTAAAAGTTACTGATAGAATGGAATAAAATATTTCCAAATGCTATATCTGAAGGTATATTAATATTTCTACTAGAAATCCTGAAAATTAGCAACAATAAAAGCAAACAATACAATTTCGAAATAGGTATAAGACTAACATAAATAATGAATCTCCAAAGATAACCAAACTTAGTTGTCTGTTGGATGGAAAATCTTGTTTTTCTGGTTCTGGTGTGTGTTACCTATTTCTTCTTTGTAGTTAATCTCTTTGAGTATTTTCTCTAGCGCTGGTTTTGAAGACATAAATTCCTTCAGTTTCTGTTTGTCATGGAAGCTTCTTATTTCTCCATCTAATTTGATAGAAAGTTTTGCTGGATAGGAAATTTTTGGCTGGAAGTTGTTTTCTTTCAGAGTTTGGAATATGTTACTCCAAGCCCTTCTGGCTCTCATGACTTGGTTTGGGAAGTCTGGAGTGATTCTAATTGGTTTGCCTCTGAATGTCACTTGGCCCTTTGTTTTTGTTGCCTTTAAGATTCTCTGCTTGGCTTCCACATTGGTCATTTTGACAATCATGTGGCGTGGGGATCCTCTTCTCCAATCCTGTCTAAAGGGAGTTCTATAAGTTTCCTGGACCTGTGTATCAACCTCTTGCTCTATGTTTGGAAAATTTTCTGCTAATACTTCCTTGAAGAGATTGTTGATCCCTTTGGTTTCACCTTCTTTTCCCTCCCCTATTTCAATTATTCTTAAGTTAGCTCTCTTAAAATGGACCCATATTTCTTCAATGTCTGATTCCTGCTGTTGGATTTTTTTTTATAAATTAGAAACTATGCGTTTATTTTTGGAATGATCATCTTCTAAGAGCAAGATTCTATTCTCCATGTGGTCTAATAGTTTGTTTATACTTTGAATTGAGGCCTTTACTTTATTGATTGCATCCTTTATCTCTTTTTGGCTCTCTCTGAATTCTTTTTGAAACACCTCTATTATTTCTACAGTTATTTTCCTGATTTGATCTTCTAGAAATTTCTTATTTTCTGTTTTATCGGGTTCTGATGTTGTGGGGTTGTGGGCATTCATTGCTCCATTGTTATTCCTCTTTCCCATGATTTCAGAAGTTTGTGCCTTCTCTGGGTTCTTCCCTTGGGTCACTGCGACTTCACTTAAGGTTTTCTGGATCTCAAGTCTGTGGTATCTCAGTCACCAATACTCCTTAACTGGGTAGTTTCACAACTTTTTAGAGCCAGGGAGTCAATCAAGGCTGCTTAGGACATGGGTGGTGCCAGGTTGGGCGTTCTCCTGTGGGGAGTTGTGACTAGGATGTAATATATCTGCCACTGCCACTCCCCACTGGGTCAAGTTCCTGGGAGTACAGTACTGGGATTTTTCCTCTAGGGGCTGCAATTTGACTCACTGTTGTTGAGTGCTTTGATGGAGCTGTAGTGGACGTGGTGAATTTGCTGCTGCCGCCGCCGGTGACAATATAATACCGCTGCTATGCCCTCGGCCGTGAGGCTGGTGTATTTCTTCTCTGTTTTTGAGCCACACTCTAATTCCCTGCAGGGTGTGCTGAGCCCAGCCCCTGGGAGCTTTAGATGCTCCCTGCACCGAAAAATCTGCTGAGTTCCACCTGGTTGATCCGCAGCCGCTCACCTCGGCTCACTGTCTGCCACTCATCTCTGGAGCCTGGTGGGCTGTTGAGTGTGTTGGTCTGGTGCCATCCGGTGAGCTCGCTGCTGCCGTTGGCAGTATGGTGCTGCTGTTGGTTCCTCGGCCGTGAGGCTGGCGCATCTCCTTTCTGGATCTGAGCTCTGTTCTGAGTCCCCCTCTTCTCTGGAGCCTGGTCCTGCGAAGATGGCACCCGCGCGGCTCCGCGCCATGGCTCCGGCCGCAGCACTGCGGTCTGGTTTCTCTCTGGTGTCTCGTTTTTCCAGCCCTCTTTTCCTCTGTCCCTTGTATTGACATTTTTTGTTTCTCTGCTGATGGTGTTATCTGGCTATGAAAGGCGCTGATTTTGTGGTAATAGAGATTGGTTGTAATAATAATAATAGAGATTGGTAATAGAGATTAGCAGGGCTCATAAGCCCCACTTTTCTCTGTCGCCATCTTCCCGGAAGTCCCCCCCCCCCATTTAATGTAACATTCTTAAAAGAACAAATGGAACCTAAGGACAAATTTGTTGTTGCCAAGGATTAAAGAGGGGCCAGTGTAAGCATGTGAGGAAGATGGGCATAGTTATAAAAGCTCTCCCTGAGGGATCTTGGGAAATATGACAGTGCTCTGTACCTTGGCTGTATCATGTCAATGCCTTGGTTGTAAGATTGTATCACTGGGGAAAATCTAGAAAGATAGACTGAATTTTTCTGTTATTGATTAACACTCTATGTAAATATGTAATTATTAATCAATGTTTTCAACTAAAATCCTATTGCTATGAATTTCAGAACATAATTAGATTTTGGAGATTGATTTATTTATATTTTGTTTCAGGTTACTCTGGAAAGTTGCTAATAAGAGATTTTTATATTTGGATTTGGAGCATTTACCCATATGTCATTGACATTTTATGACTGAACTGTCTTTAATGTCCTTATAAACCTTTGATGATCTATATTGGACAGTGTGGCTGGACATCATTTGGACTAGGAAATAGAGGAGCAAGTCCATTTTCTACCTCGGGTAGAGACTAGCTTTGAAGTTCACCTGTACTTTGGAGATGTCTGGGGACAAGGTCCGCACTATCCACTGTTAGGTCAAATGCTAAGAGGAACCAGGATAGAGAAGGATCTGGAGCGAAAGTTAATAGTTCTATCTGTAAGCAGGTGGGCTGAGACCAGAATGTCAGCCCTGAAGGGCAGGGTGGGTATACTGTTTACAGGAGAGGGGTCAGTAGAGCTCAGGAAGCTGGGTTTATGAAATCTGAGGCATCAGTTCCAGTGGAACCAGGTGAGGTCAGACAGTGATACTGAGTGAGGTCAGCTTCTGAAACCAGGTAAGATCAACTTGTCTTGGCCGTTAAGTTATCTTTAGCACAACAGCTCCAGCACAGTAACAGATAAGAAAACAGCAGAGGAAAACTGCTGCAGGGTAGCAAGTTGCTGCAACCAGTTCCTGTGACTGGGCTTTACTGTGATTAGGCTACATTGCCCCAATCCACCAACAACCTTAGCAGGAGTCTGCAAGAAGAATAGCCTCTCTTTACTTTATTTTATTTATTTTAAATTTTACTTTGGTGCATTGTAATCATACATCTTAATGGAGTATAAGATGGTATAGGCATCACTGGGCATGGTGGTGCACACTTGTAATTCCTGCGCTTGGGAAGCAGAGACAGGAGGTTCATGCAGGTTCGAAGCTAGCCACTCTGGCTTAAGAGACCCTGTTTCTGAATTTTAAAAAAGTATAAAATAAGTCTGGGAGTGTATCCCAAAGGTAGAGGGAACCCCAGTACCACACACACACACAAAAAGATGATATAGGCATACATGCACACATCATTCAATTAGCCCTTACCCAATTCCCACCCCATTACCTTCCCCTCCTCTTTTTCATGTTTGGCTTAGTGATTGATTTTGATATGTTTGTTAATGTACATAATTTTCCTCTTTCCCCTTTTATCCCCTCAGTTAGGTTGCCTTATTTTCTTATCTATGGTATCTCCTTCTTCATCTAGAGTTCCTCCTATGACCCATTTTCTCCCTAGTTTTTGCATATTAGGGAGAGTATCCAATTTCTTATTTTTTTGTGACTGACTAATCTCACTTAGCATAATGTTTTCTAGTTCCATCCATTTTCTTGTAAATGATGTAATTGTGTTTTTTTATGGCTGAGTAAAATTCCATTGTGTACATATCACATATTTTTGTAATCTATTCATCTGTGATGGACATCTTGGCTGGTTCTATAGCTTGGCAATTGTGAATTGTGCAGCTATGAACATAGATATGCATACATTAGTTTGGTAGTTTGGCTTCCTTACTTTTGGGTAGATACCCAGAAGTGCTATTGCTGGATCATATGGTAAGTTCATTTTCATTCTTCTGAGGATCCTCCATACAGTTTTGCAAAGTGGTTGCACTAATTTGCAATCCCATCAACAATGTATTAGAGTTCCCACTTCTCCACATCCTTGCTAGCAGTTGTTGTTGTTTGTGTTTTGAATGATTGCCATTCTAGTTGGAGTCAACATCTCATTCTACTTCTGAGATATACTCCAACCCTATTTTTTTATTCTTTATTTTGAAATAAGATCTCACTGAGTTGCAAAGGGCCTCACTAAGTTCCTGAGGCTGGCCATGAACCATGATCCTCCTGTCTCAGCCTACTAAATGCTGCGTGGTGGCTTAGGATAGTTTTGATTTGAATCTCTGATTGATAATGATGTTAAGCATTTTTTATGCATGTATTGGCCATTTGAATTTCTTCTTTTGTGAACTGTGTATTTAGTTCACTTGCCCATTTTTTGATTGGGTTATTTGTTTTCTTAGTGCTGAGTTTCTTGAGTTCTCTGTATATTCTAGATATTTCTAGATATTAGTCCTCTATTGGAGGAATAGGTGGCAAAAATCTTCTCTCATTCTGTTGGCTCTCAGTTGAGGCTCTTGATAGTTTCCTTTGCTATACAGAAGCTCTTCAGTTTAATGCAACCCCACATATTGATCTGCTTTTTAGTTTCTTGTGTCTTTGGGGTCTTGTTGAGAAAGTTTTTACCTGTGCCTATGTGTTGTAGTGTTGGACCTATGCTCTCTTCAAGGAGCCTTAAGGTCTCTGGTCTAATTTCCAAGTCTGACCCTTCTCTAATTGACTCTTGTGCAGGGTATGAAAGTGGGGTTTATTTCCATTTTTCTGTATATGGTTAACCACTTTTGCCAACACCATTTGTTGAATAGGCTATGTTTTTTGCAGTGTTTTCTAATGTTTTTGGCCCCTTTGTCAAAAATCAATAGGCTGTAAGTGTGCAGATTTGTTTCTAAGTCTTCTATTCTGCTCCATCGGTCTATGTATCTGTTTTTGTTCCAGTACCATGTTGTTTTTATTATTATGCTTTGTAGTATAGTTTGAAGTCAGGTATTGTGATTCCTCCTGCATGGTTTGTGTTGCTGAGAACTACTTTGGCTATTCTGTTTTGTTTTTGTGTGTGTGTGTGTGTGTGTGTGTGTGTGTGTGTGTTCCAAATGATTTAAGGACTGATTTTTCTATGTTCGTAAGGACATAGAAAATTTAGTTTAATGGGTATTGCATTAAATCTGTAGTTCGCTTTTGGATGTATAGCCAATTTAATATAATTTATTCTGCCTATTCATGAACATCTAAGGTATTCTGTGATTTATTTATTCAATGTTAGATAATTTTCTTTGCAGAGGTCTTTTACCTCCTTGGTTAAGTTTATTCCTAAGTATTTTATTTTCTGTGAAAGTATTTTTTGGATTTCTTTCTCAGTGGATTTATGATTGGTATACAGAAAAGCTTCCAATTTCTTAAGATTGATTTTGTATCCAGACACCATGCTGAATTTGTTGATCAGTTCTTTGAGCCTTTTGTTTGAGTTTGTTGGGTCTTCTAAGTATAGTATTATGTTATCTGCAAATAGTGCAAGTATGAATTCTTCTTTTCCTATTTGTACTTTTTTGATTTATTTTTCTTGCCTTATTGTTCTGACTAGAGTCTCAAGTACTATATTGAAAAGAAGTGGTGATAATGGACATCCTTGTCTTGTCCCTGTTTTTAGAGGGAATTCTTGCCGGTTTTCCCCATTTAATATGATGTTGGATGTGGGTCTATTGTAGAATGCCTTTATGATGTTGAGATATATTCCTTCTATTCCAATTCTCTGCAATGCTTTTAGCATAAATAGATGTTGGATTTTGTTAAATGCTTTTTCATCATCTATTGAAATGATCATGTGATTTTTGTCTTTGGTTCTGTTTATATGATGAATTACATGGATTCATTTTCATGTGTTGAACCAGCCTTGCATCCATGGGATGAACCCTACTTGGTCATGGTGTACAATTTTCTTGACATGTTTTTGAATGCCTGTTTCTAGTATTTTGTTTAGCAGTTTTGCATCCAAGTTCATCAAAGATATAGGCTTGTAGTTTTCTTTCCTTGAGATGTCTTTATTTGGTTTTGGTATTAATATGATGTTGGCTTCATAGAATGTATTTGGGAGAGTCCCGTTTCTATTTCATGAAATAGATCTAAGAGTACTAGAATTAGCTCTTCTACAAAGCCTTTATAAAATTCACTTGGGAAACCATCTGGTCCTGGGCTTTTCTTTGATGGTAGGTTCTTTATTCTATTTCAATCTCTTTGATTGTTATTGGCTGATTCAAATTTTCTATATTTTCTTGGTTCAATTTAGGAAGGTTATATGTATCTCGAAAACTGCCAATTTCTTCTAAGTTTTCCATTTGTTAGAGGGCAGTGTTTCAAAGTAGTTTCTGATACTCCTGTGGACTTCCACACTTTTGATGGTAAATATCCTTTTTCATCTCTAAGTTTAATAATTTGGATTGATTCTTTTTTTTGTTAGGTTGGCTAGTGGTTTATCTATCTTGTTTATTTCTTCAAGAAATAAGCTCCTAGTTTTGTTATTTTCTGTATTGTTCTTTTATTTTCTACTTCATTGATTTCTGCTCTGATTTTAATTATTTCCTGTCTTCTGCCAGCTTTGGGATTAGACTGTTCCTGTTTTTCCAGGACTTTGAAGTGTGTTATTAGGTTTTTTTATTTGGTGATTTTCTGTTCTTCTATGTCCCAGAGGTTTTAATATGTTGTATCTCTATTTTTGTTTGTTTCTAGAAATTTCTGAATTTCACCCTTTATTTCTTCTATGACCTATTCTTCATTCAGCATTGTGGTGTTCAGTCTGGGTCTGATATTTATGTGGTTTCTCTGGGTCTTTTTATAGTCAATTTCTAGTTTCATTCTATTATGTCTGAAAATATCATCCCCTAAGACTCCGACCCGCAGGGGCTTAGAGAACGACACAGACACCTCTTCAGCTGAAACATGAATTCTTCTTTAACGGATCCTTAATATGTCTTTTCTTCTTCCCAATATGTCTGAATATATCTCTCAATGTGTACAACAAGCACAATATATATCAGCATCATAATCCCTCCCTCTATTCCCTACCAACCCTAAGCTTTCCACAGCTAGGGCATGCACATTTCTGACTCTCTCATAGGCAGGCTGGTGGTAGCACGAGATGCTGCGTCACTGATCATTCTGCAGGCACATAGCATGGCACACTGCGCATGCTCAAGGAGACGTCCATCTTGTGAGTCTCATGACTTGGCTGCAAGCCTAGGCACCATCTTGAGTCCACACTGGCAACAAGCCTGGGTGCCATCTCGGTCCAGCCAAGTGGGCCCCAACATCTCCCCCTTTTTGTTTTATTAAAATAAGGCTCGGGATCGTGCCTGTCTTAGGTTGTCGACCCTCAAGGATCATTCTTACCCGTCATTGGGAGAACAATAGCATGATTGTTTCCCTGTCTTAGGTTGATATGATCCCAGGGACGATCTTACCCGTCATTGACTACCGATCCAGCATATTGAGCCAAACCTGAGGAGATGAGCCAACATCAAGGGCTGCCATTGCTTGCACCAATATGCGCTGTTGTTGCAGTGTTTGTTGTCGAATTCTCCTGATATATCCAACCAGAAAACAGCATGCTACCACCAGCAAGAATGCCCAGAATGCCATGCCACCCCAATCTTTTAAGAAACCCAATGTTCCATGTATCAAGTCCATCCATTGTTGTACTGTGGCGACTTCTACGTGGGTAGAATTAATTGCAACGATGGACGCTCGAAGCTCAATCATGGTGTGTTCAAATTCACGGCTCCAAGTCCCTAGAAGCATCTTGCTTAATTGATGAGACAAATTGCCTGCATGGGAGAAATTTTGATACTGCACATACATTATACATAATCCAGATAATTTATGAATACATGGTACCATGGCCATTTGCCCCAGAATGTCAACCTGTTCTTGTAACAGGTCTACTCTTTGATTTACCATTAATATGCCAGCTTTAAGTTGTCCATTTATTTGAGCTTGCTGAGCCATGGCAGTAGCCGCATGTGAGGATAGGGCATTCATAGTGGCTGCAGTATTTATAGACGTTGCCAAAGCGGCAGCAGCTGTAACTGCCACGGCCACAGAGGCCACAACCACAGCAATAAGGGCAGAAATTCCAAAATCTCTCTTTTCGCGTTTCAGCAAAACTGGAAGGGAATTCACATCCACTCTTATTGGCCAAGGGACTGCTATAGGCAGTCACATTACTACTGCCCAAGGGTGCATAGAAGCATTCCAGTAGAAAGTTAGAAAACAGGTATCAACCAAGGAACTATTAGAAACAAGCCAAAAAAATGGAGTAATTTACACAAACAGGAGTGGGTCCAAACGGGAATCGTAGTCCCATTGAACAATTTACTTTGACGCTATCCTCAAAAGTATTGGAAAAATTCTGAGAATAGCTGCAGTTTTTTACAGTTCCCCCTAATATCATAGACATAGCTGTTATATCAGTACAGCCTCCTGCTATCCCACAGAGAAGCCAAATATTAAAGGGGTTGGGCGGCTTATACTGTATGAGATTTTGATATGTATAATTATATCCTGCCCAAGTATGATTGCGCATAGTAGATATGCCTGGAGAAAAACTTAAATCATAGCCTGAAGAGGCCCAGACTACCTTGGAGTCTTGGCAGTCAGTCCATTTAAATGGCCAGCTATGTGAGCTATAACATTTTGGAGCCCACCGCGGCTGCAAAGGAGCTGTTTTATTTTCAGGATGTCCATATCTAAAAAATGCTAAAGGAGCATATCCTTCTAAAACAGTAACATTTCCTATGGGACTGGAATCATTAAATGGCTGAAATTTTCCCATAGTCTGATTATATAACTGCACACATGGATTAGAACTATCATAGGTATCATTCAAAAATTCATTAGCATAAAAACATAAACTGCCATTTAAAGTTATATTAAAAAATGCATAAGGCCTAATTTCTTCATCAAAGGGAATCCAGGGCAAATTTAAGGAACTATTGGTCGTAAAGAACCAAGGAAAAATGGTGGCAGTGGTGGACACAGGTAAAGGAAGAGGGAAAGCAGAAATAATTCCCCAAAGATCTTTTTCACCCATTCCAATGTGAAACATTACCAACAGAGTTAGCCATATCCATTTGACGCTTGGCATCTTCCATTGGTTCCTGTACATGGCGCACCAATCTTTCAGGAACCCAAATCGGCGAGTCTTTGTCCTGTGGGAAAAGACACACCGACCCTCGAGCCCACGTTAGCACTGGATCCGGACCATTCCATGCTCCTGTAAGGATATCTTTCCACATTGCTTGCCATGCATAGTGCTCATGAGGCCTGTAATGTCTTTCTGCTGCCGTTCGTCCATTGGCATCCAGCGTTAAAAAATTTAGAATAAATAATATAAGATTTAGTTTATCTTTTGGTGTGCTCCATTGAGCCCCTATTCCCCCTTTTTGTTTTATTAAAGCAGATTTAATAGTGGCATGGGCTCGTTCTACTATGCCTTGGCCCTGTGGATTATATGGTAATCCATGATTTAATTGTATAGCCATTTGGGCACAAAAATGTGAAAATCTTTGAGAAACATAAGCAGGTCCATTATCAGTTTTAATTTGGTGAGGGATGCCCCAGGCAGCAAAAGCCTGCAGACAATGGGAAATTATATGTTGGGCCTTTTCTCCAGTATGAGCAGAGGCAAAGATGACTCCAGAACATGTATCCACGGAAACATGTACATATTTAAGAGAGCCAAATTCAAGAACATGCGTGACATCCATTTGCCATAGGTGAAGAGGTCGCAAACCTCGAGGATTTACTCCTGTAGTAAGCTGTGGCAGTAATGTCAAACAATTTTTGCATTGCAATACAATGCGTCGAGCTTGTTCTTTAGTGATTTTAAATTTTAGTCTCAGCGTTTGGGAGTTTACATGAAATTTATTGTGAAATTCTTGAGCCTGTAACACTTTGTCTTCATTTGAAAAAATAAGTACAGTTAGGGTATGAAAATCTGCAATAGCATTGCCTTCAGCAAGTGGTCCGGGAAGTCCTGAATGAGCTCGTATGTGGGTTGCATAGAAGGAACATTTTCGGTTCCAAATATATTGTTGTAACTTAGCCAATAATAAAATAATAGTAGATTGTTCCTTAATATGTCCTACACATTCAAGGCTATTAAGTGCCTGTACCACATATAAGCTATCTGAAATTAAATTGAATGGAGTGGAATCATAGAGCATAAATACTTGAATCACTGTCAAAATCTCTACTGCCTGTGCTGATGAATGGGGAAAAAGAAAAATTTGTGGATCTGAGCCTTCTTTGAATATCACTCCCATACCTCCTTTGGATCCATCTGGAAAAATATTTGGCACTCCAGCAATCGGTGCAGATCGAGTGATTTTAGGAAAAATAATAGGATGAGCCAAAACAAACTTGAGCTATGGATGTTGTGGATAATGATTATCGAATTGTCCTGTGGCCATTACATGGACAATGGCCCAGTCAGAATTGGTGGCAGCTAGAGTGGCAAGCTGTTCTTTAGTATATGGAGTGATGATAAGATCAGGCTGCATCCCAAATGCAGTCAGAGTTGCCTTTAGTGCCTTAATAATTATTTTTGCAACCCAGGCTGGATACCATGGCAACACTTTTTTGGGAGAATGAGGGAGGTGTACCCACATTATGGGACCCTCTTGCCACAACACTCCAGTGGGTGTGAGATCTGTGGTAAGAATGCATAACAACAATTTTTTCTGATAGTCTTAAGATAGGCTCCACCAGACAGTACAGCCCTGCACAAATTCATCCAATCATTTGGAGTCATAGAGTATCTTTCAAAGAATTCTACCAGTGACAAGGTAAATGAAGCCTGCACTCCATATGTGGATACAGCTTCTTTTAATCTTTGAACAATCTTCCAATCTAATGGCTCATGATACCTTTGCTGATTCTGGTCAAGAAACACAGGAAATGCTCCTGGCGTAGGCAAAATCTCTGCCCACGGACTAGCCTCAGGTGTCTTCCGCCTATCAGACTTTCCTTTCTCAGTAAGATATGGCAGTGGACTAGGGGAGGGAGGAGGAGGAGCGGAAGGTTCAGGATGTTTCTTTTTTCTGTTATAAGACATTTGGAATCTGCGCCAAGATTCTAACAAAGCTTCTTCCTCCTTATCTCTTTCTGGTGGAACAGGCCATATCTCTTGTTCCTCCTCGGAGGAGTCGGAGGAGTCACTTTCAGAGGACTCCTCGTTCCTCTGAGAGTCTATCTGTTGACCTTGCCCTGAAATCTCTTCTTTTGCTTCCTCTAAAGCATTAGAGCCTTCAGCCAGAACTTGATGATACCACCCTGTTTTGTCTGTCAGGCATGATTTAATTAAACTCCAAACAGCCAATGTCCCAGGTGGGAGAGCCCCTTTGGCATCGGCCTTAAGAAGATCCTGACCAAGATGTTTCCACTGAGGAGCGTTAACATATCCTTCCTCTAAAAACCACGGAGCTACAGTTTTAACGGTGCTAAGAAAATTTTCTATAGTGGCTGCTTTCACTTTCACTCCTCCCTTAGACAGAATGTTACAAAGAGCCTCTTTGATCTTCATGGTAGCAACCTTAGACCCCATGATAAGTTTTACTTCGTCGCAAATTCCTGCGAACCTATCGTCGCAAATTCCTGGGAACCTTTACAGCGCTGTCCCTCGCTTATCCGCGAGCCTTATCTTATTTTGTCGCTTACCTGCGAATTTTTTGCTACGTTGTTTCTCCCGGGTTTTGGCACCACTTATCGTCCCCTAAGACTTCGACCCGCAGGGGCTTAGAGAACGACACAGACACCTCTTCAGCTGAAACATGAATTCTTCTTTAATGGATCCTTAATATGTCTCTTCTTCTTCCCAATATGTCTGAATATATCTCTCAATGCGTACAACAAGCACAATATATATCAGCATCATAATCCCTCCCTCTATTCCCTACCAACCCTAAGCTTTCCACAGCTAGGGAATGCACATTTCTGACTCTCTCATAGGCAGGCTGGTGGTAGCACGAGGGGCTGCATCACTGATCATTCTGCAGGCATGTAGCATGGCACACTGCGCATGCTCAAGGAGACGTCCATCTTGTGAGTCTCATGACTTGGCTGCAAGCCTAGGCACCATCTTGAGTCCACGCTGGCAACAAGCCTGGGTGCCATCTCGGTCCAGCCGAGTGGGCCCCGACATGAAAAGACACAGGAAAGTATGTCATATTTTTAATATTTGCTAGTGCTCATTTTGTGGTCCAGGATGTGATCTATTTTGGAGAAGGTTTCATGAGCAGTTGAGAAAAATGTAAACTCTGCTTTAGTTGGGTGGGCTATTCCATACGTGTCTAATAGGTCCATTTGGTTGATGGTATTCTTTAGGTCTGAGGCAACTTACTGACCTTTTGTGTAGAAGATTGGTCTAATGGTGTGAAATGGGTGTTGAAGTCTCCCCGTATTATTGTATTGGGACTTATGTGTGACTTAATGTCATAAAGAGTTTCTTTTATTAAAGTAGCTGCACCTATGTTTGGGGCATAGATGTTGATTATTGTTATTTCCTCTTGCTGGACTATTCCTTTTACCAGTAAAATGTGACCTTCTTTGTCTCATCCAATAAGTTTGGGTTTGAAGTCTAACTTGTCTGATATGATAGTTGCTACTCCTGCTTGTCTTCGAGTACCATTAGCATGGATTACCTTGCTCCAGCCCTTTACCTTGAGTTTGTTCCTATCTTGTAAGGTGTGTTTCTTGCAGGCAGCAGATAGATAGATTTTTGTTTTTAATCTATTTTGCCACCTTATATCTTTTTACTTGGGAGTTGAGGCCATTTATGTTCAGTGTGATTATTGAGAGATGGTTTTTAATTCCTAAAATATTAAAATTTAACTTCTGTTTGATGTAATGTTTGTTTTTCTTTGCTTAGTTTTTATCTGGGTGAAAATTCTTGTTTCTCTGGTTCTGGTCTTTGCAGTTAATCTTTTTGAGTACTTTCTGTTTATCATGGAAGATTTTTATTTCCCTACCTAATTTGAGAGATAATTTTGTTGGGTAGAAATTTTTGGCTGCAAGTTGTCACCCACCACACTTTCCACTGATGTGGAGTCTCAGTCTCTCTCTGTCTCTGTAGGTTTTGGATGCCTCTGAGACCAAACTCAAGGTAAGAGTCTCTGATCTCCACAGCTAGGGCTTGGCTGGTCTGACTTCTCCTCGTTCGCCATGATTGAGTGGTTTGTGGTGAACCTAGAGGGTGTACTAGTTGAATCTAGTATTAAGCATAGGTTTCCCCCCATACTTTCTACTGATGCAGAGTCTGCATCTGTCTGATCCTCTGTTATGTCCAACAACTGACTCCACCCCCACCTTCGCCAGGTTGAACCGCAAAGTCTCAGACCCAGGGAGTTAATAATGGCTGTGTGAGTCTGTGGGGGCACCACAGTGGGCATTCTCCCATGGGGACAGCAGGCTTACTAACAGTGTTGTTGAGTACACACTGGATCTCTGGAGGGCATGGTGAGCTCAGGCGCCACTGCTGCAAGTTGTAGCCAGTGTTTGTGCTGGAGGAAATTATGGCTTGTAATTTTGATGATCTGCAGCTGGTTACTTCCAGTCCTTGGTAGTTTTCCTCTTTGTCTTTGGAGTCAGATGCAGTGGGGCAAGAGGGTGCTGCTGTGGCACCCGCAGCCACAAAGTGGCATTTTTTTTCTCCTCTCTGAATGGTATTTTTTCTTCTGGCTTTTACTTATTTTTGTCTTTTTATAGTTATGGTGTTTTCTGGCTTTTGTAATAATGCTGTTTTTAAGGCAGTGAAGATCAGGTGTCAACAGGACTGGTATGTGCTGCTTCCCTTGGTTGCCATCTTCCTGGAAATCCAAAGAATGGCCTTTTATGCTACAATCAGAAGTGCCTGGAGGCCAGGTGTGGTGACGCATGCTTGTAATCCCCATGCTTGGGAGGCAGAGACAGGAGGATCACACAGGTTTGAAGCCAGCCTCGCTGGCCTAAGAGACCCTGTTTCCAAACAAAATATAAAATAGGTTTGGGAGTGTATCCTAGAGGTAGAAGGTCTCCATCCCCAATACCATCAAAAAAAAGTGCCTGGAGAAGATCTGAGGTTGGAGGCCTGCCTGGGCAATTTAGCACCCTGTCTCAAAATAAAAAATAAAATAGTCTTGGGAGGGTGTATCTGGCAGGTAGAATGCTTCTGGGTTCAACTCCCAGGACCACAAAACAAACAAATAAAAAAAAAAAAACAGAACTGCCTGGAAAGCCACATGCCTGATGAATGGGAGACTTGATGATCACCCGCATATGCTAAGGAATAAAAACTGGCCATCATCCAGGAGGGCTGGGGAGTTTGATGGAGCAGAACCCTTTAGGTGCAGAAGGTGTTGTTTGGGTTTGAGAGAAGCAACTAAATGTGATAGGTTCAGTCTTTTCTCTCTGCTTTACTGTCTGCTTCCTTGCTAAATGGACTCTACCAGAAGGTCCTCTTGGACAGCCTATAGTGGGCATGAGAGCAGAAGAAAACCCCAATCACATTCTCTTTTCCTTCTCTGACCCCTTTTGGCTTGTTCCGAATTTAGGTGGGAGCAAAAGGGGCGGGGTTGTGGGTTGATCTTCTGAAAATCCAGCTGCTGTTAGTCAACAGCCAACTGGTGCCCACTCTGTGCTGACCATCATGCTGGGTAATAGGAGCCAGCTCTATATGTGGTACCATGAGCACTGGAAGTGCTTGGGTGAGAATTTTTCTAAGATCAAACACATGAACTCCAACTGTTCAAGCATCAAAATGCTTACTTTACATGTTCTTAAAAAATTTGTCAGACACTTCACTTAAGAAGAAATTCAAATGGCCAATAAATGCATGAAAAAAATGCTCAACATCGTTGGCAATCAGAGAGATGCAAATCAAAGCTACCCTGAGATTTCACCTAACTCCAACTAGAATGGCAATCATTCAAAACAAACAACAACAAATGCTGGCAAGGATGTGGAGAAGTGGGATTGCAAATTAGTGCAACCACTTTGGAAAACAGTATGGAGAATCCTCAGAAGAATGGAAACAAATCTACCATTTGATCCAGCAATACCACTTCTGGGTATCTACCCAAAAGAAAGGAAACTAAACTACCAAACTAATGCATGTGTATCTATGTTCATAGCTGCACAATTCACCATAGCCAAACTATGGAACCAGCCAAGATGTCCATCAACAGATGAATGGATTAAAAAACTGTGGGATATGTACACAATGAAATTTTACTCAGCCATTAAAAAAAACCTCAATTACATCATTTTCAGGGAAATGGATGGAACTGGAGGATATTATGCTAAGTGAGATTAGTCAGTCACAAAAAATAAGAAATCAGATGCTTTCCCTAATAAGGAGAAATGGGTCATAGGAGGAACTCTAAATGAAAAAGGAAATCCTATAGAGGAACAAACAGGACAACCTAAAGGAGGGGATGGGAGAGGGAAAGAAGGAAATTCTCTAAAACACACAATGTACTTAAACATATTGAAGCCAAGCAACGGAAGGAGGGATGGGGAGGAAATGGGGTGGAAATTGGGTAGGGGTTAAATCGGTAATGTGTACATGTATGTCCACACAAATTTTTTACTCCAATATGATGTATGAATATAATGCACCAATAAAAAAAATTTAAAAAATTGTATTTGGGAGGCTGAAATGGGAGGATCACAGGTTCACAGCCAACCTCAGAAACTTAGAGATGCCCTTTGCAACTTAGTGAGTCCCCATTTCAAAATAAAGAATAAAATAAAATAAAATATGGCTGTGGGTGTTTCTCAGAGCTAGATTGCCCCTGTGTTCATTTCTTGGTCACACACACACACACACACACACACACACACACACACCCCTATTGGTTCATTGTAATTGCATATGATAGTGAGATTCATAGTGATACATTCATATATTCACATAAGATGACTTGGTTCACATCCTTCCCCAAATTTCCACTCCTTTTTCTTTCCATTTTTCTCTAGAGAGTTTTCACTTATGAGAAGAATCATGCAACTCTTGGTTTTCTAAGTCTAGCTAGTCTCACTTAGCATGACGTTCTCCAATTCCATCCATTTTTCTGAAAATGACCTACTTTGTTCTTCCTTGCAGATGAGTATAACTCCATTGTATGTATATACCACATTTTCTTTATCAATTTATCTGTTGGTGGACCCATGTTCTTTATTTATCCTTGTGGTACATTGTTTGAAAAATGGTCACAGTGGTTTCTCTCCTTTTACTCATGCTTGAGTAATAAATTCTTTCTCTCTTATTTTCCCTTTCTTCTTTCTTTTTTTCTCTCTTCTTCCTCCCCCTCCTCCCCCTCCCCTCCTCCGTCTCTCTCCTCTCTCCTCTCTCCTCTCTCCTCTCTCCTCTCTCCTCTCTCCTCTCTCCTCTCTCCTCTCTCCTCTCTCCTCTCTCCTCTCTCCTCTCTCCTCTCTCCTCTCTCCTCTCTCCTCTCTCTCTCTCTCTCTCTCTCTCTCTCTCTCTCTCTCTCTCTCCAGGTCCCACACATACAAGACATGTGCTTGACCTCTAAGCTACAGACCTAGTCTTAGTAATTCTTTCTTACAGCAACTCTGAGGTAAAGCACAACTATTTTTTAAAAGGCAAAAGCAAGTGGGTCATTGGATCTCACTCTTTCCTTCTGTTCTTAGGAACCTGACCAGCACCATGTGAGCTGGGCTTGCTGGGTGATGACGAGAGGCACTTAGGTGTGCCATTTCTCCTGCCTCAGTTGTTATGGACACAGGAGTGAGGCCTTCCTAGACATCCCTGAGCCAGCCCAGACCACAAGAGACCTTGTTATCATGGGGAATCATAGTTACTATGTTTTAAGTTACTATGTTTGTGGTGGCTTATTAATACCACAAAAAATTCACCGATGCCACCTTATATCTGGATTTGCCCAAGGTATTAACTCTTTATAACTTTGCGTTAGCAAACTATGAGCCTTTGCGATAGAGAGAAGTGAGAGATTTGACTTATTTTCCCATGGTTTTATTTTCAGCCTTCAATAGAATTCTTATGGCGCTGTTGCTGGAGTTCTGCCATTCTTGATGATAAAGTCACCCTCGAAAGGAAACAAGGATTTCTCACACTTTACAGTGAGCTCTCTTTGTTGGCTATAAATGCCAGTTCTGTCCCACCACAAGTGATAAGATGTTCATTCTTGCTGTGGTAATTCTATTTCTATTGATTTTCTTGTAGAGAAATTTTTGTCACAGTCCACATTGCCCATGAAAGCTTTATGTCATCATTATACCATTGCATCTTAGGAACTCAGTTTTATGTAGTGCCGTTTTATGAACTGAGTGGGGATGCAGGCTGCTGGGCCTCCTGGGGCAGCAGGTTGAGGCGGACTGGCTCATGCTGCTCTCTCCCCCTTTTCCACCCTTGGCACTCACTCCTACCCTGCTCTTTCTCACCTTTCCTTGCTGCCTCTGTATCTGCATATGTGCATTATAGGACTTTCCACCTTGCACTAGACTGTGAGTCTCTTGGGGCAGGAACCATGTTGTGTGCATCACCATCCTCCACTCTCCAGAACTAAATTGGAGTCTCTCAGGTGCAGAGTGAAAGGTGAGTGAAAGGAGGGTTGTGTTTATTTCAGTTCATTCATTCAGCAAATGGCTGTTGATTTCTACAACACCACTGATATTGTAAGAATTCTAAGAACAGTGAACAAGACAGACATAGTCCATGTCCTCACACAAGTAAATATCTAGTTTTGAAGTATGGTGGTTACCCTGAGAAGAAAGTGCACAGAGGGTTATATGGAATCTGTTTTATGTAGAATGGAGGGTGAGCCTCTGTGAAGGAGGCCACTGCAGCTGCTGGGAGAAGCAGGGTGCTTCAAGGTGTTGCAAGGATGAGGGCTTTTTCAGGAAGAAACAACACAAGCAGCCATCCAAGGCTGGGAATGTGTTGGGTTTGACAGAAAGCCATGCAAACAAATGTGGTGGTGCATGCCTATAATCCCAGTACTTGGGAGGTTGAGACAGGAAGACCACAGGTTTGAGGCCAGATTCAGAAATTTAGAAAGACCCTCAGCAACTTAGTGAGACCTTGCTTCAAAACAAACAGGGCTGGGGGTGAAGTTCAGAGGAAGAAAGCCCCTGGGTTCAATCTCTAGTACTAAAAAAGTAAAAACAAAAGCCATGCACCATGATCTTAGTGAGGCCAGCCTCTATCCAGTAAACTCTTATTTCAAGCACCTGTTGCATCTAAAGCAAGGCCTTAGGAGGGTGTCTGAAAGGTATGTTAGTGGATACTTATAGCAGAAAGAATTATTCTGGAATGAAGATGTAGATAAGCAACCTTTGTCGTAGAGATGATAACTAAAGAACTGCAGAGAGAAATAATCAGCGGGACAGAGTCTATAAGTTAAAGCATGAGAAGACCTGAGGCAGAGCCCTGAGAGGCCCTGCAAGAGGCAGAGATGGAGGAGCTCCCAAGGAAGAGGACATGCTGGAGGAAGGTTGAGTGGCATTGAGGGAAGATAGCCCTTGGAGGAGGAAGGAGAGACCAAGCCAGCCAGGGCTGGTAGGCTCCCTGCAGAGGCTCCTTCTTCCCCTCTAATCTCAGCATCACCTCTTAATCACATCTCATCTCATAGTGGCTTCAGCACCACCCTCCTAGCGCCCCCCAGTGGAGGGCACGTCCACCTGCCTCTAATTCCCCACACCGGCCAGGGTCCGTGAGATGTTAAACATGCTACGATTTGTGCAGTCTTTCTTTCTTTCTTTCTTTCTTTCTTTCTTTCTTTCTTTCTTTCTTTCTTTCTTCTTTCTTTCTTTCATACTGGGGATTGAATCTAGGATCATTTTGCTTCTGAGCTATATCCCTAGCCCATTTTTACTGTGAAATAGGATCTTGCTAAATTGCTGAAGGTCTAAGATGCTGAGGTTGTCCTCAAATCTATTATCCTTCTATCTCAGCCTCCAAAGTACTGAGATTATAGGTATACACCACTATGCCTCAATAGCAAGCTACAATTTTTGACACAGGAATGTCAAGTTTGACCTAAAGGAATTTCTGTATATATTTTAAGGGTTTATAAACAGATTGTAACCTACTCCTGACACAAATAGCTGAGTCTCAGCTGATCACAAGCAACAGCCTATTCAAACCATGTTCTGATCAAGCAGATGTGAGCTGTAACCAATACGGTTGTCTCTGCCTCTCTTTTGTCTTCTCTTGTACCTCACTACTGTTTTCTGCATATCTTTGGTTATAAAGAAAATAGCCTATGCATTTTTGGTCCAGATTGCTGCCCTGTTCTAGAATCACAAATAAAGCCAATTAAGTTCTACATACCAAGCTGGGCATGGGGGTATGTGTCTGGAGTCCCAGCTACTCAGAGGCAGACGCAGGAGAGTTGCTTGAGCCCAGGAATTCTAGGTTATCTAAGCCAACATAGCAATACAAGAAAGAAAGGAGGAAGGGAGGGGAAGAAGGAAAAAAGGGGAAGGAAGGAAAGAAGGAAGAAAGAAAGGGAAGAAAGAAGGAAGGAAGGGGTCTCCACTCCCATAAACAATCCTCAGTTCCTGCCACTTACACACACTCTTCTCATTCCCAGCCTGGGACCAATGCTTAGACTTGAGTGAGGGATTTAAGAACAAATAGTTTATTTGGGAAGTTTGGAGTGGAATGAAAGGAAAGACAATAATGGTAAATATAATGAATAAAGATGATTAAGTCAGACAACACTGGGCAATTTAAAGCCAACACCTTTGACCTGCCCTGTGACTATGACCAGAGTAATACATGCAGAGCTGTTCTATCCAAGGGGTGAGGGGTACAGAGTATTTGTGCACCAACTTCTGACATTCACTTCCTGGTTGAGGTAGTGTGTGTGTGTGTGTGTGTGTGTGTGTGTGTGTGTGTGTATGTGTGTGTAAGTCCTCCTCACTGTGGGCATAGTGACTTTAAAAAATTCTGCAGAAAGCCATTAGGCACAAAAATAAAGCTCTTGGGAGTTGGAGCTTGCTGAGATCACTGGAAAGCCAAAGTCAGAGAAATCTGGTTGGGTCAGGGTCAGATCTGCTTTGGCTTATCACACATGGAATCAACCAACCACCCTGCCTACCTGTCATCTATCAAGCTATCATTTATCTTTCTATGTTATCTGTCCATCCACATAATTCTAACACTCTCTTTATTGTGTCTGTCTGGCCACATACCATATAATCTACTTATCTACCTTCCCCTATGTATCTCTTTCTGGGTCTGAAACACCTGGGCCTAAGGTAGAATAGAAGAAATAAAATTTTAGGTATAAAGGAAAGAAAAACGTAATTTTAAAATTTAAAAAACCTTCCCAATCTTGAGTTTCACTTTACAGAGATAATTTGCTCTTAGACCAAAACCAGGACCACACTTTTAAATCATAATGGCCTAGTTCTATACCTGAAATTCCTGGAGTGATGAGATCCCAGAAAGAGTTTCACCTTTTGTCAGAGCCTTGATTTCCTGGGAAGAAGGTACTGGAGGAAATAATACAACTGGCTGGCACCCCAGCTTCATGGCTCCATGCCTCCACTCCTGTCAACCTGAAGATTCAGAGAAAGGAGATTGCCATCCCACGTTGTTTTGTTTTCTACCATGTGTCCCAAGCCATCTCCTTTCTAGGATAAAAAAGAATTGAAAAGATCCAGGGGCCACTCTTGCACTCTTAAGGTAGCCACAATTTTTCCTTAAATGTGTATCTCTACTTTTCCTGAATTAAAACTCTGTCTTTGTTTCCGACTGGTGCATGTTGAAATTCTTTTTACCACAGAAGCCAAGGACCTCTTTAGTCTTAAGGTAAATTTCTCTTTCTCAAACTGGGGAGCTAACTGGGGAACTCCTCAGGATTTTGCACAGAATTATTGTGTTTTTCTGTGAAAGACCTAGTCCAAAGTTGGCACCGGGAAAGAGCACAGCAGTTGCAGAATGGATAAATGAATAAATTTGTGGGTGAAAGAAGGTGAGGTTCTCCCATAAGGTTGATTTAGTGTATTCTGTTTTCTGGTATACTGGGATATGTGTAGGGCTTTTTTAAAAAAGCGGCTCAATAAATATTTATGATGTGAGCCAGGCATGGTGTTGGTGGCACATGTTTGTAGTCTCAGTACTTTGAAGGCTGAGATGGGAGGATCACAGGTTCATGGTCAGCCTCAGCTACTTAGTGAGGCCCGCTGCAACTTAGTGACACCCTATTTCAAAATAAATAATAAAAATAGGGCTTGGGATATAACTCAGAGGTAGAATGGCCCTGGGTTCAATCCTCATTATCACAAAAAAAGAAAGAAAAGAAATATTTTCCATGTAGTTAAGAAAGGGAAGAGGATTTAACACACTCACTTTTTTTTTTTGCTTAATTTGGTGATTTCAGTGTAATCTTTTGATGAAAGGTGGGAGAACCCAGTGTTTTTCAGAGACCAACTCCCAACTCCAGCATAGAAGAAAATAAATCTTGCTCAACCAGTGATTTCAGAGAACCAACACCAAAAATCAATTTCATTCTTCTCTCCACACACGAATAACTCAAGACTACAACTCTCCAGACCACCTAGTCAAACTATCCAGCAAGCTCCTGTACCTGTAGCTAAACTCTCTGGAACAAAAAATACCCGACCCTTCCTGCAGGGACCCAAATGGACTTGTACAACAATGACCAAAGCCGTGGAGTCTGTTAGTTTGCAAAAATCCTTGCAGAGATGGGGGTGAGGGCTACAAATGGACACAGTAGAAACATGAATTATCAGGCAGTTTCTAGGGATACTCAGCAGGGCCTAGGGTTGGCAGTTTGCCCCGCCCCTCTAAGGTCTCCAGCAATAAACACAGGATTACTATCAGTGGTGTCTGTGGGCTAAAATAACTCTGCTAACCATGTGGCAGGTTCAAAAGGCTATATATAAACTCCTGTCTGGAAGTGTTGGAGCCACAAATACCAAGCCAGTGGCAAGCAAGATTTCACATGATCACAGCTGCCCAGAGCATCAGTGGTGTCTCTGACTCTAAATAACTTAGGCACTCAAGACCCAGCATGGTAAATCTCTCCCTGGTGGAGTTTGAGCACACAAGTCATGGAAGATAGGGGCCAGCAGGATTTAATGTAATCCTAGCTGGCAGAGCAACGGAAGTTGTCTGGGGCAATTTGATTGAGACAACCATATCACAGGCTGGGAATGTAACACCCTCTCAGCCAGAAGAGTTTGTTCCTGGTAGGCACAAATACCAGTGACCGAGAGGGCTTCACATGATCACAGTCAGCATATCATTGGTGGTGTTTCTGGGCCATCAAAACTCATCCTGCCAGGCCACAATCTTGGAATGTCAAAGTATTTTTCTCTGATGAGCTTGCACCTAGTGACCATGGATACCTAATGTCAGCAGTCTGAAGTGCTTCACATGTTTGCAACCAGCAAAGCAGTGGTGGTGTGCCTGGGATATTAAACATCAGTGGGCTGGCCACAGCTCTGAACAGAACAGTATAGTCTCTGGCCTTGCTAAGTTTGGGTCTGGAGAGATGGAGGCCTGAAGCCAATCAGAGTCTTCTACTTGACTACACTGACCAAAGACTATATTCTGTTAAAGAAGTTCTGGTACTAACTCGAAAGACTAATGATATGAGACCAATCTATTAAGGCAAATATATGTAACAGAGTGAGATGTAGCTATGGGTTCTTGTTCTTAGCAATCCTAGAAAAGAATAGCCAGAACTCCTCTTTTGCTGTAAGCTTAAGCAATTTTATTATTCCAAAGACAGAAAGATAGGACAGAGTTAAAGCACTGCATTAAAGCAAAAAATGCGGTGGAGTAGCCTGAACTAAGTTACTGAAGTTTTTGGATACAGAGCAGTTTTTATAAAGAATCCTTGCTTAACCAATCATCTTTTGACCCAACTAGATCTGCCCTGTCTCTGGGGCAAGTCGTGCATCCTGTCTAACCAAAAGTTTTCTTCCTATAGGTGTAAGATCATATCTTTAAGACCCCAAAAGGTGTTACTTCGAAGTCAGATATCTCTTGAAGGCTTGTGACCCCTCCTCCCACATCCTAGTCTGTTTGCTAGAAGTTACTTGCCTTTAAAAGCAAAAGGCCCTGGCTATCTCTACTATTCTGTTTGGTTCCAAGAACTCTATAGGGTTCCTTCTATGCCTGAGCACCTACCTGCACCCAAGTTCTGACTTACTAATACCAGAGCTATTTTCAAATACATCTTGAAGCTATTTCCCAATACTGGCACAATATACCCCTAGTATAAACCTTATTATAAAGGAACAACAAATAGATAAAGGACTCCAATACAAAGAGAAAGAGGATGCCAAGACAACAGAGATACAAACTTAATATTTCTGAAAACATAACAATAAAGACCAATGAGGAAGTAATAAACTCCAATAATCAACAACAATAAAGATCTCCAAAAATGAACTTCAGAAAATTCAAGGAGAATTTAGAATTTTGA
Organism: Muscardinus avellanarius; assembly: GCF_963383645.1. Lineage (NCBI taxonomy): Eukaryota > Metazoa > Chordata > Mammalia > Rodentia > Gliridae > Muscardinus > Muscardinus avellanarius. The sequence goes on along the minus strand of NC_137787.1, from coordinate 110,111,613 downwards.
TTTTCAGTATAATCAAAGGCCTTAGAAATTAAATCAGAGAAAATGTACAAGATATGAATGTATATATCAATAGAAAGAATGAAGTACTAAATAAGAACCAAAAGAGTCCCTGAGTGAAATGAAGAAGAGAATAAACAAAATAAAAACCTCAATAGAAACCTCCTCTGACAAACTATACCAAATAGAAAATAATTGATAGCACATTCAAAACTGACCACATAGTCAAAAATATATGAAAAGATAATATGAGAACAGAATATTCAAGAGATATGAGATAATATAAAATGATCTCTCAAGTACAATATTGAATGTCAAAGTTCTAAACTCCCCATTTAAAAGGAATAGACTGGCAATGTGGAATAATGAACATAATCCAACTATGTTCTTCTTACAAGAAACTCACTTTATAGGCAAAGATATTCATAGGCTAAAGGAAAAAAGATACAAAAGATATTTCATGCAAATAGAGACTGAAAGTATGCAGGAATAGCAACTTTCATATCTGTCTAAGCAGACTTTAAGCTAAAACTTAACAGAAGAGACAGAGTATGCCATTTTTATGATAAAAGAAACAATGTAACAAAAAGATATAATGATAGTAAACATCTCAAATGTGGTTTTATTCACTTTCATAAAACAAACTCTTTGAGATATTAAGACCCAGATAAACCATAATACAATAATACTGGGAGACTTTAACACACCTCTCATACTATTAGATCTTCCTTCCAGACAAAAGATCAGTAAAGAATCTTCAGGTATAAAGAATCCCACAACAGCTGAATATACATTCTTCTCACTGCAGGACATCGGAATAGAAGGCACTTACCTCAACATCATAAAGGCAATACACAAAGTCAATATCATATTGAATGGAAAGAACTATGAGAATTCCCTTTAAAATCAAGAACAAGACAAGGATGCCCACAATCAATACTCCTTTTCAATATAGTGCTCAAGATGCTAGCCAGAACAATGAGGCAAGAGAAGAAAATCAAAGGAATACGAATAGGAAAAAAGAACTGAAATTATCTTGATTTAAAGATGACATTGTCCTATACTTAAAAGACTAAAAAATCTCAATGAAAAGACTTCTAAAGCTGATCAACAAATTCAGCAAAGTATTGGAGAAATAAATCTAAAAAATCAGTAGCTTTTGAATCTCGAATCCGCTAAAAAAGGAAATCCAAAAACCAGTTCCATTCACAGTAACCTCAAGAACAGTAATATAACTATGAACAAATCTAACAAGTCAAAAGCCTCTACAATAAAAATTTTAAAACACTAAAGAAAGAAATTAGAGATCTTAGAAGATGGAAGGATCCCCTATGCTATTGGATAGGCAGAATAAACATCAAAATGGTCATCCTACTAAAAGTGACCTACAGAGTCAATGTGATTTCGATCAAAATATCAGTGTCATTCTTCATGGAGCTAGAAAAATCGGTCATAAATTTCATACAGAAAAACAAAAGACCCAGCAATAAAAACCATACAGGAGGCATCACAATATCTGACTTCAAATTATACTACAGAGTTACAGCCAACAACAACAACAACAACAACAACAACAACAACAACAACAACAACAATAACAGCGTGGTGTTGACCCAAAACCAGATTAATAGACCAATGAAACAGAAAAGAAGATACAAAAACAAATCCACACACTTATAGACAACTGATTTTCAACAAAAGTGCCAGATTTGCCATTATAAAAATGTCCTTTTCCATTTTGGTTTTAATTATGTTAGCCACATTTCTCAGCCATATGTCAGTATTTGGTTTCTTGATGATATTTGAGTGAGACATGTAGAAGCTTTTGAAGTGTACTGAGAAGTGTGGCTTTCTCCATTAGTGATATTCACTGAGAAGGGACATGGCTTGGCTGCTTCCTTGGAGAACCCCTGGTGTCAATATCTTCAAGTCTTTTGAGACTGGGTTTTCTGGAGTGATGCATTCTTTCCTGTGACCTTTAGGGTAGAGACTTGGCTGACAGAATCCCAGGATCTCCATGAAACAAAGGGTGATGGTGGGGATGGGGGGGGGTTCTCACTCATTATGTGATTATTTCTTTAATTCATTTTAAAGCAAGAAAGCACAAAGAGGTGTGTGAATTAACTTCAGAAATCCAAGAAAGCTGATTCATAAACCAGCAATGGGAAAGATAGGAAATGACTCAGTGGATACAGGTTACTACTAAAAATCTCAGGGTTGTATGGGACCAGGAAGGAGTAGGACTGGTGTAGGAGCATTAGCTGAGTGAAACAGCAGCCCCTGGGTGCTCTCCATCTGGGTCTAGAATTGGGGAAGCATAACAGAAGGGGAAAGTCAATTCCTGTAAGCAAAGGACACCTTTGCTCCCAATACCACAACCTTCTCTCCTTTGTGTTACTCAGCCCCTTGTTCCTTACCCATCCTATGATGGGCACTGTAGTGCCCACAAAAGCACCAGACATAGACAATTTTAAAAGAAGAGAGATTTATTTCGGCTACCTACAGTTCATGGTAGGTCAACTCCATTGCTGAGCCTGAGGTGAGGCAGAACATCATGGCAGACAGGGCTGGTGGAGGAGAGCTGCTCAGCTCCTGGTGGCTGGGAAGCAGAGAGGGAGAGAAGGGGAGGGGCCAGGAAGGGAAAAGATAAAGTCCCAAGGGCACTGTCCAGTGGCCTCCTTTCTTGTCTGGTGAATGACTCATATGCAGACTGTAACACTAGCAAATGACTCACTAATATCTAAATTGAGAAATGCTTTATAGAACTCTCCCATGCATCCTGTTCTCTCCCAACCATTTATTCAGTTCCCTAAATTTGCACTTTTTAGCAGGTATCTATTAGAAGAAGTTTTGGGTGTAGGTCTACAGGTATCTTTTGTGACAAAAAATAGCAAGAAAAAACAGGATGTCTGCAATGTTTTTTTTTAACATAGAAATGTGATCAAGAATTTCTTAATTTTTTGGAGGGTTAACCTACACATAAATGTATGAACTTTGGGAAGGTAAAACAAGATAAGAATATTGGTATTTTGGGTTACATTTTCTCATATTATATTATTATTTTAAATAACAGGCACTTATAGTCTTTATTAACCAACATGTGCTATAATAAGAAAAGTGATTCAACATATTCAATCCATCTTTATTTTTCTAATAATTAAATTTTCAGGTCAGGCATGGATGAACATGCCTGCAATCCCAGTAGGCTGATACAGGAAGATGGCAGGTTTGAGGCCAGCCTCAGAAACTTAGCAAGAACTTGTTCAAAATTTTTTTAAAAAATCAGAAAAGGGCTAGGGGTGTGGCTCAGAGGGAGAATGCCCCTGGATTCAACTATCAGTACCACAAAAATAAATAAATAAATTTTAAGTTTTCCTGAAATAAGTACAGCAGACTGCATGTGCACCCTCAAAATTTATATGTTAAGCTCCTAATTCCCAGGTATGGTGTTAGGGTACTAGGTCATGAGTGGGATTAGTTCTTCCTGTAGAAGGAACCCCAGGGAGCTCTCTCACTGTCCTGCTACATGAGGATGCGAGAAGTCGGCCTCCTGCAATCAGAAGAGCACTTCACCAGACCTTGGTCTTGGATGTTAGCCTCCAGAACTTGGGATATAAACATCTGTTGCTTATAAACCTCCCAGTATATAGTACTTTGTTATAGCAACTCCAAGTGACTAAGATAATAAGTGATAGTAACACAGCCTTCTTTAAGAAAAATTGTTCTAATCGTTATGATCCTTCTTTAAGATACACTAAAAGCCTCTTTTTTTATCTTTCTAGAATTCAACCTTAGCTCTCCTAGATGATATAGTAACAAATCAAAGATCAGAAAGAATAAAATATAAAAAAAATTGTTGTATCTGGGTGTAGTAGCACATGCTTGTAATCCCTGCACTTGGGAGGCTGAGACAGGAGGATCGCACAGTTTTGAAGCCAGCCTCAGCTACTTAGTGAGGCTCTCAGCAACTTAGTGAGACCATGTTTCCATATAAAGTATAAAATAGGTCTGGGAGTGTAGCCTGGAGATAGAAAAGCCCCTGGGCCCTGGGTTCCACCCTTACCAAAAAAATAAAAAATAAAAATAAATCATAATTGTATTTTATGGAACCCCCCTTTCCTTTTTTAATATGTCACTGCAAAAAGTTCATGTTTTTATCTTTAGAAAAATTTATATTTTATTATATAAGTAATGAATGTAGCAAATATCTAAAGCCAAAAAAGACATTTATTATTCCAAGCCTCATGAATAGCCAACTGTTCCCATTTCAGTGTTTTTACCAGTTTTTCTCACATGAGAGTATTGCATATTTCACATCTGCAATAATCTAAAAGGAAAACCTTTTTTGTTCTTGCTTTTTTTTTAAAAATCAGTGGCCTGTGGCTCTCTAGATCATAAAATGTTTTATATAATTCTTTATTAAATAGTTCCATATGATGAATGTTTAGATCACTTAAAAAGTGCTACTTTCACAAAGATACTGCAGGAAGGTTTGTGTACATCAACCTTTGGTTGTGTCATTGATTTCTTCTTTAATGTGGATTACTAGAAGTGAAATTAATGTTTCAAAGATGAGAAGTACTTATAATGTTTTGAGGCACATTTTTGAACTGCCTACTTATACCCCTGCTCCATAAAGTGCTGTAAGGCACTTTAAGTTCACATTGGATCATGTCATTAAACCTGTCCACCAGTCAGCCTTTGATCAGTCAGGATATTTGCAGCACCTTGACTGTGGCTAGACATTACCTTGAAGAGTTGAACTCCTTTCTATGAAAATGCCTTGGATTCCACATTCCACCACGAGCCCACATCCCTTATATGCCAGGTGAAGTGACTTCATGGTATGGAACTCTGAACCAGCTTGAGGGGTAGATGAGCTCTACAAACCTACCCTTCCTCCCTTGTCTTTCATTGCTCCTCTGGGGCAGGAATCCTGCTAGATACCGAGAAAAGCAAAATCCCAGCCTCACCAGCTCTTCAACCTGCATAAGGCAGATATCCAGTTAGTTCTTTAGCCTCTTCCTATGATATAAATACATGCTGGATTTTTACTGCCTTATGTTAATGTAATAAATCCTCTCGCACTGAACAACTGGGTCAGCAAATGATTTACTGGGACATGGGTACGAGGGCTGGGGACACTTATTCCACATCATCCCACCACCGATAATAGGCTGCTTATTACCACATCTATTTCACGAGAGGGAAACTGAGGTCCAGCCTGGATCACCACACAGCTTGGCTAGCACAAAAGCCCCCTAAGGCCCTGCTTCTGGCCCTCAGTGTTTATGGTAGCCAAATCAGGGCTTCCCATGGAGCCCAAGCAAGACTAGGTTATATGTGGGTGGCTCCGGATTTTAAGATCAAGCTGGAGTGCAAGTCCCATGGTGGGTGCTCCTGATCTGTGTGCCCTGGAGAGTGGGATGGTCTACGTAGGTGTGGTATCTGATAAGAGAAGTCAGAAGGTGGCTGGGCTGTGCCAGCATCCAGGGAGAATGGCCAGGGACAAGGCTGCTGCTAGACAAGGTACATCCCATGTTTGGGGAACAAAAATGGGAGAATTTCCTATGACCAGGAAGCAGAAGTATAAGAAGCCAGATTTGAGAGGTCTCAAAATAGCTCAGCCAGAATGCTTCCAGGGAAAAAGCATGCAGGGCTATTGAGGAGTCCCAAAGGTCATCATAACAAGAGATAAAAAGGACCTGTGGCAGGAAAGTCCCAGCAAGCAGCCTTTGAAGACCCTGCCTATGGTCTTCATGTTGAGGCCTTTATAGTGGCCCCAGTGACACAGATCTCTGTTCTCATCTTCAGCCCTGAAAGGAGGGGCCTGCAAAAGGAGAAAAATACAGATTCATGTGTGTGGGACTCTGAAACAGCCTGAGGGGTAGGTGAAGTTCTCTACCCTTCCTCACCCACTAGCCTATCTTCTGTCCAACAGCTCCTCGGGGGTGGCATCATGCATGGGTAGAAAGCTCCAATTAAAATTACCATAATCAAATATACAAAGAATAGAGAAAATATGGGGAAATAGGAACTCTTATACATTGTCCATGGGATTGCAAATCAGTACAGTTGCTGTGGAGATTCCTCAGAAGACTGGGAGTGGAACCACTATATGACTAAGCTATACCACTCGAGTATCTTTTTGGAAAGATTTGAAATTGAAGTTAGGATATTATAGTAATATATGTATATCCATATTTATAGCAGTAGAATTCATAATAGCCAAATTATAGAATCAGTCTAGGTGTCTGTCAGTAGATGAATGGGATATAAAACTTGGTATATATTACAATGGAATGTTACTCAGCCATACAGAAGGACACAATTATGTCATTGGCAGGAAAATGGTTGCAACTAAGAGGATATTATGCTAAGTGAGATCAGCCAGTCTCAGAAAGTAAAGGATTGTATGTTTTCTCTCATTTGTGGAAGCTAGAGATAAATTGGAAAATTAAAGGACTTCAGATAAATAAAAAGAGAGACCAGTAGAATAGTGGAAGGAAATATGGGAGGGAGATGGAGGGGAGAGACTTGATGAAGGAAATATTCAAATCATGCTATGTACATTGGGCGTTGTGGCGCACGCTTGTAATCCCAGAACTTGGGAGGCTGAGACAGGAGAATCGCACAGGTTTGAAGCCATCCTCAGCTACTTAGTGAGGCGCTCAGCAACTTGGTGAGACCCTGTTTCCAATTTTCAAACAAATAATGCTATGTACATATACAAATTTAACAATACCAATCTCAGTAATACGTATGGAGAGAAGAAGCAGAGTCGGATCTGGAGGAAAACACACCAAGTGCTGTGTGCATGTATATTTCTATCACTCATTTTGATGTATAACTACAATGCACCAATAAAGGTATATTAAAAAGAAGGTGGTGCCATTTTTTCCACTGGTTCTTTTCTGTTAGTGATACTATTTGGAAGAGTTTAGGATTGAGGAATATCTTAAACTGTTTTGTGTTGATAGAATAAAATAACCCAAGGCTTGGTACTTTATGAAGAAAAGAGCTTTACTTTGAGCTCCCAGTTCTGGTGGCTGTAAGATCCAAACAATATGGTGCCAGTGTTTAACACATGTGGCTCTGTCACCACCCCTGGTGGGGAAGAGGAAAGGCTGCTGACTGTATACACAAGTTTCACATGCAGGAACAGGAAGCAAGAGGCCAGGGAGGGGGTAGGAGCATATTTTTTTTGTACTGGGAATTGGACCAAGGGACATTCTACCTCCAATGTCTTGCTAAGTTCTAAGGCTGGCCTCTAACCTGTGATCCTCATGTACTGGATTTACACCAAGTATGGCCCAGGTCATGGTTGTCATTCTTTGTGACAACCCACTCTTGCAAGAGCTAACCCACTCCTGGAGGCAGCATTAATCGATTCACTGGGTTCCCTTAGGATCCAATTATTTTCCACTAGACCCCACCTGTTAAAGGTCCACTGCCTCAACACTGCACACAGGGACCAAGACTCTAGCAGGTGAAGCCTTGAGGGCACATTCAAGAACATCCCAACCGCAGCAAGGAACTGACTTAAAATGACAGTTTTCTTTCTCTCTCAACACCTGGGAAATATGAAGCCTTGACAAGATCAAGGAAATGGCCTGAATCTCAAACTCCTAGTTGGTCGTATGCTTGAGATCCTGCACATTGCATTGCTTCCTAAGAGGAAAGCCAGTAATGATCTTGCTTTGTTGTATTTATTATCTCAGGGATTAATTATCCAGACAGTGCTGACTAGGCACCAGCTTTCTGCCTGGCAGAGCTTGGCCCTGGCAGCATGTGGAGGGCAAGACACCTGCAGCTCCGGGTGAACTTGCAGCTCCGGGTGAACAGGCCCTACCACAGGTGAGGCATGTTAGTGGCACTCGGTGTAAAAATGAATGCTACCCATGTTTTAGAATAGGACTTAATACCTTAACAAAATTATGTGTGGTTCAGTTCTAAGAAAATTATAAGAGGTAATAAGGAAATGTTCATTTTCAGCCTTTACTTATTATTGATTCACTCTGATATTATCTCATCCTTAAATATTAGGTTGAATCATGTAAAGTTGTTGGATTTGTAGGTCAAAATGGTCAAATAGTGACAATATCAAATTCTTCATTTTAAAATATGACCCGACTATGCACTTCCTTAGTATCTTTCTTTAAGAATTAAAATCAGAATACTATAGTGGTACATGCATATCTGGGTTTATAGCAGCACAATTCACAATAGCCAGGTTGTGGAACCAACTCAGGTGTCTGCCAAAAGATGAACAGATAAAGAGGAATGTGGTATATCAGTGGATTCTACTAGGTAAATGATGAACAAGATTATGTAATTTGCAGGAAACTAGATAATATGCCAAGTGAGATGAGTCAAGAGTGGTGCGTTCTTGTTCTCATGTATGGAAGCCAGAGAGTAAAAAGAGAGCACAAGGGACTTTAATATAATGCCTGTAGCGTAGGTGAAGTGTGTTGGGGGAGGGAGTTAGGGAGGAGGAGAGTGAGGAGTGAAGAAGAAAAGAGTCCAAATAACACTACGTCATTATGTGAAGGCATTTCTGTACTCTCACTAGCTCATGTGGTGGGGGGGAGCAGGTGGGGCGTGGAGGGGAACACATCAAGAGCTGTGCGCATGTGTGTGCATCACACTGACTCTCACCATGGTAAACAATTCAATGCACTAATAAAACAATTAAATAAGAAAAACTGTCCAATGCCTCAGCCGGAATCACCTGGAGTCCTGGGGCTAGTTGGCATAACCACATTGCATTGAGAGCTGCAAGTGGCGAGTTCCTCAAACCTAGACACAGAGGTGCTGTGGACATACTCAGGTGCTTACGGAATGGAAGGACTTTCCCCGGAGTTATCAGGAAGCTTTGGCATCTTTCATCCCCTTTATTAAAGCAGATTAACAAACCCCTTCCGCCCCAAGAATAGCAGAACCTAAGACCCTTCAATTTCTCCAAGTTGTAGCCCCACAATCTACCCAACAGCACCTTCTCTCTCTCCCTCCCTTCTGGTTTTTGGTGGCTAACTCTGGTGTTTTGCTAACTTGAAAGGAATACCATTTACAGAATGAACCAAACTTGCTGAATCTTTGACAGCTGCTTACCAATCCCTTTGACCTGCTTCCCACTCAGCTCAGCATTAGTTAAAATGTGAACTCACTAGAGCACAATTAAAATGCATTTTCATAAAACACCTAAAGCGATTTAAACTCCTCTCCATGATGCTGGGAGGTCAAATGGGTCTGGTGGGACACAGCCCCCTGGGAAGATTCACTGAGGTGGACAGCTCAGGAAACAGTGCTAGAGGCCTTATTTTACAAATACGTGCTCTTGGGGACATCACCCTGTGGAGCTTCAGACTTATAGAATCGACCAGGTTTAGAACTTGTGCATTTTGCACATGTCAGTGGCCTTGGTGCTGCAGGTTCAACTCCAGGAGTGTCAAAATAATGTAACCTATGAGAAATATAAGAGGAAGAGGGGCCAGACAACAAAAGATCATAGTCAGGAGAGTAAACCCAGAGGAAGATTTGGTTAATATTTCCCCTTGTGAATATTCCCATGAAGAACTGCATCTGAGACACAGGCATCCCAAGACCCAGCAACGTTCAGCCCAGTCCCTGCTGGTGCACTCTGCTACCCATCTATCAGCCGGCATACCCTTGTCCTCCTGGCGGTCCACTGCTCTTTGCCTGGCTTCCTCACATGCCTTGCTAGGACTTAGCTTCAGAATGTCCAACTCTTCCAGGAGAGTATCTCTGACTATCCCCTCCCTGACCACACCTCTCCAGGTTGAGCTGTTCTCCTGCATCTCTCTCTCTCTCTCTTCCCCCTCTCCCTCCCTCCCTCCCTCCCTCCCTCCCTCCCTCCCTTCTTTCCTTTGTACTAGGGATTGAACCCAGGGGCCTCTACCTCTGAGCTACACTATAGCCCTTTCCTTTTGAAATAGGATCTCGCTAAGCTGCTGAGGCTAGCTTCGACCCTGAAGTCCTCCTGTCTCAGTATCCCAAATACTGGGATCATGTGTGTGCCATCATGGCTGGCTTCTTATGGCTTTCCTCTTATGGCTTCCTATGGATTCTCTACCTAACTATGCATGGACTATGAAGCCCCTGGGAACAGGGACAACTGCTATTCATTTTAAATATTCAGCAGCTAATATAAGCTTGCCTATTGTTCGTTCACAATGCAAAAACAAATTAGAAATATGAATATAAAAACAGGACCATAAATCCCTTCTGCTATTCCAACTGGTGGTGAGTTAAGTCCTTGAGTCCCCTCCCCTTACACCTCGACTGCAGGTCTGGCCCAGGGAAGATGAGCCTCTCAGGTTACTGGGGTACTTTGATGGGGAGAGTGCATTGGAAAATAGTGTCTGATCAGCAAGGTGTGGTGGTACACATCTGTAATTCCAGAACTTGGGAGACTAAGTCAGGGGGATCACAGACCAGCCCCAGAAACCTAGTGAGGTCTTAGCAACTTAGAGAGACCCTGTTTCAAATTAAAAATGAAATAGGGCTGGAGGTATAACTCAGAGGTAAAATTTACTTAGATCCAATCCCCAGTAACACACATGTACATGAATAAAATAAAACTTGGTCTGGTCTTCATCAGGCCAGCTGTGTTCTTGGGCCAAGATCTGTATCTGAGTCATGTGTGTGACTTGAGTTGCTGTTTTTCTTTGATTCAACTTCCTCCCCTCCCTCCCTCCCTCCCTCCCTCCCTCCCTTCCTTCCTTCCTTTTCCTTCCCTCATTCCTCCCTCTTTTCTTCTTGTACTGAAAATTGAACCAAGGGACAATCTACCTCTGAGCTACACCCCCAGCCCTTTTTATTTTTATTTTTGAAGCAGGGTCTTGCTAAGATGCTGAGAGTCTTGCTGAATTGCTGAGGCTGGCCTTGAATCTGAGGTCTTTCTGCCTCAGCACCCCCACCCCCAAGTACTGGAATTACAGGAATGCGTCACCATTGCTTAGCATTGAATCAATTTCTTAAACAATTCTCTCTCTCTCTCTCTCTCTCTCTCTCTCTCTCTCTCTCTCTCTCTCTCCTCTCCTCTCCTCTCCTTTCTTTTTCTTTCATCTTTTTGCAGTACTGGGGATGGAACCCAGGTCCATCTACCTTCGAGCTACACTTCCAGCCCTATTTTTCCCCCCAGTACTAGAGGTGGAACTCAGGGGTGGGCATTCTACCTCCAAGCTACATCCCTCAACCCTATATCTTATTCTTTATTTTTGAAACAGGGTCTCATTGAATTGCAAAGGGTCTCACGAAGTAGCTGAGGCCGTTCGTGAACTGTGTGATCCTCCTGTCTCAGCCTCCCAAATGCTGGGATTACAAGTGTGCACTACCATTTCCGGCACAAATTTTCTTAATTTAAAAAAATTACTGGAACATTGTAGTTATACAACATAGTGAAATCCTAAGCGACACTCTTATATGTGCACGCGTCACTGGGAGTATTTCCTTCCACATTCCATGCCACTTCCCCCAACTGTACATGTTAGTGAGATTGTTAGTGATACCTTTACATATGAGCATCATATTATTTGAACTTTTTCTTTCTTCAGTCCTCCTTTCCCCCTCTTACCTCCTTCCTCCAGTCTTTACTACTATTCTGTTGGTCTCTTTCCTTTTACCTGAAGCCCCTTTTCTTTCCTATTTTTTTCTAGCTTACACATATGAGAGAAAACATACAACCCTGAACTTTCTGAGATTGGCTGATCTCACGTAGCATCCTGTTCTTGAATTACATCCACTTTACTGAAAATTACATAATTTTCTTCACCTTTATAGGGGAATAAAATTCCATTGTGTGTCAACATATGAATGGATAAAAAGTGTTGACTTGAGATCTAATACTTGAAGTATTTATGGGGTTCAGCCCAGAGAACTGTCTTCAGAGGTGATATTGGAGCTTTATCCATTTTCTGCTGTGTGCAGCAGAGCCCTGGTGATGCCCAGGTGACCAAGGCCATATTTTCATGGAGACAGAATCACACACACCTGTGTAGCCTGTATGGCCGAGGAAGGAAGGGGAGTGCATGGATAGTAGCTGGAGTTTTCCTGTTGGTTGAGACAGGAGGCTGCTGTGCTGAGGAGAGTGGGAGGTTGTGAGTGGGGTCCAGGTATGGCTGTGGAAGAAAACCCAGCAGTACAACAGTAAGAGCAGGTCTGGGTGAGAGCAGGAGGTTTGAATCAGGCATGGAACGTTGAATTTGTCTGAGTGAGAGGAGAAAATCTGAGAAGGATCTGGTGTCCATGGTGCTCCTTCAGGTCCCAGACTCACCTCTGTGCAACTCGATGCCTCTCTGCAGGGATGAGGAAGACCATCCCAAGGCATCGTTTTAAGCTTCCAGAGATCATCCAGCTGAATTCCACAACCACACCTGGCTCTGCTCAGATGTCCAGTGACCGAGTGGAGCTGACCCCACTACCCTGCCCAGGGTGCCTGTCCCAACACTCTGCTCTCTGAACTCAGACAGGGCTGGTGATGGTGTATAACAGTCACTGTCAAGTGGGCTTAAAAGAGTGAGGCCTCTCTCCAGGAGTCTATCAAACTTTCCCTTTTTCTCCTGCTAATTCCGTCAAAGGAACAGCAGAGGGGTTGGCATAGCCCACTGTGTCTCTTTGTAGCATCTCTCATTGTTCCCACGTCTGAGAAGGTGACCGAGCCCATGTTGCTGTGTGCCAGCAGAGGAGCACATTTTCTCTCTAAATTAAAGCATTTTTTCAGGTAATGTCGGATGAAGTACATGTGTATGTCCCAGGGGTTTGCCATGCAGCCCATGTTGGGCTGAATTTAAAATATTGTTCTTGCCTTATTAGCTGTTTAATCTCTTTGAGTCTGTGTTTCCCCTTTTTGTCAAAGGATACTCACCTCAAAAGTTTCAAGACTACCTCCCAAGGCAGTGGTGGCTGCTGTTTCCCTATAGTTTAGTTTTGCAGAGTAAGTGCAGGATGTTCCAAAGTGGGTGGCACATTCTGGGCTCTTCTCCACACTCCGCTTCCCATAGTGCTCTTGGTGTGCAGGACCGCTGCTGTGTGCTTCGGTGACTCCATCTTACGCTGAGGGGACATTGAGGCTGGGATGTGGCTCTCCTCTGGGCATGATGTCCATAGGGTCTCCAATGGGCACCACTCTTCTGCTGCTCAGGGCTTTGGATTCATGCTCAGCCAGTAAATTTGAGACACAAATTGCCTTAATTACCTTTTAATAGGATTGATATCAAATAAGACCAATGACTCACAAAACATCTATAATGTGACATAATAGCATGTTTCTCAAAGGGTGGCTTTGAGGAGCTTGAAAATGCTAGGGTGGCACTTGTCACTAGTTAGGATGGTGTTGAGATACCTCCCTGCCCTTCCTGTCAGCTTGCCATTGTAAAACAGAAGGAGGATTTGGCTGTGAAGCTAGCAGACATGGCCCTGGGACCACTGGCCAGAGCTTATATCACCAGATTAAGGCTGGATGAGAAAGTCAGTATGAAGTCATGATCCGGAGGGGCTGAGGAAGGCCCTTCACATGGGTCCCTTTGAGCAGTGCAGTCTTAACAAAACTTTGAGATGCTTATGGGTAAAAGTTGAACTTGGGAGATAATATTACCAATGTGATCTACAAAGGTGGTAAAATTTCATCCCTTCAGATATGGTACAAGGTAGCATTAGTCCAATAGTGTTTCTGACCAGGGCTTTCTGTTAAAAGTTGCTCTTTTGGGTCTTTACAGACCTCCCAGTGTCCACATGTAGGAGGGAGGAAGGGTGAGACAGCAGAGTGGGTTATAGTGTGGGCCTGGAAATCATGGTCTTGTTCATCCCTAAGATGACGATAAAATAATCCAAACCAGGACACATTTGAAAAATGAAAGAGAAGTCCTTATTACTAGAATAAGGGAGTGCAGGGGCCACCCTGTTAGTTGCTCATGGTGAGAGAAAGGCATTCTGGGAGGAGAGTTGCTGTTCCAGGTGCACGGTGGCCTTGAGGAAGAGGCCTTCAGAGCACATTGAAGTCCAGCCACTGTTCAAGGTTCTAGCTTACCTCCCCTCTCCCCATGACACACCAGAACCACTCACTAAGCTTCCAAATGTGTCCAGTCGTTCCATTCCCAAGCTACATGCTTGTCACCTCCTCTTTTGCAGTCTTCCATGAACCCTGCCCTGCTTCTTTCTTTTCACCTGACCATAGTTCAATCATATTCTCCTCAGACTGCAATACCTGCACCCAAAGCTCACTCACCCTTCCAAGTTACTCGCTAGACTCGCCTGCCTGGCTCTTAACACAAGAACTAGCTGATTGCCTCTCTTTTCACTTAAATGTGAGGTCCACAGAGACAGTGACTGGGTCTGGCCTGTTATTTTTGGTCGTTGTTGACATAATAATTGTACACATTGTTGGGTAGAATGTGATGCTGCAATACATATTTTTATTATATAATGATCTAATCGGGGCATCAGCAACTCCATCATTTCATAGGTTTACCCTTTTCTTGTGGTGAAAGCATCCGATCCTTTGCTTAGCTTCTTCGGACTCTATGATACATTGCTGTTAACTATAACCTGCCTGCCATGTAATACAGCACCGGCACCAATGCCTCTCATTGGCGTCCTCAGCACCTAAAATGGTGTCACTCAGTAAACAGGAATTCATAGGGTACATAGGCAGATCTTAATTCATACTTTAGATGTTCCCTACCCTACTCAAAAGCTCGTTGACTGTAATGCCGATTCAGGGATCGTCAGAGGTCAGGGATCTATGAAATTGAGGTATGCGCTTTCCACCAAATGGCCATGGGTGCCCCCTGAAATGGCGTACCCCAGCTCACAGCTCCAGCCCTTAGGTAGTTTTTGCAGCTCCCCCCACACACAGGGCGGCTTCTGGCAACTCTACCTCCCTGCATTGCTTTGCCCATTTCAGTGCACGTCTGCTTCTCCTGTTACCTGGAATCTCCTGGAGCTCAGGGGCTTGGTCCCTCTGAGGGTATGTGAAGGACAGAAAGACTTCTATACAGAAGCTGCTAGCTAGGGACACAGAGGAGGGCGCTTGCAGGGGCAATCCTGACTCTGCAGGGATTGCATCCAGGCTGGTATCAGTTGCAGATGCCAGATGCTAATAGTGGAGGAAATTTATTCTGAATAAAAAGGCAGTTAACATTCTGCAAACATTTTCTATCTCAGACACGCACAGAGTAATTTTGATGAAATGTGTTGGTTTACTGAACCTTTCGTATTATGTACGTTCACTGAAATGCATTTGGACTTGACTCTGCCTTAGAGGACTATTGTGGAGGAATGTAATCAAATCACTTGTGAGCTCAATATTGCTTCCTATGGATTATTTGGATGCAGCTCTAATAAAAATGCTTGCTTTTTTTTTCTCACTCTCTTCTCCAGCAAATCATTGCTGTGTGCAGCCATGAAATGTTGTCGCACTCCTACTTTATTGCAGATTTAAATTACTTGGATTATTTTGTTGGACAGTGGCTCCCTGAAGCACAATGAATCAAATCATTAATTACCGCTCGAGTGCATGCGATTCATTGGAAAACATTAAACTCCACTCGGGAGCTCGTCTGGTGAAGATGGCTTCGGAGTCAGTCCCTCGGGCTCGAGTGGGAACTCCTTGTCAAGAAGTAGCTCCCATTGCTCCTCCATTCCTGAAAGTGACAAGTGCTCATCACCTAGACCTGGCGTCCCAGGCTTCCTAGTCCTCCCCAGCGGGCTCTCCTTTCACACTCTTTTTGGTAGGCTGGGGAACAAGCCCTCCCCACCTATACCAGGGGTCTCCCCATAACAGTTCTTTATTTTGCACCCTGGGTACCCTTCCATCAACAATGAGGGGAATGAGCCTTCCACAGTGCAGTGCTGGTAATGGCTTTGCTCTTTAAAGCTGCTTCGAGGTCTTCCCGTCGTTCTGGAAGAGATGTGCAGTCTCCCTGCCTAGCTGACATCTGGCTTGGCCTCCTTTCCTCTCTCATCTCCTTTGCATTTCATATTTATTTATTTATTTATTTATTTATTTATTTATTTATTTATTTATTTATTTTGTGGTACTGGGGTTCCTGGAAGCCCTTCTACCTCCGGGCTACACTCCCAGACCTATTTTTACATTTTCATTTGGAAACAGGGTCTCCTAAGCCAGCGCGTGCGGCTGGCTTCGAACCTGCGCAATCCTCCTGTCTCTGCCTCCCAAGTGCGGGGATTACAAGCGTGCGCCACCACGCCCAGCTACATTTCACATTTATGAACAGACCCCCAGACCATCACCATTCTTAAAGCAAAGGACTTCAAAACACAGCATCAATATCAGTTCGGGAATCTCCTATGAAGCTTTTATCTGGTGCTGTTCCCTGAGAACCCAGCCTCGTCAAAGTCCCCTCACCCGTCCCGAGTATCTACAGTGTGGACCAGAGGCCATCCCTCACATGCCTGTGGGTGGCCGGTGTGATAATGCTGCTTCTGGGGAAAACAGGGAGTGGTGGGGACTGGGGCAGAGTCAGCAGCAGAGGGTGAAATGCACTCCTACTTTATTGCAGACTTAAATTACTTGGATTATTTTGTTGGACAGTGGTTCCCTGAAGCACAATGAATCAAATCATTAATTACTGCTCGAGTGCATGCGATCCATTGAAAGACTGGATCTTCCAGCTCCACTTGGGAGCTCATCTGGCACAGGGAGATACCTGGTAACTCAGGCAAGAGTCCACAATCTCCATGAAACCTCTGAACTAGAACACATACAAACCCAAGTTGCTTTCATGGAGTTTGACTTGACAAACATATTTTCTTACACTGTGGGTGCTAAGGGAAATAACTGGGAAGGTCACATGTGCCCCCCAGGCCAGCAGTGTTTATCCCTGTGGCATGAATGTAAATGGTGGATAAGAAAAGCTGGAGTTAATTGATTTGTTTACCATCAGGACCCCTTTAAGGTGATTCTGTACTTTAAGTTAGAATGAAAGCATGCAGACAGTGAGTGTGACGGAAGCAGGTAACAACCCTGAAGCCATGTCCCTCCGCCCTACTGGACAGGCCTGTCCTAATGGCAGCTCCTGGCCCCTCAGGAGCTGTGTGTGGCCACAGGCCTACGGAACAGGGGAAGAGAAGCATGCCACTCAAGCCCTGGTCTGTACAGACCTCTTGGACCCACCCTCTATCTTCTTCCCTCAAAGGTTTTAGCTGAAAATTTATTAAAGGTGTTCTTTCTGGGTATGGAGAGCATTGTGGGGGTCAACAGAGGATGGAGAAGACCTGGTAACCATCAAGAACAAACCCTTCTCCCCACTAGGAGTGAGCTTGATGGTCCTAATGAAGACCCTCAGAGTGTAAGGAGAGTACCCACCCGGAGCTGTGTCCATACCCCTGCTGACACTACAGCTGGCAGGGATGGAGCAGGGGCACATGACACC
Source organism: Muscardinus avellanarius (assembly GCF_963383645.1). Classification (NCBI taxonomy): domain Eukaryota; kingdom Metazoa; phylum Chordata; class Mammalia; order Rodentia; family Gliridae; genus Muscardinus; species Muscardinus avellanarius. The sequence continues at coordinate 110,094,202 of NC_137787.1, read as the reverse complement.
TTTCTGGTCTCTCTCTCATCCTCTCAATATGCTTCCCACTGGCTGAGCCCAGCCAGAAGTCAGATTGGACATACAGCGAGGGACTTCGTGTCCTTCTTCCCAAAGTGTTCATAAGACCTGCAACATTTCTAACAAAAGAACAACAGTTCCTTAATATCTGACAACAATCGGTCCAAGAAACAGGACAGTGATGCCAGCCTTCTTGAGTTGAAGGCATTGCAATGTGAGGACAAGGGCCAGGTGGAGGGGTAGGGAAGTCTGGTTTCAAGCCTTAGCTACCTCATTCGAAAAGCAGGAATAATAATTTCTGTCTTACTGGGTTGTATGGGGTGAGGCAAGTTCCTTAGCAAGTTCCCCTTACCCCTCTCTTTCTCATGCTTTATTTATTGCTTTCTTATCTGTAGGGTAAAATTTTTCTGGCCTATCTTTGAGGTCATGATGTCCATAGAAAGGCCATCCTGTGTCTCCAGGAAGCTGGGCAAGGTGGAGTAATGCTATTTCTATTCTACCTGTCTGTTCATCCATCCATCTGTCTGTCTGCCCATCCATAGGTTATTCTATAAGTATCCACCTGCACTTGCCACTCTGTACTCATTCTGAGAACACAAGCAGGAATTAAAAGGAGACTCTGTCCTCCAGGAGCTGACAGTCCAGATGAGGATGCTGATGTATAACCTGGAGATCCTAGTGCACGCTGACGGGTACTGAAGCAGAGGGGTGTGTGAAGGGCTATCACTGTATGGTGTGGGCACCGGGGCCTATCAAGGCTCTAGGCAGCAGGTTATTGCCCAACTTGGTAACCAGATGTTACACCTACCTGGCTATATTTTATTACCTGATATATTTTATTACTTGGTATATTTTATAATCCATACATCCTCAGATATCTGAGCCTCAGTTTGGATCTTGATTTAATTTCCCCTTTCTAACCCTAATTTTATGTGAGTTGGCTGTCACTCCTAAGGGATTTTACCCTCTCCCTGCTATCATTTTTACCACCCATTAGGGAATTCCTTCCTAACTTTCAGCTCAGGCTGGCCCCAAGCATATACCTGGTGCTGTCAGGTGTAGGCTGTCCTGCCAGGCACTTGCTTGGCTCTTGTCATAAGAGGACAGTACAACCTGAAGATGGTTCTGCCTACTGGTAAATGTACGTGATATATGTGCCATGACAGACATTATTCAGGGACCTGGAGCCATCAGGATTGCATGCTAGTTTCTGAGAAAACCCTGTGCCCCTCAGGGCAGATACAGTCGCACAGGTGCCCAGTCCTCTCCACTTGTCAGGTGAACACACCACAGGCCAACCACAGCATGTTTCTCTACTAAGCTAGGATTTGTCTTTATATACTTTCGTTTCAATATCATAATTAAAATAAAATTCATTTGCTCTTCTTGGTCTGAGGAGCAAGAATAGCTGCCCTGGTAAGGGCAGGCTGGGGTGGACAGAGGCTTTTCTCAGGGTATTAGCTCCTGCAGGAAGATGAGGCCTTGGGCTCAGGAACTCCGGTTTATGTTGTAGTGAGAAGGGGTGCAGGTGCCTACACCCAGGAAGTTGTGTCTCGCTGAGCCTGCTCTGAGCCAGGCATCATGCCCACATCAACTTCCAGTGACAGCACCAGCCTTCTGATTTCACAGACAAGGCCATGACTCAGGGGTAGAGCTCTGAATTAGGACTGTATAGCAGGTAGGGAGGGTTGAACTCTGAGTTCAGAGTTTGTGTTTGCTGTAGACACTAAACACATTCCATCACAGAAGGCTGGTTGGCTGGAGAGACAAGGCCTCCAAGTGACAATTTAATTCTGAATCAAGGAATGACAGTGGTTTTAATTTTTTCGGTAGAACTGTGGTTCCTATTACAGAGAAAGAACAAGGACCAGGTCTTGGGACTTCTAAGTCCAGCATTCTTCCTTCTAAACTACAAGGATGCTCAGGGAAGGCAAGTTGAAGAGTTAAAAACACTGACAGTGCAATGCAGATGCCTAAGGTGCCATCCACTTAGTAGTTCACCTGGTATATGACTCCCCCCAGCCTCTGAGTATATGTGGAGAGTGGGGAGGGAAGCTCTGCAAGGGATATCTAGTACTGGCTGATGACTGGGGCTCAGAGTGGACTCTTTTTCCTTAGTGGGGTTGAGTCAGTGCAGCTGTTCTGTTAAAAAAAAAAACCACACTCATATATGTATAACCCCAAACAAAACAGAAAAAAAGAGGCTTGCCTGACTCAATTAAGCTTCATTCCTTTGTCAGGACTGGTTTGCAGATATGGCTAACAATAAATCTTAAGGTTTCCAGGAGCCTGAATAGGCATAACCCAGTTCTGTATCTGACTGAATGAGAGATTTATGAAGTTTTAGGAGTATAAAGTAGGCCAGATTCCTGGCCCTCTTCCACACCACCTCCCCAAAATTGATGTGTGGTATGACAATTTTTTTTTTGAGAATTGCTATTTCAGTTTTATCTGCATTTGCTATTAGTGCTGGCAGTGAGGGGGAAGAGGCAGGGATGGGATCAGGCTGTAATACTGTCATCTCTTTAAAAAAAGTAATGTTGGGAGCTGGAAGTGAAGCTGGGTGCCTCCAGGGTGGGCTGGGGGAGCTGGCCAGTGGCTGGGTCCTTGGTGATATCAGGCCAGCCTTCCTGCCCAGCGGGCCATTCCTCCTGCGTGCATCCTGTCTGACTTCTCTAAAGCTGCCGCTGGGGAAGGCAAGCACCAGAATGTCCATGTATGCCACAGGTGGTCCTGACACATATGTCCTGAGCCACTCCTGTGATTCCTCCTGGCCAACACTGAGTTGATGTATGTTGGAAAAAAACAATGCAAATATTAAAGTACCATGATAAAAATTCTTAAACAAGTAAGGACACATTTTGAAGGAAAAGACAAAAAGCCTTAGCAAACACATAAAAAAAGAAGCAAATGAATTTTCAGGATTGACTGGTAAAACCACAACTGAAACATTCTATAATTCCACAATAAAAAACCTCAAATAATTTTTTAAATGGACAACAAATTGAAATAAACATCCACCAAAGATGTTTAGATTGTCAATAAGCATATGAAAAGATATTCAGCATCACTAATCATTAGGGAAATGCAAATGAAAACCATAATGCAATATCATTTCACACCATTTGGGGTGACTATTATCAAAACACTGAAAATTAACAAATGTTGGCAATGACATGAAAAAATTGGAACCCTTGTGCTTTGCTGATGGGAATGTAAAATGATGCAGCCACTGTGGAAAACAGTTTGGTGGTTCCTAAAAAACTAAATGTAGAGTTACCATATAATATAGCAATTCCATGATCAGGTTTATATCCAAAACCACTAAAATCTGGGACTTGACTAGATATTTGTACACTAATGTTCAAAGCATGACTATAGCCCAAAGTTAGAAACACTGGTTGAGAAATGAGTAAACAAAATATTATATATGTATATAAATATATTTTATATAATTGTATGTATATATAGCTGATTAAATATTATTCATCCTTTAAAAGGGAGAAAATTCTTTCTCCCTTTAATTTGAAGTTTCTTACATTTCCTATTTTCTCTCTAGCTTCCACATATAAGAGAAAACATGACCTCTTGATATTCTGAGACTGGCTGACCTCACTTAGCATTATATTTTCTAGGGGGGAGAGGAAGAAGAATTGAGGAAGGAGACAGTTCAAACAGTACTATTGAATATAAGAAGGGATTGCTACCAATTTCACTAACACGTGCAGGGAAGGGAAGGAGAGTGGGGTGGGATGTGGAGGGCAATGCACCAAGAGCTGTGTGAATGTGTGTTTTAATCACATTGAACCACGATGCACAATTGCAATGAACTAATAAAATAATTTTTTAAAAATTGAGAAAATTCTGACACACATTATAACACACTGTTGTGATCTATGGTCTTACTTCACTAGGAGATACCCTTGTCTATCTTTTTGCAGGGGGAGGACATATGTTTGGAAGCTTGCTGTAGAAGGAAGTATTGTGTCTTCACATCTCCTTCCCCTCTGAGCTAACCACAGGATCTTCCTCCTTCCTTCCTTCCTCCCTTCCTTCCTTCCTTCCTTCTCCCTCCCTCCCTCCCTCCCTCCCTCTCTTTCTTTCTTTCCTCTCTTTTCCTTCCTTTCTTTCTCCCTCTCTCTCTTTCTTTCTTTCCTCTCTTTTCCTTCCTTTCTTTCTCCCTCTCTCTTTCTTTCTTTCCTCTCTTTTTCCCTTCCTTCCTTTCTTTTTCTTTCCTTTTTTATTTTCTTTCTTTCTTTTCTCTCTCTCTCTCTCTCTCTCTCTCTCTCTCTCTCTCTCTCTCGATCAAGGATTGAACACAGAGGCATTCTACTTCCAAGCTACACCTCCAGCCCTTTATTGTTGTTGTTGTTGTTATTATTTTAAAAAGATTTCACTAACTTGCTGAGATTCTTTCTAGAATTGCTGAGGCTGGTCTTGAACCTGTGATCTTTCTGTCTCAGCCTCTCAAGTCCTGGCATTACAGGTGTGAGTCACCAGATAACTTCTGCTAATTGGTAGAGACAACTATTCAGTTCCTTAGCAAGTGACATGTCTGTGGAGACAAAGGCACAATAGAAAGCAGTTATCCTATAAATATGGTTATCCTATAAATAAAGAAGAAAATGTTGAAGAGGGGAGGGCTGCCCTCTCATGCATGTCAGTTGTACAATATTGCCTCCTCTCACCTCCACCTTGTATTTCAAATGGTCCGACTGATTCCGTGTGTGTGTGTGTGTGTGTGTGTGTGTGTGTGATGGGGATTGAACTTAGGGGTGTTTAATGTGGCTGAGCTACATCCCCAGCTCTAAGTTTTACAATTTCAGAACAGGTTCTCTTTTTGTTGCTGAGGCTGGCCTTGAACCTGTGATCCTTCTGTCTCAGCCTCCCCAGTAATGAGATTACAAGGTATGGTGTGCACTGCCACCATACCTGGCTCTGATACCCTGTTTAAGGTGCCAGCATCTCCTGCCAGTGCTGTTTCCCTAGTACACTTCTCCCCCCCGCCCCCGCTTAATGCCTCCAATTGACAAATATTTACTGGGCATCACTGCACACAGAGACATGGCCCTGGCCCTCTATCTCCTGGACCGCAGCAGTGGGCAGACTCCTGGGCCTGCTGCCCCTGCCACACCTGCGGCTCTGTCTGTGAGGAAACTTCCCATGACAGTGGAGGAAGGCACTCTCTCTTCAAGATGAAGTTGCACACTCTGAGCACCTGGCAGGCTCTGACCTGGCCCTGCCCACTCCCCTGCCTCCCACACAAAACCGTTCTCCAGAGTGCGCCAGCCTTCCCGTTACCTCACCTCTGGAACTTTGCTTACAGCCCTCCTGCTCATCCCCATTTCCTGCCTGGAGAGTGCCTATTAAGAATACCTTTTAAGATTCAACTCAAGAGTACCTAGGAAAGCTTTCTGGGCGTGCCTCATCTCTGTGTCCTCCTGTTTCTCCCTCCTGGGTCCTGCTGGAGCACCGGCAAGCCTCACATATCCACCAGCTTTCCACTCGCAGTCTCTGGGCGTCAAGATGCTGGGTCTCCATGCCAGGTCTCCTGCAACCTTCGGCAGTCTGACCTGTGCTAATCAGCTACAGTTTCTGCCCAGTGGGAGAAGATGCCAAGGTCTCTTCCAGAGGCAGCTCAGTGACAGTTCCAGGGTTGGTGAGAAGAATGCAGGTGAATTCAGCTCAGCCATGTTTCAAAGTCAAGACTATGTCTTTTTGTGTCTACGTCTAGCACATGGTACTGGTGCAGAGTAGTGGCTTACATAGTCACTGTTGAATAAAATGAAAGGAGGGAGTGAGACTTCAGGAGTTTGTACAGGTGGATGTTTCTGTCTTTATAGGATGAAGAGTATTGATGCCTTTCTGGATCAGGGAAGGAGAATTAGGGCTGAGAGGTATATGCACATCAATCCCTTCACACAGTATGCTATCTACTGCTGAGCACAGATGAGGCACAGAGTCCTTAGCACATGATAGGCTCAGGGACCTGAGTCAATCATGGAAAAGCAACAGTTGCTGGGTGTTCTCTCCAAGAGTGTCCCAGCCCACCCTCCATTGGATACACCTGCTCCTTCATGTCCTCAGTCACCTCTCTGCAGCCAGTGCTGCATGGAAATCATGCTGGTCTGTGTGGGCTCTGCACCAGGTGGTCCTCCAGGCATCGAAGGAGGCAGGGGGTTGTGCAGCATCACAGTGCCGCTATCTGCCTAGAGAGGAGGACCAGCATCACTGCAGCTATGCTTGGGCTCCAGGGCTTCCCACCAAGGCTTTCAAGAGCTCTCCTGGCTATTAAAACTACAAACCTGGGATAACATTAAAAATGTTAATGTGCTGTAAAACTTCCTATGTGTGAGCACCTCACCTGCAAAGAAGTGGAGACGAGCCTGTAATGACTGGCTTTTCATCTTCTCGATGGATTTTATTATAGCAGTAACAAGAGCAATTCCACTTAAAAGACTCTGTCAGGGAACAGTTACAGTAGATTATAACTTGGGATGAGAAACAATCTCTATTCTGTACAAATTTGGAATGACCAGGAAAAAAAAGAGCATCAAGAAACACAGCTCACTGGCATTACACCCATGAAACTGTTTGAGAGATGAAATTGGGATGAACTGGAGGAGGGGCAGGCTAATTAAAGAGGCAAAGAACATCACTCTATTAAGTCACTCACCAGCAGAGCACAAAATGGGTCCACAAGAGGAGTCCAGAAATACGATTTATCTCTCTCTCAAAAAAAAATTGCACCCAAGACTAGGACACAGCTATCTGCAAGAACTACTCTAAAAGCAAAATTGTCACTGGCTATTTTAAGTGTCCAGCACAGCATGTTTACCTTGTGAGGAAGAAGAGGGATTTTATTGGTAGGCATGTGATTCTGGTACCCAGACTCAATGATCCTATGGAGGTGTCTCAGCAGGACAGAGGTAGGGTCGATTGTTCTTTTGGTGTTTCTGCTTTCTGCCTGACACATGTTGTCTGTGTTCTCTGTTACATGTCATCGTCTCTTTTGATGCCAGCCAAAAGTCGATGTTAGAAGCCTGCAGCTTGAAATCAACCTGGGGCTGGTTTCATCTTTCGCCTGCCTGGATTTCCTGTGCTGGTACTGAGTGGTTAGCAGTGGCTAAAGCCATATTGAGTGGCAGCTTTGCATGAGAGAGGAGGCATTAACGAGAGGCATACAGATAACTTAGTTGGAGTCTCTGGGATCAGGGTCATCTCTCAGCAGGGCCTTGGTCTCTGATTTCCCTTTCTCCAGTAGTACCTGTGGGAGGCTGACCTGGTTCCAGAACTGCTGTGCTGGGAGACTAATCACAATGCAGATCTAAGTCGCTGTCGGGACTGGAGCAGTACAATACCCCTGCTGCATGACGTGTCCGTAGGGTAATCCTCGTACCTCCTCTGGTTTAAACGACAGACAGAAACTACTGGGTATCAGTGTCAGGAAGTCAGATCACAGACTCAACCACCGTTACCAAGAAATTAACCTAAATAGTAAAAGCCAGGTCAAACTTAACATCATCAACCTAACCTGGAAAAGTTCTGCACCTCTGAGCATCAGTCAGGGATGAAATAGATGCTGGTGTAGCACGGGTCTCCATATAACCAGAGCTCCCTTATAAAACGCTGAACATGTGGAACCTTACATGTGAGTTTAATGCTTATGATCAGACCATTAAAAAACATTTGCAAATCGTTTATAACAGCTGATTTTTGTATACAGATTTAGAAAAAATAATATATATATATAATTTAGTTTTCAAAAAACAAGTAAAACTATGCATTAAAATGTTTGGAGGATACTTATCTGGGAGGGGAGATACCATTATCACAAAGGTGGTTTTCCCAGGGTGAGGCTTATCCATTGCACTCCAGATGTGCTGACCCCTGCGATTTCCCCAAATGTGGGAAACTTGACTGCATACTTTGTGGGGGGGAGGGACTGTGTTCGTGCTTTCCCCTATTAAAAAAAAAAAACATTTGGAGGAAATAGATTGGCTACTTTTAAATATGTACTTTTAAAATTTTAGGAATTTTTTTGTGTGCATTGTTGTCATACATCTTAATGGGACAAAAGATGGTAGAGGCATCTATGCATACATCACTCAGCCTTTCCCCAATACCCACTCCATTTCCTCTTCTCTTCCTCCTTTTTATGTTTGGGTTAGTGGTTGACTTTGATATGTTTGTGAATGTACATCATGTACATTACAGAATTTTCCTCTTTCCTCCTCCCATTCCCCTCAGTTATGTCACCTTATTTGCTAATCTATAGCTTCTCCTAAGACCCTTTTTCTCCTGAGCTTCCAAGTATTATGGAGAGCATCTGATTTTTTACTTAATTCTCCAAAGCAGTGAAGTTGGGAGTGGGGCCAGTGGGAGATGCTGGGGTCATAAAAAAAAAAACAGGTTGTTATAAAGTATTCATCCTGCTTTGTCTTCTCCTCTCTCTGTACATTCCCACTTGCACTTACTCTTTCCCCCCTGCATGGAGAAGGACAAGGCACTTACCAGAAGCCAAGGTGAAACTACTTGATAGCGGACTTCCAGCCTCCAAAACTACAAGCTAAATAAATGTCTGTTCTTTATAAATTACCTGATCTCAGATATTCTATTATAGCAATAGAAAATGACTAAAATGGATTGTTAAGCAGAGAATGTGATTCAAAATATCTTGCAGCAGTTCAATATTTTATTTCTGCATGTTAAGCCTGGGACTCTGACTCCCACTTCTCTATCCTGTCTACTCATGTGTTCCAAGACAGAATGTCCATGCATCCAGCACACAGGTAGAGGGTAGATCTTGGTAGCCAAAGGCCCTTCTTTGAACAGGAATTGTTCTGTGTGCTGAAAGTCAATGAAATAAACTTAGTCCACCAACAAAGAAATTTTTCAGACTTACAGGATTATCATTGGGTGGACTGATGGGTTTTCCTTACCATTTTTTTGCAGAGTTGCTTGAGGGAACCTGGGAGGACTCTGGCTTGCCCTGTGAGACACAGGCACAGAGAGAACATTGCCTCAGGCTTGTTTTCTTGGTTGTTTTCATTTATTGAACAAGGCCCTCATATGTGTGTGTGTGTGTGTGTGTGTGTGTGTGTGTGTGGTGTGTTACTGGGGATGGAACCCAGGGGCCTTCTACCTCCAGGCTACACTCCCAGATCTATTTTATATTTTATTTGGAAACAGGGTCTCTTAAGCCAGCTGAGGCTGGCTTTGAACCTGTGTGATCCTCCTGTCTCAGCCTCCCAAGCACAGAGATTACAAGTGTGCGCCACCACAACCAGCCTGAACAAGGCCCTCATTTGATAGTGATACAATGGCAGCTATCACATGCCCTCAGCACCTGAACTCAGCCAGGCCCTGCAGTACTTCTTGCATGCATTATCTGGTTGAACAGTCACAGCTGGTTTGTGATTCAGGAATTATCTGTGTCTTGTGGAGAAGGAAGCTTAAGCACACAGGAAAACTGACTTGCTTGAAGTCAAGCTATATGCTTTACTTTGGAACCTCAATTACTGAGCCCTGTACTCATCCGTCCATCTATTTGTCTATCTAACTATCCATTCATCTACTCACTCATCCTTCCATCCATCTACCCATTCATCCACACATCCACTCATCCAATCAACTATTCATCATTTATCCATCTATCTACCCATATACCCATTCATCTCTCCACCCATTCATCCACTAATCTACACATCCATTTATTCATTCATCCATGCATCCATTTATCCAATCATTTAATCATCCATCTATCTGCTGTCCATCCATCTATTCATCCATCCATTCTTCCTTGTGGAAGACCAGTGGAATGAGCTGAGGGCTAAGCTTTGAGTATTTCAGAATCAACTCTGGAAGGCTCCTCTTGAGCAGGATGAAGTGGAGCCTTGAGGACCATGATGTGAGTAAATTTTAAATAGGATAGAACATATTTCTTGAGACTAAGTGTGAAAATTTAGAAATGATGGAAAGGAGTTAGATAAAGATTTTTTTCACAAGTGACTTTAAAATTAGATTTTCATCTCAATTAAGTAATACTCTTCTCCAACCAAGAGCTGGAAAATGTATGAGAGGAATGGTGCTATTCTTTCTCAGTTTCACTGCTTTTACTGAGAATTACCCTTTTGGAAAATCTCCACCTGAAGGAGAGGCTGATGGAGTTATTTCTGCTGTTCCATTTTTTTTATTTTAGGTAAAGTTAAGGTATTTTAGAATTTCTCATAACAGTGCAATCTAATGAGCCAAATAATTTTTACAACTCATAAAAGTGGAATCATGTTTCAAATGGCTACATCAAATTGTTTAGAATTTCAGTTTTTAAATATTGTATCTTGCATGACAAATTTCATTCTAGAAGAACTGTTTTCTTCATAGCCAACTTATAAACTTCCACAGCAGTTAAATACAATAAAACTGTCAGCAGACCCTTAAGTATAGTTGCATAGATGTTGTCAGTGCAATAAAGGGGAGGAGAGTATCATCAGACCTGCCTTTTAACATAGACTTTGATGTCCTCAGTTTGTGAGGGGATACAGGGTTGATTATATTCCTGATGTCTTAAGAGCTATAAAACATTGACAAATATATGGCTATGTACAGAATATCCCAAATGAAATATCTCCACTCTGCAATTCAGTCCTGTCTTGTGACAGAGCTCAGGGGACACCAAGCTTTGCATTATTTATAATGGATGTTGCTGTTCTTATAAAGTTTGAAAAATGTTAAAAGATACCTTAGTATAAAACTTGTAATTTTGCTATTTGATGCCTTCATTCCATGGTATTCTTTTGTTGGTTATCTTAGATACTCCTGTTAGTGAAAACCACTTTCCCATGTTGAAAAGACAACCACAGAGCAATATAGTATCTTATTAGACATCATAGAGCTGGGTCCATTCCAAAGGGGTCAAGCATTTCATGAGTTATCCAGCAGGTCTCCTATGCTGGGCATTCAGGCTGTTTCAGTCAGCTTCTTCCCCCCTTGACAACCAAAATACCTGACAAGTACAACTTAGAGAAAGAAACAATTACTGGGGCTCATGATTTGGGAGGTGTCAGTCCCATGACTGGATGGCTCTATGGAAGCAGGGCTCATGGCAGAGGGATAACACTCTCATATCAGGGCAGACAGAAGCAGAGTGAGAGAGGGGTCAGTCTCCAAGACCACACCCCTAGTGACCCTCCTTCAGCCATGCCTACCTCTGAAACATGCTGCCCTGGGAGCCATGCTTTCAATACATGAGCCTTGGGGGATGTTCCAAACCCAAATCATAACAGGCTCCATAAAGAATCACATTCTACCATGACAATCTTGGGAGCCAGAAAATGAACTAAAAATATATCCTGAGTATATACAATTGATAAGGAGTTCTTCTATTCTAAGAATTTGATATTGGATCTGGGGGCTGGGAAAGGCTGGTAGGTTCTGGAGTATTCCAGGCTAAGAATTAGTTTTTTTTTATTCAGATTTACGATCATGGCTGGAGAAAGACTCTGCTGCAGTCAAAAAGGGTAACTAGCATCCTGAGAATGACCAGACAACAGAAACTGCCTGTGACCACTAGTCTGAGGTCATCCTTACATACATTTCCATATCTACTATTCACCACATTTTCTATAAAAAAGAGCCTTGCAACTCTCCCACTTTGAGGGTGGCCTGTGTTATCCTTTGAATGTGTTTATTTTTCTAAATAAATGTCTATATCTCTGACTGGCACATGCTGAAATTCTTTTTCTTTTAGTTTTTTAAATTTTTAATTTTTTTTATTGGTGCGTTATATTCATATATCATTGAAGTTCTTTTCAATCACAAGAACCTCACAAATCTGATCCTAAGCTGAGGAATCACCCCCTTTCTCATGACAATAGGCAGTAATACATGATGATTAGTTGAAATCAAATACAAGGCAGAGGGTCGTAGTAGAGGCCAGGGCAGGGTGGGAGGAGAGAAGAACCAAGTAAAGCAATGCCTAGCTTGAGATGGAATCTGGTTTCACACAGGTGGCCCCAGGACCTGGCTGGGTAGGGCAGGTCTGTTCAGCTCGGCCAGCTTGCTAGCCCTGCAGGCATGGGGCTGAGCAGGGGACAGTGGGGAGATGAGGTAGAAGGAGCATCTCAGAACAGGAGAAACATGTGGGGTAGGTGCCCTGCCTAGCTAGAGGAGCCAGGATTCCCACCCTGGGAATCAAATGGCAGTGAGGGGTTTGCTGATCTCCATATTCTGGTGCCCAGCATGGTACCTGGTGCACCGCCACCACCCAGCAAGTGCTGCCCCAAGACAGCACCTGACCACAGGAACTGAATGCTGAGCCCAAGTGAAGGGCCCTGACCCTGGTTCACTCTGCAGCATCTGCCTTTGCAAAAAAACAAAAACACAAAAAACAACAACAACAACAACAACAACAAAACAAGGCAGAAAGAGAAGGCTGAGCACTTTGATGGAAAAGCATAATTTTTCTTTTTTCTTTTCTTTTTTTATTGGTGCACTGTATTCATACATCATAATGGGATAAAAAAAAACACCTTGTGTAGACATATGTGCACACATCACCCAGTTAGCCCCTACCCCACACCATTTCCTCCTCCTCCCTCCTTCCCATGCTTGGCTTAGTGGTTGACATCTAATATTATAGCAATTTATACAAAATTAACAATGATAATCTCACATAACAGATTCATTTGTCTGATATCAAACTTTTAATCACTTAGAGATAACATTTCAATATTTCTTTTTGCTTTCTTTCTTACCAGAGAATATTTTTTTTCTTTTTTTTTAAGGTGAAACTTTTTTTTATCAAGAAAAAATCTATACTAACATGAAATATGAACTCTAAATCCCCAAAACAATCTCAAAAAAGAACAAAGCTAGAATATGTACATTTTCTGATTTCAAACCTTATAAAGCTACATTAATTGAAACAGTGTAGTACTGCTATAAAGGCAGATATATAAACCAGTGGAGTAAAATAAAAAGCCTAGAAATAAGTTCTTCGATATATGGTCAAGTTATTTTTGACAAGGTTTCCAAGAACATTTGGTGAAGGAAATAATGATCTTTTCACTAAATATTGTTGAAAAATAATAATTACATGAAAAAGAATGGACCCTTACCTAACACCATATACAAATATGTTAATAGATATTAAAATAGATAAAAAATAGATTGGTGCACTGTATTCATACATCATAATGGGATAAAAAAAACCTTGTGTAGACATATGTGCACACATCACCCAGTTAGCCCCTACCCCACACCATTCCCTCCTCCTCCCTCCTTCCCATGCTTGGCTTAGTGGTTGACATCTAATATTATAGCAATTTATACAAAATTAACAATGATAATCTCACATACTAAAAATAGATAATAGTACTAAATAGATAATAGTACTAAAAATAGATAAAAGACCTAAATAAAACTTAAGATTATAAATTTTTAGAAGAAAACCTGAGTCATAACACTTCACAACATTGAAATTGGCAGTGATTTATTGGATATGATTTCAAAGGCACAGGCAACAACAGAATAAACAAACTTCCTAAAAATAAAAAAAATTGTATATCCAAAGACCATGTAAACAGAGTTAAAAGTTACTGATAGAATGGAATAAAATATTTCCAAATGCTATATCTGAAGGTATATTAATATTCCAAATAGAAATCCTAAAAATTAGCAACAGTAAAAGCAAACAGTACAATTTAGAAATAGGTAAAAGACTAAAATAAATAATGAATCTCCAAAGATTTTAACCAATAAACACATGAATATTCTTCTTCACTTAATTGTCTGTTGGCTGGAAAATCTTGTTTCTCTGGTTCTGGTGTGTATTACCTACTTCTTCTTTGTAGTTAATCTCTTTGAGTATTTTCTCTAGCGCTGGTTTTGAAGACATAAATTCCTTCAGTTTCTGTTTGTCATGGAAGCTTCTTATTTCCCCATCTAATTTGATAGATAGCTTTGCTGGGTAGGAAATTTTTGGCTGAAGTTGTTTTCTTTCAGAGTTTAGAATATGTTACTCCAAGCTCTTCTGGCTTTCATAACTTGGTTTGGGAAGTCTGGAGTGATTCTAATTGGTTTGCCTCTGAATGTCACTTGGCCTTTTGTTTTTGTTGCCTTTAAGATTCTCTGCTTGGCTTCCACATTGGTCATTTTGACAATTATGCGGCGTGGGGAACCTCTTCTCTGATCCTGTTTAAAGGGAGTTCTACAAGTTTCCTGGACCTGCGTATCAATCTCTTGCTCTACATTTGGAAAATTTTCTGCTATTACTTCCTTGAAGAGATTATTGATCCCTTTGTTTTCACCTTTTTTTTCCTCCCCTATTCCAATTATTCTTAGGTTAGCTCTCTTAAAATGGGCCCATATTTCTTCAATGTCAGATTCCTGCTGTCTGATTTTGTTTTCTAAGTTATAAATTATGCGTTTGTTTTTGGAGTGATCCTCTTCTAGGAGTGAGATTCTATTCTCCATGTGATCTAATCAATTGTTTATACTTTGAATTGTGGCCTTTACCTCAATGATTGCATCCTTTATGTCTTTTCGACTCTCTCTAAATTCTTTTCAAAGGTCCTGTATTATTTCTACAGTTGTATTCCTTATTTGATTTTCTGGAGATCTCTGAATTTCTGTGTTATCAGGTTCTGATAATATGGGGTTGTGGGCATTCATTGCTCTATTGTTGTTCCTCTTTTCCACGATTTCAGAAGTTTGTGCCTTCCCTGGATCACTACGACTTCACTTAGGGTGCTCTGTATCTTGAGTCTGTGGTAATCTTAGCTGCCACTACTCCTTTACTGGGTTGTATCGCAAAGTCTCAGACTGAGGAAGTTAATCGAAGCTCCGCAAGACTGTGGGAATGCCAGGCTGGGCGTTTTCCCATGGAAGCTGCGACTAAGGTGTGGTATCTCTGCCACCACTACTCCTTCACTGGGTTGGACTGCAAAATCTCAGACCCAGGGAGATTATCAAAGTCCCTGGGTGTGCAGTACAAGGATTTCTCCTTTAGGGGCTGCAATTTCACTCACGGTTATTGTGGGTGTTGATCAGGAACTGCCAAGGATGCGGTGAACTCACTGTCGCTGCTGGCAATATGGCACTGCTGCCATGCCCTCAGCCGTGAGGCTGGGACTGCTGGAAATATGGTGCCACTGCCTCGTCCTCGGCTGTGAGGCTGGCGTATTTCTTTTCTGGTTTTGAGTTCTGTTCTGAGTCCCTGGAAGGCGTGATGAGCTTGGCCACTGGGAATTTTAGACATTCTTTGCGCTGAAAGAACTGCTGAATTACACCCAAATGATCTGCAGCTACTCACTTCAGCTCCTTGTTTACCTTTCCTCTCTGGATCCTGGTGCTGTGAGGGAAGATGGTGCCTGTGTGGCCCCGCTGCTGCATTGCGGGCTTGATTTCTGGTCTCTGGTTGTTCTTCTAGTCTTTTTTTTCTCTGTCCCTTGTGTTTACATTTTTTATTTCTCTGCTGATGGCATTTTCTAGCTATGAAAAGTGCTGATTGTGTGGCAAGAGAGATCAAGTTTTAGCAGGGTTCATAAATGCTGCTTTTCTCGGTCACCATCTTCCCGGAAGTCCCACATTTTTCAGGAGTAAAGTATAGTCCCCTCTGAGGCCTCTGATGCCTGACTGTGATTTTCTTGTCTCCATTTCTTTCAGCTATGGGAGGGACATTGTCAGTCTGTCAGATGCTCCCTAGAGAGACATTTGTAGAGCTGTCCTTGGAAGGCCTTGGTTCATTTCCTGCACTTGTAAGTCTAGAGACAGAAGTGTCAAGTTGGAGAAAGAAGACCAAAAAAGTTATGGTGTCTTTATCTCTCAATGCAACAAACCTCCAAATCCCTTCTTAAGACATAAATAAATTACTCCTATGCCAACTTCTCTATTCATTTTTATTTCACATAAAATCATTCAAAAGAGTACATAGTTTAACTGATGATATTTTTAATTTAAAACAAAATTGATTATGTTTATTTTAGTATACATATACAACAAGAAATGAAAGATATTTCATTTGTGAGTCATTTGCTGTTTCCTTCTCTTACTGATAATTCATTTTTGGGTATCATCACTACTAGTATCTAGTGACATTGATATGGCTGGTGAAATGAATAAACACACACACACACACACACACACACACACACACACACACACACCTCACCATCACTGCAAAGCTTATAAATCATCTGAAGTTCTGCATATGTTTTGCAGCTGTATTTATTCACCCTTCCAGGTATGCCGAGCCTCTCGCTGTGGTTTTTTGCTTCTGCTCCAGGCTTGCACACTTGTCCTCTTCACTGCCAGTATCATTTATGCAGGATTTGAAATGATTGCCACTGTGCCTATTCTGATGAGTCATTCCCTGGACAAATGCTACAGAAACAAAGGCACAAAATCTAAGAAGGTTTTCTGCAGGGGTGATGAATCTTCCTGATATAAACATGAACCCTGTTGCCTTCTGAAGGGGAGAGGCAGTGGGAGTCTCTCAGAGGTGAGGAAAGAGGAGCTGTGATGTCCTTCCCTGTCAGAGGCCATTCCTGATGAAGGGATTTCACTGTGGTGCTAACAACTGATAGTGTACAATGTCCTTTTTTCCAAGAAAAATCTATTTCTCTTCATATTTCTGGACTAAACAGAAAATATTTTAGACTTATATTGGTGAAGTATAATTTTGCATGATAGTGATGTTCAGAGTGACACAATCACGCATGCACACAGAACTTGGTGTCTTTTATTCTTCATCCCACCCTGCTCCCCACGCCTCCTCCCTGTACACATTGGTGAGATTGGTGGTGAGAACTTCATAAATAGACATAGCATTATTTGAACTATTTTTGTTCTTGGGTTATGCTTTTAAAATTGTGTTTCATATTCTGTAATTTTATTGTGCATTTTTAAATCCCATAATATGGTTAACTCTGAAAGTAAAAGTCTCCCCTCTTTCCAGAATTTGTTGTTGCTGCTGGTGGTTGGAGTTGTTGATGTTTATTTATTGGCTTTCCCGAACTACTTCTGTATAGTCTCTCTTTCTTCTAGTATGTGGCTCCTGAAATCTCTACCTGGATAGATAAGTGATCCGCTAGTGATGAACAGAGATTTCCTTAAATACACTGAACCAAAATATCTTGGATTCCCAGGTGCCTCTATGAGAATGTTGGGATATGGATTTGACACTCAAAAGGCCATTGACAACTCTGCTTACCTTTCACTTCCTCCTTGCAAAGAACCTTAAGGCTAGCCAGATAGAAGAGCTTAGGGGGAACTTCAGGATTCTTCTAAGCATGTGAGCAGCCCTGAATACTTAACTTGTGCATTCCCAAGAGTATATATATTATAAAATCCCCTCTAGACATCTTACCATTTCTCTTTTAAGGTAGCTAGTTGGTCTATTGTTTGACAAAACTAATACCCATTGCCTCATTTAACCATGCCATTACAATTTTTACCAGTAAATATTTTAACAAACACCATTGCCCCTTGGGAAATGCATTAAGCACTGGATAATCAAGAAACACACACAGGCATTCCAAATGAAGTCTTCCAAGAAGCCAGTCTGCAGATCAAATAATAAAAATTATTTGGGAATTATGTTCCTTACGCTCCACCCAGGGTCACAGATAAGAGCTTCTATCTTTAAGTCTACTATTGAGCTTAGAAGTGGTAGTAGGTAAATTAAAGCACCACAAGCCTTGACATAATTCAGTTATTTTTCTTGAATAAACATTTCCTGAGGTATCTCAGGCCATTAGTTGATCTCCAGCATTCTAAAGTTGATTTTGATAATTTTCCCCTTTTTCTTTCATTGCTTAAAAAATCCCTCAAGGTTCTTATATACTTAAATATTAATAATTTGCAATGGTTAACACACACACACACACACACACACACACACACACACACACACATATATATATATATATATATATATATATATATAATTGTCTTCACTATTTCCTGTGATAGATTCTTGAAACTGAAATAACCAGCAGTCATACATCAATAAACACTGCCTTAAGTCAAAAAGAAGTTTTAGGAATAGAAATAAAAATGAGTCCTGCAATGAATATGTGTAATTTCTTCCTCATTTTCTTCAGATATGGAATAATTTTGGTCTAGGACTTTAAATGTACAACATCTTCATCCTCAATGATCTCATTATTACTTATTAGAGGAACTTGTGGAAAATTGAGTGCACTGGATATTGCAGGGGCTATAATCCAGGGTTCGTCTCACCCCTGTAGATTTGTGACCTGTTATTAATTGCCCTCTGCTCTCATTTTCCTCAGGAATAGATAATGAAGTTTTTCTTGCTCTAATGAAGTGTTGATTTTCAGAAAAATGAAGTGTGGAATATATCTTTCCTTTGGCTTGAGTTAAGCAGGATCATAGATAACACAGATCTATCACAGATGAACTTTGAAAGGTCAAAGGAGTTTGAACTGCTGCAATTTTTATTAGCAAAGCTCTGCTGGCTGCAGCATGAATGAGAAAGTAGTTGAAGAGTCCTTCATGGACTCTTCCTGTCTGGCTCTGTGCAGAGGACTAACAGGGTAAGACACGCCGAGATATCCAGTTAATTGACTAGAAGCTGAGAATAGCTAATCAAGCCAAATGATCCTCTATGTTCTAAGCTTGGCATGAATAATTGGGAGAGTCTGTGTTGAATGATGATTATCTTGTGGTGTTTCTATGTGTGTTAATGTTTAGGGAACTGTTTTCAGACTACAGAAAGAAAGTTTAAAAGAGTAGTAATCAAAGTGTATGCAACGTTACCAGTTAGGGATGCAAACCTTTGAGCATAAGCTACCTTATCCAGATTTCACATTAAACACTCACATTCCTTAGGAAGGGCACAAAGTTCCTTTTGCTTAAGTATGAATAAAATGGCCTGACTAGTCAAAGAGCAGACCCGTGGGAATTAGACTGGCCTAAAGTTGTTTCCAAGTCCGTAATGTCTATGTGAAGTTAGGTGACTTGGCTATGCCCCCCGCATATGAGTGGACAGGCCTGAGCTCTGTGGCCGGAATGCAAAGCTTCAGAGTTAGTGTAACTCAGATGCAGAGTCTGTATGGAGTATTGCTATCACCACTCCACCCAGAAGTCTACCACGTTCCTGAGATATGACATCTGCCCACATGCTCCCACAGCCTCTGCTCAGCCCCCATCAGAGCTGGACCTCTTTTTTTCCTTTAAAAATTTTTTTATTGGTGCATTATATTCATACAACATATTGGGGTAAAAAACCTGTGTGTACAAACATGTACTCATCACTGATTTAACCCCTACCCAATTCCCATCCCATTCCCTTCCTGTCCCTCCCTCCCTTGCTTGGTTTAGTGATTGACTTCGATATGTTTAAGTACATTGCTATAGGATTTCCTTTTTCATCTAAAGTTTCTCCTATGACCCATTTCTCCCTAACTCTCACATATTAGGGACAGCATCTGATTTCTTATTTTTTGTAACTGACTAATTTCACTTAGCATAATGTCCTCCAGTTCCATCCATTTCCCTGAAAATGATGTAATTGAGTTTTTTTTTTTTTGATGGCTGAGTAAAATTCCATTGTGTACATATACCACAATTTTATAATTCATTCATCTGTTGATGAACATCTGGACTGGTTCCATAGTTTGGCTATGGTGAATTGTGTAGCTATGAACATAGATACACATGCATTAGTTTGGTAGTTTGGTTTCTTTTCTTTTGGGTAGATACCCAGAAGTGGTATTGCTGGATCAAATAGTAGATTTGTTCCCATTCTTCGGAGGATTCTCCATACTGTTTTCCAAAGTGGTTGCACTAATTTGCAATCCCACCAACAATGTCTTAGAGTTCCCACTTCTCCATATCCTTGCCAGCATCTGTTGTTGTTTGTTTTGAATGATTGCCATTCTAGTTGGAATTAGGTGGAATCTCAGGGTAGTTTTGATTTGCATCTCTCTGATTGCCAGTGATGTTGAGCATTTTTCATGCATTTGTTGGCCATTTGAATTTCTTCTTTCGTGAAGTGTCTAGTTCACTTGCCAATTTTGTTTTGGATGATTTGTTTTTTCAGTGTTGAGTTTCTTGAGTTCTCTGTATATTCTAGATATTAGTCCTCTATTGGTGGTGTAGGTGGCAAAAAATCTTCTCCCATTCTGTTGGCTCTCGATTGAGGTTCCTGACAGTTTCCTTTGCTGAACAGAAGCTCTTCAGTTTCATTGAATCCCATGTATTGATTCTCTTTTTAATTTGTTGTGCCTTTGGGGTCTTGTTGAGAAAGTGTTCATATATGCCTATATGTTGCAGTGTTGGACCTATGCCCTCTTCAAGGAGCTTCAAGGTCTCTGGTTTGATTTCCAAGTAGTTTATCCATCTTGAATTGACTTTTGTACAGGGTGAAAAGTTTGATTAATTTCCAATTTTCTGCATATGGTTAACCAGTTTTGCCAACACCATTTGTTGAACAGGCTATCTTTTATCCAGTGTATGTTTTTGATCCCTTTGTAAAAAATCAATTGGCTGAAAGTGTGTGGACTTATTTCTGGGTCTTCTATTCTGCTCCATTGGTCTATGTATCTGTTTTTTTTTTTTTCCAGTACCATGATGTTTTAATTACAATGGCTTTGTAGTATAAAGTCAGGTATTGTGATTCCTCCTGCATGGTTTTTGTTGCTGAGAACTACATTGGCTATTCTGGGCTTTTTGTTATTCCAGATAAATTTAAGGACTGATTTTTCTATGTCTGTGAGGAATGATCTTGGTAGTTTAATGGGCATTGCATTAAATCTGTAGATCACTTCTGGGAGGATGGCCATTTTAATGATATTTATTCTGCCAATCCATGAACATGGAAGATCTTTCCATCTTCTAAGATCTTCTTTGATTTCTTTTTTCAGTGTTTTTTTAAATTTTATTTTTTATTGGTGCACTGTATTAATACATCATAGTGGGATACAAACTTTTGTAGACATACATGCACACATTGCCCAGTCAGCCCGCACCCGATCCCCACCCTATTCTCTCCCCATCCCTCCCTCCCATGCTTGGCTTAGTGGTTGACATCTAGTATTATAGCAATTTATCAAAAATTAAAAATGATAATCTCACATAACAGTTTCATTTGTCTGATACCAAGCTTTTGATGACTTAAAGATAACATTTCAATATTTCTTTTTACTTTCTTTCTTACCAGAGAATATTTTTTTCTATTTTTTTTAGGTGAAACTATCATATATTTATATATTTATTTTTCAGAAAAAAAATCTATTCTAATATGGAATATGGACTCTAGATACCCAAAACGATCTTGAAAAAGAACAAAGCTAGAAGACATATATTTTCTGATTTCAAACCATATAAAGCTACAATAATTGAAACAGTGTAGTACTATTCTAAAGGCAGATATATAAACCATTGGAGTTAAATAAAAGCCTAGAGCTAAATTCTTCCCTATATTGTCAAGTTATTTTTGACAAGGTTTCCACGAACATTTGGTGGAGGAAATAATAATCTTTTAACTAAATATTGTTGAAAAATAATAATTACATGGAAAATAATAAAGTTGGACCCTTACCTAATCCCATATACAAATATTAACTCAAAATAGATAAAAGACCTAAATATAAATCTTAAGACTATAAACTTTTAGGAGAAAATCTGGGTTAAAAAACCTCACAACATTGAAATTGGAAGTGATTTCTTGGATATGATTTCAATGGCACAGGCAACAGAAGAGTATACAAACTCCCTAAAAAATAAAAAAAATATTGTATACCCAAAGACAATGTAAACAGAGTTAACAGTTACTAATAGAATGGGATAAAATATTTCCAAATGCTATATGTGAAGGTATATTAATATTCCAACTAGAAATCCTAAAAATTAACAACAATAAAGGCAAACAATACCATTTAGAGATAGGCAAAAGACTAATATAAGTAAAGAATCTCCACAGATAACCAATCTTAGTTGTCTGTTGGATGGAAACTCTTGTTTCTCTGGTTCTGGTGTGTGTTACCTATTTCTTCTTTGTAGTTAATCTCTTTGAATATTTTCTCTAGTGCTGGTTTTGAAGACATAAATTCCTTCAGTTTCTGTTTGTCGTGGAAGCTTCTTATTTTTCCATCTAATTTGATAGAAAGTTTTGCTGGGTAGGAAATTTTTGGCTGGAAGTTGTTTTCTTTCAGAGTTTGGAATATGTTACTCCAAGCCCTTCTGGCTCTTATGACTTGGTTTGGGAGTCTGGAGTGATTCTAATTGGTTTGCCTCTGAATGTGCACTTGGTCCTTTGTTTTTGTTGCCTTTAAGATTCTCTGCTTGGCTTCCACAGTGGTCATTTTGACAATTATGTGGTGTGGGGATCCTCTTCTCTGATCCTGTCTAAAGGGAGTTCTATAAGTTTCCTGGACCTGTGTATCAACCTCTTGCTGTATGTTTGGAAAATTTTCTGCTATTACTTCCTTGAAGAGATTGTTGATCCCTTTGGTTTCACCTTCTTTTCCCTCCTCTATTCCAATTATTCTTAGGTTAGCTCTCTTAAAATGGGCCCATATTTCTTCAATGTCAGATTCCTGCTGTCGGATATTTTTTCCTAGATTAGAAACTATGCGTTCATTTTTGGAATGATCATCTTCTAAGAGCGAGATTCTGTTCTCCATGTGGTCTAATCGGTTGTTTGTGCTTTGAATTGAGGCCTTTACTTCATTAATTGCATCCTTTATCTCTTTTTGGCTCTCTCTGAGTTCTTTTCGAAGCACCTCTATTATTTCTACAGTTATTTTCCTTATTTGATCTTCTAGAAATCTCTGATTTTCTGTTTTATCGGGTTCTGATGTTGTGGGGTTGTGGGCATTCATTGCTCCAGTATTATTTCTCTTTCCCATGATTTCGGAAGTTTGTGCCTTCTCTGGGTTCTTCCCTTGGGTCACTATGACTTCACTTAAGGTGTTCTGGATCTCAAGTTAGTAGTATCTCAGACCCCACTACTTCTTTACTGGGTTGTATCACAGAGTCTCTGACCCAGAGAGTTGATAGAGGCTGCTTTAGACTGTGGGGGGTGCCAGGTTGCACGTTCTCCTATGGTGTGATATCTCTGCCACCACCCCTCCCCCACTGGGTCAAGTGCCAGGGAGTACAGTCCTGGGATTTCTCCTCTGGGGCCCACAATTTGACTCACTGTTCTTGAGTACGCAGATGTAGCTGTACTGGATTCGGTGAATTCTCTGCTGCTGCCGCCGGTGGCAATATGGTGCCGCTGCTACGCCCTCGGCCGTGAGGCTGGCGTATTTCTTCTTGGTTTTGATTTCCACTCTGAATCCCTGCAGCGTGTGCTGAGCTCAGCCACTGGGAGCTTTAGATTTTACCTGTGGCGAGAAATCCTGCCTGGCTGTTCCGCAGCAGCTCACCTCAGCTTGCTGTAGCCATCCGGTGAAGTCGCCGCTGCCGCAGGCAGTATGGCGCTGCTGCTGCGTCCTCGGGCATGAGGCCGGTGTATCTCCTCTGTGGCTCTGAGCTCTGTACTCAGTCCGCTTTCTCTCTGGAGCCTGGTGAATTTTTTGTTTCTCTGGTGATGGTGTTTTCTGGCTATGAAAGGCGCTGATTTTGTGGTAATGGAGATTGGTTGTTAGCGGGGCTCTTAAGCCCCGCTTTTCTTGGTTGCCATCTTCCCGGAAGTCCTCGATCTAAGACTCTCTTTTTTCAGTGTTTTATAATTTTCTTTGTAGAGATCTTTTACCTCCTTGGTCATGTTTATTCCTAGGTATTTTATTTTCTTGTGGGAGATCCTGACTGGAAGTGTTTTCTGATTTTCTTTTCCAGTGGACTTATGGTTGGTGTACAGGAAATCTTCTGATTTTTTAAGATTGATTTTGTATCCAGATACTTTGCTGAATTTGTTGATCAGTTCTATAAGCCTTTTGGTTGAGTTTGTTGGGTTTTCTAAATATAGTATCATGTCATCTGCAAATAATGAAAGCTTAAGTTCTTCTTTTCCTATTTGTACTCCTTTGATTTCCTTTTCTTGCTTTATTGCTCTGGCTAGAGTATCTAGTACTATATTGAAGAGAAGTGGTGATAGTGGGCATCCTTTTCTCATTCCAGTTTTTAGGGGGAATTCTTGAAGTTTTTCCCCATTTAATATGATATTGGCAGTGGGCTTATTGTAGATTGCCTTAATAATGTTGAGATATGTTCCTTCTATTCCAATTCTCTGTTTTTATCATAAATGGATGTTGAATTTTATCAAATACTTTTTCAGTGTCTATTGAGATGATCAAGTGGTTTTTGTCTTTGATTCTGTTTATATGATGGATTACATGGATTGATTTTTGTATTTGAACCAGCCTTGATCTTTGGGATGAACCCTACCTGGTCATGGTGTATGATATTCTTTATGTGGTTTTGAATGCGTGTTGCTAGTATTTTGTTTAATAGTTTTGCATCCAAGTTCATCAGAGATATAGGCCTGTAGTTTTCCTTCCTTGAACTGTCTTTATTCGGTTTGGGTATTAGTGTGATGTTGGCTTCATAGAATGTATTTGGGAGAGTCCAGGTTTTTTCTATTTCCCGAAATAGTTTGAGTAGTATTGGGGTTAGCTCTCATATAAAGGTTTTATAGAATTCACTTGGGAAACCATCTGGTCCTGGGCTTTTCTTTGATGGTAAGCTCTTTATTACTGTTTTAATCTCTTTGATTGTTATTGGTTGGTTTAAGTGTTCTATATCTTCTTGACTCAGTTTAGGAAGGTTTTATTTATCTAGGAAGTTGTTGATTTCCTCCAGATTTTCCATTTTGTTGAGTATAGTTTTTCAAAGTAATTTCTGATAATCCTCTGGATTTCTACACTGTCAGTAGTAATGTCTCCTTTTTCATCCCTTATCTTTATAATTTGGGTTGATTCTCTCTTTTTTTTAGTTAGGTTGGCTAGTGGTTTATCAATCTTGTTAATTTTTTTAAGAAACCAGCTTTTGGTTTTGTTGATTTTCTGTGTTGTTTTTATTCTCTATTTCATTAATTTCTGCTCTAATTTTAATAATTTCCCGTCTTCTGCTGGCTTTGGGTTTCAATTGTTCCTGCTTTTCAAGGGCTTTGAGGTGTGTCGTTAGGCTATTTATTTGAAGATTTTCTGTTTTCCTTATGTGAGCACTCAGTGCTATAAATTTTCCTCTTAATACTGCCTTCAAAGTGTCCCAGAGGTTTTGATATGTTGTTTCTTTATTTTCATTTGTTTCTAGAAAAATCTTGATTTAACCTCTTACATCTTCTATGACCCATTCTACATTCAGAAGTGTGGTGTTCAGTCTCCACCTGTTTCTCTGGGTCTTCTTATAGTTGATTTCTAATTTCATTCCATTATGGTCTGAAATGACACAGGGAAGTGTGTAACATTTTTTAAATTTGCTAGTGCTCATTTTGTGTCCTGGGATGTGATCTATTTTGGAGAATGTTCCGTGAGCAGCTGAGAAAAATGTAAAATCCTCTGTAGTTAGGTGAAATATTCTATATGTGTCCACCAGGTCCATTTGGTTAATGGTGTTCTTTAGTTCTGAGGCATCTTTCCTTACGCTTTGTCTGGAAGTTTGGTCTAGTATTGTGAGAAGTGTGTTGAAGTCTCCCAGTATTATTGTATTCAGATTTATGTGTGACTTCATGTCACAAAGAGTTTGATTTATGAAAGTAGCTGCCCCTATGTTTGGGGCATAGATGTTGATTACTGTTATTTCCACTTGCTCAACTATTCCTTTTACCAGTAAAATGTGACCTTCTTTGTCTCTTGTAATAAGTTTGGGTTTGAAGTCTAACTTGTCTGATATCATAGTTGCTACTCCTGCTTGTCTTCGAGTTCCATCAGCATGGATTACCTTGCTTCAGCCCTTTACCTTGAGTTTGTTTCTATCTTTACTTGTAAGGTGTGTTCTTGTAAGCAGCAGATGGATGAATTCTGGCTTTTAATCCATTTTGCCACTTTATGTCTTTTTATTGGGGAGTTGAGGCTGTTTACATTCAGTGTGATTATAGAGAGATAATTTTTAATTCCCAACATGTTACGATCTTATTTCTGTTTGAGATAATGTTTATTCTTCTTTGCTTAGTTGTCTTCTGGATGGGAATTCTTGTTTCTTTGGTTCTGGAGTGTATTACCCATTTCCTCTTTGCAGTTTATCTCCTTGAGTATTTTTCTCTAGCGCTGGTTTTGAAGACATAAATTCCTTCAGTTGTTGTTTGTCATGGAAGTTTCTTATTTCTCCATCTAATTTGATAGAAAGTTTTGCTGGGTAAGAAATTTTTTACTGGAAGTTGTTTTCTTTCAGAGTTTGGAATATGTTACTCCATGCCCTTCTGGCTTTCATAACTTGGTTTGGGAAGTCTGGAGTGATTTTAATTGGTTTGGCTCTGAATGTCATGTGGCCTTTTGTTTGTGTTGCCTTTAAGATTCTCTCCTTGGATTCCACATTAGTCATTTTGACAATTATGTGGTGTGGGGATCCTCTTCTCTGATCCCATCTAAAGGGAGTTTTTTAAGTTTCCTGGACCTGTGTATCGACCTCTTGCTCTATGTTTGGAAAATTTTCTGCTATTACTTCCTTGAAGAGATTATTGATCCCTTTGGTTTCACCTTCTTTTCCCTCCTCTATTCCAATTATTCTTAGGTTAGCTCTCTTAAAATGGTTCCATATTTCTTCAATGTCTGATTCCTACTGTTGGATTTTTTTTTCTAAATTAGAAACTATGCATTCATTTTTGGAATGATCATGTTCAAGAAGCTAGATTCTATACTCCATGTGGTCTAATCTGTTGTTTATACTTTGAATTGAGGCCTTTATTTCAATGATTGCATCCTTTATCTCTTTTTGACTCTTTCTGAATTCTTTTCAAAAGTCTTCTATTATTTCTACAGTTATTTTCCTGATTTGATCATATAGAGCTCTTTGCATTTCTGTGTTATCAGATTCTGATGTTGTGATGTTGTGAGCATTCACTGCTCCATTGTTATTTCTCTTTCCCATGATTTTGGAAGTTTGTGCCTTCTCTGGGTTCTTCCCTGGGTCACTACAAGTTCACTTAAGATGCTCTGGATCTCGAGTCTGTGGTATCTCAGTCACCACTACTCCTTTACTGAGTTGTAACACAAAGTCTCAGACCCAGGGAGTCAATCAAGGCTGCTTAGACTGTGGGGGGTGCCAAGTTGGGTGTTTCCAGCGGGGAGTTGTGACTATGGTGTGATATCTCTGCCACTGCCACTCCCCCACTGGGTTGCACTGCTAAAATTTCCGACCCAGGGAGACTATCTGCGCAAGTCCCTGGGAGTGCAGTACTGGGATTTCTCCCATAGAGGCCACAATTTGACTCACGGTTGTTGAGTGCACTGATGGAGCTGTAGTGAACTCGGTGGATTCGCTGCTTCTGCCACTGGCAATATGGCACCACTGCTATGCCCTCAGCCATGATGTGGCGTATTTCTTCTCTGGTTTTGAGCTCCCCTCTGAGTCCCTGCCAGGTGTGCTGTGCCTGGCCTTTGGGAGCTTTAGAAGTTCCCTGAGCCAAAAAAACTGTTGACTGCTGCCCGGCTGTTCAGCACCTGTTCACCTCGGCTCGCTGTCCACCCCTCCTCTCTGGAGCCTGGTGGCTGGTTGAGTGCGTTGGTCTTCAGCTGTCCAGTGAACTTGCCGCTGCTGCTGGCAGTAAGGCTCTGCTGTCGCGTCCTTGGCCGTGAGGTTGGTGTAGTTATTCTCTTGTTTTGAGCTCCGCTGAGTCCCTGCGGGGTGTGCTGACCCTGGCCCTTGGGAGCTTTAGACACTCCTTGCGCTGAAAAAACTGCTGACTGCTGCCCGGCTGTTTAGCAGCGGCTCACCTCAGCTCACTGTCCACCCTCCTCTCTGGCGCCTGGTGGCTGGTTGAGTGTGTTGGTCTAGAGCTGACTGGTGAACTCGCCGCTGCCGCCAGCAGTAAGTCGCTGCTGTGGTGTCCTAGGCCGTGAGGCCGGTATACCTCCTCTCTGGATTTGAGCTCCGTTCTGAG
The DNA here is from genome assembly GCF_963383645.1 of Muscardinus avellanarius. Taxonomy (NCBI): domain Eukaryota; kingdom Metazoa; phylum Chordata; class Mammalia; order Rodentia; family Gliridae; genus Muscardinus; species Muscardinus avellanarius. The sequence continues at coordinate 110,066,181 of NC_137787.1, read as the reverse complement.
TTTCCCTCCTCTCTGGAGCCTGGTGCTGCTAGGGAATATGTAGGCTGCGGTGCATGGCTCAGGCCGCTCCATGCCGCAGCTCTGGCCAGTCCGGCCGTTCCGGTCCCTTCGTGCCACGGCTCTGGCTGCTCTGTGCCACAGTGATCGCGGCACTTCGGGCTGGTTTCTTTCTGGTGTCTTGTTTTTCCAGCCCTCTTTTTCCCTGTCCCTTGTATTTACAGTTTTTATTTCTTTGCTAGTGGTGTTTTCTGGCTCTGAAAGGTGCTGGTTTTGTGGTAATAGAGTTTGATTGTTAGTGGGACTTGTAAGTGCCGCTTTCCTCCGTCGCCATCTTTCCAGAAGTTGGACCTCATTCCTAGTGAGTGGAGTATCATTCCTGATAGAGTGTTGTGTCTGGCTCCCTCACCTGGGCTCCAGCCAGGTGAGGCTGGGAAGCTCAGTAAAAGTTAGATGGTATCAGGAAACTAATCTTATACACCCTGCTTGGCCCTAATTATGACCACAGTATATAGGGCACAGAGGCAGGTAAGGGGCTGCTGAAGACACTGCTCCCAGAAGCAGAGGTGCAAGAGAAGTCCATATTATGGTAGAAACACTATGGGCCTAGGACTTCCCTAGCTGCTGAGTGATGCTGGGCCATAGTCCCTCTCTGAATCGAATCTGAGTTTTCTTATATGTGTTAGATGTCTGGGCAATTTATGAAGATTTCTTCTTATTTTGGATTTAGCCTGATCCCTCAAAATTAAATGTGCCTCATGGCAGCGTTTTCTGGAGATGTTTTTGCACAGTATTTTTTTCTTCCCTGCTGAAAGCTTACCAAACTGGAAACCCCATGTTTCCATGGGCCAGTGCAAGTTCCATGCTCATGTGGCCCATCAGCAATGTGGTACCAGCACATGGCAGCTCCTGGCTTGCATGTGGCCTCCTCAGACACTCCTGTGGATGAGCAAAGGTGATTAGTAAGTACTACATCACCACAGGACTCAGAAGCACTTGATTCTATGCCTCTCTTGGCCTTAGCAACTGGGGAAGGGAACTGGGAACTTGGTTCATTTGAGCAATTTTTCTGAATACTTGCACCTGTCAGGCGGGCACATAAAATGCTTTCTTTCTCACAAAAACACATTGTGAAAACCACACTGAGTACCTAGTTTGCTCCTGCAGGGAGATCCCAGAGAGGTGTCCTGGAGTCCTCAGGATCTGGGAGGATGTGAAAAGAACATCAAGGTCAAGGTCAGGGAGAAGGTCAAACTCAAATCACTGTGATATATGGAGAGACTAGGAGCAAATTTCAGCCAGAATTGTAAGGCCCCAAAGACAGATGGGGTGAGATGGGGAGGCCTCTGGGGGCCCTTGGGGACACAGGGCTGGTGTTGTTTCTGTTGCTTGTGTTACCTGGGTGTGTCAGCATACAGCCACAAAGCAAACCAGGCTTTACTACAGGGTGTTGGATACCTCTTCCCTGTGGACCTCTGTTTTCCTGTTCTTATTATCCCAACCTAATCTCTCCTGGACTGAGGCTCCTTTCTAGTCTTCTCCAGATTTCCTGCATTGATCTCCATCATCATTTAGTTTGCATGGAATCTATTTCCAAAGCCCCAAGAATCAGACATTGCTAAAACAAGATTTCTCCACACTGGTGGAAAGTGAGCACTGTCCCCAGAGCTCTGCAAAACACACATCCCTGAATCACAGGCCATGCCAACTGAGCACAGTCCCCCAGAAACCAAGCACGGGCGACATGTATTACTGTTATTTTTGTTTAGTTCCCTAGGTGTTTTTAATTTGCAGCTGATGTTGAGTACTTCTGCTTGAAAATCAGAATTTTGGGGAGAAGGGTAGTTTTGCTTCATCATTGTTTTGATTTACTCTCTGCTTTCTCCTGTGAATTCTATGTCCATATTGTACGTAGTGCATTCTATGTTCATATTGTACCCATTAAGTCTACGTTTTTTTTTTCTTTTTCTTGCTCTGTCCTCCTACAGTTATTTCTTAGAACAGGGTCTTTAGAAATTGGTAATAAAATGAAAAATTTGTCAGGCACACTTATCACCCCTGCTGCAGCTTTTTTCCTCTTGGTCATCTGTACCCTTTCCTATGCTAGACATCAGTCCTGAGGATAGTGAGTTCCAAGTTTAATACAGTGTTTAAGTTCTTGATTGTTGACAGTTTATCAACATTTTTGCTTTGACCTTATTTATACTTGTCTTTGAACTCTTGGTTTCCATGGCAGTTACTTTAAAACAGCTGTAACAAGTTACTACAAATGTAGTGGGTTAAAACAACACTAATTTATTATCTCACATTTCTGTATGTCATGATTCCAGTGTAGGTTTCATCAGACTTACATAAAGATATAGGCTGGAGGCTGGATGTGGGGTGTGTGTGTGTGTGTGTGTGTGTGTGTGTGTGTGTGTTTGCAGTGGGGGAGGATCCATTGTGTGACTGGCTGAATTCAGTTCCTTAGGGTTGTAGAAATGAGGTCCACTTTTTTGCTAGCTGTGAGCTGAGGGACATTCCAACTTCTAGAAGTCACCATGTTCTGTGACTCATGTGTCCTTCCATCTTCCTGAAAGCCATTCAGGTTCAATCTTGCTATATTGCATCTTTTTGGCCACAGTCAAGAAAAGCTCTCAGCTTTTAAGGGATCAAGTGATTAAAGTGGGCCTGTCTGGGTAAGCCAAGGTCCATACCTTAGTCTTTTGCTGTAAGGTAACATATTCATAGGTTCTGGGTTTGGGGCCTGAGCACCTCTGGAGAGACATTTTTTTTGCCACCAACTTCAACCTTTATTTCAGACTGGGAAGAATTTGCTGCTCAGCACAGACCTGACACTTGGAAGTTTCTGGGCATGTTCTTGTGATGGGCATGGATGGATATTAAGTAAGTATGCTTCTTCCAGGACTGGACCTGAACCTCTGTGAGACTTTGCTTGCTTTGCTCCCCCACCCCCTGCACTGTTCCAGGTTGAGCATTTCTATTGCCCCAGGTGCTGGGAACCCAGCATCCACACTCAGGCCATTGTCTAAGGTGAGTGCAGCCCAAGAGCAAGAAAGGTTGTGTCCCTGACCTGCCTGATCAGGCCAGCACTGCTAGGGGCAGGGGCCTTACAGTTCAGATGTCAAGATGCCTGAGTGATTGAACATGATGCTCTGTGACTCATTTTGGCTTCTGTCCTACAGTATGCAAATTGCAAATTCCCAGCTCAGGCCACACAAAGTTTAGGCCATACAAATCCACCAGTAAAGCTCATGACTTTATCAGATATGTTAGGTGTTAATATTATGCAGAAAAAAGCTAGGGTGTTATTTGATTCAGTAAACAATAGAGTAGAAGAGTATTGGCTTCTTCAGGCAGCTTGTCAGATGGAACAAATCAGATTGCAGGTAGAGAGTTTCTGAGAATGGCAGGGCTTATGGGGCATTGAAAATCAGCTTTCCAGGAGAATATGTTTACACGGTCTAAACTAAAAAGGACATAACCTCCCTTTAGCTTCTCTTTCTTCCTCTTTTTAATCCTTTTCACAAGGTATATTGATTTTTCTCTCTAGACAGTCATTCGTTCATTTAGCAAACATTTACTGAGCACATCCTGAGCAGCAGCAAGCCAGCAGACAATGGCCTGCCCTGCGGTGCTTCATTTTATAGGGGCCATTTCTTAGGGACCTGAACTATGAGAGATTGCCGGGGATGGAGGGACCCCTCAGTCTCAGTCCCTGCCTCCCTAAGTTTATGTGAAGTGGTAAAGATAGGACTGTAGAAGCTCAGACTCCATGACTGCCTAATGGGGTCCTGAAGGGGTCCCTGAAGGGGCCCCAGGTGGACCTGCACCTAGCTCAGCCCCAGGGCATCAATGGAATCCCGAAAGATCAATATTCTGAGAAGAGGTGAATTCAGAAAGAAGGTAGATTCAGGGATATCTGTGATGCCCACTCTGCTTGCTGCGGAAGAGCCTAGGCTGGCAGGAGTAGCTTGGGGCTGGCTGAAAGGAGACACCCCTGGTTGACTCTCACTGCTGCTGCACAGGTGCAGGCTCAGATCCCCTGCAGCTCTTGGGTTCTGAGGTTTGGGGCACTGTCCTATTGCCATGAGGAAAAGCAGATGGTTGAGAACAACCAGGAGGTGAAGTGTCGAATGTCCCGGTGCTTCTGAGGGCTCTCCATCAGGGTTATCAGAGCCATAGCCTGGGGGGTGCTCAGCTTCTGCCAGGCCACCCTCTCATTTCTTCTTTCCCTTGCCAGTCCTTTCCTCTCCTGAGGGTCAGATCTTCAGCCTTCTCACCTGACTAGTGCCCAGGAACCTCAGCTTATGCAGTGGTCCTATCCATGTATTCCATTTGCTTATCAGATTTTCTCCGTGTTGACTTAGTTACCACTGAGTGATTTATCTATTTCTCCTACATATTTATATACCTTTTCCCTTTCCACTTGAAATTTGTGGAATCCTTAAAGCATTCTTGGGGAAATTCACTCAACAAGGAAGTAAATGCTGGCCCAGGCCACAGGATTCAATGTGAGATGCAGAACCAATATTTCTTACATTTTGAATGGAGAAAGGAGGGTGGGAGGGAAGGAATAAAGGAAAGAAGGAAAAAAAGGGAAGGAGGAAGGGAGAGAGGTAGAAGAAGGCAGGGAGGAAGGAGAGAAGGAAGGAAAGAAGGAAGGAAGGAAAATATGTAGACACCAGATGGCCTGGTAGAAAACCTTAAGAACCAGGAAACCTACTTGCGCTCAAGTCTGCAGTCTGTGCCCCTGGAGGTGAAAGGAGGTAAGCCCCACAGAAGCTGAGCCACAGGTGAGACATGATGCTCCTCATTGGTGCATATATTCAGCCCAATGACACATGAAGAGACACTGTAATTTTAGGTTAAAACAATCTGAATATATTCTGGAGTAAAATACAAAATAACTCAGATAAGCTTTTAAAGGAATAAAGCCTATTTTATTCCCTCTCTCCTACCAAGAGGACTTTGGGGAAAACACCCTAGATGAGGTGCCCTGCACACACACCCTTGAAGACCTCCTTTAATTGGGTTCATGGCCCTTAGGTTATTTTACACCTAAATAAGTCCCTAGGAAACATACCAGTGGCCCAGTGACATTGCCTATTTGCATGCATTTCAAATCTGTCTTAACAGCGTTAAAACATTTTTTTTTTTTTCTGGTTCAACTTCAGTCTTCACTTGCTGGTGAAGAAGAAGGTGCCAGAGTGTTTGTATCTTTTTTTTAATTATTCAAAGGTCTTCACAAAGCAATGATAACAATCCATATCTGTCAAAAGAACTGTTCTACAATTTGTGGATGTATTTGAGCGGCTTTCCTAGAAAAAAAATCAATCCTAAATTGGTACTTACCAAGTATGTACTTCAAGCTCAGCACTGGGGATACATCAGTGAATGAGAGAGACATCAGTCCCTCCCCTGAGGATTCTGCACCCTCCAGGCTTATCTGTTCCCATTAGCCAGTGGTTGGTAGGAGACAGCTAGGGACCAGCAATAATAGGTCAAACAGGTAAAATTGCAACTTTTCTAAATCCAAATAGGAAGATATGGAAAGTTCACATGGCTCAACTTAATAGGATAAACAAGTTCTGGCTTTCCATTACATAGGAAGGTGACTCAAATGAAAAATAATGTATTGATAATTTAAGATAGCAAGAAGAGAGTATCTTGAATGTTGTCACCACAAAGTAATGATAAGTGCTTGAAGTGATGGGTATGGTAACTACCCAAGTTTGCGTATTATATGATGTATATGTGATAACTATGTACAATTATTGTGTCAATTATAAATATAAATAAATAAAACAGTGGATCATAAATGAAGAGTTTGCTCTTGGGCTCTCAATCATATTTTGTTGACAGATATGCCTGTTCTTAGACCAGTGCTATCCTGCCTTGGTTAATATAGATCTATGGTATATTTTAAAAGTTTGAAGTGTGGAATCTCCAACTTTGTCCATATTTTCCCATATTGTCTTGAGTATTCTAAGTTCCAGCCATTTCTATGTTAATTTTAGAAAAGGCCTGTCAATTTTTGTAAATAAGAATCCATCTGGGATTATACTTTATAAATAACTTTAGAGAGCATTGCCATTTTGACAATATAAAGTCTTTTGGTCCCTGAGTATTTTTATACTACTTCATTGAATTTTTATGTACATACCTTATTTGTACTTGAACTGAAAACTCAGATTTCACAGTTTTACCCTGACTGGGCCTGGGCGTTGTGCCTGGTCCAGGAGAGAGCTAGAGATGTGGTCATAGTTCAAACAAAGACTTTGCATGTTCTCCATTCTTGCTTTCTTTTCTGAAAATTTTCTCTCATTTTCCAGCAACAATGGTTGCTCTGAGATCTGTATTTTCATTGTCCTGTGAGAATTTTGTGTTTCATTAGCTTTTTATCAGAGTTTTAGTTGCTGAGCATTGAATTGACTTTGATTTACTTTGGGATGGAAAGCCATAAAAATGGCTCACTCACTGTGCAGTTTCACTTTTTTAAATGCCAACTTTTTCCAGTGCCTTGAGATATGTATATTTTTTTGTATTTTCCAAATTCCTAAAATGTGCTGTCAGTGCTATATTTTGGTTTCAAGGGAATCGGCTATCCAGAAATATAATTGAAAGGGTCTGTTCTCTTTTAGTGAATACTCTTAAACAAGAATGCATTCTTAAATTGTTGGTTACTTAGATTGTAGCACTGTATTGATCAAATCTATTTCTTAATTATTTTTATACTTATTCTGGGAAAAGAGTATTAATATCTTTGACTCTAATTTTAGCTATTTCTCTGTATCTAAATATGTCATTTTGTGCCTTCTATGTTTTTAAAATAGTCATTTTAAGCAGATTTTGATTGAATGAACATTTAGTGGTAAATACAGAAAATTCCCAATACCTCCTCACCTGCCCCAGTTTCCCCTATAATTGCCATATTACAGTAAATATGGTTCTTTGTTTTAATTGATGAGCCAATATTGATACATTGTTCTTAAGTTTCATAAATTTTCATTGGGGTTCACCTTTTGTGTTTCATAAGACTGCACAGGTGTTGCCTGGGATCTATTGTGTTGGCCACATGAGCACTGGTATCCAAGAAGGTAGAAGGAAGCCTTTACTTTACACCAAGTTCCTGGAAGGTTGAAAAAGTGATGAGATTGGAAGGCTGGTCTCCTTCTACAGCTCCCATCCACACTCTGAAGGAGGGGCCATGCTTTTAAAAGATAAGCACTCTTTTCACCAACCCAGCTGAGGGCAGAGTACCTTACTGGTTCTCAGGAAGGACTTACGGACATCTTGTGGTGCTCCCCTATTGTGCCTAGTTTATAAGCCAGCTGGTGCCCACACCTGCAATCCCATGTGAAGAGCTACCATATAACCCTTTGTGCTGGTTTCCATGTGGAGTCAATGGTGGTGAACACCAGGGCTGCTCCCCAAGAGGCAGATTAATATGCTAAGGTTTTTGGAGAATCCCCTAAACACGTGCCCCTCCGTTCCTTTTTCTATAATATTCTATCACTCCCCTTTCCCTTCCTCTTTTGCTATAATTGTTTTCTTCCTTTCTCATTCTCCACAGCTGTTTCAATTCATTGTTTCTCATATAATGTGTTTACTGTGTCCTGGCGTGTACTGAGTAATACAGAACACAGGAAATGGATTATAATAATAGTTTCATATGCATGTGCAACACTCAACACATTGCAAAATGCTTATTCATCATCTCATTGATCTTCTCACCAGGAAGGTGAGTAGTATTATTTACTTTAATAGATTGGGCTAGGAGGCATGAGCAGTTCATACTGCTAGTTCATAAAGCTGGCGGGTGTCTGAGCTAAAAATTAAACACGTATCTTCTGGTTAAAATTTTGATATTAATTCAGTGAGGTTTTATGACCATTCATTATTGTCATTAGAACAATTTTGTTGTATTTGTCAAATTTGGCACACTTGTCAAACGTCAAAGCTTATAAAATACTTTTACATTTCTTTTCAAAAATCCTTTCCTATTTATTTCATTGCACTGAGTTAGCTAACCCCCTGTTCATTTCTATTAAGGTCACCTTAATAACTTATTATTCGGTCTCCAGTATGTGGAGACATATTTCTCTATATTTACATTAGCATATAGAAGTGCAAGCACATACACATACCTCTGTGCTCTTAAATAATGGAGTCTTCCCTCCCCTCTCTACTGAAAGGGGCTGGAAACAATACCATTGCAGTTATAGTGAGTAGGTAGAGTGAGTAGCCTGGTTTCTAAACACCGTAACCTATTAAGAGGAAACAGGGCTCGTGGAAGAAGTGGCTCATTGAACATCTAAGACAAGAGAAGTTCAAAGGAAAAATGCAAAGTTTGAAAATCTCTAGGAGAGGAAGCAAGGGATTATTCAAAGGTGGATGGGTACATGTCAACAGGGACACCACAGCCAGATGGAAAGGGACCCAAACTAGTTTAATTTATAACATAATCTATAAAAATATCTAACACATTAAATAAAATATCATCAACCTGTAATGGCCTCGAAACAAAGAGAAAATAAAAATAAAATACCCACATTGCATGTGCTTATTATAACTAATTATTTACTCCTAAAATTAGTAATAAAAGGAAAAATACTAAATATTTATGTAACCATTTCTTGGAAGAAACTATATTCTTAGTTGATATGGGAAGGCTCCTAATTAAAACAGATAGAATAACAAATATTTTTACGTTATACTTTTGACATCAAGCTAGGATGATTAATAGATGCTAAAAGTATTAGACAAAATATTAAACAAAAATATTTGCATATCAAGGTATGTAATACCCTTAAGAAGAAACCTAAATGTCACACACTCAATCAAATAATCTACCGAGAGTCATTTGTAGTAAACGAACTAGAGTAACATCGATATGGGTGGATATATATGAAGGGCCCAGAATCAACTATTAACAACAAGGGCCCAAATATGTAACTGGGGCTAATCAAGATCTTACCTTCCTGGTTACAAAAAATACAAGGGATGGATGGTGAAAGATGAGCTCTCTAAAGACAACCATAAAAACATGAGACATTCTACAAGAAAACAGTCTGGTTTTATTTGAAAAGGAATGCCATTGATAAAAAGAGGGAAAACACCCTACTATGAATGAAATGAGATTGAAGAGACTCATTGAGATTAACATGCAAAACACAAACCTTGTTTGGGTTTGGTTTGGAAGTAAATAGCTATCAAATGATGTATTTTGGAGCACTGAAGAAATTTGGACCAGAACTAGCTTCTGGTTTATAGTAGAGAGTAAGGGTTGCCTTTTATTTTTTAGGTAACTGCTGTGTTATGTGAAAAACTGTCTTGTTTTTGGACATGCCTAATGGAATTTTTTGAGGTAAGTGTCATATATCTTCAACACACACATGCACACTTGTACACACATGTGCATGCACACACATATGAAACCACTGCACATGAGCCTTTGAACACTCCAGATCTGCACCAGCCTGGCTTACTTCGTTATCTCTGTCTGCCCTACATCCTTCCCTTTGTACATACTCTATTTTATCTCAAATATTTAACAAAATACTTTTTTACTTATAGGGACAGCCAAAGGAAGAAATACACAATTTTGTATGTTATAAATCATGTAACATACAATAGATATAGATTCTTGGGAATGCAAAAGAGATCTGAAAAATCTTCAAAGAAGCTTTAATAAACACAAACTTTAAACATCTGGCTTATTTATGATTGCCTCACTTTTGAGAAAAGTTTTAATTTCTTTTCTCCATTTTGATGCTATTATGATTTGTAAATATTTGTTCAAATGTTCTAACATCTTATCAATTTTGTTTTCTGAAACTTTAGACATCACATTTCTACACGAAGATTTTGGTTTTATAGCATACTATCTAAAGAAATAGTAGATTTTATTTAATTATCATTTGATTTGGTGCTACAATCATGTACATACTCTTTCATGTGTGGAATGCTCAGATGGTCTGATGCTTCTGGAAGGTGCCTGAGTTTCTTTGAAGACCTTGCTCAAACCCTTTTGGGTAAAGTTAATCCTGCCCTCCCCAGGGAGAACTGGGTGCTTCTTCCTTTGTGATCCCAACACACATTCAATATATTTCTGTTCTAGGATTTATTACAACTTCAGTGATTTAGAGAAGACAACAGAGTTGCCTTTTTTTTTTTTTTGGTGGTGGTGGTGGTACTGGGGTTCCTGGAAACCCTTCTACCTCTGGGCTACACTCCCAGACCTATTTTTATACTTTTATTTCTAAACAGGGTCTCTTAAGCCAGCGAGGTTGCCTTCGAACCAGCATGATCCTCCTGTCTCCGCCTCCCAAGCGTGGGGATTACAAGCGTGCGCCACCACGCCCGGCCAGAGTTACCTTTTCTAATGAGAAAAAATTTTAAAAATGATTTATCAAGGATAAGAAAATAAGAATATGAATAGAATTAATTCCCACTTCCTTTCTATGTGGTAGATACATTTGCAATTACCATGAAAACAGAATTTAGAAAGTAATAAGAATTAAATCAGTGTATGTGGATGGTGAGGGTCGGCACCTCATTGTTGGAGTGGGAGGTGGTAGATAAGCGAGCAGAGTGGCCTCTGGTGACCCAGAGGAGGATGAGCAGAGTCGAAGGCTTGAGAGACCTCTGGCCTAGCCTCACTTGGAGGCAGATGACCACCTAATGAGGTAGGGTCACCATGTGAGAGTGTCCTGGTGAGCTATACACACTTATTTTCTTGTTCTGTCATCCAGGTTTAGTCATTTATTTGAGGGGAAAGTTTTTAATTATTTACTCAATATATCTAATTGGCACAGGCCTTTTAAGACGTTCTCTTCCAGTATGGTTTTGTAGAAAGACATTTATATCTCTCATCTAATTTATCAAATTTGTGGGTGTGGTGCCTTTTGTTCTTTTCATTTTAGTTTACAGAATCAGTCGTGAGGATTTCTCATTCGCTTTAATATTTACAATTTGTATTCTTTCCCTATTTTTCTCAGTTATAGTCTGGCTGTTGAATAATCAATTTTATTGATCTTTTCTAAGAAAAAACTTTAGGTTTCACTAATTTTCTTTATTCTTATCATGTTTTCAATTACACCAATTCAGCTTTAAGTTTTTTCATTTTTTTTCTCTTTCATTTTGCTTAAATTTCTCTTCTTGCTCTACTTTCCTAAGATAGATAAGTAGATATGTAATTAATGGTCTAATTTCTATCTAAGCATTACTTTTATGCATCTTACATATTTTGGTGTTATATTTTATTTTCATTTTGTACAAAATATTTAAAACGGTTCCTGAGATATCTTTCATCTATGTGTTAAATACAACTTCCAATTATTTTGAGATGTCCAGTTATCTTTCTGTTGCTGCTTTCTAGTTTATTTAATTGTGATCAGAGAACATGCATGGGGTTTATCCTAAGTTCCTGAAGGTGTATTTTAGGATCCAGAACTTCGTCTATCTCAGTGAATGCTTCATGTAAGCTTGAAAATAATAGACTGCTATGGATAGTTTTCTGTAATTGTCATTAGGTCAAATTGGTCAATAGTGTCTTTTACATTAACAATTTTTGTAGTGATTTGTAATTTGCTAGACCTATCACATACTGGTAGAAGGGTATTGACATCTCTAACTGCAATAGTCTATTTTACCTTATGTCTCTGTAAGTTCTTCCTAACATACTTTGAGGTGCTCTTGTTAGGTCATGAAGAACTGAATTGTTTTCCTGGAGAAGAGACATTATCATGGTGTAATGCTCCTCTTTATGCCTGGTACATTTTTTCTTATTCTAAAGTCAGCTTTTTTTTTTCTGAAATTAAAATAGCTATCCAGCTATTTTGATTGTAGTAAATGTGGTGCGTCTTCCCCATCTCTTGACTTTAACTTATCTGAACCATTATATTTATTGTGGTTTCTTATAGACAATATGTTGTTGTGTTACCTTTTGTTAAAATTCATTTCAAGAGAGTTTTGAGATGGATGGATGAATATTTATCATGTTTGTAACTGTTTTCCAATGTCATTATATTTCTTTCTTTGGTGAGGAGGTACCTAATATTAGCCTGTGGTCATTTCTTTGTTAGTTATCTGTTTTCTCCCTTGCAGTTTTTACACTTTTATTTTTTGCCTTTTAAATTATATCATTAACTCTGATATGTCTGGGCATCTAATTAATTTATTCTTCTAAGAATTAAGCACAAATTTTCTGTCCGAGGATTTATGCTTCATTAAGCTTTGACTTTTGCTTCTCTGCCATGTTCTGTACTCTCTATTTCTTTTTTAAAAATACTTTTGTTGGTGAATTGTACTTATACACCATAAAGAGATTTAGGTTAATAGAAACATACATGCACACAACACTTGGCGTGGTTCCCTCTGGGTCCCACTTTGCTACCTCTTCCTCCCTCTACATGTTATGGAGATTGATGTTGATAATTCTGCATTTGAATCTTTTCTTTATTAAGTCTCCTCTCTCATTTCCCTCCCCTACTCTCCTTCCATTCTATTTCTGGTATTCCTACTAGGCATCTCCTGGAGACTCTTGATTCCCTTCCTGTCCTTTCTCTGTGTTCTGTGTGAGTTATAAGGCATTCATGACTCCCTCAATGTGTCCAGTTAAATTTTACTTTGTTCATTAATACTTTAATATGTATATCTTAAATATAAGATTTACAGTGGCTTATAATTTTTCCATTTGTCAGTGATGTCTATTTTTTGTAAAAAATTAGAAAATATGGCAAAGTGTAGAGAAGAAAATTAAATTCATTAGGAATCCTACCTCCTAGATATTTGTTTTCATCTGAGTTATGTTTTTCTGTCTTGATTCTGGGTATATTAGTGCAAATGTTTGTAAGTACTGTACCTCTATTTTGTATTGCTTGTTAATTTATGTTATAACATGATGCCATTTATTGGCCTCTAGGGCATCCCAAATCCATATATCTTGTATACCTTGAGCCTTTGTCTTTTTTTTCTGAAACAAATCTAAATTTTGTTTTGAGTCTATCTCACATTACCCAGACAATTGTTGAGACCATGCAGGTTTTGAGCTGTATACATCCATAGGGCATCATCTATGTGTGGGGTAGCCACTCTGTTATCCTGACTTCCCTGATTAGTAGCCATTTTAATGCTTGAGATTTCATTGTACCATCACCCCAAATCTCCAAGGAAGAGGAAAGGGGAGACTCATGTTTATTGTATATCTGGTGTTCTAAAAGAAATGCACTCACAGCTTAGCTCTCATTAGGAAAAGCACTTCCCTAACATACCACTGTTTTCAGATTCTTCTCCATGGCTAAGAAGCAGGATGTGGAATCTTCTTGGGATTCTCTCACTTCCTGAGGTGTATCTCCTTGGGATTGCTGGCCCTTATTTTGCAGAGGCTGTGGCTTCTCCTTACTTTTACATCACCTTTTGCCTATCTGTTCCTAGGGGCCAGCCTGGAGCAAGCTCTGTAAGACCTGGTGAACAACATGGACATTGTACACAGATGTAATTCCTTTCCTTCATGGAAACCCATCCTAACTCTAAGGAGCAGGAAGGGGGGCCTCCGTGCTGTGTGGGCTGTATTTACATAGAAACAGAGAATTTTCCTTTTTTTTTTTTTTCTCTCCTAAAGGCCTATAGAAGCGTCTATCTCATATGTCTTACTGCCTTTTCAAGTTTGGGGTCACTACTTTGAATCCAAGGCCACTGACAGTTCATTTATGTCATTCTTCTTTATGAAATTCTGGGCAGTGTGCCAGCTAAGAGCAATTATCTTATTGGTCAGGGGGTGGTGATTTTACTGAACAGAGCAAAAATCTGTAGGTACCAGGGACTGCCTATACAATGTTGAGGAAACAAGGCATGTGGGAACGCTATTTGGCAGAAGGGAAAACTAACAGTACCTTTACTCATTTGGGAAAAAATAGGTATCAAAAGCAAAATCAAGCTTTACACTTCTAATATTGAAGATTCAGAGGACATTATGCCTACATGCATTGTCAATGACTCCCTGTGGCCTCAGTCTAACTGGTCCAGGCTGAGTTAGCACTGGAATGCTCATTGGAGCTCAGCTTTCCAAAGGCTGCTCCTGAGTCCAGCATAGGACATGAGGTTGCACTGGAGCATCTATGGAGGTCTCCATTCACCCCTCACTCCTCCGGATGCTGCACATTGATGAAGGCATGCTTCTTCACTCTGCAGCTCTTCTCTGCTCTCTCCGCCAAGTAAATCCAGACTGGCTTCAAGAGATGGCAATCATTAAAACACAAACAATAATAAAAACTGGTGAGGTTGTGGAGAAGTAGGAACTCTGATACATTGTTGGTGGGATTGCAAATTAATGCAATCACTTTGGAAAACAGTGTGGAGGACTGTAATGAACCTACCATATGACCTAGCTATATCACTTTTGGGTATTTACCCAGAAGAAATGAAGCCAAACTACCATGGTAATACATGCATATCTGTGTTTATAGCTGCACATAATTGCCAAACTTTGGGAGCAGCCAAGAAGTTCACCAATGGATTAATGGATTACAAAATTGTAGGATACATACACAATGGAATTTTACTCAGCCATAAAGAAGAACAAATTTATTTGAATATTAGAATATTCAAATAGTCAGTCACAAAGAGTGAAAGGTCAGATGTTTTCCCTCATATGCAGATGCTAGGGAGAAATTGGGACAGAGGGACTCCAGGAGAAACCTCGGTGAAGTGAAGGAGGGGACCTAACTGAAGGAGATGGGACAGAAGGAAGAATTGAAGAAACATCTCCATGTACATGATGTACATATGCAAACTTAGTAAAGCCAGTCACTGTGCTGAGCACTGGAAGGTGGAGGGAGAGGGAATTGGGTGGGAACTGGGTAAGGGCTCACCGAGCACTGTGTGCATGTATGGCTCTATCACCCTGAACTTCATCAAGATATACAATTATAATTCACCAATAAAAAAAAAGAATGGCTTTAGAATCAGATAAATTAGGGTCAGTCTGCATTGGCATTCTTCTCGAGGATGTTAGTTCACCTTTCTAATCCCCAGTTTGTCATGTGGAATGTTGGCATTTCATTATCTACTTTGAATGTTGGAAAAATCAGTGATACTGTAGGTTAATAGCCCAGGATAGAGTGGAGCCTGACTTCAGCAGATCCATTAGTTGCTGTTATTATTGTTATTAGAAATGTGAAATTCAACATCTATTCTCTTTCTGAAGCATCTCTTCCCAGACTCTGCTATCCCTGATTGTCTCAATCAGTCAGCAACCAACACCCTGATAGAGAGCCCAAGAACTACACTGTACTTTTTTTTTCCTGGGTGGAGTACTGCAGTGAGAGACGTAGTTTCTGCTGTCAGTTTTCTTGGGAAGAGAAGCCAGATATGAATAAGGGCTGGCAGGACAAGGTTTCTACAGCACTGAGCAGTAGTCACGACCCAGGCATTGCAGTGGGGAAAGAAAGAGGATGGCCCTGCACTGCTAGCTCCTGAGAAGTTGTGCAGTGGCCTCAAAATTCCTCTGGTTTTTCCATTTCCCCCTGTATTTTGTGTTGTTATCACCCTGTTTAGAAGCCTGTACTGTCTCCTCGAGGCCTTTAGAAGAGAATCTGGGTTCTTTTCCCTGGCAGGTGGCATGCTGTGCAGTTTGGCTTCTGATACTCTGTGGGCTCTTTGTTGGCTGCTTTGACTCGTGACAAGGCAATCTCCACCCGCTGATGTGCCTGGTACCTGCCACCTTAGACACTAGCTCTGCCTGTCTCCTCTGCCTGCAACGTTCCTCCCTTAGATGCTTGGCCTGCCAGGGCCAACTGCCAAAGTTCCCTTTCCAGAGCATCCTTCTCTGCCCAACCTTCTCCAGCCCACTTCACCCACTGCCTCCTGTTTTTCATTTTACTTCTGATTATTGAAGGAATATTCAACCCTTATATTCAACTTATGTGTACTAGATCCAGTGAACTACATTTGTGTGTGTGTGTGTGTGCGTGTGTGTGTGTGTGTGTGTGTGTGTGTGTGTGTGTGTATACATGGCATTAATTCTAGTTGGTTGTCACTTTTGCTCTGATTGATTATGTTTATATTGGAGATGTTTATATATGTTTATATCGGGTGCTAAAATTTAACTCCCTACCTTGATACTCAGTAGCTGACTACTCAATACCTTGCTCTTTTGTTTGCTCATTTTCTTTCCCTCACATTACACTAAACTGCCTAGGAGGAGAGCACACTGCCACACAGTGTCCAGAGTGCACTGGACAGGAAGCACCCACTAGGTATCTCCCAGGAGAAATGGACCGTTTCTTTCAGGAACTATGTGGACAATGCAGCTGTGTAATCACAGCTTTACTTTCAATTTAGAAGGCACATTTTCCTCAGTCATGTCCCCAATGATTGCTTCTCTTATTCCTAAGTCAACATTTCATTTTTTGGGATGAATGTCCCTTTTCAGTTCTCAGTTTCTAGAATCTTCTCTGTCATTAGTCATTATTATCTCTGCCTCTTCTACCTCTAGAAATAATTTTCTATTTAGTTTTTGGTGCTATTTAAAATTTCACAATTCCAATTACATAGTCTTTTGTTTCCAATACATCCTTTATTTTGGCTCCCTAATGTTTAATGTCTTTGTATTCTTTCCTTAGCTCTTCTTTCCATTTCTGCTTGCCTCCAGCCACTTATCTTTCTGCTACATTTTTTTTTTTTTTTTTTTGGTGGTACTGGGGATGGAACCCAGGGCCTTATACCTCCAGTCTACACTTCCAGAACTATTTTATATTTTATTTGGAAACAAGGTCTCTTAAACCAGCCGAGGGTGGCTTCAAACCTGAGCAATCCTCCAGTCTCCACCTCCCAGGCTCGGGGATTACAAGCGTGCGCCACCACGCCCGGTTCTGCTACATTTTTAAAGAAGCTGTATGGTTGCATCATATTAAGCATCAAATGAAAGCGTCTAAACTGACCTCAATTTCTTGAAGAAAACCATTTACTACATATATTTTTATTAAATCTTCATGTAAATTACATTCATTTGTTGTGTGGGAATTTTTCAGTGTTTTGTAAGGGTTGTTTGCTTCTGTGTGTGTCCTTCAACTAAGGAAAGATCTACCTTGGCAGGACTGTATACCAAGTTGTTTCTAGTACTCTCTTTCTCAGAGACAGAGGTAGACAGAGCTTGAAGTATGTGATTACTGCTATGAGTTTCACTCCCTGGTAAATATTCTTGCAGAGTCTTTGTTCTGGATATAAGTGGAATCTTCACTCTACAGCCTAGTTCTCTAAAGGAATGAAAAAAGTAAGCACTGGGCACATTGAGTTTGCACTACCCCCAGGATGCATCCAAACCCTGCTGCATCCACAGCCCCAGGTGTACTGGCTACACTTCTGTTATGGTTAGACAGAGGATGTCCTCTGAAGAGCTCATGTATTAATGTTCAGAGCTGTTGTAATTAAGTCTTGAAGAATGAAATCTTTTCAGTGGGTAAGTCCATTTTATTGGACTTACTGGGATGATAACCTAGGCAGGTGGGGTTTGGCTGGAGAAGATGGGTGTGGCCTTAGGGACTGTGCTTTGTCTTTGAACCCCTTCCTTGTTTGCTCTCTCTCTTGCTTCTGTTCTTCATGACATGACAGCAGAGCCCTTGCTCTCGCTTGTATCTCTGTTTCCCACTGCCATGCCCTGGCATATGCAGAAGTCAGATGCACAAGGTCTGGACCTCAAATCTAAAAAAAAAAAAAAACTAAACAACAACAACAACAACAACAACAACAACAAACTCCCACTATGAGTAGATAAGTCCCCCTTTCTTTTAAGTTGTGTAGTCAGTTGTTTTGGATTATAGTAGAGAGGACATTGACTGAGACAACCATCCATTGCTGCCTGCTGTCTTCTGGGGGCTGCAGACCATTTCTAGGGTTCCTAATGGAATTTCATGGGCAGGGATAAAGGAGATAAGAAGAATAGTTTTCATTGTGGTAGGTTCCACAAGGTTCTTATTTATTTATTCGGCTTTGTTGAAGTATAGCTGACAAATAAAATTTGTATATATTTAAGGTGCACAACTTAATGTTTTCATGTACATACACATTGTGAAGTTATCATCATGGCCAAGCTAACAAGCATATAATCACCTTTCATAGTTTGTTTTTTCCTTTTTCTTTCATTTTATTTCTTTTGCAGTGAGAACATGAGATCTACTCTCTTAGCAAATTTCAAATATGAAAGAGTATTATTAACTCTAGTCTCACACTGTATATTAGCTCTCCAGAATATAATCATCTTACATAACTGAAACCTTATGCCTTTTTAAAAACATCTCCCCATTTCTTTTTTTCCCAGCCTCTGGTGGCCACCAACACTCTATTCTTTCTTTTGCTTATATTATGAGTCTAGTCTCTAAGACACTGATAGCATTCCCTTTCAAAATGCACCCAGAAGTAGGAATTGCTGGTTCATATGGTAGTTCTGGTTTTCATTTTTTGAGGAAACTCCATAATGTTTTTCATTATGAAAACTTTAAATAATGAATTAATTTACATCCCCTAAGCGTGTACAAGGGTCCCATTTCCTCCACGTCCTTGCCAGACTTGTCTTCTTCAGTCTCTCTGATAATGGCCATTCTGCAAGGTGTGAGCTGATATCACATAGTGGTTTTGATTTTTATTTCTCTAATGACTAGTGGTGTTGATCATCTTTTTATACTTGTTGACCATTTGTATGCCTTCTTTTGAGAACTACTATTCAGGTCATTTTCCCATTTAAAATCAGATTATTTATTTTGCTATTGAGTTTTATCAGATATTTGGGATATTAATCCCTTAGGAGTTTATGCTCAGTAAACATTTTCTGCCATCTGCAGGGTGTCTTTTCACTTGCTTGGTTGCTTCCTCCTGTGCAGAAGCTTTTTAATTTGATGAAATCCTGCCTCCCTAGTTTTGCTTCTGTTGCCTGTGCTTTTGGTATGATATCCAGAAAACATTGTCCACATCTGTGTTTACTCTGTGTCTCGGTCAGCATTCTCACTGCAGTGACCCAGGAAGCTGATGACCACAGTTTAGAGGAAGAAAGATTTAGTCACTTACTCTAATTTACACAGCTTGACGAATTTAGAGTTAAGTACACAACTGTGACCGTCAATAGTTTATGTCCTAAATATATCCATCACCTCCAGAGGTTTTCCTCTCTAGTATCATCATCATCATTATTATTATGAATGAGGGTTGCCAGGGTCTGGAGGGAGGGGGAAAAGCAGGTAGGAAAAGGTGTAATGTTTCAGTTATGTGAGATGAACAAATCATAAAGTTCTGTGCGTCTGCCTGGTGTTCACAATACTGAATCATACATTTAGAAATTTGCTAAGAGGGTAGTTCTTAGGTTGCTCTTATCACCAGAAGTATTTTTTTCCTTATTTTGGGGTGAACTTTATTTTTAGAAGTCTGGTCAGGTATTTTGTAGGAAACCCTTCAGTTGGGCTTTTCTGATAATTTCCTCAGGATTAGACTGGGGGATATCTCGGGGTGGGAATGCCGTATTTCACACATTGTGCTGAGAGCACACACAGCCCACATGGCTTGCCATTGTCCGTGCCAGTGTTGCTTCCTGGCTGAAGCAGCACTTGCCAGGTCTCTCCCCTCTTTTTATGCTGTATACCATTTAGGGGGGAGGTCATTGTGTGTAACCCCCCACTCGGAGAATGGGCCATTCTGCTTCTTCTCCCTGGGGACACAGCCCCAAGGTTTCTGATACTTTATGTCCCCTTGCTTCCATGTGCCAAAGGAAAAATTTCATTGTACCATTACATTGAGACTTATTTGATAGCCTAATCAATCCTGATTAATTCATCAATTTTTCCATCTGTGTGAATGGTTGTCCCAGGGGTACTTCAAGCTTAGCACATCTGAAACCAATTTTGTCAACCGCCCTCAGCAACTCTTCCAAAACTTCCCATTTTTACAATTAAACAAATCACTCTTATTTTAAATGTCTAAGATTCAGAAGCTGAACGTCCCTTTAGCCCATGGAAATAGCCCGCCATTTATAAGATGGCTTTATGAATAATACATTTCTCTCATTTGTATTCTGCATTAGTCAGAGTTCTTAGTTCCAACAAGCAACAGTAAATGGCTGACTGTACCCAATTATGAGGAAGAAGAAAAAAACTATTGGGTAGATGCCCACAAAATTGCTGGGGAGGATGGAGACCTATCTTGCTTGCAAGAGAAGCTAAAAATTAGGTGGGCTGGTAGGCAGTGGACTAGTGTAGGTTACAACCCAGAACCCATGGTCCGTGGATGCTTGCTGTCAGTGTGAACTGTGTGAACATCACTGGCCCTCTCCTCCTCATACCACAAGCATCTGACAGTTTCTCCTCATCACAGCTACCTTGAGGAACTTTCCAGCCCTTCCTGACTTACAACATGCCCACAAAATTCAGAGATCCAGGCAGGACTGTGGCTGGGTCAACACTTGGTTGCTAGGGGACAGGCTGAGGGGATATCTTGTTCTACCTTCAACCATGAGCTGTGCATTTAAAAATCTCCAAGTAACAGATAAAAGCAGATGGGTCCTGGGGAACACAGAAGCACCAGTCTGCTCATATTCTCCCTGAATTCTGGGGGTCTTGAGGGTCTCAGAACCTTTCCTCAGGCCGTGTGGCAGGGCTGATTTTAGATCCTGAGGGCCCAGAATTAAAGTCTTTTCTTCTCACCTCTGCATTATTGCTAGCATGCCTTCCTTGTTTTTTGCCCCCAGTGATAGAGCCTCCCCGGGGCTCTTACTTCCTGCTGTCTAGCTAATGCACTAGGCTTCTATTGTTCTAAAGCATGGATTCTCTACATGAAGAATAGTGTTCAACTCCATCTGATAGTACCACAGTCTCCACAGCCTCCACTCCCCCCACCTCTCTTCATACCCAACTTCACTGCCAAAGTTCTTGATTCCCTATACTGCCCAGTGATCCCCTGGGCATTCTTGTTTTTTAGAAAAACAGATTCACAATTGACTGTTCTAGACCAAAATATCTGGCAGAGGAGCCTGAACTATTGTGCTTATACCATCTCAGTTGGTTCTCCTTGAAGATTGAAAATCTGGGCCTACATGGGCACAGTGCTGCATGCCTATAATCCTAATACTTGGGAGGCTGAGACAGGAGGATAGGATTGCAGGCTGAAGGCCTGTTTCAACTACTTAGCAACACCCTCAGCAGCTTAGTGAGACCCTGTTTCAAAATGAAAAATAAAAAGGGCTGGGGGTATAGCTTGGAGGTAGAATGTTCCTGTGTACAATCCCCAGTGCCAAAGCAAAACAAAAAAACAAATGCCTGAACCTAGCTTAGCATCATACCAAACATCCCTGTTGCCTAAATACAGCCTGAAAGTCCATAGCTCCCCATTTCTGTGACTATCATACCTAATACAGAGAATAAGGTCTCTTTGTATCTTTTCCTGCCTTTGACTTAAAGTCCCAGCCATCCCGTCCAGGAAGAAAGCACACTTCCTGGGCCACCTCCTCCAGGAAGCCTGCCTGGTGCCGAGGTGGGCTGCCTCTCTGCCCTCGATATTGTCACGTCCTACCTGGCTGCGGCTGTCAAGCCACCTTTCTGCCTCCCCAGTTGCTTTTGATCGCCATCAGGATGGCAACCTTATCTTATTTGTCATGTAGCCTTTCCACGTCGAGGTAGCTCCAAACGTGTTTGTTGACCTGAACTGGATCGAAGTAGCTAGCGATAATGAATTATCTACCAAGAATGAAGAGCAAAGGTTGCTAAGCCCAAGCAAGGCGCTGTCCCTCTAGCTGATTCCATCTCTTCTAAGAGGACAGAGAGGAGGTTGAAGCTCTCCGTTTGACAAAATAATAGGTAACCGGAATGTCTGGTCCCCCCTTCTTCAGGTTCTTTGTGGAGAACAAGCTTCATCCCTAGGCTCATACTTACCAGAAATGGCAGCTTGAGAGGATGGGAGGCCCCGTGGAGAGGTGAGCTGGTTCCACATTGCAAATGCCTGTGGGGAGTCCTCGTCCTTACCCATGCCCCTCACCAGCACACAGCTCTTACGTGGCCGTCCTGTGTCTATCCCGCCCCTAAATGAAAGGTGATCATTCTCATTCCACACAGTGGTGAGGTCCCAATCAACTGTTGTCAGTGAATGTGTTCCCCATTTACTCCCGATTAACACTGGATTTCTTACTTCTTTCTAATGTCTTATAAAATCAACTAGAAAAGCATGACCAAGACAAGAAGAAATTGATCCAGCTTAAATTAACACACACGGTGGGCATGTGCTGAGGGGCTGGGAAGGAGGCCACCTGTTTGTTGTCTGCCTCTTTGCAGGCAGCTGGCTGTGTGTTCTAACAAGATCCACGAGTCCAGAAGATACTTTGAGTCTGGTTTGGTTCCCTAGGTGACTTTTGAGATGTGAATTCACTTAATATTGGTGGGGGACACCAGGAACTGAACCCAGGCATATCTACCTCTAAGATACACCCCCATCCCTATTTTATTTTTTATTTTGAAACAAGGTCTTGTTAAGTTGCTGAGGTTGGCCTCAAACCTGAAACTCTCCTGTCTCAGCCTCATAAATACTGCTATTGCAGTCATGTGTCGCCACACCCAGCTAAGTTGTGAATTTTTAATTTTTCACCCAGTTTAAGTGGTTCTGTAGGATCCAGGGAAGGAATATATGCTGAGGAACTGATTTCTACTGTTTCTTCCCACACTCATGATACAAAGCTTTGCTTCCCCTTCCCAGCTTCTCCTCTCTGGACCTGTCCATATGAGGGTTAGAGGGCAGCCTCTGGGGGTTAGCAGAGAAGCCCAACAAATCATTACTTCTGGGTCTCCAAAAAGATATACAGCTCCCCAAGTGCCCCAAAACATGCTTTATTAGAAATGCATCTAGTTTTAAAAAACTGATATAAGAAAATTCAAAATCAGAAGGAAGACAAATGAGAAATCCATTGTTTTCAATATAGAACACATTGTCCTATCTATGCCTCTGGGAAAGAGCTGCAAAGTGGAGTCAGCCTTGACATTGGTCCAGATCGGTCTGCCGTACATGAGAGTCCCATGGCCTTAGTCAAGCATGAAGTTCAAGAGCGAGGATTTGGAGTGATGTCACAGGCTCAGGGAGAGTGGGCACAGGAGAGTCAATGCCACCCACTTGGGGCAAGGCTTCTTTATGCCCCTGGAAGAATAGAGTGTAAGTTTAATTTTAGGGAAATGGTATGCCCAAAGCATAGTCAATGTCCAGGCAAGAAAGGGACAAGCCTGCATAAGAAGGCCGTGCAAGAACAGGTGTTTGGCACTTTTGGTTCTCTGTAGAGACCTGTTCAGTTCCCTCCAATATTCTTTCTGTTTTTTTTTTTTTTTTAAGGAATGATTTTGCTCCTTAAGAGGGCCACATGAGATGGTGCATCCAGAATAGATATTCAGTAAACTCCTGCATTCAGGGCTCCTCCTTGGCTCCAGAATATCTAGATAGGAAACCAAGGAGATATTTGCGATTGTTCTCTGATCCATTCCTTCATCTATATGACAAGTACTTATTGATCTCAAACTGAAACAGGCACTGTGTACAGAACTAGGAATACAGATGTGATCAAGATATGTGCAATCCCCGCCTTCCAGGAGATAGACATTAAACAACCAATTTCTTAAGTCAACACAGCTTAAATGTGTTGGTGACAAGCACTTATCATTGTTCCAGGATTTTCCTGGCCTTCATTCTATCATCTGCTAAGTTATGCAACCGAGTGCCTATAAAGTCTGAGGATGTAATGTATAAGAAGTATCATTAAATATATATTTAAACAGATATTGTTTCTAGCCCGGCGTGGTGGTGCATGCTTGTAATCCCCGCGCTTGGGAGGCTGAGATAGGAGGATTGCACAGGTTCGAAGCCAGCCTCAGCTACTTAGTGAGGCTCTCAGCAACTTAGTGAGACCCTGTTTCCAAATAAAATAATATAAAAATTATGTCTGGGAGTATAGCCTGGAGGTAGAAAGCTCCTGGGTTCCACCCCCAGTACCACAAAAAAAAAACCAAAAAAACAAAAACAAAAAACAGATATTGTTTCTTTAAACAGCCCCATATCTTTGAACATGTCTGTGTGCACTTTCAAGTTGTCCTCTACCTTTGTTGTTCTTTATCTACATTAAATCATTAAATTGAGGCTAATTCAAGGTGTTTTTCTTTACCATACATCAGGAAGTGCCCATCACTTCTGTCATCACTCTATCACAGTCTTTCCTCTGTATCTTTGGGAAACTGATTCCAGTATTGCTTAAGGATGGTCAAATCTGAGGATTCCCAAGTTCTTTATGTAAAATTGGGTGATATTTTCATATAAATTATACAGGGGAGGGAGTAATTTGTTCCAGCTGCAGTGCTGAGATAGACTGAAAGGGGGGCACCCTTGCTGGAGAGGTGGGGAGTTGTGGGTATCCTGGAGACTTGAGGGTAACATTTGCCGGTCACCCATTGCAGAAGCAGTTTTCAGAAAACTTGTAACTGACCAGAATGTTTCAGATAACTGGGCGATTGACAGCGGCGCTGTTTCTGACTGGAACGTGGGCCGGTCCCCGGACCCAAGAGCTGTGAGCTGCCTAAGAAATCATGGCATTAGCACAGCCATAAGGCAAGACAGATTACCAAAGAAGACTTTGCCACATTTGACTATATACTCTGTATGGATGAAAGCAATCTCAGGGATTTGAATAGAAAAAGTAATCAAGTTAAAAACTGCAAAGCTAAAATTGAACTCCTTGGAAGCTATGATCCACAAAAACAACTCATTATTGAAGATCCCTATTATGGGAATGACTCTGACTTTGAGCTGGTGTACCAGCAGTGTGTAGGTGCTGCAGATCCTTCCTGGAGAAGGCCCACTAGGGCTTATATTGCCCCGCCGCGGCCAGGCTACTCACTCCCATCCAAGCTCTTCTCCTCAGCCTGTGCTCCAGTGTGACAACATTCCTTTGGCTCAGTCTCCACTTGGCCCTTCAGCTGACCTTCTGTTGACCCTAAAGGTTGGGTGTAATCAGTTGTATTTGCAGAATGAATAAAAGTCCTTGATTCAGAAAGGTATGGGGGTATAGTAAGCCTCCTTAAGACTAGTGGAAACTTCTGCTTTGCCCTAAGTACAAAATAGCAGAATAAGCAAATACAGAACAAAATAGAACAGTGAAGAAAAGTAAGTGGAGGCCAGGTGAGGCCCGGATGCTGGTGGACAGCCAGGACGGGCAGAGCACCCTTGCTCGCCTGTGCACCCTGCCCAGGACTCTGAGGGGTCACCGCGGCCCATCCACTGCAGCTCTTCACCTGCATTGGAAGGGTTTTAGCTCACACACACTGTTAACACACACTCACATATCTAGAAAATTGTCGACAGAGATAGATTGGTCGATCTTTAGCCCCTTTAATACTTGTTTGGAGGTCAGCTTATTTGCCACAGTTGAACCACTTTGCCTCTAAAAGTTCTTTAATTCTATCTGGAGAGAAGGACACTTGTGTTCAGTGGTTTCTGTGTTGGTTGAGAGGTGTTTATTGTATGCACATGTAACTGAAATGTCAAATGCAAATTGGCTTAGGTGTGAAAAAAAGTTTAGGAAGGTGGAAAATTTTCTGTTATGTTGGAGTGTTTAAGTATTGAAATATTGATGAGTATTCCTCATCAGCATTTAATAAAGTTACAGCAAATATAGGTAATTTCAGTGCAATCTCATTCATATGGAGAAAAGAATAAACTGGGGAGTTATAAAAATACAACTGAGAAATAAAAAATAAAAAAAATTATACATATCTTCCAGTGTACTTTAAATCTGATTACTTGAGATACCTAATAAAATGTAAATATTATATAGAAAGGGGATAATAAAAATAATCTGCACCTGTTCAGTAAAAACATGTTTTTTCCCCAAATAGTTTTGACTTGTGGTCAGTTGAATCTGAAGATCTGGAGGATGGACTACAAACTGTGTTAGTCAGTCCGGGGTAGAAAGTGGGGTTTTTCTCATAGTTCTGGAGGGTGGAAGCCTAAGATCCAGGCACCAGCAGTTCTAAGGTTGGAGAAACCTTGCTTTCTGGCTTACAGATGGCTGTTCTCATTGTACCTCACAAAGTAGAAAACACAGAGAAAGGGAGCCAGCTCTCAAGCCCCTTCTTATGAGAACACTAAGCTCATGACGAGGGCTCCTTCCCTATGATCGATTCAACCCCAAAGACATCACCTTCTAAACCCATCACATTGGGATTAGAATTTTGATGTATGAATTTTTAGAAACTAATAGCATTCAGTCTATAACAATAACTTTAACAGTTTCCCCTCATATGTGGGGAAGCAATAGGGAGACTATAGGGAACAAAAGGGACTTCAGATAAATGAAGGGAAACATCAGTAGAATGGTGGAGGAGATTGGGAGAAGAGTGGAGGGAGAAAAATTGAATGTACAAAGGAAACAGTTAAATGATGCTTCATCCATATATAAAGGTATCACTACCAATGTCACTAGTGTGTACAGAGGGGATGGGGGTTCAGAGGGAAACACACGAGTACTGTGTGCATGTATCAATGCATCACTTTGAACCTCACTATGATGTATAATTAAAATGCACCAATAAAAACATTTAAATAATTGTATATGCAATGCTTGCCAGTTAGTGGACTGGTGCTTATAAGCTCCAGCCCCCAACTGCCCTCTTTTTAGCAACTTCCAGAGTTTCCCTGGAGATTCTTGGCCTATCTGAGCAACAGTCAGTGTTGGAGGAATTCGGGCAGCACTGTGCATTTTCACCCAGTTGGCACAACCCACCCGGTGCAATTGGCCCCCATGTTCACCAGGGCTGGTTCAGTGTCCATACCAGGTGTGTTACACTTCTCAGGCCCAGACTTAGTTCTGTCAGTCCAATCAAAAGAAGCCAATGCCTCTGACTGACAAGTGCAGAAGGAGGCCACACTTTCCATCCCTGAGTGAGAATGAGGAAGCCTGTCTTCAGCTCCCATGGCTGTGGACAGCCTACCTGAGGATGCTGCTGGCAGAGGCAGGGGCAGGTGAGCAAGCGGCAGAGCCTGGAGCCCAAGACCTGAGTGAGCTGCACCATTGCCCTGTCAGCTCCCTTCCCCGAGGAGGCAAACAAGGCATTTGTGGTTGAAATTAGTTTGAGCTGATTATTCTCTTAATAGTACCAAACCTCTGAACTCTACACTATTTGGGTTTTGCCTTTGTTATGCAAACTATGAGGGGACTGAGGCTCAAAAAGTTCAAATAATCTGCCAAAGAACACTGGAAACACACTAGAGAGAGGCACTTGGAGCACTCTGGGGTGCTGGACGCCTGGTGGACCAGGGCAGAGATCCTAGGAAATAGAGGGTGGCCACTTTTATTGGTCATCAGCTAACCTGGGGCTCTGTACTGAGCACTGGGCACTATTTTGGTTTCTTTTTAATGAAGGCAAGACTAAAAATTTTAAATCGTGCATGCACACCAGTATGTCTCATAAATGTGAAAAGAAAGTTCTGCTGAAAAGGTCAAACTCATGCTGGCTGACCAGATCAGCTCTTTGGACCCTCTCCACATGTCAAGTCAGCCAGATTCATGGAGTTATGTCTATCATCCCTCTCCTCTCGCCACATTATGGTCTCCTCCAATATTTTCTCATGGTCTCTTTTTTGAAGTATTTTTATTGGTGCATTGTAATCATACATTATAATGTGGTTTGAAGTCATACAAACATAGGTGCACACAGCACTTGGTGTGCGTCCCTCTGGATCCTACCCGCTCCCCTACCCTACATGTTAGTGAGATTGGTAGTGATACCTTCATCCACAGACATAGCATTATTTGAGCTGTTTTCTTCCTCAATCCTCCTCTCACCCTCCTCCTCAATCCCCTCCCACTATTCTACTGGTCTTTCTCTTCATTTACTGAAGTTCCTTTTGTTTCCTATTTTCCCTCTAACTTCCACATATGAGAGAAAGCATAGGATCCCTGACTTTCTGATCCTGATTGGCCTCACCGAGGACAATATTCTCTAGTTCCATGCTTTTTCCTGCAAATGACATACTTTTGTTTTCCTCTGTGGCTGAGTAAATTCTATTGTGAGTATACAGGATTTCTTTGGTATTTCATCAGTTATCCAGGACACCCCAACTTCTCTGCCATTCCCCTCTATAATACTTTTTTGACCTCTTTTAAGTTTGGCCTCACTCATTGACAATTTCCAAACTCTCTTTGTGTCTGTGAGACAAGGATCACTGCCAGCTGAGCTGCTCATAGCCTTTAGGACACAGGATGCCTGCAGGCCCTGCTCAGATGCTTCCCAAAGGAGTTGGAGGGCCTGGTGAGCAGAGCTGAAAACACTAGCTATACAGCTCCACCTTCCTTTAGTCCCTGGGTCCCCCCGAAGCAGAGTCTAAGATGAGGACTTGGTAGACATGATGTACTTGGGTGGTGATTACAGGAATCAGGGGCAAGGGAACCTGAGATGCAGGAGGGGGTGGAGGAAAGAAGATGTAAGCGGGGTTACTGAGGGCTACAGAGGACTGTCTTGTTACCCACAGGAAGCACTCAGAACACCTCCTGAGATTGGTCCTCCCCTTGAGGGCAAGAGGCAGGGGCTCACTGCTAGCCCTGACTCTGAGCTCAGGTGCTCACCTTCCCACAGAGTGCTCTAGGTGGTTGATGTGGGAAGGAGAGGATGCCTATGGCACCATCCACTGCAGCTGTACATGGAGTGAGGCAGGGCCAGGGGACAGCACAGACACCATGAGTGTCCATCTCACAGGAAACTGAAAGTTTAGAAATCTCTAAGCAATAAAGGCCAGCCTTCCCAGCACCACCCATTGCCTCACACAGCAAGGGAAAGCTGTCAACACCTGTTAAGTAACCTGGCAAGTCACTGGGATTTGATAAATTGCAGCCTAACAGAATAGGGTTGGTGATGCTCCTTGTCTCTCTGCTGTGGGGAAAAAGGAAAGAAAATATGATTCCAGAAATACCTGGGGC
The DNA here is from genome assembly GCF_963383645.1 of Muscardinus avellanarius. Lineage (NCBI taxonomy): Eukaryota > Metazoa > Chordata > Mammalia > Rodentia > Gliridae > Muscardinus > Muscardinus avellanarius. The sequence continues at coordinate 110,037,203 of NC_137787.1, read as the reverse complement.
AAACAAATTGTAGCCAAAGAAGGCAAATATTCATAAAGGAATGAAATTGATCAAAGTATGTTACATGCATGTATGAATATGTCACAGTGATGCCCACTATTCTGAATAATTATTATGCACCAATAAAAAAGTAGTAAGTTTCTCATTTTGCTGGTGGTGGGGCTCAAGCTGGAGTATCAGGGATGCTGTAGATTCCTGTATCCATGAGGAAAGAGAAAGAGGTGACTTCTCAGGCCCTTTGCCTGAAAAGACCTTTGATTCTACGTGAGCCAAAACACAGGATCTGCTGGGCATGGTGGTACACACCTGAAATCCCAGGTTTTAGAGGCTGAGACAGGAGGATGGAGGTTTGTGGCCAGCCTTAGCGACTTAGTGAGGCCCTCTGCAACTTAATGAGAACCCGTTTCAAAATAAAGAATAAAATATAGGGCTGGGGGTGTCACTCGGAGGTAGAATGTCCCTGGGTTCCATCCCCAGTACTGCAAAAATAAATAAATTAAATAGGATCTTCCAATGGAAGGTAAACAGCAGAGCAAGAATGCCACAGGAATGGCTGGATGTACTTGGGTGATGGAGCAACCACCAGTCTGCGGGTTCTACCTTTTAATTAATTGTATTGATTTCAGCTGAGGACTCTGCAACTTTGTCCTACGCCAAAAGAAGGCCAAGAGGCTGCTGCTGCTGCAGTTGTTTTGCTACTGGTGATCTCAAGATGAGAGAGGGGAGGGAATAAACATCCCTGTGCATGCACTAGAGCTTGGGGCAGCCTCTGGGCTTTTGCATATGCTATTATAGCTGCCTCTATTTCTTCATCTTGTCATTTTCAATTCCTTCCACTGTAATGTTAAGACCCATTTCCTAGAGGGGGCCCTCCAAAACTCCCTGGAGGATCTGGGTTCCTCCTTAGAGTGCCAACAGCGCAGGGCACAGTGTACAACATAATCCACTTCCTGCTATACATCCCTACTGAGCTCAGAACATCCACAGTCAGGGACTCATCTTCATCTTCAAAGTCAGAGGGCCTGGTAAATATTTGTTGAATAAGTATGTATGCAAATATCTCTTTAAACTTTGTCACTAGTGCACAGTGTGAGCAGAATGGACCCTCTCATCCAATTATATACAGACACAAAATTCATACATAGAGTCTGAGCTGGGTGTCTGACCCTCTGGTAGCTCCTGCAGAGTTCTTTCTCTCTCTGACAGAGGGAGCTTCTGTTGAGTTGACACTGTAGGCTGTGGTCAGAAATTTTCTGAAGCAAGCATTGATCAATGTCTTTGGAAAATTCTGTCTACTTCCTTGCATAAAATCAGCTCACAAGAAAGGCAAGTTAAGGAGTAGCTACTTTCCCTGATTACAGCCTTCCGGAGGCTGGTTGTGTCCCATCACTCCATGTGTTGGCAGGAGCTAACATAGTTGTGCTCAGTGAGTGCACTGGTGGCTGCCTTTCACCAGCGGGCCATGCCAGTGGTGTCTCCCTGGAGGCCTGACTACAGCAGACATACTTAGCATCTCTGAACTGTGGACAGCCACTTGGTCTTTCTGTGCTGTCTGTAACTCCATTCATAGTCCCTGGCCAGCTGGGAGAGGACTTCTCTGTTCTATATGGCTATCAAGGGGATGGCTGGGAAGGGCTTCCTGACCACCCGAACACTCCCTTGTAGGGGCCACTTGGACACTACTGCAAGTTGATTTAAAGCTGATGTACTATATCATAGGACGCAGATGTTCAGAAAGAAGTTTGCTCACAACTCAGCTAATTGACATAGAAGGAGGGGGATGGCTTAAACTTTGCAGTAATCCAGATAAGACTCCACTTAACTCCTATGCTGACATGGTGCTTAACCTTGCAGGCCCTGTTTTCTCATCAATAAGCAAGGATAAAAATATTTGCATCACAGCACTGTTCATAGACTTAGGAACAATATGCTCAGACCCATCACACAGTAGACGCTAAATGAGTGAGAAGAATTACAATGTAAAAGTGAAACTTTGGGATTTCTGCCTCCAGCTGAGATAGAGGAAAAGGACTCAGATTTATCTTCCTCTTAGAAATGACAACAAATGGGTCAAATATATGAAATAATAGTGTTTAATACATAGGCATTAAGTGAAAGAGGACAAGATCCCTGAAAAATGAAAAAAAAATGAGATAAACTATGTGATTGCCCTAACTCACTGCCTTCAGAAGATTCCCAGTTTGAGGGGAAAAAAGAGGAAACTGAGGCAGGACAGAGAGGTCTCCTTGAGTCAGGCAGACAGAACTTTGAGCCCAGTAACATAGCTAGAGCTCATAGGTTAGAGTACCAAACAGGAAAAAGATACTCAGAGAACCATATCTGTGGAGGGGTCAGCTGAAGGTGATAGTTAAGAAGAATGAAAGGACTGCCCAGAAAGATTAGAGGACACAGGAAAAAATCACATAGGAATAGTGCGTACTCTCTCCCACCAAAATGAAGAAGCCAGAATTCATGGGGCTTTGAGTAGAGTCCTTTGAAAGGTCATTTCTTAGAAGTGGGGAATGATTATCCCTCAATAGAGTACTGTTCTGTTCTTGCCTAACAAGTCTTATAAGCAAACCAGAAAGGATCGGATTGTTTCCAAGTAACTACACACACACACACACACACACACACACACACACACACACACACACTGTGCACACACACATCATTAACAACAACTACTACTACTACTACTAACTCACCACCAGAATGGACATGAATATTAGATTATAATTGAATCTTATTTCATGAATATTATTTTATAAACTTTTCTATTTATTAACTCTAATAAACAGAAAAGTTTATAAAACTTACTATAATTATATTTCATATGTTTAAAAGGATAAGTAAAGACATATTACATATATCTAAGTGAACCTGTAGTGCTTTGAACAATAACTTTTGAGCTGAAAAACACACCAGACTAGATTAATGGCATTAAATTTGGCAGAAGAAAAGATTTTTGAACTTGAAGAAATAGTACCAGTCATTCTGAAAATTGAAGCGCATAGAAAAGTTTTGAGAAATACAAGTGGTGTCAGTGATCTGAGCGACAACTTCAAGCAGTCTGTCATACACAGAGATGGAACCACTGAAGAAAAGAAAGTGTGTGAGGGGGAAAGGAAGAATAAAAACAGTTGAGAATAACTAAGAAATTTTCTAAGTGTGATGAAATCTATAAACCCACAGACCTATAAACTTCAAATATATGAAAAAGAAATGAAGAGTCAATCATAATTAAGTTGTTCATAATGAGTGATAAATAAAAAAACTTGACAACCAGAGGAAAAGATATATACAGAGAAAAAATTAGTATTGCTATAATTTTAATATGTCTTCCCCAAAGTTTATGTTGAAACTCAGTCCCCATTACTGTGGTATTGACACAGGGCCTTTGAAGAAATGATGAATTTGTCAGAGGTCCACTGTCATGAATGGATTAGTGCCTTGTAAAGGGCTGGAGAGAATGAACTCAGGCCCTTTTTACCTTCTTTCATGGTACAACTCAGCTTCACCTTTCTGCCTTGTGAGGATGCAGCAGCAAGGCCCCACCTGGGAGGCAAGGAGCGACTCTCACACACCCTGAAGTGTGCCAGGACACCTTAATTTTGGACTTCCTGACCTCCAAAACTGCAAGAAGTGTATTTTCATGCTTTATAATTTACTCATTTGGGGGTATCTTGTTACAGCGGATTGCACGGACTATCGCTTATTTCTCACTGGAAGCAATGCAGTAGAGAAGATAGTAAAGCAGTATCTTTAAAGAATTACATACCCAGCAAAAATAGCTTTCAAAGGTGAAATGCTTTCTTCAGACAGAAAATAATCCATTACCAACAGGTACATTGTATGAGAAATGTCCAAGTAAGTTCTTTAGGAAGAAAGAAAAGTACACTGGATAACAGCATTCGGGCAATGGAAGTAGCAACTATGTGGTAAATGCATGATATTCCTTTCTTGTTATTTAAATTTTTAAAAATAGTAACTGACCATTTACACAAAAAATACTCATGCATTTTGTGGTTAATAACTTCTGAAAGTAAAATACATTACAAAGCAAAACCAAAGCCAGCTTGAAGAAGTAAATATAAACTTTTATTAGAACACAGGAGGGGACTTCCGGGAAGATGGCAACAGAGCAAAACGGGGCTTATGAGCCCCGCTAACAACCAATCTCTATTACCACAAAATCAGCGCCTTTCATAGCCAGAAAATACCATCAGCAGAGAAAAAAAAAATGTAATTTTCAGGGACAGAGAAAAAGAGGGCTGGAAAACAAGACACCAGAAACCAGACCGCAGTGCTGCAGCCGGAGCTGTGGCGTGAAGCTGCGGGCGCCATTTTGCCTTGCAGCACCAGGCTCCAGAGAGGAAGGGAACTCATAACGGGGATCAGAAACCAGAGAGGAGATACACCGGCCTCACTCCCGAGAACGCGGCAACAGCGCCTTACTGCTGGCAGTAGCAGCAAGTTCACCAGACGGCACCAGACCAACTCACTCACAGCCCACCAAGCTCCAGAGAGGAGTGGTGGACAGTGAGCTGAGGTGAGCCACTGGGGAACAGCTAGGCAGGATTTTGCATATTTCTCAGCGCACGGAGCATCTAAAGCTCCCAGGGGCTGGGCTCAGCACACCCTGCAGGGACTTAGAGTGGAGTTCAAAAAGAGAAAAGAAATACGCCAGCCTCACGGCCGAGGGTGAGGAAGCGGCGCCATATTGCTACCGGTGGCAGCAGCAGTGAATTCACTGAGTCCACGACAGCTCCATCTGCGCACTCAACAGTGAGTCAAATTGGGGCCCCTAGAGGAGAAATCCCAGTACTGTACTCCCAGGGACTTGACCCAGTGGGGGAGTGGTGGTGGCAGAGATATTACACCATAGGAGAACGCCCAATCTGGGACCCCGCATGGTCTAAAGCAGCCTCGATTGACTCCCAGGGTCTGAGACTCTGCGATACAACCCAGTAAAGGAGTAGTGGGAACTGAGATACCATACGCTCGAGATCCACAGCACCTTATGTGAAGTCATAGTGACCTAGGGAAGAACCCAGAGAAGGCACAAACTTCCAAAATCATGGGAAAGAGGAATAACAATGGAGCAATGAATGCCCACAACCCCACAACATCAGAACCCGATAAAACAGAAAATCAGAGATTTCTAGAAGATCAAATCAGGAAAATAACTGTAGAAATAATAGAGGTGTTTCAAAAAGAATTCAGAGAGAGCCAAAGAGAGATAACGGATGCAATTAATGAAGTAAAGGCCTCAATTCAAAGCACAAACAACCGATTAGACCACATGGAGAATAGAATCTCGCTCCTAGAAGATGATCATTCTAAAAATGAACGCATAGTTTCTAATTTAGAAAAAAAAAATCCGACAGCAGGAATCTGACATTGAAGAAATATGGGCCCATTTTAAGAGAGCTAACCTAAGAATAATTGGAATAGAGGAGAGAAAAGAAGGTGAAACCAAAGGTATTAACAATCTTTTTTAAGGAAATAATAGCAGAAAATTTTCCAAACATAGAGCAAGAGGTCGATACACAGGTCCAGGAAAGTGATAGAACTCCCTTTAGACAGGATCGGAAAAGAGGATCCCCACGCCACATAATTGTCAAAATGACCAATGTGGAAGCCAAGCAGAGAATCTTAAAGGCAACAAAAACAAAGGGCCAAGTGACATTCAGAGGCAAACCAATTAGAATCACTCCAGACTTCCCAAACCAAGTCATGAGAGCCAGAAGGGCTTGGAGTAACATATTCCAAACTCTGAAAGAAAACAACTTCCAGCCAAAAATTTACTACCCAGCAAAACTTTCTATCAAATTAGATGGAGAAATAAGAAGCTTTCACGACAAACAGAAACTGAAGGAATTTATGTCTTCAAAACCAGCGCTATAGAAAATACTCAAAGAGATTAACTACAAAGAAAAAATAGGTAACACACACCAGAACCAGAGAAACAAGATTTTCCATCCAACAGACAACTAAGATTGGTTATCTGTGGAGATTCATTATTTATGTTAGTCTTTTACCTAGCTCTAAATTGTATTGTTTGCTTCTATTGTTGCTAATTTTTAGGATTTCTAGTAAGAATATTAATATACCTTCAGATATAGCATTTGGAAATATTTTATCCCATTCTAGCAGTAACTTTTAACTCTGTTTACATTGTCTTTGGATATACAATATTTTTGCCGGGCGTGGTGGTGCACGCTTGTAATCCCAGCATTCGGGAGGCTGAGACCTGGAGGATCGCGGTTTGCAGACAGCCTCAGCTACTTGGTGAGGCCCTCTGCAACTCAGTGAGACCCGGTTTTAAAATAAAGAATAAAAAAAAAAATAGGGCAGGGTTTGTAGCTCGGAGGTCAAATGCCCCTGGGTTCCATCCCCAGACCCGCCAAAAAAAAAAAAAAGGATATACAATATTTTTTTTTTATTTTTTAGGGAGTTTATTTACCCTTTTGTTGCCTGTGCCATTGAAATCATATCCAAGAAATCACTGCCAATTTCAATGTTGTGAGGTTTTATGACCCAGGTTTTCTTCTAAAAGTTTAGAGTATTAAGATTTATATTTAGGTCTTTTATCTGTTTTGAGTTAATATTTGTATATGTATTAGGCAAGGGTCCAATTTTATTCTTTTTCATGTAATTATTATTTTTCAACAATATTTAGTTAAAAGAATAGTATTTCCTCCACCAAATGTTCGTGGAAACCTTATCAAAAATAACTTGACAATATATGGAAGAATTTATCTCTAGGCTTTTATTTAACTCCAATGGTTTATATATCTGCCTTTAAAACAGTACTACACTTTCAATTATTGTAGCTTTATGTGGTTTGAAATCAGAAAATATACATCTTCTAGCTTTGTTCTTCTTCGAGACTGTTTTGGGTATCTAGAGTCCATATTCCATATCAGGATAAATTTTTTCTGAAAAGTAAATAAATAAATGTATGATAGCTTCACCTAAAAAAAAAGAAAAGAAAAAAATATTCTCTGGTAAGAAAGAAAGCTAAAAGAAATATTGAACTATTATCTTTTAGTCATCAAAAGCTTGGTATCAGACAAATGAAACTGTTTTATGATATTATCATCGTTAATATTGGATAAATTGTTATAAAACTAGATGTCAACCACTAAGCCAAGCATGGGAGGGAGGGATTGGGAGGGAACGGGGTGGGGATCGGGTAGGGGCTAACTGGGCAATGTGTGCATGTATGTCTACAAAAGTATTTTCTTTATACCATTATGATGTATGAATACATTGCACCAATAAAGAATTAAATTAAATAAAAAAAGAACACAGGAAAGTTATAACATCACTTGCAGGTAGAGTGTGATAAGTTAAGATTTATACCATAACCCCAAAGCAAACATTAAAGTAAAAAAAACCAACAAGTTACAGTTAATGGGCCAACAAATAAGACAATATGGAATACTAAAAAATACTAAATCGAAAAAAAAAAACAGAAAAAGGGAAAAAAAGGAAAAAAGATGAGACAAATAGAAAGCGATTAGCAACATGATAAAATAAATCAGAAATGACTTCATTCCCAGTTTTGTGTTCAGATTTTTTTCATTCTGTTTCCACCCAGGCTGATTACCTGTATTTAGGGTCCATCTTCATGCCTCAGTCTGTCTTAGAGTAAGAGGCTGGCACAAGGAATGTATCCCTTAGACTGAATTTCTATCCCACCCACTCTCCTTGGATCTGCCCTTCCTTACGCCTTGCTGTAACTGCCTTTCTTTGCTCCTGTCATTCCCTGTCAGTTTAAGAGAGTCCACTCTTGCAAGGACCCTTGCTAGACACTAAATCTACTGGCACCTTGATGTTACCAGCCTCCAGAACTATGAGAAATAAATTTGTTCTTTATAAAAATAATAAAAAGAAATAAAAGAGTCCAGTCTGTGGCTTCCAGTAGTTGCCTGTACATCTTGCCCATGCTGGGGTCGCTAGATCCCCAGCATATCTTAACCCCCAGCAAGGTGTCACAATGAACCTTGATGCAGATGCTTCCTCTGTATTTATCACAGGATGCCCACCTTCCTCTGCCATCTTGCAGCCACCAGGTCTGTCTGGCCTCAGTGCTGCTGGCTTACAGCTTCCCATGGAGGATGCCCAACCTCTGGCCCTGGCCTTGACTTCTTGAAGTTGGTAGCTTGTGTGTATCTCTGAGCCCTGGTTCTTGTGGACCTGTGCCTGGACCCATTCCTGCCTCCCTGAGGGCAGCACATGTACTTACCCACACCAAGTGGGATCTATTACTGTCTCGTTATCCAGAAGGCTGTGAAACCCCAGTCCCTAGAGTAGTCCTCATATTGACTCTGATACAGGAGGAGGTGATTTATTATAGATACTGCCCCAGGGTTTGTACAAATATTCTTTCTGTGGGTGTATTTCTGGCACTATGGGTTTCTAGAGTATGTAGAGGCAGGAGAGTAAATCCCTAGGGAAACACCATCATCAGAGAGAAATAGCCATATTTAAGGAAACTGGCTCCCTGGTGCTGTAGAAAATTAGCATACAGATACAGGATCCAGCTGTCAGCAATTTATCCCCTGATCAGCATGGGCTGCATGCCACAGGTGAGCACTAGAGATCAGCCCAGCAGGTAAAGCCGTGGACCTGTTACGGAAGCCAGGCTCCAACCCTGTAGGAATGAGAGTGTAAAAGGGGCCAGCTGGCACTGGGTGCTGGTCAGCAATGTGCCAGCCCCAGGAACCCTGCCCTGCCCTTCATGGATATTTAACTTTGCTGTACTGTGCAGCCAGGAAAGCACTCTCTTTTAGAAACTGGAGTTTTGGTGCTGTGCAATGTGAAGAGCAAGACTGAGTGCCTACTGTCAGCCAGGGACCAGGTCTGGTTATCGTCCGAATCATGCTGGAACTTGCTAAATATGCCGAGCCTGAGCATGAGAGTCTTTAGAGCAATGGAGGCTAATTTTTCAGACTTCATTCAAAGACCCCTCTCTCCCCACTCCAGGATGGTTCATAGCCAATAGCTTGGCAGAAATGAGGAATTGGGAGCCCCTGGGCTGAAGTGACTGAAACCACTTTCAGCTGCCTGGTCCAGCTGGTGTTGGCAACAGCTTTAATATCAAAGTGCCTGGTTACTATTCTCCTACTCACAACATGTCTGCACAGGGCAGGGAAGCTGGCAGAGTTGAAGAGGTGTTTTTGCTTGCTTTTGTTGCCACGGCTCCTCTCCGAGAAGCTTCCTTTGGTCCCAGAAACAAAGGCCTGAGATGACAGTGCTGAGAGATACTGTCAGGGTAGCCCATAAAGAGTTTGCCCCAGGATGGCCATATGTAGGTGAGAATCCATCAGTGAATTCAAATGTGAGAGCAGGTGTCAGAGGCAGGCAGCACATGGGAGAGTCCACTCACCCACTGTTTTCAGATGTCATCTGTTTATCATGTGATCATTATTTCACTCATCCTTTGGTTCATTCACTTAAGGATCCAACAATCAGAAATTGCCACAATGCATGTGGTAGTGAGATGTACAAATACAAGAGCCATGGTCTTTTGCCCTCAGGGAGCAGACAGGCTCACGAAGGAGTGAGAAGCCTGTGGCAGGCATGAAACTGGAGTGCATGATTCCCTTGGCCCTGTAGGAGGTGTCCACAGCTTCTGGGTCATTCACAGCAGAGCAAGTGGGTATCTGCTACTAAGTCTTAGAGTTCTGAGGCAGGTGGAATCTAGGCCATCCTTACTCCAAAGAGAGAGAAGGCAGCATGAACAGAATTGGGCACTCAAACTGTTGGAAGTGCTTTATCTAACAGAATCTTAAAAAACAGCTGCTATGGGTTAAAGGGTACTCCAGAAATTCATCTGCTGAAACTTAATCCCCAGATTTATATGTTTATGGTTTCAAGGTAAGGCCTTTAGATAGTAATTTGGATTAGATAAGGTCATGCAGGCAGGACCCTGTTGATGACGTTAGTGGCATTATAGGAAGAAGAGTGGCCTGGGCTTTTGTGCTCTGTCTCACCCCATAACCATGTCTCTGCCATGGCATCAGCATGGAGGCCCTCACCAGAGCCATTGTCCTGCTCTGGGACTTCCCAGCCTCCAAAACCAGGAGCTAAATAAACTTCTATTCTTCATGAATTACCTAGACTCAGGCGTTTTGTTACAGTAACAGAAACAGACTAAGGTTGCAGCCCTTCATAATTCATCCTCATATCCTCATTTAATCAGTTAAAAAAAGTGAGACCAGAGAGATTCTATTATTTAACTATAGTTAGGGTTAAGTTTGGTTTTAATCCCATATGTATGCTCTTTAAGGCTGTGCTGAGCCCATGTGTGGCCAAAGGTCATAAGATAGAAGTGGGTAAATGGCCACAGGCGGCCACCCATGCAGGGCACTGGGCTGTGAGAACCTGGATGTTCTCTGACCAGAGCCAGGGGCAAGAGTCACTCAAAGGGGCCCCTGCATCCTGCTTCCTGCTGCCCTTGGAAAGGCAGGAGTGCCCTCCTGGAGGGAGTGATTCACTGTGCAAGAAAGAAATGAGATGAGATTATTTAAGGTCGGAAAAAAGGTACAACTACAGCAAAGTTCATCTACAACTAGATGGAACTAGAAATACCAGACAGCAAAGCATGAAAATTAATTTCTATACAAGTGACATATGGGCTTGTCATTTAAGTTTCCAGATGTTTCAAAGATTCTACATTAACCATGGCCAAGGCATGACGAGATCTTCACTCTTAGACCCCAGGCCGAAAGCTGCAGTGTAGGCAAGAATGGGCTTTACCTCCATGGAAAGAGCTGAGATGCCATGGCCTCTGCCCAGAGGCTTGTGTGTGCGCTTGGTGGGCTGGCTGCAGGCAGATCTCCCAGGGACCTGGTGATAGTTTTTACTTGCATGTGACTAATCAAGCGATGAAGAGGCTCAGCTGCTCTGAGCAAGATGACAATCTTATTTTCTCTTCCTTTTCCTCCAAATTTAGAGTTTGCTGGACAGTTAGAGGTACCTGATTAGGTGGCATTCTGTAAACACTGCACTGTTGTAGCTCCCAATTTCCCAGAAGAAAAGAAGAGAGTTTATCATGTGAGCTCATTGCTACCTCTGTTGTCAGGGGAACCTCAATGGTGTGGAAAGTTCCCTCCTTGGGGAAAAGGTAGGATGATGTATTCATGAGAATGTTTCCTTGGCTAAAACCCAATGGGACAAATGGTGAATTTCTATTTTCTCCCCAGGGATTTTAGATGGATTAGCTCATCTAATTTCCACAATCACCCTCTAAGCAGGATTTCTTCTTCTTGTTCTTTACATGGAGAAATTGAGGCTCAAGAATTGTGCTTCTTCTAACCCTCATTCAAGCAGTAAGATGAACAGACAGAAATCTGAGCAAACAACTTGTCTTGGTTTGTTCTGGTTACTGTGAGGAATGATTGTAAATACAGTGGCTTATAAATGACAAATGTTTATCGCTCACAGTTCTGGAAGCCAATGTCCAAGGTCAGGGGGTCAGTAGGCTTGTGTTCTGGTAGGAACTCCTCCTGGCTGTGGACTTCTCCTGGAATCCTCAGTTGGCAGGAAGGGAAGTCAGGCAGCTCTCTGGGCCTCTTTTATAAGGGCACTCATCTCATTCATGATGCTTCAACCTCATGACCTAATTACCTCACAAAGTCTCCACTTCCCAATACCACCTTCTGATGTTGAGAATAGAATTTTCAACTACAATAACTTACAGAAAATTCTCTCATTCCTCCAAGTCTTGGTTTAGAAGTAGTGAAACTATAACATAGGGCCAGGCTTAAGGTGTAGCTGTTAGACCTTTGGGAGGCTCAAATACCATCTGGGGCTGAACACCAGAGAGGAGGGTGGGTTGGGACAGCAGGCAGATCATCAGGGGTGGTTGCTTGCATGGGGTAGGGAGGAGCAGCTGAATCAGACTGGGTCTTTGTGACCACAGAGTAGAGGGTGCTAGAGTGAACAGGGAAAAGATTGGCCTTTTTCTTTTTACTTGTGGTGCTAGGGATCAGCCCAGGGGCATTTACCTCTAGGTTACACCCCCAGCCCTATTTTATTTTTATTTTGGAAACAGGGTCTTGCTAAGTTGCTGAGAACCTTTATAAGTTGAGAAAGCTGGTCTGAAACCTGAGACTTTCCTGTCTCAGCTTCCCAAGTACTGGGGTTACAGGCATGCGCCACCATGCTAGGTGCCTTCTTTTTTTATATACGTTTATTGGTTCATGTAATTACACATCATAGTGAGGTTCAAAGTGATACAAACATATATACAACACAGCACTTGATATGTTTCCTTAAGAAATTCTTAATAAAATATGAAAATTGCCTTCTTATCCCAAGGGTATGATACAGGGTTGGACCCATAATAGATATTTAATTAATAAATGAATAAACACATGGGAAACAACTGAGCAAATTAGCAAGTCTCTTTTTTTTTATTTCTTACCTCCTGCCTTTTCTAAATATATATTTTTCTCCTTTCTTTACCCTATGTTGTTTTCTAGGTAGAAAGTTGGAAGCTGTGACTTTGAGTTTGGTATTCCTCATAGAGTGTGTTTGGAATACCTGCCCACAGATAAATTGATCCCTTTGAAACCTGATCCAGCTGAGCTCAGTCTTACAGACTATATTTGAAAGCCTCATGATATATGCTTCTCTGGGAAAAAAAATCCCTCAACTTGAAACATATGCATTGAGATTCTTTTTTCCTTCGCTGTTCATAGTCAGAAAGTTAATATGGCATTCTCAAGAATTCCCACCCTCCCAAGCACCAACCTGAAAGCTGGTTCACGCTCCAACAGGGACATAGCTGTGTGAAGGGCAGTGGGCGAGGATGTACCTCCCCAAATGCTGGGCCCTTGGGATCCTGCAAACACCCAGCACTTCCTCACTTCTGAGATTGGCTGCCCTGTTAATATCTAAGCAGCAGGTTCCAGGGTTAAAAATAAGTCAAGATAAAATTGAATTTATCCACCTTCCTGAAACTCCTAAAAAAAGAAGATAGCAAATAGGGAGCATTCACTGTCAAGACAATGGATCACAAGGCCATGAAAAAGTCATCACCTGAGAAATGGGGAGAAAGTATAGGGGGGAAACCAGGCAGGACCTGGGGGTTTCCCTGAGCTGAGCTGAGGAGACAGTGAAAATCAAGAGAAAGGAAGGCAGGCTGAGTTCACAGGGCAGAATACAAAAAAGAAGAGAGCTACTGAGAGAGAAGCACAGAGGCCTCCTGCCAGAAGGAACTGCCAGGTGTTCAGTTGAGTATCGATCACTGAGCATGTACCTGTGAGGAGAACAAGCCTGCCATGGGAAAGAACCATCTGAAAAGATTAGAGGGGAAATGCCTGGAACCCTGACAGAGTTCAATATGGTGCTATTCCCAAAAGCCAAAGTAGAAAACCTTAGACTAATGGATCGTTGGCTCGTTGGAGTCCTAAGAAAGCTCTGGGCACAGTAATAGGAAAAATTAGCTTTAGACCATACACTGTGTGTGTGCCATCTAAGGAAATATAAAAATAAGCCTTGAAGTGCTCAAACTGTTTCCAATAAACTATGTCCAAGAAAAAAAAAAAGCTCAAGCATATTTATAGGAACATGAAAATATCCAAAATGTTAAAATTTGCATTTTTTGGCATTCAATAAAAAATTACCAGGCATGTAAAGAAACAGGAAATTATACCCCATGTGGAAAATTAAAATCAATCCATCAAAACTGCCTTGGAGTTCGGCAGTTTCAGGACAAGAAGAATTTGATGCCTTTTTACCTACTCCTCCCTCTGAAATAGTGCAAAGTTCTGGGCACTGTAGACAGGGCCAATCTAAGACTGTGAGTAGTAGAGAGAAGGGGACAGACTGGCTGGGGGACTTGGACCCAAGAAACGATAGAGAGGTGAGTTTCTTGGATATTTTTGTTGGTGGTGTTGCTTATACATCCCAGACTGGTGCTGAGAAAGCCAGCATCTTGAAATTTTCAATCAGCAGTAACAAAATATCCCCAACAATGGTGACATCCAAAAGGCAGGTGTGTCGTGAGGTCTTCATTCTTACCCAGTAGTGGTGAGGCCCACCTGGTGATGATAGCATCAGCAAGGCCAGATGGGCAGCCAGAGCACCTACCCAGAGCTATGAAGTCCTCCTCCCACCAGAGCTTCAACGTAGACAGAGGACATCCTGATGTTATTCTTACCTGCCAGGATGTGGGAAGTGCCCTCCCATTCTTCACTCTGCATCAAAGAAGCCTAGCTTACACAGAAGATACAGAGTTGCACACTATTGCAACCCAAATATACAGGACACAATTGAAACCACTAATCATTCCAAGAACTAGGAAAATCTCAGCTTGAGTTAGAAAATAAATCAATACATGAAAATATCAAGAGGACATAGATGGTGGACTTGTTTGATGAAATATTTTAAAATAGCCATCATAAAAATGTTTCAACAAGTAACTACAAACATGCTTGAGACAATTGAAACAGAGTAATGGAAAATAAGTGGAAACTATCAAAAACTTTTCAGTAATATTTAGTGTAAATTTAGAAGAAAAAAGTCACCAGGTGAATTTGACAGCAGAATGATGATGACACAGAAACAATCAGTAAATTTGAAGATAAAAAAAAAAACTAAGATATTAAGATGTATGACAGTGCACCAATAACTATACTATCAAAAAGGGGAGAAAATATACTTAAAATGAACATAGCTTTAGAGGCCCGTGGGGTTATAATAAAGTTCTAATATCTTGGACATCATTGTTACAGAAGAAGAGAAATAATATAAAGCTAAAAACATAAAAAAATTATGGCTGAAAAGTTACCAAATTTGGTAAAAATTTTAATCTACATGTTCAAGAAGATAAGAGTAATTCAAACATGATAAACACAAGGAAACTCATGCCAAGAAACATCTAATCAAGCTCTGGAAATTAAACACACACACATTATAATAGACAAATTATTTAAGTAGCAAAAGAGAGAAACGTTGAATGGCAGTAGATTTCTCATCAGAAACCATGGAGATCAGAAGGCAGAGAAACATTTTTCTCAAGTGCTGAAGAAAAGTATAACTCATAATTCTTCTGAGTTTCTAAAATATTCTTCAGGAATAAAGGGGAAATCAGGAAATATGAAAGCAGGAAAACAACTAAAAATCAATTATATAAAAAGTTAATTAAAAACTAATAAAATTGAAAAATTATTAGCAAAGCAGAGATACAAGCAGAGAAAAAGAATGGGAGGAAAAGAGGAAGAAAAGGAGAAGAGGGAGTTGGGGAGAGAGAAGAGAAAATTATCAAATTACTAACATCAGGAATGGCACAGGGACTGTTCTAATGGCCATTGCAGCCATTAAAAGAGCACCTTTAAACTATTGTAAATAACCCTATCCATATAAATATGCAATGCAGAGAAAATGGACTAATTCTTCAAAAAGCACAGTATACCAAAACTTACTCAGTATGAAATACATAATTTGTATTTAAGAAATCTTGATTTCATGATTTTAATGAACTAAAAAAAGACACCAAGTCTATCTGGTTTTGCTAGATTTTTTTTTTTTACGGAAATAATATCAATTCTTCTTATACTCTTCCAGAAATTACATGAGAAGGGAGTATTTTTCAATTCATTTTATGAAACTTATATTGCAGTGATATCAAACAAGAGAAAGACAATACAAAAAACATACACAAATATTATCAATAAATATTATTATCAATAAACATTAGCATATATAATTTGGCAATAAATAGTCATAATTATACAGTATGACCAAGGAAATTTTATTCTAAGGCTGTTATTGCTGGTTCAGTAATTTGCAAGCTACAGGAAAATCAGGACTTATGGGATAATTCATAGAGCTTAAATTTTCTTTTTTAATACTAGGCAAGCTGAGCTACACTCCTGGCCTAGCAACTACATTAAATAAGTTAGTGACTTTTATCCTACCACCAGACTTCTTTCTTTTCTGGATTTTATGAAACAAACTTCCATTTTGGGGAGGTACACATGGCAAGTAACTGAGAGAAGTATCTGGCCAAAACTGGTACCCCAGCCACTCAGGAGGAAATGAAATTCTGGCAATAGCCCCCTGAGCTTGAAAGCATATCCATCCTGAGTTAGGACTTCAAGAGAGACCTTGGCCTTGATAGATACTTTTATCACACACTTGTAGGAGACCCTGAAGCAGTGTTCACAGTAGTGACTCACAGAAAATGTAAGCTAATAAATGGGTGCTCTTTTAAAGCTCTACGTGTGCAATTAACTGCAGTGACAGATGACTCGTGTAGCTCCCCACAGATTGCTGAGGACCCAGCTCCTGGGTGGCCATTGGCTGGAGGCTGCCTGTGGCTGTCAACCTGGAAATTTGCCTTAGCAAAGCCAGTAAATAATATGGTCTGATAGTGAGGTGAAAATCACTGTCCTTTTCAATAGTCGTAGAAATGGCATCTCATCACCTTCCCATACTGCACCAATTAGAACTGAGCCATTGGTTTTGCCAACACTCATGAGGAAGAGATCACATAGTGGCATATTGGATCCTATGGGATCTGTGACCCCACAGATCAGGATTAGCTAAAGCAATCTTTGAAGCTTCAAACCGCATACTTTACACACACATACATATACATACACATTAATTATTATCTAAAATTAAGTGAAAATTGGTCTTAAAACTTACCTTGAGCTGGGCATGGTGGTGCACGCTTGTAATCCCTGCCCTTGGGAGGCAGAGACAGGAGGATCGCGCTTTGTGCTTTCTGAACCTAGGCTCTGAGCCTTCCGGCCCTGGGTCTTCACCTCTCTGCAGCAGCTCTGGGCAGTCCCACACTGAAGAATGTGGTTAACTTACTGTCCTGTGGGGCCAGGTCTCTGGAGGGCACAGTGCGCCACTGAAGGTGCTGGCTTCTGGTGAGTACACGGGCTTTTGGATCTTCTCCATTCCTGCAGCATAGTGCTGGTCACTTAAGATGTTGGAGCTCTGACACCGCTTTCTGCACTTCAAGTCCTTGGTTTACTTTCTAGAATTTCTTGGGGCTGCAGAGCCAGCAGTCACTGTTTGGGCTGGTGGCCCAAGATGGTGCCGGCCACACTAGGTCAGCCGCCGCTTGGGCTTTTTGTTGTGGATATCATTATCTAATATTGGATATTCTGCCATGGTTTCCCTTTTTGTGTTTTTGTTTGTAAATAAGTTCTCTGCTTTTTTTTTCTTGTCAAGGAGCTGCCTTCTCAGTAGTTGAATTTTGCTTGTTACAGCTACTGAGATATGCTGCATCCCACAGTCACACAGTCACCATTTTCTTCCTCCCTCTCAATTTTTTTTTTTTTTAATCAGAAGAGTAAAGAAAGAATTAAGTGCTGAGAATGAACCAAACTCCATCACTGAACAGTTTGGGCCATATTTTAGTCTTCCAACAAGAACCTGATTATCATGAGATTTATTACTTCTTTGGCTTGAAAAGCGATAGTTTGAGGTTTTTCAAACTATTGAATTGTCTGACATGGTGCAGCACTTGAGCAAGACTCTTGAAATCATATAAATGACTTTTTCTGACATTTTCAATATTGAGTAGAGATATCTTTTTATCTCTATCTCCATTCTAAAAAATCATATAAACAACTTCCTACCAGATAGTCAGGGTGCTTTTATGGGCAAGAGTAGAATTTTATGCTCACTGCCCATTTTTTTGGAAGAGGATGCTGAATACAAGCACATACATTTAGTGGCTTCAATTTGATGTGTTGTCAGGTATAACTACTTTCTTCTTTACTGAATAAGAAGCAGGACACATAATGTTGATGTGTAGATATTGGTAGATTACAAGCCAGGTCACTGTAGGAGATGAGGCACAAGTTTAGTTTTTTAGGGAGTCGCTGTCAGAGAGTCCAAGATGATTGTCATGGAGCTGCAGTGTTGGGTGACATTACTCACGCACATGAGTCTCTGCCACACATAAGATGTGAGCCCGGGTGGCCCAGTGTCTTATCCACAGTCAAGCTAGAAGAAAGTGGGGTGGAGAAGAGGAGAGGGCACTACTGTGCACCTCGCTGGGCAGGACTTGCTATGTGGCCATGCCTAGGTATCAGAGAGTGTGCAACCTGCAGCCTTAGACTGAGCAGCAGTGTACTCAGGAAGATCAGGGTCTTTCATGGATCCCTGAATCAGTCCACCTCTTTTCAACACTCAAATATCCATGAGTATTCCCATCCAGTCACTGTAGTCATCCTCTCTCTGTGTTCTCCCTTTTTCTCTTAGTTAATGGTGTGTGTGTGTGTGTGTGTGTGTGTGTGTGTGTGTGTGTGTGTGGTGTGTTACTGGGGATTGAACCTAGGGGCATTCAAACTCTTAGCTACATCTCAGCCCTTTTTATTTTTGTTTTGAAAACAGGTGTCTCTAAGTTGCTGAGTGTCTATGTTGCTGAGGCTGGCTTCACACCTGCAGTCCTTCTGTCTCAGCATTCTAAGTCCTGGGATTACAGGTATCCAGTATCCACCCTTCAACAGTGGTTATCTTGAGGCTGTCTGAAGCCACAGGTTCACATGGACAGTAGCACTTGTTTTTTTGGTTTATGGCACTGTGAGAGTAACATCTCACTACAGATGCTGTATAATGCCTTGAAGTCACAAGGCATCTGCTGATAAAGTTCCTTCTTTGGAGACATTTCTTCAAAGGCTCCATTGTGTCTTCCTTGATGGCTCTGTTAAGAGTGGCGAAAAGCATCCAAACACATGTCACTATTCTGTCTTTGATCATTAGGTGTTGTTAGAATGTGATTAGCCTCTGAGGTTTTGTGAGAGACAGTTTCAACACTGGTTTTTCATGAAATAAAAAGTTACCATCTAAAAATATCACTGAGAGTATGAATTAGACTGCTTGGCTGCTATAGTTTGTATATAAAATATCCCTCAAAAGCCTGTGTGCTTGGTCCCCAGCTTGGTTCTATTGGAAGGTGGTGGGGAACTTAAGTAACTGGAGTTGTACCCTTGAAAGGATAATTGGACTCTAGATTCTTTTTATCTTCTCTTCCACTCCCTGGACATGAGGTAAATGATCTTGTTCCACTGTAACATTCCCATCATGATGCTCTGCCTCACCACAGGCTCCCAAAGCAAGGGGCCAGCTGATCATTGACTAGAGCCTCCCAACTGTGAGCTCCCCAAAACATTTCTCTTTATGAGTTAATTACTGAATGTGCTTTGGGTCTGGCCAATAACAATAAAACTTGTGAGTAAAGTCTTCCAGGAAGTTTCCTGATCTTTTAAATAATCACAATTCTATGCAAATATGGCTTTGGGTTGACTTCTAGAAGTCAGTCCTATGGTTCCTAAGCTGCTGGTTTCCATAGTGGCTGTTGTTTTGAGTCTGTTTTCAAAGTTACTGCAGAACTAAGGAGAGTGGTGTAAACATACAGTAAGTAGAAGTGTCACAACACTTTTTGCTGGCACTGACAGTCATTTACCTTAAAATTGTTGAAAATCTCAGATAATTTCTCAAGTTCTGAATAAGTTACATTTGAAAAGTGTTGCCAGTACGCTCAGTACTTTCATGAAGTTGGAAAATTTACTAGTCGTTGCTGTGTTTCTTTGAAACTGAGCTTTTTAACAGGTCACATCATCACCATTGGTTTTCAAAAATATTATAAGTCATAGAGAGAATGGCTGGTACTCTATACTGTAAAGGTGATAACACAACTACCTACCTGAGGTTGCACATTCAGTGCTTATGAACAGTTTACTAGCTCTAATATGTCCTAGACTTTAAGTAAAATATAGGAATATATATTTATGACTATGAATTAAGCAAAAACATCTTAGTTAAAATCAGGGGCAAAAGATATACAGATAAATTTATATATTACACCTATATATAAGACACACATATCAAGAGTAAGACTTTTGTGCTACAAATACCATTCAAGAAAGTAAAAAGTAAAAATAACCTCATACACTAACAGTAATTGAAAATCAAATATTTCATAAAGAACTTCTACCACATAAAGGCTTACAATGTATTAACACATTCAATAACAAAACAAATAATGCAATTAAAAATTTTCACATTCCTCTAAAGAAGATAAACAAATGGTCCACAAGTACATGAAGAGATGTTGAATATAATTATTCATTAGAAAAATGCAAATTGAAACTCCCATGAGATACCACTACATATCCATTAGGATGGTTAAAATATAAAATGACACAAATATCATGTATTGACAAGGATTGGGAGAAAGCCAAACCCTCATATGTTGCTTATGGAATAGTAAAATGGTACAGTTGTTGTTAAATGTTAAACAGTAAAACCCAGCAATTCTACTCATAGGTATGTGTTCAAGATAAACGAAAACATGTCTACATAAAATCTTGTTTAGGGAATTTATCCTAAGAGCCAAAAGTTGAAGGAAGCCCAAATGTTCATCAATTTATGAATGACTAAATACAAGTGGATATATTCACACAGTTGTATGTTATTTGGCAATTAAAATAGAGTACATTCTTTTAATTGATGCTAAAACTGAATGAACTTGAAAATAATTTTTAAATAGAAAGAAGCCAGTGACAAAGGCCACATATTACCTGATTCCAGTTTTATGAAATGTCCAGACTAGTTAAGTCTATAGAGAAAGTAGAGTGGTAGTTATATAGGACTGAGAAGTTTGGGGACAAACAAGGCATTAATGTGAATAGGTTGTATGTTGCTTTTTACAGTGATGAAAATATTCCTAACTTGATGATGGTCATGTTTGCCCAACTCTGTGAAAATAATAAGAATTATTAAATTGGACACTTAAAAGAATGGTGTGTAGAGTATAAAAATTACACCTTCATTAAGCTGTGTTAAAAAATATTTCTGTAAATCACTGCTCTTCTAAAAAAAGATGTTTTCTTCTTTCCAGTTTTACTCAAATTTTTTAATCTTTGAATAAATGTTCTCATCTGTAACTGGAAATCATATCAATTTTGCAAGGAGTAGTGAGGATTAAATGATATAAAGAATGTAAATCCCTTCCAAAGCTTACAACTCAGAGGGTACTAATTGAAAAAAAATAGATTTTTCTGTATCTATGAAAATTCCCCATTTGGCCTGGAAAAATGATGCCAAATAAAAGGAAACAGACAAAAAGGGTCATGTATTGGATGACTCAATTTATTTAAAATATCTAGACTAGGTCAATCTACAGAAACAGAAAGAAGATAAATGGTTGGCAAGGAAACAAAGAGTGGCAGCTAACAGGTGTAGGGCTTCCTTATGAGGGAATGAAAATGTTCTGGAACTGGGTAGTGGTAGAAATTGCACAGCACTGTGAATGTGCTAAATACTGCACTCTTCAAAATGCTCAAAACCACAAAGACATACCACTTCCCATTCATTTGGATGGCTATTAATTTAAAATAAGAACAAAATCAGAAAATAACAGGTGTTGGTGAAGGTACAGGTGAATTGGACCCATATGTATTGCTGGTAGAAATGTAAAATAGTACAGCCCATAATTGGTAATTTTTTCAAGAAAGAAAAAAGTAGAAATACCATATGATTCAACATTTTTTTTTCTAGATATATCTACAAAAGCAGGTGAAATAGGGAGTGGAGCAGATACACATGTAGCCCATTCCATGGCACCATTACTCACCAGAACTAACAGTGGAAACAAGTGCCTATTGACAGTTAAATAAACAAAACGTGGTCTATACATATGTAAATTGGAACACTGCTGACTTTTAAAGAGGAAGAGTTTTAACACAGGTCACCATATAAAAGAGTATAGAAGGCTTTAGGCCAACTGCAATAAGCCAGTCCCAAGAGAACAAGAATTGAATGATTTCACTTACATGAGTTACCTGGAATAAGCAAATTCATCACAGGAGAGTAGAACAGTGGGGCTTGAGGGAGGGAAGAATGGGGAGTTAGTGTTTCATGTGTATGTTTAGTACATGAACATGCATTTTTGTTTAAGGTTGACATACAAAATTAGTGTTAGTGTTTCATCAGTTAGTGTTTCCTGTCTACAGGTTCAGCTGGTGAAGATGAAAAGTTTTGAAGATGGATGATAGTGATGGCCACACAAGAATATTACTTTACTAACTCCTACCAAACAAGGTAATTGAAATTGTTTACAATGGCACATTTTATTTTATGCATATTTTAACAAAATAAAAAGGTATTTACAATGATAGATTTTGTCATATGCACTTTACTCCCTCTATCAAAAAAAGGTAAAGTGGAACATTGTCACACAGTGCTTATCTTTGGAAAACAGCACGACAATCAAGAAATAAGCGCCCAAGATGGTGATGAGTTGACTTGGTGTTCAAATCTTGGCTTTGCTCTTCCTGAGCAAGTCAAGTTCCATCTCACAACTCAGCGTCACCTTCTGAAAAATATGAGTATTCCCATCCTTGTATCCCAGACTTGGCTCAGGAGTCACTCAGCCACTGAGGATGAGCGGTAACTATGACACCTACCACTGCCGCAGGTGATTACCACCACACAGCCTTCTCGCCAATGCCACCACTGTGAATCATCCAGAAGACATGACCTGTCATCACATGAGGGAGGGTAATACCTGTTGTGTTAGTTTATCGATGTATTCAGTAAGTATATACTGAGTGCTCCCAACTAGACTAGTGATAGGTAGAGTCTAATTTGAGGAAGATGGATATGAAAAATGTAGTGGCTAAATTGCTAGAATGAACGAATGGGACATTGTGAGGTCAACATGGGAAGAAACATTCATTCATGCAGGCACCATGGGATTTCAAGGAAGCACATGTTGGTGTAGGCGAGGGCTGTCATCAGTCATTTTTGGAGGTTGAACCTATACTGTGCATGGGAAGAAAGAA
The DNA here is from genome assembly GCF_963383645.1 of Muscardinus avellanarius. NCBI lineage: Eukaryota > Metazoa > Chordata > Mammalia > Rodentia > Gliridae > Muscardinus > Muscardinus avellanarius. Next base: position 110,014,368 of record NC_137787.1, on the reverse strand, counting down.
AAGCAGCAGCACACTAGCTTTTGAGGGGCCTGTAGCTTCAAATGTCTGGGAGTGGCACCCTGAGGCTATGTCCCATCACAAAAGGATAAGGCCTTGGTTGCAGTGAGGGAACTGAACAAGGCAAAGGAGAATAGTTGGGACAGAATGGTTGTGCAGAACATTGAAGGCCACTGTAGGACAGTTTTGGGGGGAGTAGGGAGACATGGAGGGTTCTTAAAATTCTTAGAAAATTTGAGCTATAGAAAGATTCATATTAAAAGCTTCATGATCAGCCAGGGGTGGTGGCACACTCTTGTAGTCCCTGCGCTTGGGAGGCTGAGACAGGAGGATCACATGGGTTCGAAGCCAGCCTCAGCTACTTAGTGAGGCTTTCAGCAACTTAGTGAGACCCTGTTTCCAAATAAAATATAAAAAAGGTCTGGGAGTATAGCCCAGAGGTAGAAAGCCCCTGGGTTCCAGCCCCAGTACCACCAAAAAAAAAAAAAAAAAAAAAGGCTTCATGATCATGAAGTGGACTAGGTTAGATTTCAATCCTAGCTCTCTCTTTTTTATCCTTGTGTGTCGAGGGCCATCTTAGAACATACATTGAATTTTATCATCTTGGGCCAGCTCAGTTTGAATACATGGTATTTGGTTGAACAGGATTTGTCCACAAGTGGGCAAATTCCAGGGGACCTGGTATAATCTCTGAGATGCAGTCTTTGATGTTGTCTTCACCCAGTAATATTAAATCCCTCCTTCCTCTAATCTTGTCACATGCCAGACTCACTGATTTTCTTTACTATAATCCATGACAATTATTAGCTTCTGTGTTTGATGAACTGTTATGATGCCTTGTCTAAAGTTTCTATAAAAATAAGGCCCTGGCTACAGATGGAAGAATTGTCCTCTATCTCCTCTCCGACCCTCCAGTTATTATTATATCAGGCTTCATGTCATTGTCATGTGAGAAAGAATAGTGTCAGAGTGCTACCCTAGAGCAGCAACCTTCCATGGTGAGAACTGTGGAACAATTTTCAGGACACTGCAGGGAGCAGTGACCTTCTGTGGCAGGAATCACAGAACAATTATTAGGGAGCTGCACAAAGCAGCAATCCTCCCTGGCAGGACTATGGAATAAGCTGCATCCACCAGAGCCACCAATACTTGTGAATACCGACAACTTCCTAAGACTGTGTGCCTCAGAATACTTACATGAAAAGTAAAACTAATAAGCACCCACTTCAAAGGGCTGTTGAGAGGACTGACTGGCAACAAGAACACAGTCCTATAAACAGTAAATGCTTAGTAAATGTTAGCTGTTTTTATTATTGTATTCAGGAAGAATTATAAAGGGGAAAATACAAAAGCAAAGAAACTGAATAAGAAATTACTTCTAGAGCTCAGTTGGAAGGGCCCTGCACTTTATTTGGGGGCATGTGAAAGGCAAAAGGAGAGGCTAACAGCATTATTGCTTCTAGTCATTTTTATTATTGTCTCTTTTACTTGTTCCATCTTTTTGCTTTCTTGACCATACTGGACTATCATATAAGATAGACAGATATGTTCATTTTCCATTGAATTTCTTCTATCATGTAAAAGCTACATGTTGATAATATATGTGATAAAAGCCAGATTAACTAACGAGTTGAGCAGAGAGAAAAGATGGTTGAGTTTCCATTTGGGCCCTGTTCTGGGCCACCTGCAGGACTGTGGTTAACTAACAGCCCCTTTCAAAATCCATACTCAGCTTTGTTACCTCCAGAAATGCATTGCAGCTTTATATGCATGCTTACCACATTTCTCTCAGGAAATGCTAATAGGAGTGCTAGAAAAGAGTGTGAGGTCCAAATAAGTGTATGAAATATTTTAGTTTTCTTCCTAGAGCATTAAAATGAACATCAGCACAGTAATGGCTTTGGGAACTTCTGCAATAATCATGCATATGTAATTACACTCACTGAAACCTCTCTCAACTTACTTGAGTAGGAAGCCTGTCTGTTCTCTTCCCACAGAGCCATGTGCCAAGGATGAGAAACCCCAGACCAGGCCCTTCCAAGGCTCCCCAGTCCAACACCCTCTGTCTAATGCAGTGAGTCACAGTGTGTTTGCAAACAGGCTCTTGGTATTCTGGTAGAGAAGCAGCTGGTGTGAGATCTCTCCTTCTTCCTCTGCACACTGCTCTTGCAGATGTGGAGTAGAGAACACTCAATACCTTCAAAGTCAGAATGGAAGAAAAGGCCCCAGAGGCAAAGCTTAATTGCTGGTTTATGAAATAGGGAAAGTCCTTTACTGCAAATGTCAAATGCATCCTGCAGATATTTTTCCATCCTGAAAGGTCTCTTTCTGTCTTGAGTAGTTTCTAAAACTAGACAGTTGGGTGAAAGGGGGAATATCTATAATTTCTTTTCATTTCCCCAGGTCATAACACTCTTGAGTGAGTTATTTGGCTGCCTCCTCTGCTGGGCTATTAACCTATGCGCACTCCTGTGGAGCTTCCCCTCAGCTCAGGGAACAACTTGGGATGCCAGGTTCCAGGGAAAGGATATTTCTGTCTGTCTAAGAGCTCCACTCATATTACTTCTCCTCACCTTTACTGCAAGGGCTTAGTTTTTTAAATGAGAAATAGGCTGTGAGAGAAGACCTCTCTGAGAAGGTGAAAGAAATGGGCTTCATTCAATCTGAAGGTTGAGAAAAGAAGTACAGTGACAAAATAATTTTCTATAAGGGACAACAAAGGTTAGAACAGGAAGGGTGATATCTTTTTCTCTATAGGAAATGGAAATGGGCTCAAGAGGATTGACTTCAGGTGAGTAAATTATGGTTGGAGGTAAAATATAATATGAAAGTGAAAAGAGAACTCAATAAATATTAATTGAACCACTGGATAAATGGAGGATGAATGGATGGATGGATGGACTGATGGATAGACAGGTGGTTTGATGGAGGATGGATAGATGGTTGAATGGAAGATGGGTGTTTAAATGGATGGAAGGAAGATAGATAGAGATTGCATCTGTAGCCAAATGGACAATTGACTATGTTCAACAGTAACAGATACAAAATTTAGGACAACAGTGAAATTATCAGAAACTGTTCCTCTCAACACTGTAGCCTTTAAACTAGCTGGCCATACCAATTGCACTCACTCCAATAATTATAATTGAATATCTGCATTTTGTTAGCATCTTTTCAGATTTTTTTAAATTTTTTTCGTGATTTCTTTTTCTTGTGGAAACTGAGTGAAGTGTCATCTCCTCAGATTCTTCATTTATGGAAATTGATACCAACCATTTTAAAACACCCTACTATCTAGTGAACTGTTAAGAAATGAAAAGCATGGTTTTTATACTAGTAAGACTGATCTCAAATGCAGAATTTTTAAAAGGTTGGGAGGCAGATGTCTGAATGAAGAAAATGATGGGTATGAGCCATGTGACTGCTGTCACCCAGCACCTAAGGAGATACAGATTATGAAGAAGGGCCTGCTGGATCAAGACTTTACACTCTTCTGCTTGCAGCAGCTATCCCAGCTGCCTATTCCTGATATACCTGTCTTAAGATTCGTGTGTTGTTGGACCTCAAGGCTCAATGCCCTCTCTGATTCATAGTCCTCCTCTTTCCCTTACATGTAACTTTTGACTCCTCCTCCAGCCTCGGGGTGTAGTTTTTTCTCCCTTCAAGTAATTTTTGAATCATACTTCAAATAACCATGGACTCATATCCCACAAATGGGAAGCATTTGGGAATGATTAAAATGAAATATATCAGCCAGGTGCCCCCAAAGCTCGGATGCAGAAATGTTTAATGGAAATCTAACATTAGATGTGAAAATTTTTATATATTCACTCTTATACTTAATTTCCTTTAGGTCTTAAATAGAGACCAGAACACTGTAGCTACATATAAAGGTTGTGTTTGAACTACCCACATCTGCCTTCACTGGTCCCGTTAATTAAAAATCCCACCTATAAGATCTGAAAGTTTTACAGAGGACCTCATGTGCATGCTCATGACTTCACTGCGAGAGCAGAGATCTGAACCAAACAGAATTCGTGAGGGGCGACCGAGAAAAGTGGGGCTTAAGAGCCCCACTAACAACAAATTTCCATTACCACAAAATCAGCGCCTTTCATAGCCAGAAAACACCATCACCAGTGAAACAAAAAAATCACCAGGCTCCAGAGAGAAAGCGGACTGAGAACAGAGCACAGCTCATAGTTTCTAATCTAGAAAAAAATATCCGACAACAGGAATCTGATATTGAAGAAATATGGGCCCATTTTAAGAGAGCTAACCTAAGAATAATTGGAATAGAGGAGGGAAAAGAAAGTGAAACCAAAGGGATCAACAATCTCTTCAAAGAAGTAATAGCAGAAAATTTTCCAAACATAGAGCAAGAGGTTGATACAAAGGTCCAGGAAACTTATAGAACTCCCTTTAGACAGGATCAGAGAAGAGGATCCTCACGCCACATAATTGTCAAAATGACCAATGTGGAAGCCAAGCAGAGAATCTTAAAGGCAACAAAAACAAAGGGCCAAGTGGCATTCAGAGGCAAGCCAATTAGAATCACTCCAGACTTCCCAAACCAAGTCATGAGAGCCAGAAGGGCTTGGAGTAACATATTCCAAACTCTGAAAGAAAACAACTTCCAGCCAAAAATTTACTACCCAGCAAAACTTTCTATCAAATTAGATGGAAAAATAAGAAGCTTCCATGACAAACAGAAACTGAAGGAATTTATGTCTTCAAAACCAGCACTAGAGAAAATACTCAAAGAGATTAACTACAAAGAAGAAATAGGTAACACACACCAGAACCAGAGAAACAAGAGTTTCCATCCAACAGACAATTAAGATTGGTTATCTGTGGAGATTCATTATTTATGTTAGTCTTTTACCTATCTCTAAATGGTATTGTTTGCCTTTATTGTTGTTAATTTTTAGGATTTCTAGTTGGAATATTAATATACCTTCAGATATAGCAATTGGAAATATTTTATCCCATTCTATTAGTAACTCTTAACTCTGTTTACATTGTCTTTGGATATACAATTTTTTATTTTTTTATTTTTTAGGGAGTTTGTATACTCCTCTGTTGCCTGTGCCATTGAAATCATAACCAAGAAATCACTGCCAATTTCAATGTTATGAGGTTTTATGACCCAGATTTTCTCCTAAAAGTTTATAGTCTTAAGATTTATATTTAGGTCTATTATCTATTTTGAGTTAATATTTGTATATGGGATTAGGTAAGGGTCCAATTTTATTCTTTTCCATGTAATTATTATTTTTTAACAATATTTAGTTAAAAGATTATCATTTCTACCACCAAATGTTCGTGGAAACCTTGTCAAAAATAACTTGACAATATAGGGAAGAATTTAGCTCTAGGCTTTTATTTAACTCCAATGGTTTATATATCTGCCTTTAGAATAGTACTACACTGTTTCAATTATTGTAGCTTTATATGGTTTGAAATCAGAAAATATATATCTTCTAGCTTTGTTCTTTTTCAAGATCGTTTTGGGTACCTAGAGTCCATATTCCATATTAGGATAGATTTTTTTCTGAAAAATAAATATATAAATATATGATAGTTTCACCCAAAAAATAGAAAAAAATATTCTCTGGTAAGAAAGAAAGCAAAAAGAAATATTGAAATGTTATCTTTAAGTCATCAAAAGCTTGGTATCAGACAAATGAAACTGTTATGTGAGATTATCATTTTTAATTTTAGATAAATTGCCATAATACTAGATGTCAACTACTAAGCCAAGCATGGGAGGGAGGGATAGGGAGAGAATGGGGTGGGGATTGGGTGGGGGCTGACTGGGAAAAGTGTGCATGTATGTCTACAAAAGTATGTATCCTACTATGATGTATGAATACAGTGCACCAATTAAAAAAAAAAAAGAATTCGTGAGAGGGGCTAAACATTCAGCTGTGAACTAGTTTAGCAAAATGGCTTAAAGCTCTTAATGGTTTCTAGCTTTGGGTGCTTCTTGTAATTTGGGCAATATTGGAGCTACCGTAGGAACTCAGATTTGGAACAAAAAAGAACTTTAAATCCACTATCTCCTCTTCATAATCTATAAGCCTCTTATCTCCTTCTTCCTCATAGATTAAATGATACTAGTTATTTTCTTAAATTTACCCATCTCCTTCTGCCAATTCTACAGAAATGTTATGGGGTAGTGAAATATCCAAAGGAACCCCAACATATCTGTACACTTTGTGATTATTAGTAGCATTATAAGAAGAAATTGCTAAGCCTCAAGCCTATCATCTTTAAAATGGAACTACTAATTCCTGCCTGTAAGAACTGCTGCAATTTCTTAGGGCCATAAAGAGATGTCTGGCATGCAATAAGTGATCAATAAGTACCATGTACTCATTGCATTTCTCTCTTGGAACTGGTGACAGGCAAGAGGACGCCAAGAAAAAACGCTAGACTCACACAAATCCTCAGCCTAGAATTGCTTCTTGGGGTCCTCTTCCCTGTCACCCCTGCCCAATAGAAGAAAACAGTTTATCAGTCAATTCTTTGTTGTTATTTGGTTCTTTTCTCTTTCTTTTTTTAAGAGGTGGAAACATATTATTGACATATGGTTATGGAGGTTTCAGTCCATAGGGCCAGCTCTGAAGCGTGGGGGGATGCTGTTCCCACAACATGGAGACTAGAATTTGTTTTTGCATCATGGAGGCTGGAAGCTGCTCTTGCATCATGGAGACCAGAAGATGATTTCATATCATGGAGGATGGAGGTCACTCTCACATCATGGTGGCCAGTGCTGCTTTCATGACATAGAGGATGGAAGTTCCTCTCACATAATGGATGATAGAAGTTGCTCCCATGTTATGGAGGCAAGAAGCTACTCTCACATCATGGGTGCCAGAACCATTCTTAAATCATGGAGGATGAAAGTCACTCACATCAGGGAAGATAGAAGTTGCTCTCACATCATGGGTGCCAGAAACCATCCTTATATCATGGAGGATGGAAGTTGCTTCTATATCATGGAGGCTGGGAAGCTGATCTTGAGTCATATAGGCTGGAAGTTGTTCTCACATCGTGGAGGAAAAAGGTTGTTCCCACATCATGGAGGTTGGAAGCTGCTCCTGTGTTGCAGAGGCTGGTAACTGATCTCACATCATAGAGGCCAGAAGCCACTCTCAGGTCATGGAGGACAGAAGTTGTTCATGTGTCATGCTGGCTGGAAGTCATTCACATATCATGGAAGGCAAAGTTTCTCCCACATCATGGTGGCTGGAAGATACTCTCTCATGATAGTGGCCGAAGCTACTCCCACATCATGGTAGCTGGAAGTTACTTTCATATCATGGGGGTTGAAAGTTGTTCTCACAGTCATGGAAGCCAGCAGCTGTTCTCACATCATGGAGGACAGAAGTTGCTCTCACATCATGAAGGATGGAAGCTGTTCCCATATCATGGTGGTAGGAAGCTGCTCTCACATCATGAAGCTGGAAGCCCCTGTCACATCATGATGGCAGGACATTGCTTCCAGGTATGGTGGCAGGGCGCTGCTCTCACAATGGAGGCTGGAGCTGCTCTTACATCATAGAGGATGGAAGCTGCTACCACCATTGTTGCTTGGTTCTAAATTTTGCAGAAAATATTTTTGAACAAAATCACTCCAAAAGATTGTCTGAGAATAAGCCATGGGCAGGAGTCATCAGCACTATAAGGGCACATGTGGGCTCTTATTATTATGAGAAGGGGCCACTCGAGGGCTGGGTTGATTTTTCATTAGAGTTCTCATTTTTCAGTTATTTGGCCATTTAGCTTGAGAATCAGCATGCTCAGCCCCGAGGGAGGTAATTAAGACAAGAAAGGTGTTAATTCAGCTGAGGAATGGAGGGCTGGCAGCTCCCCTTAGATGTTCTTGTTGGACCCAAAGCCCCCAGGAGTGCCAGCGGCTGCTGCAATGGGATCCTTATCCTGCAGCTCCTTCACAGAAAGCCTCAGCGGGGATCCTTCTTTCCCCCTTCTTGAGGTGTGGTGCTGATCACAGGAAAGACAGCAGCTCCTGCCACTTCAGAAATCCCAAGCTACCCATTTAATTCATACAATACATCCACAGGTAAGTGAAATGGGAACCAGAAAAGTAAAGTCACTTACACAGCGTAACAAGACCTTCCTTTTTCCCCTTGAATTTCCTGTCCCTAGCCTGATATACCCACACACAGAGAAATGCATGTACACACACATGCGCAAACACAATGCATGCAGACATATGCACACACATGCAGTCATCCACACACTGAGAAATAGATACAAGCATACACAACCTCACAGAGACACTAGCTCATGCCTGGGGCAGGTGAGAAAAAAGTACCTGCTGATCTAGTGAGGTCTGCCCAGGCCTCAGAGGAGGAAGCGTTAATCCAGGACACAGACATTTGCTGTCATTGCCCTAGAAAGTGGGTTCTCTCACCAGGGGAACTCCTGCCTTATGAATTAGGTTTAGGGTTGGGGATTTAGGAATGCCAAAATGATATAAGTAGGGTATGTTGCTTTAGATCTGATTGCTACCTACACAGACTTCCAGCCAAGACCTCCCACACTTCAGGCATGGCACAGAATGCCTGTCGACTTAGATGCCCTTTTATCCCATTGCAGGCCTGCTGACCATCGTCCTTGCCAAGGACATCTGCATCTTGCTTTGCCCACTTCCTGTTGCTGTGTCAAATACAGCCAGTAATGAACAGTACTGAGTATTAATTAATGACCACAGCATGTCCCTAGACAGGCTATATAATAAGACACAGTGGCCACACAAAATGACAGCCTTCCCTTTGCAGAATTTCATAGGAAAACAACTCTGGGGGCATCAACAGGCCAGAACTTTGGCTCCCTGTTTAACTGTTCCATTAGAGGTACACAGAGCGTTTTAAACTGGGAGATTTAAATGCAAAAAAAAAATTATTTGGTATGACCCACGCAGGATGTAGAGTTAAAATTTCTTTCTCTTGAAGGCGGGCTTGCCTTAGTGATTTCCTTCAACCACAGAGAATTTGGGAGTTGAGGATCTAGGTCATAAATTAATGTACAATTTCCACCTGGCTGTCTGCCTTGTGATACCTGGCCTTGAAACACTGCCACCATGCCAGGAAGCACCTCACATGTGGGTGCTCTGCTAGCAGCCCCTACCAAGGTGCTGTCCAAAATCCATGGTCAGACCCATGGGTGAAGAGGCGAGAGAGATGACTTCAGCCAGGTACCATCTGACGTCAATAGCTTAAGAGCTCCCAGAGAGAAGTGCCACCTGTATCTTGTCAGCTCACAGAACCCTGAAAGAGAGTAATAAATAATTGTTGGTGATATATGGTATAATCTCACTACCTGGGAGGCTGAGACAGGAGGATCACAGGTTTTAAGACAGCCTCAGGAACTTAGCAAAACACTTTGCAACTTAGGCTCTTTCTAAAAATTAAAAAAAATAGGACTAGGAGTATAATTCAGAGGTAGAATTTCCCTGAGTTCAATCCCCAGTACCACACAAAACCACCACCAACAAAAAAACAACTATTGCTTCCCAAGACATCAAGTATGTTAGGAAAACTCAAATGCCAGTATTTCCTTTGCTTTCATACCTCAACAATCAATAGAGAAGACCTTGGTGACCATGAACCATGTGGTAATTTCTCTCCACCAGCCAGCAGGCAATGATTTCAGCTGCAACAGAAGCCAGTTGGGTGTTCTCCAGTTCAACCCAATTTAGTTCTGACATTGTCTACTGTGAGCTAGCATCTTATTCCAAGACAGTCCCCACTTCAGACCCAACAGCAAGCCCTGCCCCCAAGGCTTTTGACCTACTCTTACAGTGGCTCCCTAGCCCTCTCCTCAGACTCCATCAACCTGCCAGAGCAGCGCACAAAGCTCAGGGAAGCACTGTAGGCACATTGCCTGTGTGTTGTAAAGACAAATACAAAGGGCATAGATGAAGAGCTGCATGAGGCAGGCCTGCGGGAACCCCACACAGATTTCTGCCCACTCTGGGTGCCGCCCTCCAGGCCCCACACTCTCATCTGCCTGGAAGCTCTGAGGACCCTGTCCTCTTGGCTTCATGACACAGACATAATTGACTAAATCATTGGCCATCGGCGATCAATTTAACCTTCAGCCCTCTCCACTCCCAGAGGTTGGGAGGTGACACTGTCAGTCCCAATTCTCTTATCTGGCCTCAGTATTTCCTGTGACCCTCTGAAGCCACCCAGGGGCTTCCAACCCTCAGTTGACTCATTAGCATGCACAAAGGCGTGATCACTTTAGAAATTTCAAGGACTTTAGAGTTTTGTGCCTCCCAAAACCAGGGATAAAGCAAAACATATACCTAATGTTAAGAACAAGGTCTAGAATGGCAAACATGTTAAAAAGTTACTAAGAGATAGTTCCTCAAAAAAGGGCTGCTTAGGTGGTTTCTAGAAGGTTTGCAGAACCATAATATTTCAAATATATATACACATACCTGTATGTCAACTAACCACAAAATCCTGCAGTTTGTGTAGTTTGTGCTTGCTTGCAAAATTAAGCCCCCAAACTGCCTGCGAACAGAACCAGCCATAATATGTGTGGTTTTTAAAATTGAGACACTGCTCTCTACTCAGGTGCTGAGTGGAGTTGCCGTCACCATGGCTCATAGACCCTTTACCTCTTAGCCGGCGATGTTGAGTCCCTGGCAACGTTATACCTCACACTGGGATATAACATCTCAGTACAGCACATTAAGTAGGGGTGAGCTGGGCAAGGACTGTCTGAGCATCCGGGAGTGATGGCACATGTACTGGTCTAGGTGCCATTTCTGTGGCAAGTATGCCTTTGGGGTAAGTGGAATAACTTGGCAGCAGTTGAGGCAGAGATGGTTAAGGTTGTTTTTGTTTTACTCTCCTAAAGTTGCCAGGTGCAGGCAAAGGACAGATGCTGACCCACAAGGTCAGCTGGAACTGACCTTTCCCCTGCTGACTGGCCCAGTTGGCACTGATATGAGCTGAAGGGAGCACCTGGCCTCACAGTCAGAAAGTTGGAAACTCTGGCTCTAGTCCAGCAAGTTCTGGATCTCCTGAAATGGTGGTGGGAAGGTGAGGTGAGCCACTGTGGACCCAAGATCAGAAACTAGCTCTGAATTCTATTACATCACACTTCACACTCTGGTGGCCCTCAGAAACGTGCTACTTTGTGAATGCTGTGTCCTTTGAAGATACTCATCTAAAAGCGAGTCTTACTGCCCAGGCTCTTTTCCTAGGTCTCAGGTGTAAGTCTACAGGGGCTGAGTCAGTGTGCATGGCAAAAAGCCCTTCTATCTGACCTTGACCTCTGTCCTCCTTCTCACGCTTGCTGCTGACATTAATACATGGCAATATACCATTGTCTACCCAACAGAAGGGAGAAGATATGGGGAAACTGGAATTCTACAAACTTAGTGGAAGTATAAAAGCATATAACTGCTTTAGATTAAAAAGAGAGATGTGGCCCGCCATGGTGGCACAGGCTTATAATCCCAGTATGTGGGAAGGTTACAGGTCAAAGAAACCTCAGAAACTTACTGAGACCCTCTGCAACTTAGACCCTGTTTCATAAAAAAAATTAATAAAATAAGACTCTGGGTGTAGCTCAGAGGTAAAATTTCCCTGGGTTCCATTCCTGTACCACTAAATAAATAAATAAATATATAAATATATAAATACCAAAAGGAGATGTGGCAGCCTCACAGAGTTTATTGTTTGCCCACACAATGATTCAGCAGTTCCACTTCTGGTGGGGTTGCCACCTAAGGTACAAGATGCTGAGTTGATTTTGATTTCAGAAAAATAATAATTTTCATGTAAGTATGTTCTAATAAAATATTGTATGGGCATACTTATGCTAAAATACTCGTTGTTTGTCTACAGTTTGAATATGTTTTGTAGAGTTTTTTTTATTTACTTTTTGGGAGTCCTAATTTTATCCTAAATAAAAATAAAAACATTCCCACAAAAAAGCCTTATGAAGAATTCTTAACTTTATTCAAAATATAAAAAACAGAAATGCTATTGATGTTTATCAATAAGTGAGTAGATAAACTGTGGTGTATTCATATAATGAAATGTTACTCAGACATTTAAAAAGGAGTGTTCTAAGAAAATCCAGTGTAAAAATAATCAACTGTAATGAGCTGTGAGACGCAAGAAAAGAGGCAGATGGATCCAGGATTCCAGAATGCAGTTTATTAGAGACTTACTGACAGAAGCCTGTTCCCAGATGGTAGTAAGACCAGGGAGTTCCTGAAATTTATGTTGAAAGTAGGGGACTTATAAAGTGGTCAGGGCAAAAATGACTTCATTCAAGTCAGAATGTACCTGGATTGTCTCATGCTAATGTCAAGGCATCAGCCCATTCCTGGTGATGATGATGGCAGAGTCCAGTCCTATGGCTCCACAAACCACTCTGAAGACTTTGCTTATCTATGGCATGCCGGGAAACTAGGTGGAGAAACAGAACGGGGCTACTCAGGGACAGTCTTGGTGGTTAGGGCTCAAGATGGCAGCAGCCAGATCAGGCTGGATCCACACAAGGAACAAACCATGGGCATCTGTAGCAATATGAGTGAGTCTCAGAATATAATACTGAAAGAAGGCATATACAAAAGACTATATATAGTTCCTTTATATGAAGTTCTAAAATAGATAAAATACTTCTGTAAATAGAACTGGGGGAACAGTCTCTGTGGGGTAAGGATGGGAAGAATGTGTGGGGCAGGGACCTCTTTCTCAGGTGGGGTTCCATATCTTGATGAGGGCTGGTTTTACACAAGTACTCATTCACCAAGACTCATACAGTGGTGCCCGTAAGGTCTGTGTGTTGCACTGTGTAAGTTTCACCTTTGAAAAAAGGTACTATACACATATATAGTTTATAAAAGATACATATGTTGAAATTTGGGGGATGCCCTATTAGGGTATCTAGTACTTGCTTTCAAAAGCATGGGAAAATGACGTGGTTTGGTGGATGGCGAGATGGATATGAACTGATTAAAACAGGCAAAGCAAAATGCTAATTGTGGAATGTTAGGAGATGAGGGTGCTGGTGTTAAGTCGTTTTCAACTTTGTCTCTTTAAAAGCTTTTGTGGTGAAATGTTGGAAAACAAGGTTGGCAGCCCCATGTTATCATGCTCCCAGCCCTGCCTCTGCCATAAATTGTGAAAACAAGTGTTTTCTTTGTGAATGAAAATCTCAAGAAGGGAAGAAAGTCAGCAGGCACTGTCTTTGTGTCTCCTGTATGTCAATGGTTCGTGCCAGGCGGCGGAAAGAGAAATGTGCTTTCTCTGTGTGTCCTGTATCATAATTAGCTCTCCTTCCAAAAGGAGGAGAGCAAGAGGCACCTCCATCCACACAGGGAAGGCACGAGCCCCTTGCGGGGATCGCCCCAGGAGGCCCTCCCTGCACACGCCCTGCCCTGCACACTGCACTCCAGGGGCAATGAAGGCAGAGCCCGGATCTTCCTTCCTGTCATTGTCTCCAGAAATTCTGCACCAGGGTGTGTAAGGGGAATAAGGAAAAGCTGTATTTTGAAATCAAGAAGTGGGAGGGGGCTCCTTAGGAGGTTCTAAGTATGCCCCAGTGTAGGCTTATTTTGTAAACCAAAGAGCTAATGCTAATGTGACAGACCCTAAGTGGGGAGATCAGCTAAAATGCGTTGCAGAGATTTATTCTCATTATGCTCCAAACCAAATAAATGTCTGTGCTTGTTAGACAGACTCCTCGTTTGACAAATTATTTCGGGCTCTGGGCCTGCAGTCACTCCACCAGAACAACTGCCACAAGAGAAAAGGACTTTATTAGTCTGGCCCTGGTGTTCTGCCCAAGGCTGACCTATCTCAAGAGAGGCTAAAGGGGCGGGGGTGAAGGTCGCAGGCAGGGCTCTGCTTGCCAGCTCTTCCTCCTCCCTCCCATGCTGCATTCACAGGGCACAGTGCAGACAACACCTGGCTGTTCACCAGGGGCACTCCCACACCCAGCGGCCAGGTCCAGCATTCTGAGGCTGGATTACCTGCCATCAAGAGACAGACTTGGGCACAACGCATGCATGGGGGTCTCTGCTCAAGGCCCCTTAATCTTACACATCTCACCCCAGGCAATCCCAGGGATGAGGTCTACTGCCCATAGTCCCTTCCTCTTACCCATCTCCATGCTGCAGTCTTGGGGACAGAGCTGTGCTCAGGCACCTGCATGGGGTCGGCACCCAGTGCTCATGCTCCCTACTTTCTGCACCTCTCAGGTGACATCACAGCACATCCTGCTCACTGGCTGGAGCTCTGGCTCTAAGTTGGACTTGGATGACAGCCACAGTTCTGTCCTTCACTGCTATCATCATTCCTACTATGGAGAAGGAAGCCTCTGCCTCATGCTATGGAAAGAAGGCAAAAAGAAGAACACATTTAAGTTGGCTAGCACAGTTTCTGGCTATAGTTGGTAATAACAAAGACAGCAGTGTATACAAATTGTAAATGATCTAAATGATAGCAGTATAAACAACAGCCCCGTCACCCTGGAATCTTCACTGTGTGCCGACCACCACTGCATGCATGATCTCACTAAAGCTCTGAGCAGCCCTATGAGATCCCATCGGAGGAAGCTCCACTGAGCCTTCCATGCAGAAGGGAGGGAAGGAGGAGTGAGTCAAATGACCAGCACACCTGGGGGCTGGAGCCAGATGCACCTGCAGATAGGTGCCATTCACTTCTTCTTACCTCTTTAGGACCTGCACACCTCTGGGAGCACTAGTTGGCTCTGCTGCTTTTGTTCCTTGGACTCCCAGGCACTCTGCTCCAGAAAGCTTTCCTGATACTCGAAGACTAGTGTGCTGAGCTGGGATTCACTGACACTTCTACCATTGCCCAAGGTATAGCACCTTCTAATTCTCTGAGTCTCCCTTGTCCAGAGCAAACAAGAACAAGAAATTCTATATAAAGATTGAACAGATTGATGGAATTCCCCTGAGCTGCTGCCCTCTGTTCCAGAAGCTGGAGGAAGAGGGTCCAGCTCCCTCTGACAAGTGGAGTTGGGGACTTTGTAGAAGAAAGGTCTGTAGGGCAGACAATGATTTCTTAAGGAAACAATGTGAGTTGGGCTGTGGTTGGATGTCAAGTGCATTATAGGATGATGATGCCAGGTTATTTTTGAGAGAGGTAAATCCCTTTGGGGAAGGGGAGGGCCAGGCCATGTTGATAACTTTCAGCTGAAATTCAGCCAGATGACTTGAGACCCTCAAAGTGGGTCATCTTGAGAGTGAGGCTGTTAGAGGAGTCAGTTTGGATGTCTCTTGTCTCTGCTCCTTTTTGCAATGCAGTGCCCTGTACCACCTCAGGACCTCAGTGAGCCCCCACCAGCAGGAAAACCCTCACCCTCATCAGATGCAGGCCCTGAACCTTAGACCTCCTGGCTTCTAGAAATGTGAATGGAACAAACTTTTGTTCTTTGTAAATTATCTGGTCTCAGATATATTCCATTATAGCAACAGAAGATGGACTAAGACAGGCCTGGGACAGATCTGAAAAAAAGGTTGAAAGGGAACCAAGACAAGGAGAAAGCACTCCTGCTACATCTGGGACAACTGCAGCATGCTGAGATGTGGACGTGCTTGCACCTCAGAGAAAGTGCTGGGGACCAGAGAGATGACATGAAGGGTGAGATTTTTAAGAGCCTTTAGCCCGTTGTCAGGCTTGTGGGCTTTACTTAAGTAAAGAAGAATGATTTTACTTAAGTAAGATGAAGAGTGAAATGAGGAGTGACTGACGATTTTGACAAAGGATGTCAAAAACATACACTGGAAAAAAGATAGCCTGTTCAACAAATGGTTTTGGCAAAACTGGTTAACCATCTGCAAAAAAATTGGAAATGAATCCCACTTTCTTGCCCTGCACAAGAGTCAATTCAAGATTGATCAAAGACTTGGAAATTAGACTAGAGACCTTGAGGCCCCTTGAAGAGGGCATAGGACCAACACTGCAACACATAGGCGCAGATAAACACTTTCTCAACAAGACCCCAAAGGCACAAGAAACTAAAAGGCAAATCAATACATGGCATTGCATGAAACTAAAGAGCTTCTGTACAGCAAAGGAAAATATCAAGAACCTCAGTCTCGAGAGCCAACAGAATGGGAGAAGATTTTTGCCATCTACTCCTTTGATAGAGGACTAGTATCTAGAATATACAGAGAACTCAAGAAACTCAACCCTAAAAATACAAATAATCCAATAAAAAAGTGGGCAAGAGAACTAAATAGACACTTCATGAAAGAAGAAATTCAAATGGCCAATAAATGCATGAAAAAATGCTCAACATCATTGGCAATCAGAGAGACAAAAATCAAAACTACCCTGAGATTTCACCTAACTCCAACTAGAATGGCAACCATTCAAAACACAAACAACAACAAATTCTGGCAAGGATGTGGAGAAGTGGGAACTCTAAAACATTGTTGGTGGGATTGAAAATTAGTGCAACCACTCTGGAAAACAGTATGGAGAATCCTCAGAAGAATGGGAACAAATTTACCATTCGATCCAGCAATATCTCTTCTGGGTATTTACCCAAAAGAAAGGAAACCAAACTACCAAACGAATGCATGTGTGTCTATGTTCATAGCTGCACAATTCACCATAGCCAAACTGTGGAACCAGCCAAGATGTCCATCAACAGATGAATGGATTACAAAACTGTGGGATATGTACACAATGGAATTCTACTCAGCCATTAAAAAAAACACACACACACAATTGCAGCATTTACAGGGAAATGGATGGATCTGGAGGACATTATGTTAAGCGAGATTAGTCAGTCTCAAATATTAAGGAATTGGATGCTTTCCCTAATATGTGAAAGCTAAGGTGAAAGGGTTATAGGAGGAACTCCAGGTGAAAACAGAGATCCTATAGAGAAGCAAATAAGGCAACCCAACTGTGGGGATGGGAGGGGGAGAAGGTAACACTTTAAAGGGCACAATTTACTTATAAATATCATAGTCAACCATTAAGCCAAGCATGAGAGGGAGGGATAGGGAAGGAGTGAGGTGGGGAGGGGATGGGGGCTGGCTGGGTGATGTGTGCATTTATATCTACACAAGTTTTTTGCTTCATTATGATGTAAAAATACAATACACCAATAAAAATTAAATAAATAAAAAGAAAAATATTATTTATTTATTTATTTATTTATTTATTTGAATCAGAGTATAGCTAAGTTGCTGAGGCTGGCCTTGAAATTGCGATCCTCCTGTCTCAGCCTCTCAAGAACTGAGATGACAGTTGTAAGCCACCATGCTCAGCTGGAATGATGTAATTTAACTTTCACTTTAAACATTATTCTGACAGCTATGTTGAAAATAGAGTGTAGGGGTAGAAGAGTAAAAACAACAAGCCCAGGAAAAAGAGTTACATTGTGAGAGTTTTGCCAATGAACAGGGCAGGAGCCCCAAATATGGTGATATGGTTCTAGATACATTTTGAAGAGTGAGCCAACAGAATTTTCTGAAGGGAAATATGCGAAATATTAATTAAAGAGCACAATCCATAAGCCTCCCAGGCTTGGGTGCTGAGCAGCTAGGACAGGGGTGTGTGAAGTGCCACCAGGAGTCTGTGACTGGGAGGCAGGGGAGAGACAGGAGTGTGCCTGTGGCAGGTGAAGGTTGAGATGCTACCTAGACATCCATGCGGAGGAGATGTGAACCTCCTCCATGGAGTCATCAGCTCAGGGCTGGTGGTCCAGGACATGTGAAGAAGAGATGAGCACACGGAGGGGAGGAGATGGCCTGACAACCATCCTTTGAGGTCCTTCGTGTTGCCCGACGTGGCTGGTGACAGCAAGGCATAAATGAAGGAGCGAGCCGCCTGTTATAGGCCATCAGCAGAGCGAGTAAAACAAGGACTGGGGGTGACCACTGGGCTTTACAGTGTGGAAGTGGCTTTACAAGAACTTCTTTCTAATATTTTCCAATTTCTATCATCTCTTTTATTTTTATTCTTTGTGGTATGGGGGTGGAACCCAGGGGTTTTCTACCTCTGGACTATACTCCCAGTCCTATTTTATAATTATTTGGAAACAGAGTCTCACTAAGTTGCTGAGAGCCTCACTAAGTAGCTTAGGCTGGCTTTGAACCTGCGCAATCCTCCTGTCTCAGCCTCCCAAGCGCGGGGATTACAGCCATGCGCCACCACGCCCGGCTCTATCATCTCTTTTAGACCCATGACTTATTGCTTCTGTCTGCACGTGTAGATTTTTAAAAAATGTTTAGTACCTAGTTTTATATTGGTCAGAAGAAAGTTCCCATAATTTTGATATCAGTTTTTAATGTTTGTTGGAACTTATTTAGTAATCAAGCATGTGGTTAATGCAGTCAAAGTTTGATTTAAAATAAAAACTGCTTTCTTGCATTATTGAGGAAGAATAGTTTTAAAGTAAGCTATTTAATTACATTTTAAAATAATTCTATATTTTTCTAATTTTAAAGGCTGAAGAAGATTCCATTGAATGTGTGATCCACATTTCCATTCCTACTTTTTTGTCAGAGGACATTCAGGCTGTTTCCTTATCATGGGAAAATAAGAAAATTCTGCTATTATTTAAGAAATAAATAAAGCTGGAGAACATTATTCTAATTGAAATAAGCCAGTTACAGAAGGCCTGACAACTGTTCTTTTAGGTCCTTCGTGTTGCCCAGACGTGGCTGGTGACAGCAAGGCACTCTGAAGGGAAATATGGAATATTAATTAAAGAGCACAATCCATAAGCCTCCCAGGCTTGGGTGCTGAGCAGCTAGGACAGGGGTGTGTGAAGTGACACCGGGAGTCTGGCTGGGAGGCAGGGGAGGGACAGGATTCTACTTACATGAGATATCTATGTCAAACTCATAAGAAGCAGGAAACTAGATGGTAGTTACTCAGAGTTGGTAGTTACAATGTGGGAAGTAGGCATTTGTTCATTTGGTATAAAGTTTCAGTTATGCAAAATAAATAAGTCTAGAGATCTGGATCTATAAAATAGGGCCTGTAGTTAGCAAGAAAATATTGTGTACACATAAATTTGTCAAGAGGGCAGGTCTCATGTTAGGTGTTCTTAACGCCAAAAACAAAGAAGCAGCTGGATATTTTTGAAGGTTTTGGGTGTGTTATCACATCAGTTCTGGTAGGGGCCTCCTGGATGTTTGTATAAGTACATACTCAACAAACTCTACATGTTAAATGCAGAGGCATCTTGGTACCATTTATACTTCAATAAAGCTGTTAAAGATAGTCTATAATTTTGCTATTTTTTTCCTTGAAGTAAGTAATTACTGAGAGATTTTCGTTAGAATTTCTCATTATGATTTTGGATTTGTAATTTTCTTTCTGTAAACCCATTAATGCCTGCTTTTACCAATTAAAGATTATGTAAATTAGTGAGTACATGTTCAGAATTTTATTCCTTCCTAGTTATTTTTCCCTTTTGTTCTCTAGCAAACTTCTTTATCCATATTGGTACTTTCCCCTTAATGTCTAATTTTCTGATATTAGTATTCCAAAGCAGTTTTTAAAATTAATAGTTTACTCAGCTGTTTTTCCATGTGTTTACTATTAACCTTTCTTTGTCTTTTTATTTTAGGCACATCTCTCTTATAGCTAAAACATAGTTAGATTCAGTTTTAGCATAGAGTTTGAGGATAATTTCTAACTAGAGTTCAACATATTTATTTTAATGTTGATAATTATAGAATCATTTTTTGTGACTTTCTTATTCTAAGCTATTTTCCTCCGGAGTCTCTGAGATTCTTTCTCTTCCTTCCCTCTCCTTTTTGGCCTTCTGCTAGACTGACCAAGGTTTCTGTAAGTATTTTGCAACCTCTGCTGGTTTTGCAGTTTAAAATTCCCTATTTGTTCTTTTAGTAGCCACAAAATCTTTGAGGATGTATAATTCATTTCAATACATCCGGAGCTGATCTATCATTTCTCCCTTTACTCAGAAAAATGTTAAGAACCTTGAAACCTACTTCTTGAGACTCTGACTGCTCGCACCTTCCATTTCTCTGCACCTAGTATTTACACTCCACCTTCTGCCTACAGCTAATTCTTTCTTGTTACACAGACCCTCTCTCTGCCATTTTCTCTTTCTGTTTCTTCATTTATCTCAGTTCTTTCTTTAGGATTTTGTTTCTTTCACTGTGCAGTGTATTCTTTATTAAGTTTTTTCAGTCTGTTAATGGTTAGCTTAGTCTTTGTTTGAAACTGTCTTTACTTCAGTAACCTTCGGTCACTCGTGATCACCTTGTGGATGCCTTCTTCTGTTTTTGTTATAGTTAAGAGAAGTCTGCAGTTAGATTACTTGTCTTTCTATTGTAGATACTCTGGCTTTTTCCTCTTGTGTGTTCCAGTTTTATAATAGTGCTTCTTGGTCTTGATTTATTTTTATTCATCTGTTTGGAATAGACTAGAAGAGAGCTACCCAAAGAGCACCCACTGTGACTGAAAATCATGCTGTGAGTTGAGTGTGACAGGACAAGTCTGTGATCTTGGCTACTTGGGAGGCAGAAACAGAAGGATCCTGAGTTCCAGGCCAGACCAGGAAATGTGATGAAACTCCACAGAAAGAGAAGGAGGAGGAGGAGGAGGAGGAGGAAGAGGAGGAGGAGGAGGAGGAGGAGGAGGAGGAGGAGAAGGAGAAGAAGAAAAGAAGAAGAAGAAGAAGAAGAAGAAGAAGAAGAAGAAGAAGAAGAAGAAGAAGAAGAAGAAGAAGAAGAAGAAGAAGAAAGAAGAGGGGGAGGAGGAGGAGAAGGAGAAAGAGAAGGAGGAGAACCAAGTTCTCACCTCAGCTTCACATGCCAAAATCTAATTGCTTTATGCTCATTCCTTTTCCATATT
This sequence comes from Muscardinus avellanarius, assembly GCF_963383645.1. Taxonomy (NCBI): domain Eukaryota; kingdom Metazoa; phylum Chordata; class Mammalia; order Rodentia; family Gliridae; genus Muscardinus; species Muscardinus avellanarius. The sequence continues at coordinate 109,993,492 of NC_137787.1, read as the reverse complement.
AAGAAACCCAAAGCAAAAAATTACTTTTACTGAAAATTAATACTAGATCTTTTTTTGTACCCACAAAGGGGAAGCTGGCCTACAAGGTTGAGAGGATAAAAGAATATCTCAATAGAAGCTAAGTTCAGCCCTGTGCCAGCTCTGAGCCTGGGCTACGGGACATGGTCTTGGGGTACTCTTCCAGCTTAATGTCATCAGTGCTAAGAAAACAGAGATGAATCTCTAAGCAAAAGGGATTTATTATAATATAAAAAATAGATGTAATTTAGGATACCCACATGGATCAGGGTGGCCTCTGGTATGTCTGAAGGACAAAGGACAAAGTAGGGGTCTTATTGGGAAGAGGAAAAGCTTTGCAAGTTGTTTGGAAAAAAAGTTTTTTGGAGCTGGAAAGCTCTGATTAGCAATTGCTAGTTTAAGATTTGTAGTCTTAAGTCCATAGGGGGCTATTCTACTGGATCAGGCTTACAAGGCAATATGCCAGGTAAACATTTTACCTAAGTGGCTAGCTGTCCTTGGGTATCCTCCTGTCCTTTAGTGTCTCCTGTAGGAAATTTTGGAAATTTTTCCTATAATAGTTTCAGATACCAGACAGCTCAGCATAAGGCCCTCCCTTCAAGGTCTTCCCTGGCTCTATTTTGCCAGGGTTTGACATGAGTGACTCCATTTTGAATCTGACAACTTTCACAGCACATATTCTGAGACTTCCCAACTAAGACTGGCTGCTCATCAACTCCATTCGGTGGGCACCCTCTTCTCTCCTCTGGTCAGCCAGAGTCAAAAGAGCTTGTACACAATCAGGAACGTTTTTACTTCCATCTTGCTTGAAAGCTTGTCAAATTTGAGCAAGATTCACCAGAGACCACTGCTATTATTTCCAAATAGGAATGATCTCTCCCCTTGGGTACAGGGACTGTCCATATTTCTGATCCTGGCCCTTCAGGAAGTGGAGTGTGTTAGATCTGAAGTGTTCGGTTCCCCTCATTGACCACACCAGCTCCTGCTGCATCAGCTCAGAAAGCCTAGAATGCATTTTATATTTCAATCTATTAGCATGTCTCCACTCTAAATAAATTTTACAATAAATAAATCTATTATTCTAAAAATTCCTATTTACTCAAAAATTGCTGGTAGAAAATATTTGCTCAAATTACTATAACATATGAATTAGTTTTCTTTTGTTTTTAATTAAAGGTTCAAGAAAACTAACCAAACATTCAAAGTCCCCATCTAGAATATCTTAGCCCATTTTTTTACTTTCTCTTCCAGGTTCTGTCTGGGAAGAGCCTGACATATACTGAAACAAAACAAGAGTGAAAATTTCACTACTAAGTTGGAATGTTCAGCTGCACCACATGAGAAACTGTCTTAAACCTTAGGTGCGTTAACCACTTACTCAATAGCCAGTTGTGTGATGAGAAGCTTAAGGGTTTCCTCAGTGAGTTCCTCAAGGCCTCATTCACGTTCTGGTATGTTGGGCTTTTGTCTTCATGTTAGTCACTTCACCATCTCAAAATGGCTGCTGCAGCACCAGACTGCATTCTCACCCTAGAATCCTAGATACCCAGAATATAAATGAAGAGAAAGATACTCTTCTTTTATCAAAAAATAAACATGTGCCCCGAAGCCTTGGAGTCAGTTCCTCCTGACACCCATTGTCTAGAGCTCAGTCACATGACCAACCTAGCTACAAGGGCAGTGGAGAGTGAAAAGAGCTAGCAAGTGTCCTGGCTTCAGACATTTGTTGCACCAAACTTTCTTCAACCGGAAACTAAGGGAATGGCTTTGAAGATAACGGACACATGCCAACACACAGTTTCCTCTAAAAGCTGCACACTTGTGAACCACCTCTCAGAGGCCCCTCTTGAGCATGAGCTGAACCCATGGACAGTGGTCCACTTTGAACCTCACTATAATGCATAAGTACAGTGCACCAATAAAAGTATAGAATTAAATAAAAATAAAAATTATAAAAGGATATTCCCTTGAGCCTCACATCTCTTTTCAGCACCCACTCATCCCTATTCCCTCTTTTCTCTCTATGGCTAGTATCTTAACTTCCAAGTGTATGATTCATTCACTCATTCGTGTGTGTGTGTGTGTGTGTGTGTGTGTGTGTGTGTGTATGTGTGTGTGTGTTACTGATTGGACTCAGGGACTTTATGCCTCCAAGCTGCAACCCCATCCCAATTTTATTTTTATTTTTTATTTTAAAACAATGTCTCATTAGGTTGATGAGAATCTCACTACTTACTGAGGCTGTCCTCAAACCCGTGATCTTCCTGTCTCAGTTTCCAAAATATTGGGGATTACAGGCATGCAACACCACGCCCAGTTCACTCTTTCATTTTTCTCCAACTAGTTTTATTTTTCTCCAACTTGTTTTATTTTTTTGCCTCCCCTTGAACAAAATACTCTTCTCAATGTCACCAATCATTGCTAAGCAGTAAACCCAATGGACACATGTCTGTCCTCAAAGTCCCCCAACAATGCATCCAACTGAATGTGAGGCAGAAGACATTCCAGTCAGACAGAAGCATGAGCTGAACCCAGGAAGGGAGGCCTGAGGATCTAAGAGGAGTCTGAAGAGCAGGGAGTGCACAGGTATGCCTGGAGTGTGGATGATGCTTTGGAAAAGAGGAAGTAAGGAATAGGCTTTGAAAATCCAGTTAGGCATCTGGACCTCATCCACATATATAAAACACCTCTGAAGAACTGTATATGTGCTCTAAAAATTAAAGACAAAATTAACCTCTAGCCACCTTTTCCATTCTTAAAACAAAAGAAATCAAGCAAACAAGAAAGAAGAACAAAGAAATCATAGAAGTGCAAAGCTGAAGGATTGTTTTTACTCTCTGGCTTCAACACTTACTTAAGAACAACAGTAATTAAGACAGGGTGGTGCTGGTAAAAGGACAAACAAATAGATCAATAAAACAAGACAGAGGGCTCGGAAACAGAACCACATAAATATAGTCAACCGATCTTGGACAAAGGAGGAATGACATTTAATGGAAAAAGGGAAGGCTTTTCAGTAGGTGGTGCCAGAACAACTATACAGGCACATATAGTATAGTAGTAGTTGTAGTAGTAGTAGTAATAGAGTTTTCATCTTATACAAAAAATTAATTCAAAATGAATCATAGACCTAAGTGTAAAACACACAACTATAAAACTGCTAAAAGATAATATAGGAGAAAATCTGGGTAACCTGAAGTTCATATAATAAAAAAATGATATATAAGCTAGACTTCAAAAAATAAAAAAGCTGTTGGCCTACAAAATACACAATTAAGAAAATGAGAAAGCAAATCACAGAATAGAAGAAAATATTTGTAAAACATATCTGGCTTGGCATAGTGGTGCACACCTATAATTCGAGTATTTCAGAGGCTGAGACAGGAGGATTGTAGGTTCAAGACTATACTCAGCAACTTAACAAGACTCTCAGAAACCTAGTGAGACCCTGTTTCAACTCAAAATACATAAAGGCTAGGGATGTAGCACAGAGAAAGAATGCCCTTGGGTTCAATTCCTAGTACTCTCCCCATACACACACATATCTGATAAAAAAAAGTTTGTATCCAAAATATGCAAACAATTCTTAAAAGTAAACAATAAGAAAAATGACCCAATTAAAAAGGGCAAAAATATTCGAACATATCTGGTAAATAAATGGTATCTGAAATATGCAAACAACTCTTAAAAGTAAACAATAGGAAGAACATGATTTGATTAAAAATGGCCAAAACATTCACCAAAAAATATTACAGAGAGCAGTTAAGCAAAAAAAGACAATATTATATGTGATCAATAAATTGAAAATAAATATAATAGCGGTATAGTTATTCTTTGTGTATGTATGTATGTATGTATGTATGTATGTATGTGTGTATGTATGTATGTATGTGGTACTAGAAATTGAACATAGGGGCATCTACCTCTGAGCTAAATCCCCTAGCCCTAGTTTAGTCTTGCTGTTTCCAAGGCTGGCCTGGAACTTGTGATCCTCCTATCTCAGCCCCCAAGTACTGGGATTATAGATGTGTGCATCATACCTGGCCAAAAGCTATTCTTTCTAATATTGCAAGGGTAGATACATAAAACTATGCATATATGTTTGTCAAAACATATATAGCTATACAACACAAAAAATGAAGCCTGATGTAAGCTATATTTTTAAAGGAGTCCATTAATATAATGGACTGTTAATAATATAACAATATCTGCTCATCAAATGGAACAAAGGTATCTGATAATAGAAGAAATGGGAGTGGACAGAGGTATATGGGAGTTCTCTCTACTATCTGCTCAGTTTTTGTTTTTTTAATGTTTGGTGGTCCTAGAGATTGAACCCAGGGCCATTTTACCCCTGAGCTATACACCCAGCCTGTTTTATTTTTATTTTTTTTTTTGAAACAAGGTCTCACTGAGTTGCTCAGGGCCTAAGTAATGAAGCTAACCTCAAGCCTGCAATCCTCCTATTTCAGCCTCCCAAGTATGGGGATTAGAGTCATGTGCCATGATACCCAGATCTCTGCTCAGTTTTTCTATAAACCTAAAGCTACTTTAAAAATAAAGCTTAATACGTTTTTAAAAATCACTAGTAATCGCTCTCATGGTGTGATTCTAGTTTTCAGATTCTCATGTGGATGTCTTCCAATTATTTTACTTTATCCCCACTTTCCTTGCCTATGTTTCATTGGGTAGAATAAAACGTTCTTAGGAAAAAAATACCTTTATTTTGGTTTGCTTGCAATCCCCGAAATACCTATTAAAAGTACCAAGGTGGTAAATGCATAGAGTTAAGACTTAAACCATAATTTAACAATGAAAATTTGAAATTAGCTCATATTCTCCCTGGATACAAAGCCATTTTAGCCTTATGCTAGGTGAATTTTTGAGTTATCCAATATACAGTGAACATTTATTCCAGCTCATTGAAGCTGAATATTCACAGGACTCACTGAATTAATTTGTGCAAGAATGATATTTTTAAAGGAGTCCATTGTAAATTCTAAATCATAAGAGCTATCTCGGCACCGCAGACAAAAAAAAAAAAAAAAATGCTATGATATGGTGAATGCAGTGTTTGATTCCTAAAACAGCAGACTATCTCTCTCATGTTTTTGTGTATCAGCTTGCTGTGGGCAATTCTTTAATAAAACACATTCAGTAACTGAAGGGCAGCACGAGGCCTACAGGTGCCTTCAGAGCTCCTTCAGTTCATTTTCCACACCCAATGTTATTAAACTCCCCCAATCAAATCTCTCACCTTATTAAATCTAGATAATGCCAAGGCACAGTTTTCCATGAGCTCATAAAACCTGTCACTCTCCTTTCTGGGCACAGACACAGACCACACTTGCCAGCCTTCCCTGGGATTGGTGTGAGCATGTGACTGAAGCCTAGCCAGTGGATGACGAACAGAAGCCATCTGTGTTACTTGAAGCCTGGCCCATCCAAAGCTCATCTGGCCGATGCCCACTTTATTTCCTTATTGCAAGGAGAAGGAAAAGCTCTCCAATGACCTAAGGCTGATGTGGCTATGACTGAAAGGAGGCTGGGCCAGAGAAGCTAAAGTCTGGAAAGGAGGTCTGGGAGGCGGGCCTGGCTTCCTGGAGCCCATGAGAAGCACCGAGAGCCTGAGGCAGGAGTGGCTCCGCAGACCCCTGCAGCCTCCTGAGACGGGACAGTATTAGGGTCAAGATCTGCCAAAGAGACAGGGCCCAGAGAAAGGGGTGCAGAGAGCCAGCCCACCCTCAAGACATTTGTATACTGGTTTTCCAGCTGAAACACAAGGCCTGGGGGTGGGGTGGAGGGGAGAGAGCCGTGGCACCTCCAGGCCTGGCTTGGCCCGGGCGGGCTCTGCTCTTTTGTTGCCGCTGTTGTTCTGGAGCCAACACTCTTCCTTTTAAAGACAATTTTCTTTTTTACTGTTATTGGTGCCTTGTATTTGTACAGCATAGTGAGATTCAAAGAGATACATCCTTACTGCACACATCCATCACTTGGTATATTTATCTTCTCCACATCCCAACCTGCTCTCCCCACCGCCCTCCCTGCACATGTTGGTGAGATTGCAATGACTCCTTCAAGTATGGACATAACATTATTGAACTCTTTCTTTTCTCTAGTCTCATTTTCCCCCTTCTCTACTTATCCCCTAGCTCTCTTTTACTCTCCTATTGATCTCTCTCTCTTATCTGAATTTATTTTTGTTTCTATTTCCTCTCCAGCTTCCACATTTGAGAGAAAACATATGACCTTTGACTTTCTGAGACTGGCTGATCTCACTTAGCATAATATTCTCTAGTTTCACTCAGTTTCCTGCAAATAACATAATTTTGTTCTTCTTAATATATGGCTGAGTAAAACTCCATTATGTGTATATACCAAATTTTCTTTTTTTTTTTTCATTCATCTGTTGGCAGAAAGCAAGGCTGGTTCTATAGTTTGACTTTGTGCTTCTACTTAAGATGAATCAGAAATAAGCCAGGCTTTACAAAAACAGAAATCCAGCTTCAAAAGTCCTTGGATACATACTGGTGGGCTCAATCTGCCTCCACTGTAGCCACTAGTCAGATGATGTTTGAACCACAGCCAGGAAAAGATGGCAGGATTCTGAGTCTCTTTAATGGAAATACAGCAATGCAAATATCAAGAAATATTTATTAGTAATACAACTGATAAAATAGATAGTAAGATGGAGAAATTTGCCAAAGGGCTGAAATGTATCAAGAAGATTACACAATGATGTCCCCTCCATCTTCAAACCAGCAACAGCCCTCCTAGTCATTCTCATTCTCAAAACTAAATTTCTAAAATTGAAAGTCACAAAAATGAAAATAGTCTTAACAGCAGATGGACAAGGCTAGAGAATTAGTAAATTGAAAGACAGAAAATAGAAGAAGCTTTACTTACGTATCTCTCCAAATAGTAAAGATGAATAATATACATAAAACAAAATCTAAGGGCAATTTTAAAGATATCTAACATTCATCTAATTAGAGGCCCAGAAGGGGAGGCCAGAAAGAATGGGTTAGAAATAGTGGATGAGTAATGTCCAGAATTTTCTCAAACAGATTAAAAAATACAACATATTGAAGAAATCATGATTCTCAGTGTAGTAGCTTCCTATTACCACAAAATGAGCATCTTTAAAGAGTACACATTTGTCATTCACAGTTCTGCAGGTTAGGAGTTGAGGTGGGCACACCTGACTCCTATGCTTAGAACCTCACAAGGTGTCAGCTAGTACTGATTTTATCTAAAGGACCCAGAGGACACTCTGCTTCCATGTCCACTGGGTTCTTGGAAGATTACTGCCCTCTGCAGCTATAGAGCTAAGTCCTCACTTCCTGTGGCCATCAGCTGTGATGTCTATTAACCCTTTAAGACCACCCACATTCCCATCACACCGCTTCAAACAGCAGTGGCCCACTTAAGTCTTTTTCACTCTTCAAACCTCTCTGTAATCTCAGAAAACACAATTTTACTATACTGTCTGAAATTCCATGACAAAGATTCATTTTAATCCAGTGTCCAATAACTAGTCCAGTAACTTGTGAGCCTTGGCCTGAAGTATCCTCTTTGCAAAGGTTTCCACTAACATTCTGTTTCCTGAAATTTAGGGATGTTTTTAAAGGTGATTTAAGATTTTTCTAAATTCACATTTACTTCAGCATTGCTCATATTTTAGAGTTTACTCAAAATAGAATATTTCTATAATGTCTTTTCAAAACTCTCTCAGCTTTCATATGATCCAAAGTGACTTCCATTGCTTTAGAGTACAGAGAAGTAGATAGAATGTCAAGTGCCAGAAATAGCAAAAACAGTACACTCTGGAGTTTTTGAAAAGTTCTAACAATAACCACTTATCTCCTATGAACAATGCATTTATTAAGAAGGGGAGGTGGACTGGGCAAGATCTTGGAGAACTTTGAAAGCCAGTTTAACGTGCTGCTAGTCTCTTCTGCAGGCTACGAGACCCACAAAGCCTTATAAAGACTGATAAGAAAGCAATTTGAGTACATCAGAAGAGAAAAGAATATTCTTTGAGGCAGTCCAAATAAAAAGAATATAAAATCCTAATGTTGGAGTGAGAATTGGGGAAGGGCTAAATGAGTGATGTGTGCATGTATACTTTTACCATCTTGTACCTCATAATGATGTATGATTATAATGCACCAATAAATTTAAAAATTAAAAAGTCCTAATGTTAAGAGGCCAAGAGGCAGAGTGCTATTGCAAAATATAAAACAAAGCCTGGGCCTAAGATCTAGCTCTCCATCTGTGGCCTCGGTGCCCCAAAGTAAACTTCTCAATGTTCTTGAATCTCATTGTATTTGTTTCTCTGTAATGAGGCATCTACTGGTTGGGCCTCTCTGCCCCTCTGCCCAACCAGTAGCTTCCATGGATGTCAGCAATGAATCTTCATAACATTTTTCCTTCCTTTACTTCTCATAAATGAGAAATGAAATTTAAAAGTGGTGCACAGCCTACTGCCTGCATCACAGCTCTTTGGAGAGATGTTGGCATTTAAATGCCAGACAGTCTGTTGAAGTCAGGATGAGGCCAGCCTCAGGCTTTCTTGGGGTCAGGGGTAAGGGTAAGGGGTCCTCTCTGGCTTCTGATTTAATAAGAGGATTGCTTCCAGCCAAATGCAAGGCCAGTGAGGTCAGTGCTGAACACACTCAGCTCCACTGAGAAATGAAGGGGCCAGATGGTTATTATATTGTGTGTGTTTCTTGTAAAAGAAAAAAAAAATCTTGAGGTGACTGTAGCAAAGGATGTTCATCAGGAGAGAGGCACAGCTTGTGCAGGCAGGCGTGGTTGGCTTTGCTCCAGAGGAAAGTTTACTTGCAAGTCTCAATCCCATTGCTGACTAACCCTCGAATAGACCCTTATGCCGCTGTTCCTTGATTCCCTCCAATGTCACTGTCTTGAGGTTCTTTCCTACAGCAGACTTCTGGGGTCACAGAAGATTGCTCAATGCATCAGCCAGCAAGCTGCTTATTTACATATCAATCATTTGTTTTTTTCATATTTTATTTATATGTGCAACATATGGAAAATGGTATACATTTAGACTGTGCTTGGTGCCCTCTCCCCCATTCTCATTTCCCGCTTCCCAACAATGAGTGTCCAGGTTAAACATGCTATATTCATATTTTTACACATATCTGAATGTAGCTCCTCCATTAATCAACCTCAGCCATCTTCCTATCCTATCCTTTCATTTTAGCTTTGCTGAAATTTCCCTTCCATTATCTGGAGTCTCTCTGGTATTACCACTACTCCCTAGCTTGGACATATTAGAGAAAACATATGTCCCTTTTCTTTCTGTGCTTGACTACTCTCACTTAATATAATGTTCTCCAGATCTTTCTGTCTTCTTGTGAATGCAATGATTTTATTCTTCTTTATAGATGAATAGAATTCAATTGTGTGTATTTCCCATAATTTTGCAATCCATTCATCTGTTGATGGAGACCTAGGTTGGTTCCATATTTTGGCTATTACGAATTGTGCTGCTATGAACAAGGGTATGCAAGTTACTGTAGTTCTCTGATTTCAAGCCTTTGGAAAGATACCCAGGAGTGGTATAGCCTGATCACATGGTGGATCTATTCCCAGTTTTCTAAGGAATCTCTACACTAATTTCCATAGTGGCTGAACTAGTTTGCACTCCCAACAGTGTAAAAGAGTTCTTCTTTTCCCATATCCTCACCAACATTTGTTGTTATTTGATTTCTTTATGCTTGCCATTCTGATTGGGGTTAGATGGAATCTCAGTGTAGTTTTGATTTGCACCTCCCTGATGGCTAATGATGTTGAACATCTTTTCATGTATCTATTGACCATTTGTGTCTCTTCTTTTGTGAAGTGTCTATCCAGTTCAGTTGCCCATTTCTTGATTGGGTTGTTTGTTTTGCTAGTGTGGAGTCTTTTGAGCTCTTTTTATATTCTGGATATTAGCCCCCTATCAGAGTGGTGGCTGGTAAAGATCTTCTCTCATTCTGTAGGCTTCTCTTTAGGTTCATTTATAACTCGGCTTGTGAACTGTTTGAGCATATCTTTTGCCTGTTTTGTTCTGAGATGTTTGTCTTCTTCTTTACTATTTTCAAGGGTCCTATATATAATGATGATAATAACCCAAATCTGTTTTATCATGTTTATTGGATATATCCCACATTAATATGTACATGTTTATATTTTACTCTTTAATTAAGGATACATTCCATATTTTTCTAATATTACATGTTGAAATGCCAGTCTGCAATTGTGTTAGTGAATGTTGAAATTTCTTTTTTAAATAGTCTAAAGTTACTGTGGCATTATTTCATCCCCCCAAAAAGGTTCCTTAGTCTGTGGGTGTTAACAGTTTGGGTTCTGAAGAATGGTACCTTCCTAGAGAGGCCTCTACAAGAGATCCTTCCCTTTGCTGACAGGGCCTTGGGCAGGCAAAAGCTGAGGTGAAACTTCTGCTTCTGCTTGGTTGTGTCTTCTGGTAGTCAAGTCTTCACCACTGGAGGAGATAACAGACCATCTTTCTGTCTGACATTCTAACCTCTAGCCTGGTGCTACTGGGTATCAGAGGGGGTTATTAGAATCATGCTGGGACTTCTTCCTCCATTTGGATTCATGAAGATCTAGACCTTTATACAGTACTTTGCTGAATTCCCAACATTTCCCCCAAAACAGATCCATGTTGTGAAGCTGTTGTTTGAAAATCTGGGAATGTTACTGTAGTATTCTCTAGTTTCTGTGATTTCTACTGATAGTGCAGAGTTTCTCCATATTTTTATGTGTTTGGTAAGAATTAAAGCAAAAGCAAGATATAGAATAGGTAAATGCATGCATTTCAGCTAAAATATTTTCTAAAATATCTTCTAACCATGAGGAAAAAAAACTTGGTTGAGGATTGGAAATTTAAATGTCTTAGAAATCAACTGCTAGGGCAAACATTGACTTCCATATGCACCACAGCTAGTTCTTCCGTTTCCAGATGTTCTCAGGTCCACGGGCACAGCCCTTTGCAGCCTGGTGCAGGTGTGGACTAATTCTGACCCTGAGAACTTGTGAGTATAAGTAAAAGAGGTCCCAGTGAGGTAGTGACATTCTAGGGTGGACTTGTGTGTAGTGAAGGAAAATGCTGTTAGCCTGGGGGCCTGCTGGCATTGGGTCCTGAACAAGGTCCAGAGTATTCTGCCTGAATAAGAGACTTCTGTCTTAGGGTTACTAGTTTTCCCTTTGCTTTCAAATGAAGATACAGCAGGCAGGAGAATTAGAAGTGAAGAAGTTACCAACACTTGAGAAATGACAAATATGCAGAAAGGATTCTGCCCTCAAAAAGACAACAAAACCAATCCAGATTTCCTCACAAGGTGAATTCAAGTGTGTTGGAGATATTCTATTACCTTATGATGTTAAAAGCACATCAGCAATGGTCAACAGTAGCTGAAAATTAGTGGGAAGAAGACCTAATTTTGACCAGTGTTTGAGGTGTTGTGGGTTTCATTTTGGTTAAACAGGCTGATGAGAAGGAGAGGAGATCCAACTCATATGGCCTTGACAACGGCTCACCTTGTCTCAGGGAGGCCCCTCTGTGGCTGCCTGAAGTATCTCTTGGATTCCTCTTCAAAAGCCAGATCTCAGTACTCACTGCCCACACCACAGCCCATAAACCCAAGCCAGAGAGAGCACCTAACAAGAGGGTCAGGAGGAAGGTCACATGAGGGAGTGAAAGAGCATTTGACCAAGAGTGGCCCCACCCCTGCTGATAGCCATTCATGAGAAGGGAAAACCTTCCCTTTCCTCATTAGATTTCAGTTTTCTTTTAATTGAAAATCTATTGTGCTCTAAAGCCTCTAAGTATTCTAGATAAGTTATTCTGTTGTGATGGTTTAGTTCTTGGCCAACACATAAACACCAAGGCTCAACAGTTTGCTTCTACTGAGGAACTTGGCTGCTTATTTAGTTAATTTATTTACACTCATATTGTGCACTGTTCTGAACAGTGACCTAGAACACAAACACACACATGGAGTCAGAGATGCAGCCCTTTTGTGAGGTGAGGCAGATTGCAGCTGCTCACAGCCTGCCAAGTCTTCTCTGTCCAACTTCTTTCTGTCAGCATCCTTTATAGTCTGTGTATTTCAAGCTCCTTTGCTTTGAAGCCTGAAGTAATTTATCTTGTTCACAGAAATGGCAGAAAACATGACCTAACTGATTTAGAAATACTTAATGAATGGGTAGCTAAAAGAGAAAACAACTGTGATTTAGAGGTTTCACAGCCACTGCACCAAAAGCATCTTCTCCCATGTGACCTGTGTCTCACTGGATGCCTTTCATTCTGTTTGTAATCATGGCAAGCAGAATAAGGTATTAAAGAACCACTACGATCTGCTCTCTAGTTTTAATCTTCAAGAATGAGCACACTTCTTGTTCTTCTAATTTTATATGAGTGCTCAAACTTAGGTGTATTTCACATAGTCAGGAGTGGCTACAAGAAGAATTAGTAGAGTAAGAGAACAGAGTGGACTTTTCAAGGTTTTGAAATCAAGTGGATGTAGAATTTTCTTGAAAATCCCCATTTTGAGGATTTTTGAAGAATTTTTTTCCAAATCTTTGTCTTCTGAGCGAACCAATGAAATGAACACTAATCACAAAAAGAGCGGCATCACAGGCATTCAGAGATTGGCGTTCAGAGCTTCTACAGAACAGGGCACAGCTACACAATTGCCATAAGTGGAAGACCTCGGGAAGTCATGCAGGAGGAAGCACCAGGGAGGACTGTGTTCAGAATCAGGAGGAGCCAGTGAGAGGAGAAGGGCCTCTTCACAGGTGGCCAGGCAGATGTGGGGTGTCAGGCTGGGCATCCAAGGCCAGTAGGAGATGGGAGGGAGGGGAAAGAACCAGCATATGTTAAATGCACACTACACATCACATTTCTTTTTTTTCTCTTTCTTTCTTTCTTTCTTTCTTTCTTTCTTTCTTTCTTTCTGTACTGAGGATGGAACCCAGCAGCATTCTATCTGTGAGCTATAGCCCCAGCCCTATTCTTTAGTCTCTATTTTTAAACAGAGTCTCACTGAGTTGTAAAGGGCCTCACTAAGTAGTAGCTGAGGCTGTCCTCGAACCACGCTCCTCCTGTCTCAACCTCCCAAATGCTGGGATTACAAGTGTGCACCACGACACCTGGCTTACACATAGCATTTCAAATTCCAATCAGGCTGCTCTGCACCCTTGTCCCAGGGAATCTTCACACAAGCCAGAGAGTGCCACATACAACTTATTGATGCTTGATGTGGCTGTACTCAGAGTTTAGAAGCATCTGGATCATCACAAGGACTTTGAGTGAGATCTAACATCTGAGCTCCAAAGTCTGTACCCATGGACCCTGTGACAGAAGAGAATGGGAGTTAAGTACAATCCATCAGGAGAGAGAACACCAATATACAGGCAGACAAGCAGCATCTAGGAGAAGCCAGCCTCGGATTTGACCTCTCTAGCACAGTCTGTGCTGTCTCACAGGTGCTATGCTGATCTCATGGCTCAGCTTCTTGGCACAGAGCAGTGGCCAGCTCTCCAGCTCCTGCCAGCTGTCCTGTTTCCTCTGCTCCAATTTTTGGGTGCAGAGCTGGGGTGCAAGTTCTCCACCTTCTACCAGATCTTCTTGTTCAGCTTCTCAGAGCCAGATCCAACTCCATGAATAAGAATGCAGCACCCCTGTCATTGAAGCTAAAGGTTTGGGGTTGGTGAGAGACCAGCCTGGCCTCTAGTCCAATCTCAGGATTCCAGATGGTCCTCATGGGTTTCAATTTGTCCTTGATATCGCCATCTTTCTTTCTTTATTGCCTATTATAATCTTGCTGACTACAGGTGCAACTTCATAGTAAATAGTCCCACATGAACACATTAGCCAGCTTCCCCATGGGACAATATCACATTTCCATGACACATCCCTTATTCTTTATCACTCATGATGATTTGGCTTCTTGGTTTGAACTCTGACAGGTGCTGTTTGTCGTTGTGCACCACAAAGATGATCAGGAGTCATAGAAATCATTTGACTCTTACTACAATGTCTAATCATATTGCACCAATAAAATTATTGAAAATAAGTATTTCATAGTTGCTGCAAATATAGATAGCATACAAAGACCTAATTGAATGCCGAGCACATAACAAACAGGTTCCCAGTAATGGCAGCTATCACTAATCATTTCATTAGGAAGCTGGGTCAAGTCCTGGTAGGGATTTCCATATGGGCAGAAGTACTTCATAGTTTTTGGAATGTAAATGCAGGATCAAAGATTCTCTGCATTGCAATTCCCTTGATGAGGAGTTTAATTATGAACAATGGGAAGAATAATGCATCCAGATTGTTTACAGATAGCTCATGGCCTAATACGCTAAATATAGCTGCAGCTCCCTAACAAAAAGCTAGAACTGCTCTGTGGAAACAAACAGAAAGCCCCACTGCTGTGGGATGTTGGCAAGAACAGCTGGAACAAGCACACTCCTCCTTTCTGCTGAATGATAAATCACACCTGTCAATGAATAAAACATTCTGTCACAGCAATCAAGCAATGGATTTTTAAGGAGACTTCCCATTTATCAGTTTAGCTATTGATTACCTGTGAAAGGCCATTTCACCAGAGAGATAATGAATGGGAGAGCTAGCTCCAATATGCAAGGTAGTGAGTTCATAAGTTTGCCTCCAGGAACTAGATAATATTTAAATTTGTCCCATAGAATTAAGGAACTTATAATACATGTAACCGCATGCTATTGGATTTCTGATTATCAAAAACAGGTGAATTAAGCAAGAAATAGACAAATGCCAATTGAAGGAACCAAGGCCAATTGCCTGCCTACCAAGCACTGTCAGAGCTTCAGGACCCTGCTGAACACAAAGTATGGCTTTGCATGCTAATGACAGAGAGGCAAGCTCAGTGGTTTGATGTTCACATTTGAGGTCTTCAAAAAAAATCTAAAACAGCTAGTTACCATTTTGCTTAAATTCCCTCTCTCTTCCTTTTTGTTATCCTTTGAATCTTAAATGTTCTCCAAAGACTCCTCTATTGAAGGCTTGGTACCCAAGGCAGCAATGTTCAGAGGTGAGGATTTGGGGAAGTGATTGTATCATGAGAACTTTGACCTCATCAATCAATTCATAGCTACTGAAATGTGGAGGGAACTGTTGGCAGTGGGGTATGATTAGAAGAAAGTCACTGTGGGCGAGCATGGAAGGATATTTCTTGTCTTCAAGGTCTTCCTGTCTCTGTCTCCTCTTCCTCTCATTCCTGGGTTCTATAAGGTGACCAGCTTTCCTCTACCACAACTTCCTGTCTTATTTTTAGTTAGCTTTTTTGTTTCTATGACCAAAATACCTGAGAAGAGCAACTGAGAGGCCGTGTGGGGTCGTGGTTTCAGAGGTCCATGGCTGGCTGGCTCCAAGCCAGAAACACTGTACAGAGCATGGTAGAGAAAAGCTGCTCTACTCACGGCATCTGGAAGCAGAGAGGGTGAAAGAGGAAGGGGCCAGGGACAGACATATTACTCAAGGCCACACCTCAGGACCTACCTCCTGCAGTCATGCCCCGCTCCTAAACCTTGCTGTAGTGGGGACCATGATTTCAACACATGAACTTTGGGGGCGATATTCCAAACCAAACCACAATAGCCATGATGTTCTACCTTCATTCATGCCAGAGCAATGGAGCCAGCAACCATGGACTGACCCCTGAAACCACGAACCAAAACAAATCTTTCCTCCTGAGTTATTTTTCTCAGGTATTTGTGACAGTGAATAAAAGCTTACTGGCACAGTTTCATTTCTAGAAACATGATTGTGCACAACAAATTAACTACTCAACTACTCAACAAGTACTGTGCTAGTAAATGTGTGACAATTGGCTTTATGAGAGAAAAAGGCCTTTATTTGTAATGTTTGCCCATGTATTTAGTACCAATACTCCCACTGTGGATGACTTCAAGCTGTTGATGTGGCACCACTGAATAGAGTTAGAAAAAAATGCTAGCGACTGGCTATTGTGAGTCATTATATCCAGTGTCAGCACACCATATATGAAGCCTGGTACCCACCAAGCTGCTATCTTGTTTATATTGTCTCTATTTGTTCCTGGAAGTCACTCTTACCTCAAGATTAGAAGGTGTGTAACTTAGATGCCTTACTTTTATACACTTCATATTTATATTACACTTTCTGCCCAAAGACCTCCTGCTAAGTGTCTTACTTATAGCAGAGATTTAGAAAACAACATTAAAATTGAATAAATTGCCTAAGCCAGGAAGGTATGAACTATAAAAACAGTAATGTACAAAATTACCCAGACATTCTGCTACAAAGTAAAATAATGGTAGTTTTTCTTAGGGCAAAGCAAAAATAGATAATTGGATAACTTTTTATATGTTAAATGTGGAGTATGGCATTGTGTGCCTGTTCTGTTGTTCTGTTTAACAGTATTCAGCCATTAATTGTGAACTCATGTCATAATGTTGTGCATTAATTTAAAGCCAGGTTTTCTATATCTAGTCTTTGGAAATAGAAAGCAGACCAGGATTTAGAAAATTTTTATTTCCATAGCTGATGATGAGTGATCTTAGATACTGCTCTTAATTACTCTTTTTTTTTTTTTTTGTAGTACTGGAGATGGAACTCAGGGAAATTCTACCTCCAAGCTACACCCCAACCCTATGTTTTATTCTTTATTTTGAAACAGGGTCTCACTGAGTTGCAAAGGGCCTCATTAAGTAGCTGAGGCTGTCCACAAACTGCAATCCTCCTGTCAGCTTCCCAAATGCTGGGATTTTAAGGATGCACCACTGTGCCCGGCTCTCTTGGTACTTTTGAGATAGAAATGAGGTACTAAAATGCATCAAATAAAGAAGCAATAGAGATAAAATAGGAGAGATCTCATTATTATAAGGAGAGAGACTAGTAGAATAGGGGAGTAAAGGAGAGGAGGGAGAAAAGGAAGGAAACAGACCAAATAATATTATGCCCATATATGAAGCTCTCACTAACAACCTTACTAATATGTATGGGGAGGTAGAAGGAGGACAGTGGGATGGTTTAGGAGGAAACCACACCAAGAGATGTTGTGTGAAAATATGAATGTATTTCTCTGAGTCTCACTATGAGGACAATTATATTGCACCAATAAAATTCTAAAACAAATAAATGAAACCTCTAAAAAAAAGTGCTGGGCATGGTGGTGCGTGCTTGTAATCCCAGGACTTGGGAGGATGAGACAGGAGAATCACAGGTCTTGGCCAGCCTCAACAATTTAGTGAGACCCTGAGCAACTTAGTAAAGCACTTTTTCAAAATAAAAAAAAGAAAATGGGGCTGGAGGTGTAGCTTGAAAGTAGAACGCATCTATGTTCCATCCCCAGTACAGAAATAGAGCAGCAGCAGCACCAAAGCCAGCGGTGCAGACAGTACAGTGAGTGATAAGTGTGAACACTGGACACCCTGATCATCCAATTACTTCTTACTGCAGTTTTCTCATCTATGAAACGGAAATACAGACAGTAGGTACATGTATCTGAGGATGTCTGTGGGCTAACATGAGAGCCATTCCCAACTTCTCTTTACGCACATACCCCACTGTGCTGTGGCAGCTGAGAAAATGCAATGCATGTTTTTCCATCTGTCTTTGCTGAAAAAGACAGCCCTATATCATAGTTTTATGATTGTAACATGGAAGTGAAGGTTTCTTTGGTATCTGATAAGAATTTTACTTTGGGGGGAAAAAAGGCTCAGATTTTACTATCTGAAAAAAAGAGCAAATATAACCAGTAATGTCTCTTCCTTCTGTTGTAAATACAAATATGCCTGGGACCATGGCAGCCATTGTGCAACCATGAGGTAGCAGGCACAAGGAAAGAACAAAAAATCACAGTCAGCCATGCATGAAACCACTACTAGGGACACTCTGCCACAGACTTGCTGGGGTCTAAGATGAGCACATTCCTCTCTAGTATGCAGAATGAGCGCTTTCCTAACTTGTTTAAGCCACTGTGTGCAGAGATTTTCTCTTATATGAGGATGAATTATAATAGGCTACTCAGCAGAAATGTGGAGATTACATGAGATAATGAATATTGAGTGCAGAACACATTGCCTGGCAAATAGGAAACACTACAAAATGTCTGTTACTGTTGGTTACCATTCAGTCTGTCCTTATTATTGCTACACAGGATCCATGTCTTCTCTTGTATCTCAGACAGCAGCCAACACTGGACTGTGTACAGCAAGGCTGCTAACACAAGATTATCACCATTTGATGCCACAGTCTGTGCCTTAGAGGAGCTTGCAGGTTTAATAAGGAAACCATTGCATGCATGCATAACAATCTGAAGACATTTATAGGCAGCTGTTAACTACATAAGTATTTGCATCAGAGAAGGACTATGGGATTTCTGGAAAAGAGATTCATGTGGCTTGGAGAGTTCAGGGGACACTGCCTGGGGAAGGCTGGTCTCCAGGTAGATGTTCCGCACAGTGATGGAGTGGGTGCAGGCACCAAAAGCACATGCTAATTGGGAATCCTCAATGGAGATGGACATCGAGCTTTGACAGTTTCTGCTTTGGGAGAGGCTTTTGGTTACTGCTGAGGTTCTCTTTACTTCCTGGGTGTCCTCCCCTCTGCTTATCTGAACATCAGCTGCTAATGGCTCACAGCTGCCCCTTTCTCTTAGGAATCACTTTGGCTATTAAAAGCTGCCCGTTTGGGGGACTATGGCCCCTTCCCCATGCACATCTCTCAGTTAATGAGGGACTGAACAAAATCTGGCTCCTTGCCTAATTGTACTCTGTGGTACAATCACCCTCCAAAGTGCCCCAAGGATCAGGCTAGAGCAAGACTACAGCTGAGCCCCCATCTCTGCTTTGCTCTTTGCCCTGATCCATCCCCTTTCCCTCTTCTCCTCTCTGGAGATCACTGCCTCAATGAACCTAGAGCATGCAAATCCTTGTCTCAGGCTCTGCTTCTAGAACACTAGTCTAGTTCAGGTAGATACTCAAAAAACATGGGGCAAATGTGTAAGACAACAGCAGCTTTGCTCACTCGTTTGTTTATTCGATGGCTCTTTCTTTCTTTGCATAAACCAATGTAGATCCTCTGTTGTAGGTGCACTGTGAAGGCATTTATGATGTGCAGCCAAGATATATTCATGCCTCTGATAGATATCATCAGCGACTGATAACTGTGTGTTATGAAGAGACAGGACAGGCCTGGATGCACCGGGCTTCAGAGCACAGACCCGGGATAGATGGTGGTTGATAATTGCCAGTGTTTCCCTAAACAGATCACTTAACTTCTCTGAGCCTCTTTACATTTCTATGAAGTACAAGAATAAGATAATTTACAGGGGTTCAAATGAGTTAGTAAGTATAATTTCCCACTCATAGTTGAAATACAAGGTGTGCTAAATGTCAGTATCATAAGCTATAAGTCTTCACCTCGGGGCACAAGGAGAAAAACATTTATGCAGAAAGGGGAAGAGTTAGAAAAGGTATGCTTGTATTTATTTTTATTCTACCTTCTTGATTTTTCTTAAAGTTTGCATCAATAATCCTGTCCTCAGTGCTATTAAAATTCAACCTGAATCTCTCTTTCCTTTCAGTTAATACCTATATACCAAACATAGGAGAGCTTTCTATAAAGAAGAAAAATGAAAGAAGAGAGATGAAGAGGAGGAGCAGTAGGGAAGAGAAAAAAGAAAGAAGAAAAATTTAACATTGAGTTTATGTCTGCCACTTTATCAAAAATTTTCTGACTGAAATGACCTTTCAGAACAGCCTCAGGCCCTCTCCTTTGGGAAATGGGGATTCAGCCAGCCCAGTAGCAGCTGCAGAACATACTACAACGAGAAACTTCCTAACTAGATTCTTTGATGGGCAATATTTGGAGTACCTCGTGCTATATGAGATATGCATTTTGCCTTCATCTTAGGTTCCACATATCCTGGAAGGAGTCTAACAAGAAGACCCACATGAATTAGATCTCTGGGACAAGGACTAGCAGACTTGGTAACTTGGCCTTACTAAAGCCTATTTTTTCTCATTAACTGGACAAAATAATCATTTAATGGAAACGATTTCAGTTTGCTATTAATTTGCTGTGTGAGGGTTTAGAAAACACTTTAGGATTTATATATTGTCAAATATTTACCAACCACTCACCTCCTGCCAGCCCTCACTCAAGCTGCTAGATGGGCATGTGGCATGGTTTCTGTCCATGCCCACAATGGCGAGAGGTGAGGAACTAAAGCTGTAATTACAACGCAGTGTAGTAACAGCAGTGTCCCCTGAGTGCGCCAGGGGACCACACAGAAGGCTCCTCTGGACTAGTAAATGTGGGTGGTATAAAGAATTTGCTGATAAGGACACCCATCTGCATCCTCACAGACCGTGAGGATCAAAGGCTGGCAATGTCCTGGCAAGAGTGGAATCCTCTCTGCAGCCCCAGCTACATGCCCCAGGACAGCTCTGTAGGAGGATCTCCTGCTGATAGGATCACTTCCTTCTCCTGGGTCTACCAAGTACTTGCTTCTTTGGGGGACATTTCTCTCTCTCTGCAGATAGATACCTATTGAGTTGCTGGTATTTCTTCATGAAATCCTTATACCTAGCACATTCTCTGGCCCAGACAGAGGCTCAGCAAACCCTTGCTGAATGTAATTTTATTGAAATGGCATTCTGTTTAAGTGCCTGCTTTAAAGACACCACCCCAGCAGTCCCAGTTGCTGTAAGGAATGCAGAGCTTCAAATTCTATATTTATAGATATAAATGAACAAGAGCTTATTTCAAAATGATGAGCAATTTTAATTTTGGTGAAAAGACCATCTTCTAGAATCATTATTGAGATTCAAATTGGCCACTGATTAGGTGTGAGACTTGGAGCAAGTCACTTAAATTTTTGAACTGAAATGGTCTAGACAGTAAAATGGGAGAACATGTAGGAGTCTGCAGGCCAGGTTTTCTTGGTGATGTATTCAGTGGAAAGATTTAGGAAAGCAGGAGACCAAAGGAAAGTACACTAAGGGCTGCTTTGTAGTTGAAGTTGAAGGGCTGGTGTTTGAAAGGTGCTTTAAAATAGTCATATGTAGCCCCCAGGTCTGATCCATAGCCAGTGGTGGAAAGCCCTAGAGAGAAAGATTTCCACAGAAGAAAGAGCTCTCAGGGCCACATGCAGAGCCCAGTGCGTCTCCTTCCTCCCTCAGGCCAGTGCAGCCTACAGAAGATCTCAAGGGCAGCAAGGATGCTTGGGCTGTGTCACTTAAGGTCCCTGAAACTTTGCCTGGATCTTTCTATGATTGTGTATGTCCTCTGTTCTCAGCAGGGCTCAGAGGTGGGTGCATCAGAGGACAGCATTTTCCTTTGCTCAAGACATTTGTCCAAGTGGCTGGTTTCTTGGAATGCCCTAGAAGTGTATTTCATCGCTGGGGGTGGGGGTGGGGAGAGGCAGTGTATCATGAGCAGCAGTTATGGGGCACATTTGTGATCCCTTGTGAAATCTGACAAAACACGGACATCCAGTTGGAAAGTCCTGGAATGTTAATTTGTAAACCCGTCAGATTTGTCATGGTGGTGAGAAATGGTGTTAAAATTGCTTTCAACATCTTAATTAGCAGTAGCCTTCCAGAGAAATGCAATATCTGTTTTTTCATATTTACTGATTTATTTTTTAAGAATAAGATGATTAAACTTTTAACTGTGAGGGTCATCAGCAGATAACATGTGATCTAGGCATGAGGGTGCAGATGTGACAGGGGTGGGGCTTCCAATTGCTCCAGAATGCTAAAGAGAGGGGCACTCCCTTTGCCCTGTGTCCCAGGCTTACATATGACCTTGGGGCTGAGACGACCTCTAGCACAGCACAGACTTGGTGTGAAAGACTTCATTTGAAATGCATTGACTATGTCTGCTACTATTTACTAGATACCATGTACCAGACTCTGACCTTTGGTCGACTACATCTTTTCTCATCTAATCCTCCCAACTCCTTGGGATAAGTACCATTAGTATCCAGATGTGTGTGTGTGTGTGTGTGTGTGTGTGTGTGTGTGTGTGTGTGTGAGAGAGAGAGAGAGAGAGAGAGAGAGAGAGAGAGAGAGAGAGAGAGAGAGAGACTCTACTTCCCATTTCTCAGGGAATATAGTTTATGCTGATGACAGGCATTCTCTATCTCCTAAGGATCACACCCTTGGCATGGCCTCTGAGATGTGATGGCCTGGTGGCCAGGGACCTCTGCTGCTTTCTCTTTTGCTGAGTTCCTGCCTTCCTCACGAGCTCCAGGCCTGTGGGGACCTGAGGCAGGTCTTTTGCACAGGCCCTGGGTGTGCTAATCCTGCCCTTCTGCTGTCTCAGACTCACTCTTCCTTGTACCTGGCAAATGTCTATTTTCCTTGGAAAATAAGCTCAGAACCTTCCTGGATTCCCCATATCTGTTTTGTGGATACCATAGTTTCAGGATCTCTATAACTCATTTTTATTTAAAGGTGCATTTCAGATTCTGTTTTGCTTGTTTGTCTGATCTCAGAATTTTTTGCAGAGTTCATCACAAAGGAAATAAAATTAACTTTAGTATTGTGGTGAGACCGTTCCCTGAGGTTGGAACATTGTGCCATAATTTGTATTTGATAAGGTAGGAAGGGACAGAAGACTGAGACTTGGCTTCACAGTTTCTGTCTAGCAGCTGCTCTTTTCCTACAGAGCATCCTCCCAATATGGGGAAAACACATGGAGAAAGCAAAACATTAAAAACCCCAGGAAGGAGGAGGATCCTGTAATATCTCTGTGGGGGCTGCATCTGGTGATGGCCTTCTTGCTGGCAAAGTCCCGAGGGCACCACATGGTAAGAGACAGGGAGCTCACTAGAGTCCTAGCCAATCTGTTTTACAACAGACTCACTCTCTGGATAACCTATTAACCCATTGATCCATTAATCACAAGAATAGATTAACCCATTCACGAGGGCAAAGCCCTAACCACCTCGTAAGGTCCCACCCATAAAGTCTCAAAATGGGGATTAAATTTCACTAACATGAGTTGCAGAGAGAATGAATCATATTCATACCACAGCATCTAGGTTTTCACATTTAGGGAATAGAAATTTTGAATGTGCGCTACCAAACCATGGGTTGCTTGGGTGGGGTGGATCACACAAGAGACCAGAGCAGCCAGTTATGACCTGGACACAGTCCTGACATAAGAGCAAGCATGGAAGGAGTACAGATGAGAGAATATGCTCTTTTGTGCTTGTTCAAGTGTTTCGCCTATTGAAAGTGTGCTTTATATATTTTGGACAAATGCTAGATAGGCTAATAATTTATAATCTCTGCTCTAAGGCTGAGCATTTCTCTCTTACTGGTGTCCCTTGATAAATGCAAATTCTCAGCTTGAATGTCCTCATATTTATCAAATCCCTCTTTTAAAAAAAATAACACTTTGGGCCCTATTTAAGAACTATTTTCCTGCCAGAAAGTCATGATGATATGTTTTTTTTTAAAAGGGCTATTTTGCTTTTCATATTTACATGTACAGTTCACCTGAAATTTATTTTTGTACAAATATAAACAAGGACCAGAATTTACAATTCTTTGTATATAGTAGCCAATTGATTTTGAAAATAATAATTTCTGTACACTGTCCCTGAAGTGTCACATTTATCATACAGTGATTGTGTTTGTGTATGTGTGTGTGTGTGTGTGTGTGCCGATTCTGTAGCTTCTGTTTTGTCTAATTTATCAACTTATCTATTCTTGTAACACTATGACATATTTTGATTATCATAAAAACAAGTCTTTGATCTGATATTGTGAGCCCTAAAGAATTGCTCTTCTGCTCTCCAAAACTGCCTCAGTCGCGCTTGGAATTGACACTCTTCTAAACCATTTAGCACCAGTGAGTTAATTTTTTGAAAACAACCAGTTGGGATTTTTGTTGAGATTGTATAAAGGAAGAAGTGACATCTTTGCAATAGTAAGTCCTCTAATCAACAAATATGGTATGCTCTTCCATTTATATTGTTTTTCTTTAGTTTATGGTAATGATATTATATCATCCTTGGTATAGAATTGCTTAACATTTTTCATGACAATTACACCTATTGGATTTTAGTTTAATGTTTAAGACTCATTGTATTTGTAAAAACATTTTACATTGTGTTTGTAAAAACATAGGGAGATCCTATGTACAGTTAGCCAAGCTCCCCTCAAAGGTAACATTTCTCAAACTATAAGACAATTTAGGGTACAACATACTAATCTCATTAATATCTCCTTAGTTTTAATGTAGTAATTTATGTAGGGAGTATATTCTTTATTTTATACAATTTTATCATAATTATCTAAGCTTTTGTATCCACTACCAGAGTCAAGATGCCAAATAATTCCATCACCATGAAGAGCCATCCTTCTATTGTCAATTTATGACAATCTTCACCATGCCCACCTCTGTCCCTGCCCTAAAACCTGGCAACAACCTATCTGTTCTTCATTTCTAAAATGATCTTTTTTTATTTTTTTAATTTATTTTTTATTGGTGCAATGTATTCATACATCATAATGGTATAAAGAATCTAAAATGATCTTGTATCAAAAAATTAAATATGTGAAATTACATGCATGGTCATTATCTATTTAATTTTCTAAGAAAGTGACCGGCTATTTGACATAGCAAAGTACCATATTACATTTCCTTCAGGAAGATGGTTACTAAGCATTATTTTGATGTTACTCTTTTTAATTTTAGCCGCTCTAATATGTATGCAGTGGTGTCTGATAGTTTTAATTTGCATTCTTAATGGCTAATTATGTTGAATATCCTTTCATGGGTCCACTTGTTTAATATCCTCTTAGATAAAATATCTGTCTGGTTCATCGTATATATTTATAAAAATATATTATATATTATAAATTTGTATATTATTTTATGTAATATAAAATAGATTATGTTTTCACTTCATTATATATTCTTTTATTTGGTACTGGGGTTCCTGGAAACCCTTCTACATCCGGGCTACACTCACAGACCTATTTTTATAATTTTATTTGGAAACAGGGTCTCTTAACCCAGTGAGGCTGACTTCGAACCAGTGCTATACTCCTGTCTCTGTCTCCCAAGCGCAAGGACTACAAGTGTGTGCTACCACTACCAGCTCATTATATATTCTAAATCACAGTCTTTTGTTGAATATATGGTTTGAAAATAAATTTATACAGGTTATACTTTGTTTTTTCACCCTCTTCATGAACTTTTGCACAGTAAATTTTATTTAATTCTTTAAAAATATTAATTATGAAGCCGGGTGTGGTGGCGCATGCTTGCAATCCCTGTGCTTGGAAGGTGGAGACAGGAGGATCACGTTTCATGTTTCCAAAAATAAAAAAGCATAAAAGAGGTCTGGGAGTGTAGGCCGCAGGTAGAAGGGCTTCCAGGAACCCCAGTACCATAAAAAATATGTCCAATTTATCATTTTTCTTCTCTAATCATCTCTGAAAAACCATGCTATTATATATAGACTATCCAAACCATTTATATTTAACATAAACAGCAATCTATTTGGCTTTTTATCTATTATTTTACTAGTTGTTTTCTCTGTAATCCACCTCTTTTATATCTTTCTTGTCAGTTTACCTTCTTCTAATCAGATATCTTTTATTATTATTCAAACATCCTTTCACTTATCTTTTAGAACTTACCCTAGATATTATAATTTGCATTCTTGACTTATTATTGTGTAACAAAAATTATTCATTTTATCTTTTCCTCAGTAATTTTAAAAGCTCAAAACACCTTACTTGCATTTACTAGCCCCTACTTTTGTGAAATTAATCCCATAAACTTTAATTTCTCTCACTCAGCATCTTGAGAGAACATCACACTCCATATCACATAGAGATAGATAATCCATAGATAAACAGAAATATTTATTATTAAAAAATGTTGGTGGGGTTCAATCTCCTTATTTAATGGTTCCGGGACATCTTAGGGCAAAAGTCCCTAAGTCTTTCCAGGGACGTGTCTAAATGGAGTCAGCAGGGCAGTGGGAAGAGGGAGCATTGCCAGGAATCCACCACAACTGCTGAGCCAGAGCACTGGGACCTCAGCTCTGCAGGCAGTGATGGTGGGTTCTGACCATTCTGGAGCTGCTCATGAATCCTGTCCTTGTCAGGGGTGTGGAGCCCACTTCGGTGGCTATAAACCCTGCAAACCCTCATAGAAGGGACTAGGAGGGAGTTCAGAAGAGGCCTAAGGTAAAATCACAAAATGTATTTACTTTAGATTTGTAGGATAGATATAAAAGGATGGGTCTGGAAGGAAAAATGTCATGATGCAGGACATCATTGTAAATTTGTAAAATAAGTCCTCTTTCAATGGACGGAGATTTCTTTGTGGGGAATTAATAGCCATACCAATATTCAATTAATGACAGTGAACAGATATTGCCTGAAGTCCTACTATGTGCCAGACTCAACTCCAGGTGAAAGGCTGTCTGTGAGTTCTTCTTCACAATCACACCCAACTCCTGGCAGAAGGACCAGGAGTTAAGGACCTTAAGCAAAGACTCTGAGTCATGCAAGTGATTACACAAAAAAGCAAACAATTTTTGCTGAATTGATAAGGAATAGTGTTTGGTGATTAGTTATAAATTCTTACCTCCAGTGGTTCTATTAAAGTGTGGCTTTCTCTCACCCCATAGAGAAGTCCAGCACTGTCTATGTAAAGCCATTGGTGCAGGCTCTCGGGAGCCACCAGGGACCCAGGCTCCTCCTTTCTTTCTGCTTTGCTTTCCCAGTGCCTGTCTTCTCTCCTCACAGCACATCATGGCTGCTGAAAGTCATGCCTTATATCTGAACCCAGAGATAGGAAAGGGGTGGAGGAGCACAAAGGACTCCCCACCAACTCCCCAACAGCCCTGTCAAATACCATCCATTACAGTACCTCTCTGGCAGTCTTTTTGTAATGACAGGTGGGAGATGTAGTCTTTTATATAAGCGTATTGACAGTCTGAATAACTCAGGGGTTCAGTACTAAGTTCATCAACTACTACTTAATCACAGAAGGAGAAATGCTGTGAATTATACAGAATAAGGAATTGATTCGCAGGAGAAGGCTTGTGCAGTTGTTTAAGATAGTTAATAAGACTGTGTAAAGCTTTACCTTCCTGCCTGCTGTGGTGCCCAGGTCATCAGACAGGAGTAAAGTCATAAGGGGAATGATGGAGATCAAGTTGACTTTCAAACCTGGCTGGAGTCCACGAGGATGAACGGCGACCTGTGAGGTTAAACTGGAGCTCATGTCTGACTCTCCCTGTCTCCAGTCTAACTTTTCTCCTTGTTCTGCAGGAAAAGCCAGTGCCTTTGCCAAGAAGTGATGCACACATTTCGCTGGAACCTGGAGCAGCAGCAGAGGGCATCTGCAAGAACTGCAAGGGCGCCCGTAAGGCACCAGTAAGCCCGTGCGGTGGGATGGCAAACCCAAGCACACGGCACCTGGCTGCCCTGCATGGCACTTCAGAGCACAAACAACACTCGCTGTGTCACCTCTGCCTGCCAAAGCTTATGTCAACTTTATTTTCTGGCCAACTTGTATGAACAACCATTTGGAGAAAAATGTCTCTAATTTAGTTAAGTCAATATGGTTCAAAACCACAGACGCAAGATGGAGGGGCCATGGGCCCTGTGCCAGCAGGACCACATCTCTCGCAGGAGAGGAGGAGGAGGAGAAGTCTAGAGGCAGAACTGGTTGTGAAGATGACACAGGAAGTTCCTCAGGTTGAACTAGTAGTGCACACCAGGCATGGTTGTGCACCTGTAACCCCAGTACTTGGGAGGCTAAAACAGGAGGATGAAGGTTCGAGGCTAGTCTCAGCAGCTAAGCAAGACTTTAAGCAACTCAGTGAAACCCTATTCCAAAATTTAAAAACTAGGCATAAGGCAATAGGTCAGAGGTAGAATGCCTCTGGGCTCAATACCCAGCACCACACACACACACACACACACACACACACACACACACACAAAGGCACAAAGTAGTAAGTGCCAAAGAGGAAAGAAAGGCAGCCTGAGACCTGGATGCTTTTGTGTTGCTGGAGCATAAGACAGGTGTGGGGCTAAAGAAATGGGAGAAGAGGATAATGAAGATCAGAGGACCATTTGCATCATTTTATTTACATGCCCTCATAATCCAATCAAATCATAACTATCAATATCAGGTCCTTGGCACCTTGTCAAGTATGTGGGGCTGCATATATCAGTTAGCCTTGTGTCCAGCTATAAGTAACAGAACATCAACTGACAGTCACTTACACAGAAATGATGCTATGTTCCACATATTACAAAATGGAAGGCATTCAGTAGGTGTGATTTCTGAGCAATCAAAGCATTTTTCCTTTTTATTTGAGGTACCAGGGATTGAACCCAGAGGTATTCTATCTCTGAGCTATACCACCAGCCCTATTTTTATTCTTTATTTTGAAATATGGTCTCATTAAGTTGTGGAGGGCCTCACTAAGTAGCTGAGGCTGTCTGCAAACTGCGATCCTTGTCTCAGCTTCTCAAGTACTGGATTATGAGTATGTGCCACCACGCCCAGCTAAAAGCATGTTTTCAACATGTGTGTTCTGTGTACCTGATGAGCCCCTAACTTGCCTTTAGAGGGTTCACTAGGGACAGCTTGCAGGTCTGTGCAGAAGGAGAAGCTGAGCAACTAATTCCTTGGCCAATCCTACCAGGGCTCTGGAGTGGGGTGCCCCAAGTTGTCTCAATTAGAAGTGTAGCATCGATGCCCCCAAGTCTCTGCACTAGCTCATCACTGCCTGGACAATTCTGGTTCTCTTATGTTAAGGGAAATTCCTAACAAGCAACTCAAGTATGTCCTCAGCTGGCATTCTCTCTAAATGTGAGACAGGTGTGTGGGCTTTCAAGCAGGGACTTTGGCAGAGCTCCCAAGATTTACTACTGTGGGTGAAGTTTTATCTTCATGAGTGTCACCGTGCCTTAAGGTATCATCTGCATCTCATGGCCTTGTGTCCACCCTACCCCAAAGAAGTTCTTGGAATGCAAATGGGCAAAAATACTTTTTCCCAACAAGATAAGGCCTTCCTATTCCTAAGAGATTTCTACCAACACTTCATTTGCTGCAGCTTTGGCCTGTTAGCAACTCTACTGTTACCTTTTCTGAAATGTAGGCTACTAAACACCAAAAGCCTCCTCACAGCTAAAGGAAACGAGCGGAGCAGCTAAGGGGACCTCCTGCCAGAGACTGTGGACAATACAAAGGAATTTTCTCACACCCCAAACCAACAAGCAAACACCCACAGTGCAGCAAGACCCCATTTATTCTTCAGAAACCAACTGATAGAATGAAGGGGACCAGGGATCTGGGTTCAACAAATACCAGCAGCTTGCCCTGAAGACAGACTTCCAGCCTTATCTACTCTTTAGTAACAAATCTTATTCCAGACTCTTATTCCAGACTTATGCCACATGTTAACTTTTACCTGTGGTTACCATTCTTCCCCTGATCCAGGGAAGGGGTTGTATAGCTTCCTTGGGGAAAGTGTTTTCTTATAAGAATTTAACCCATTAAATCTCAAATTTTTAATTCTGCAAATATTTTAACAAAATTGACACAGATGCATAACAATAGGTTGGAAATAATAATTTAGAATTTATAAGCTGGGCTTGGTGGCATACACTTGTAATCCCAGCATTTGGGAGGCTGAGACTGGAGGATCATGATTCGCAGACAGCCTCAGCTACTTAGTGAGGCCCTCTGCAACTTAGTGAGACCCTGTCTTAAAATAAAGAATACAAAATAGGGCAGGAGGTGTAGCTCAGAGGTTGAGGTGGGTTCCATCCCCAGACCTGCAAAAAAAAAAGAACATATATAGTGTTCTGTTAATATGAACCAAATAATATTATATATTATTATGTCATTATCATACATATTACATTATTATATTATATTATATTATATATTAAAATTCTCATAGAACTTCTACATCTGGGAAAATGGGACAAAATTCTCTTAAGCAATGCCCAAAAGCTTGCTCTCTATGTGGACTTCTGGGTCAGGCCCATGTACACCTGCCGGGAGAGAGCTGCAAGGGGGACTTCAGGTTCCCACAGATCGAGATGACGTTTCCAGGCATAACAGTGTGCCTCCTCTATAGTTCTTCCAAGTTTGGTGCAGGCCAGCTTCCCTTCACTGCAGCAATCTCTCCAGGATGTTACCATTTTGCTGTTCAATGCAAGATGCATCCTGCACCAGGACAGACAGCAGAGTCTCTTGGCAGCAGATACAGTGTGGACTCCAGGTGTGCTCTGGGCCACAGTGGCAAGCCTCCTGCCACAGTTCTTTTAAGCAGCCCTTGCCCGAGGCTCTGGAACTTTAGCCTGTTGCAGGGAGCTTCAGCCACCAGACTGTCCCTCTCAGCTTCACAGGACACCACCATCTGACTTCCCCCCCAGCTGCAGGGTCCCTCCTGCAGCCCTTCCCTTACTGTACAGGCCATTCTCACTCTGCATTGCTCCTTGATGATGCCCCTCCACCTCCACCCTGTCCCCATCTATGGCACGTGGCACACTGCACTGACCCTACCTGCCAACAGGAGGTTTCTTCTCCTTTGCCCACCCTACAGGAATGTGGGGCTGTCTCAAGGCCTCAGGAGGACTTCCCCTTAGTACTTGAACTTGAACCTCTTGCCTGCTGCCTATACTGCCCCGGTCCTCCTCCTGAGATCTGGGTGAGTTGAGCTGTGTGTCACAGGGCCATTAGAACCCCTTTCTCTTCCTAAAAAGTTCTGCTGCCACCCCCGCAGCCATGACCCCAACAACCCCATCTTAAAGCTTAGGTTGCGAATTGGAGTCTCTGGGTAGCAAGGTGTTCATGAGTATGGCCCTGGCATCAGCACCTGTGACAGGGAAAAAGACAAGCAAAAAAGGGCAGATACAGCATCGGGGCCACCTCCAAGACCACTGGGCACAGAGGTGGAGTGGCCTTCGGGACTCCCATAAGTTGGTCCAGCTAGCTAGACCTCTGCCCTCCGGCCTGAGGTGTGCTTGCCTGCAGAGTCTTGGACCAGTGGCTTTCAGTAGCTGCAGTCCCTGCAGAGGTAGCCGGAAGGGTGGGCTCCACCAGCACCCTAGTCACTGGTGTAGCTCGTCCTCCATGGAGCACACCCGCTGGCTCACTGCTGCATCTCTTCCACTTGGAATTTTGCTTTTGGAGTTTGCCTTTTCATTTGTAGCCTTGCACACAGCCCTCTGCAGCTCTGCCCGCACACAGGCGAACTCAACCTATGCTTTCACAGCTGGCCTAGAGCTCCCCTCTTCAAGGACAGTTTTGCTAAAGGGCAGCACAAGTGAGACAGGCCTGTGTGGGGATGCCAGGTGGGTGGGACAAAGACCACAGCAGCAGAAGAGACTATCTTTGTGTCCCTTCCCAAACAGGAAGGCCAAGCCCGGTGCCTAGGGTTTTGCTAAAGGTAAAAATGTGCATAAACTCTGAAAACATTGGCTTCAACTGTGTTTACTGCAACTGTGTTTACTGCAGCAGGGAGGAGAACCCACAGTGAGAAGTGAATCCCATGTTGGAGAGGGAGCAAAGATTAAAGCCTGGAGGCTCAGCAAGAAAAACTCTCCCAGAGTCTCAGTCCCCTGCCAAAGATGCACGAGTGAGTGAATAGGAGTTGAATTGGTACCAAAATTATCTGGCTTGCATGCACTCATGGGGCAGAAAATGCAACTGGGCAGGGTTGTGGTGTTCAAGGAGAGATGTCATAACAGTTGCATGAGCAGGTGTGTGTGTACAAAGACATTTTTGCACACATATGCACTTGTGCATGCAAACACATATTCAGAGAGTCTGAGAGCAAGGATGTGACCTTGCTGGACAAGCATAAAATTGCAAATCAGTGTTCCTGGTATGATATTACCTCATGAATAATCAGGACATTTTCCTAACCTCGGGGTGTGATTTGAAATTGGAGTGTGGCCATATGGCCTTCTTATATGCAGCAGTACCTCTGTCAACAGTGGCTTCAGGAATGGAATCATTTTCCAAGGGAGTTGGCCAGGTTAAGGTTTTGTTTTCCCTTTCTTCCTCCATCCTTTCATCTCTATTTTAAAATGCTAGTTGCTCTCCCACTCTTACCTCTGGCTAGTGGAGACTCTTGAATGCACTAATGAATAGAGCTATTAATACGCAATTGCCTGGTGTGAGGTTTGCAAGCCATATGGTTCGGACACAGAACCTTGATGGAGTGAAACTCAGCCACACACACACACACACACACACACACACACACACACACACTTGCACTGTGTTAAGGCCATTGCTCTTAATGAGAGTGAGGTGACCATCCTTACTGCATTTTCTGTCCTATAAAGGTCCACAGCTCTGACACTCAGTATTCAGATCTACCCAAAGTTCTCTAGGTAGGAGGATCCAAATGTCTGTAAGCCAAACATTCTGATGGAGTCTCATCTAGCAACCACATGCAACCTGGACAGGACACAAACCTGTTTAGAAGTTGATTCTCAACACTGTTATGCAGAATTAGGAGGGGATTTTTTTTCACACTTGTCATCTGTGTCTATCTCATTTGTGTCTCATGGGGCTGTCAGTGTGAGACAGACACATGACTGCTGACTGTGAGCAGGGAATGTACTCACACTCTTTATCTTTCATTTTCTTCTTGGCAAGGTCCACTCCAGCCTCTTGGAGTCAGTTGCAGGATCAGTGAACTCATGTGGTGTAGAAGAGGATTCTCCTCCAACCACCTATTTACCCACTGAGCATTATTGAGGTAGGTTGTGTGATCATGAGTACTGAACTCCAGCACTTTCACATCTCTCCCCAAGATTTCCCAACAGGGATTGAAGGCTACAGATTTCTCTCCATTCCTTCCAACACACTCCACTGTGTCTATCTCATTTCTCTGTTTCACTCACTCTTACAGCTAAGCATGGTGACCATGCCTTGGGAAGTACAGAAGTAAAATATACAGAGTAGCCAACCTCTATCTTTGCCCTAAATCAACTTCATGAGATCTAATTCACATACAAGAAAATTATCAGGTCTTAAGTATATAATTTGATGAATTAGATTAATGTATGCCTCTGACTAATCTACATTTTTATTGAAATATGGACTTTGTATAACCCCCCCAAATTCTTCCACCTACTTTATAGTCAATTCCCTTCCTGAGTCATCCATTCATCTGAGTTATTTCACCATAGCTTAGTTTTACCAGCAGGGACATCATGTAAATGGTTATCTATAGTATGCATTATTTCATTTTAAGCACTGTTTTGAGATGCATCTATATCACTGCATGACTCGGTAGTTCACTAATTTTCACTTTGAGTATGTTCCATTGTATGGATATACCATAGTTTATTCACCTGCTAGTGGCCAAATAAATGATAGCACTGTGTGTGTGTGTATGTGTGTGTGTGTGACTGTATGTGTGTGTGTGTGTGACTGTATGTGTGTGTATGTGTTTAATGTGTGAAGAGCAAATGAAACTAATGCAAGATATTTTAAATAAATAATAACACAGAATTTAAAGCTCAGATACAGGGTAAGCATATTAACACGGTGTGTTGGAAAGAACCTGAGAATTCAAGTGGAAAAAAATAATGTTTCTATTTCATTTCTGCAATTATCTGGGGACCAGGGAAAACTGACAAACTTTTTAATGTTGTCCTTCCCCCATATAGAATGAATATATCTGCTTCTGGGAAGATAAGTCAGGTAAACTTTTTCTATCCATCCTGGTAAGAATAACTCAAATCCTTGGACAATATATATATATATATATATATATATATATATGCATAAAATTTTATATATAAATATATAAAATAAATATTAAAAAATCTAAAAGATGAAGAGAAGGAAGACCAGCAAGGGACTTCAGGATCCAAGTAACAACACACTGATGAGTTCTCTGAGTTTTCTTTTTCATTGTATATCCAAGACTTGGATCAGAAGACTAGCAATTCAGAAAGAAAAAGGTACACACACACACGTGTGTGTGCATGTCAAAACATACCTTATTGCCTCTTCCTAAACCACCTGAAAATAGGCCATTAGCAAGATAGAAAACTTTTACACTATATCCACCGCACTGCAGTCAAGATTGAAAGAAAAACTCAGACCAGCAAAAACCAAGTAGTAATCCTGGTGTCCAGTCTGAGCATCAGAATTTCATTCCTAGAGAACATTTGTTGGCCTCTTCACCCACCACCATGTCAGTGGAGGGCCAGGGGAGATTCGGCTGTGCCTCTAGCCAGCAACATCAGGGGTGATGTCAAAGGAGGCCTTATGAAGGACTGGATTTGCACACCAACATAGTGATAGCCATGGTGTACGCCTTGGGTTCAGTACCCATGCCATATACCTCCGTGGTACCAGTGAGTCCGGCAAACACTCTTGCCTACCTCTTGAAGACAAAGAGACGTCATACTTAAGGATATACCAGGACCTTCATCCTCACCAACAGGGACAGTGAGCCTTTCTGCCTCAGGTGTCTGTGGAGCCAAGAGGGAGCCTGGATTAGATTTCTATGACCCCACCTGACCCCTATCAGAGTAGTGTCAGAGAAATCCAGCTAAAGTAGAACTTATATGACAACCAGACACTCATAAATCCAAGATGTCCAAGCCACTAATGACCACAAGAACAAGAAAAATCTCCAAGTGACTGGATACAGAGACAATAATATAATACTAATACTCAAGATAAAGAGTTGTTAGAAATACCTGCAAAAAATTTTAAAGCATGCAAGATAAAAAAACACTTTAAAGAGAAAGTATGAACATTTGAGAAACAAACAGTAAAAAAAACCTCAGGAAAAAAAGCTTTAACTAAAACTCCCAAATATAAAGAAAAAACAGATTGCTATTGTATAACTGAAAAACACAATAGCCAAGTGGATGGGATAAATAAAATGGAAGGAACTGAGAAAAGAGTTACATAAACTAGAAAAGGTAAGTGGAATTACAAAGTTTGAACAATGGAGAGAGAATAAATTGAAAAAGGTCAAGAAGCTAAAGAAATCGTGCAACTATGACAAAATACCTAATAATATTGAAGGAATCACAAAAAAGATCCGGAAATGGATGATGTTAAAAACACATATGACTGGGCTGCATGACCCCGACCCCGGAAGGGTGGGCAGCGCGGGCAGGGCACCCTTAGGCCACCACCCACACACCTGGAAGAACCCGGAGGTCCGGGCCACAAGGCCCCGACCCGGGTGGGTGGACGGGCGCTGGCAGGCACACTTAGGCAATCCCCCACACCCGGAAGGACCCAGAGGTCCAGGCCACAAGGTCCCAACCCTGGGCGGGTGGAGCACCCTTACAGGACACCCCCACACACACCCGGAAAGAAAAAAATATTTTTCATCGCTACCAAGTGCCTGATCCCACATCCTCTCCAAACCACACATACTCTCTTCTCTTATTAAAAAAAAAAAAAAAAAAAGGGAAAAGAAAAAAATATTCGAGAGGGGTTAAGATGGCCACAGCGGCAGCTAGAATACTGGAGATGCAGACAAAACATATTCATCTGAACTAGAACTTTTGGAAAAATTCCCCGTGAAGGAGGACTGATGCTTCTCTATATCATTAAGAATCCTGGACATCACCTATAAGAAGAGAGTCTAGCAGAGACCTAGGAAGAAGGCGGTGGTGGCAGCAGTGGCTGAGATGGCGGTGGAGACTTGTATTTGGGAGAGGAAGACATCTGATCCAACCAACCCTGATCCTCTGAAGAAATTACCCCAAAGGTCGAATACTACTGTCACGCATGCTTAGGAACACTGGACATTATGCAGTAAGGGAAATGAGCTTGGGAAAGATTTGAAATGGTGGAGACAGTCCCATTGGCAGCGGCAAGTACTCAGGAGAAGCAGAGATCTGATGTAATACACCTGGAACTTTTGAAGAAATTACCTCAGAGGCAGAATACTACCACCATGCACCCTCGAGAACGTGGGACAACCTGCTGGATGAAGAGGGTGCTCAGATCAGAGCCTGCTGAGGAGTGAGGCTGGTGCCGGGGCCAGCGAGGCCAGGATCGGAGCCTGCCATTAGGCAAGGCAGGTGATGGGCCTCCAAGTCCAGGATCGGAGCCTGCCATGAGGCAAGGCCACTACTGAGGCCTCTGAGGCCAGAATCAGAGCCTGCCAAGGGGTTAAGCTTGTCCCGGGGTCAGCAATGCTGGGATCAGAGCCTGCTGCGAGACAAGGCTGGTGCTGGGGCCTTCGAGGCCAGGATTGGAGCCTGCCAAGGGGTTAGGCCAGTGCTGGGGCCAACGAGGCTGGGATTGGAGTCTGTCGTGAGGCAAGGCTGGTGCTGGGGCCTCTGAGGCCTGAATTGGAGCCTGCTGAGGGGTTAGGTTGGTGCTGGGGTCAGTAAGACTGGGATTGGAGCCAGTCGTGAGGCAAGGCCGGTGCTGGGGCCTCTGAGGCTAGGAGCGAAGCCAGCTGATGTGTTAGGCCAGTGCCAGAGCCAGCTAGGCCTGGATTGGAGCCTGCCACGAGGCAAGGCCGGTGCTGAGGCCTCCGAGGCCGGGATCGGAGCCTGCCAAGGGGTTAGGCCAATGCCAGGGCTATCGAGGCCAGGATCAGAGCCTGCCATGAGGCAAGGCTGGTGCTGGGGCTTCTGAGGCCTGGATAGGAGCCTGCCGAGGGTTTAGGCCGGTGCCAGGGCCAGCAAGGCCGGGATCGGAGCCTGCTTTGAGGTATGGCCGGTGCTGGGGCCTCTGAGGCTGGGATCAGAGCCTGCAGAGGGGTGAGGTCAGTGCCGGGGCCAACGAGGCCGGGATCAGAGGCTGCTGTGAGGCAAGGCCGCTACTGAGGCCTCCACAGCAGGGATCGGTGCCAGCCAAGGGGTTGGGCCAGGGCCGGGGCCAGCAAGGTTAGGATTGGATCGGAGCCTGCCGAGGGGTTAGGCCAGTGCCGGGGCCATCAAGGCCCGGATCGGAGCCTGCTGTGAGGCAAGGCCAGTGCCGGGGCCTCCGAGGCCCGGATCGGAGCCTGCCATGAGGCAAGGTCACTACTGAGGCCTCCGAGGCAGGGATCAGCGCCAGCCAAGGGGTTAGGCTGGTGCTGGGGCCAGCCGAGGGGTTAGTTTGGTGTGGGGGCCATTGAGGCCAGGATTGGGGCCTCTAATGAGGCAAGGTCGGTGCTGGAGCCAGCGAGGTCAGGATCAGAGTCCCCCAGGTGGCCAGGCCACTACTGGGGCCGTCAAGATTGGAATCGGAACTTGCAATGTGGCATGCACAGAGAAATAGCACAGAAAATAAAATCCAGATGCTTCTTCTAATTAGCAAGAACTAGGAGGAAAGGGGTAGCAGGAGGAGGTCGAGTAGTAGAAAGGGCCCTATTGAGAAGCGATTAAGGTGACCAATCAGAGAGGAGGGGATGGGGAAGGATGGAATCTCTTTAAAACTCATGAGGTGCGTAAACAAATATATTAAAGATAACCATCAATTAAGCGTGGGATCAAGGGAGGGGAAGGGAATGGGATGGGGATTGGATGAGGGCTTATTGCATGATATGTGCTTGTATATCCTCTCAAGTCTTGTATTCAAAAGTGATGTATGATTACAAAAAA
The DNA here is from genome assembly GCF_963383645.1 of Muscardinus avellanarius. NCBI lineage: Eukaryota > Metazoa > Chordata > Mammalia > Rodentia > Gliridae > Muscardinus > Muscardinus avellanarius. The sequence continues at coordinate 109,955,809 of NC_137787.1, read as the reverse complement.
TAATAATAAAATAAAATGTTGAAAAAAAACATACATATGTGCCAGGTATGGTGGCACATGCTTGTAATCTCTGCACTTGGGAGGCAGAGACAGGAGGATTGCGCAGGTTCGAAGCCAGCAGCACTGGCTTAAGCGACCCTGTTTTCAAATAAAAAGTATAGCCAGGAGTGGCGCACGCTTGTAATCCCCATGCTTGGGAGGCAGAGACAGGAGGATCGCACAAGTTCAAAGCCAGCTGCGCACGCTGGCTTAGGAGACCCTGTTTCCAAATGTTGAAAAAATGTAAAAATAGGTCTGGGAGTTTAGCCTGGAGGTAGAGGGCTTCCAGGAACCCCAGTACCACCAAAATAAATAAATAAATAAATAAATAAATAAATAAATAAATAAATGTATAAGATATGTTTGGGAGTGTAGCCTGGAGGTAGAAGGGCTTCCAGGAACCCCAGTACCACCAAAAAAAAAATACATATGAAAATCCAAAGGAGTATATGAAAAAAAGCCCTTGTGTAATTAATAAGCAATTTCAACAATGTTAAAGTTTACTATATCAGTATGGAAGAATTAATTGCACATATGCATATATTAGCAACACACAAATAGACTAAAATAAAAAATGAAATACCATGTAAGCCACTTAAAGTGTGAAAAATTATAAGTATAAATTTAAGAAAGCTGCCAAACATGGTGATGTATGACTTTAATTCCAGTACTTAGGAAGCTGAAACAATAGGATAACAGGTTCAATAACAGCCTCAGTAACTTAGCAAGGCCTTCAGCAACCTAGTGAGACCCTGCTTCAAAAGAAAAAAAAAATTAAAAGGGCTGGGGGTATAGCTTGGAGGTGAACTGCCTTGGGTTCAATACCCAATACCTCCATCAATCAATGCATAAATACATAAAAATAAATAACAAAGTTTATACAGAACTTGCATGCTCAAAACTAGAAAGTGTTAATGGAATAAATCAATGAGGATCTGAATAAATGAAGAGGTATACTATAATCATGGATTAGAGGAATTAAAATAGTGAAGTAACCATTTTTCCCAAATAGATATAAAAGTTTCAAACAGACCCTATCAGCCACCCATGGTGGTACATGCCTAAAATCACAGTACTTGAGAGGGGGAGACAGGAGGATCACAGGTTTAAGGTTAGCCTCAGCAACTTAGTGAGACTTCAATATAAAATAAAAATGGCTTGGCATATATCTCTGAAGTAGAATAGCCCTGGTTTTAATCTCCAGTACCAAAACAAAAAGGAAAACAGCTCACTCCTATCAAAACTGCATAACTTTTTGTAGATAGAGACAAGATTATTCTAAAATTTATATTAAAAGGCAAAAAACAACTAAAATAATTTTGGAGAAAGTCAGTTTATTCAATGTTAAGATTTCTTCTATAGGTACAGTGCAAAGACTGGACCAGATCAAGAGGAAGATAGACAAATATATCATTTATCTGAGGCACATGCCATTTTAGAGGCATTTTTCTTCATTTTCAAATATTTGTAGAATTTTTAGCTACCTTTCAGGTAATTATCTCTAGTTTAATTATATTATCATCTGAGAATATAATTTATATGTTTGCTTTCTATTTTTTTAAACATTTTTTTCAGATGCAGTGTAGAGAGCCCAGAATGAGGTGAATCTTAGAGAATATTTCATGCGGATTTGAGAAGAATATGCTCTGCTGTTGTATAGACTATTTTAAAAATATCAGATATATAATGTTGATTAATAATGCTGTTCAGTTTTACATAGGTTAAGAAAAGGAATTCAGAGGAAGAAAAAAAGCCTTTTCAGTAAATGTAGCTAAAGCAATGAAACATCATGGGCAAAGAAAAATGAACATCAGTCTAAACCTCACAACTTGTAAAACAAAATGTCAAAAAATGCACCACCAACTTAAAGGTAAAATGTCAAACTACAAAAAATTTTAGAAATAAAGATAGGAAAGTGTCTCAGGACCTATGACTAAGCAAATTGGTCTTTCACTTGACACTGGAAGTACAATTCATAAAGGGAAAACTGTAAATTGAACCTCAGTGAAATTAAATATTTTGCTCCTTAGAAGACCCTGTTAAGAAAACAAAAAAGACATGCTACAGACTAGGATAAAATGTTGAGAAACCATATATCTGAATAAATGACTATTATCTAGAACATATAAAGTTCTCATCAGACTCAAATTCAAGGAAATAAAAAGTACAATTAGAAAAATAGGGAAGCTGGGCATGGTGGCCCATGCTTGTAAACCCAGCATTCGGGAGGCTAAGACCGGAGGATCGTGGTCTGCAGACAGCCTCAGCTACTTAATGAGGCCGTTAACAACTTAGTGAGACCTTGTTTCAAAATAAAGAATAAAAAATAAAAAAGAATAAAAAGGGTAGGGGGTTTAGCTCAGAGGTAGAATGCCCCTAGGTTCCATCCCTAGTACTGCAAAAAAAAAAAGAAAGAAAATGGAGAAAAGATATAAAGAGATATTTTACCATAGAAGATACAGAGAAGGCAAATAAGCGTATGATAAGTTATTTGCCATCATTAGTCATTAAAAGAATACAAATTAAAACCACAATGAAATATTCTGCATACCCATTAGAATGTCTAAAATATAAGACACTGACCACACCAAAGGTAAACAAAGATGAAGAGAAATTGGATCCTTCAGATGTTCAGGAATGCAAAATAATATGGTCACTTGGAAAACATTAGGCAAGTTCTTTTTTCCATCTTATTTTTTAAAACACTTTTATCGATGTGTGTTGTTATACATTGTTATACATCATAGTAAGGCTCCAAGTGGTGTAAATGTACATGCACACAGGTCTTGGTATGTTTCCTTTCAGATCCCACTACGCTTCCCACCACTTCCCACACATTATAGTGAGATTGACAATGATGCCTTCATAAATGGATTAGTAGGCAATTTCTTAATGAAACATGCTACCATGTGATACAAGTGCACTCTTGAGCATGTATCCCAAAGAAATGAAGACTCATGAGGCCAGAACAACTTCTGTCAACACCAGCACAATGCCAACACTACTTGCTATAACTCCCCAGTGAAAACCACCCAGATGTAACTCATTTGGGAATGGTCAAACTGTAGATAGAACATCCATACCATAATATAAAACTTAGCAGTGAAAAGGAATAGAATATCAAAACACTCAACAAACAGTGTGAACTTTTATGTAATTATGTTTAATGTTTAAGTGCTTGGTGGCAAATTTAATTTATTACCATTTTAGACACTTCTTTATTGCACGAATGGAACCAATTTTAGAGCCATTTTTTATACTCTTACATCAACATAAGTGAAAAGTTTACTTTTCTGTGTGGTACTGGGGATTGAATTCAAGGTTTTTGTATGCTTGAGCTACACACTCAGACCTTTTTATTTTTTATTTGAAATAGGGTCTTGCTAAGTTGTCAAAACTGGCCTTGAACCTGTGACTCTCCTGTTTCAGCCCCCAAAGTACTGGGATTACAGGTGTGTGACACCACATCTGGCTGAAGTTTGCTTTATGACTAAAGCCAAATACCTAAGTTCAAATCATACTCTAGTAAAACTATGGCTGTTAGGCTAAAACTGGTTTTAGTAATTTAAAATTTGTAAGTAAGCCCCATATTTCTATTTAAATATTAGGCTGATCCAACAAAATTTACCAAACATTTGTTGACTCTTTGCCAGGAATTCATGGTCTAATGGTGGATAATAAATGTCCTATGTCACTATATTGTGTCAAGGGAGATAGATGTATAACAGAGGTATTTGCATGAATTACAAAAAACATAGAAAGGAGATGATCAGCTTGCTGAGGGTGCAGGGGAGGCCTTCCTAAAGAAAGCCTGTTTGAGCTGAATTTTAAAGGTGGTCTTGTGACTACCTTTCTTGTGAACAGGAAAGAAATCTGATAAGAAGATTGGATATCATATGGAAATTTACAAAGAAACAGGGGCAACCTTTTGTTGTTGGTGGTGATGGTGGTGGTGATGGGGGTGAAGTGACAGTTATCTTGGATGATGAGGCTAGAGTTAGTTGGTGGTGGCAGTACTCTTGCTGGGTATGGCAGGAGTGGTGGTGGTATTCATGTTGGCAGCCATGCTGTCGTTGCTGCTGGTACTGGTGGTAATTGCCAAGAGCAATACTGTAGGCTGTGGCATTGTTGGTGGTATTGACAGTGGTGGAAGTGGTGTTGGTGTTAGCATCATGATGATGGGAATGGTGATGATACAGATGTTACAGGTGGTGGTAATGGTACAGATGATGGTGCAGTGAAGATGGTGGTGCTGGTGCTGGTGGTATTAAATGATGGTGGTAGTGTTAAGGTGGTGGTAGTAGCGATAATGATGGCTACCAGTGGTGTTGATGGTGGGGATGGTCGTGGTTGTAGATGCAATTTTGTGGGAGCTCACAGTATTAGTGCTGGTGGCAATGTTACTGGTTGTGATAGCTCTGCAGGAGGTGTTTGTAGTGGTATTGAACAAAATAACATAGAAGGATGTGGTATTTATAATTTTATAACTGTTTGGGACAGTGGTAGAAGTTGTGTTGGTGCCGGTGGTGATGGTGATGGTAGGGATGATAAAGTAGGGTTGATGAGGGTTGGTGATGGTAGGGATAAAGAGGTAGATAAGCCAGAAAATAACTGAGAACCAGACTGATTGATATTCTTGCAGAATGGCGGCTGTGAACACTAGGAAACTAGTGGGAAACTTCTTAGCAACTGTCCTTAAAAGGACAGAAGTGAAGATATGGGGGGTTGAATAACAAAGGCCAACATTTTTTATCATTTCAACCACAGTCTCCATGGAAGTCATTGTGTTCCTGGAGGCTTATTTAACTTTAAAGTCTTGCTTTTCTCTGTCTGCTTCTGCCATTGAGTCAGGGTATAACCTCCAGCAAATGATTTAAGCTCATCGCCTACATGTTCTCAGTCCCCAAATTAAGGCATCAGCCTCACTAATGATTTTCCTAAAAAGGATGACTGCTCTTGTGCTCAAAAGAGCTAAACATGCACACACTATCATTATCAGGATTAAGTACAAAGGGACTTCTCTCTTGGAAAATCAGGCTGACAGGAACTGTGGGCTGAAGGTCCCAGGGCTGCTGCAAAGAGGAGGTACTAAGGGGCGGTGGGCAGAGGACAGAAAAGAACAGGGCAAAGCTTGAAAGTTCACTCTTATTTAATGATTAAAAGGAGGAGAGACATAAAGCAAATAGATCCTGAGTGGTGTTATTATAGAGATTCTCAAAAAGTGAAAGCTGGAGTCTCCTATTGTTTAAAAATAGAAAGATGAAAAGAGGAGGAAATCACTGAAGACAGTGGTGATCTTAAATGTGTGCATCAAAACTTTGCTCTTTCAGATTGCTTTTGCAAGCACTGTTATTCCTGAAAATGGTTTGTACAGTATATGTAGAACTGAGATTTTAAAAAGAACCTGAAGAAATGTCTCCAAGGCCACAGAGGTGGTTAATGGTGGAGCCAGGATTAAACAGTATAGGCACACTGGAAAGAGCACAAAAGCAGAGATCTGTTTGTTTGCTGATACTTCCCATCATTTTTTGGAGAGTTTCTATTTTTTATTAGTTTTAACCGTGTTGCTAATTCCTCCAAGGATGGGCTGCTGTTGACTGTCAGCTCCCATTTCCTAAAGAGAAAGGCATACTTCCAAAGAAGAGGCCCACTCTCTAGACTTTTTTATTGTATACTTGGGATAGTATAGGAATGAAGCCCCCTTGGGAAGTAGGAATCACATTCTCTCCACCTGCTTAGGAAAACTGACATGGTGATGAAAGAAGGGGACTCCCAGAGACTCAACTGAACGTGGCAGAGGGAGAAGGAAGAAGTAGGGATGATCTGGCATCTTCTTCACCCACTTAAGGCCAAACAGGCTTGTTTAAAGATGAAATGCCTCCACTTGATTTTTGTCATTAACTTTTCTTCCCCTTAGCTTTAGAAGAATAATTTAGAAAGTCTTATCTATGGTGAAGAAATAATTAGCTAACTGTTAATTGTTCCTCTCACTTCAGTTTTGATTTAATGTTGTTGAAATTGAAAATGACACATTCATATTAGATCATTTTTGTTAAATATTCATTGAAGTTTCTCATTGAGTGATATCTGGGGTGATACTTAATAAACAACTAAAATTAATACTGGGTGACAGCACTTGAACTAAATTTTGTTTGTCTTTTAATTTTTCCATGTTGCTGTTTTATCCAAGCAATAAAGTTTAAAACAAAATAGATAACAACTAGCATAAGACAAGCTTAGATTTCAAAAAAACTAATAAAACAAAATACAGTGAGAGCAAAGCAAAGATAAAAGAATAAACTTTGTAAGAAAGTGACAAATATTTGTTGGAAAGTCTAATTGAAAGAGCATAGATTCAATCAGAAGACAATGTTCAGAGCAAGTGCCACCAAGAAACATGAGCAGGTTCAAGACCAGCATCATCAACCTAGAGAGGCCCTCCTCAACTTAGTGAGACTCTGTTTCAAAATAGAAAATTAAAAAATAGGGCTGGGATGTATCTCAGTGGTAGAATACCCAGGTTCAATCCCTAGTATCACACACACACACACACACACACACACACACACACACACACACACAAACTGCCTAGACAAAGTGAACAGAGTCTCTGAGGCTGTAGGGCTATAACAAAAGATACAGTATTTGTGTCATTGGAGTTACAGAGAGAAAGAAGTGACAAAGTAGGACTGAAAATTGTTTGAATAAAACATAGCTGAAAATTATCTAAATTTGACAGAAAGGTAAACTCATAGATTCAAAATACTAAGCACATTTCAAAACAGTTTAAGCCAAAAGAAATCCAAACCAAGACATACTACAGTAAACCTTCAGAGACATGTAAAGAATGAAGATTAATCCAAAAGGAAGAAGATAAAGAACCCTAAAAATGGAAGCAACAACTGAGAAGTAAGCAAGCACACAAATAGTTGGACATCTCAACACCTTTCAATAACTGATAGGCCAAACTGACAAAGTCAGCAAGTATGCTAAATAACCCAATGATATCATCAACCAAAAGGAATTAGTCAACATTTATAGAATGCTCCACTCATTAAAAACAGAATACACTTTATTTTTAAGAATCTACTGAATATAAAGCAAATATAAAAATATCCTGGGCTATAAAAAAACCTGGACATATTGAAAAGTTGAAATAATACAGTTTTCTGATCATCGATCTAGAAATCAATAATAGAACAACAGAAAAACTCCCAATAATTAGAAATTAACACATTTGAAAATAATTCATGAATCAAAGAGGAAATATCCACTCACCCCATGTGGCAGCTGCGGATATATATATATATATATATATATATATATATATATATATATATAAGTTATATTTGACTAGGTCAAATGTAACACACATGTGCACATCACACTGGCATGGACATGCACCATTTTGCCCAGAACTCTATATAAGGGACAGGTCAGTAAATTAAAGCTGCTGACTCTGCATGCATTCTTCTCACTAGGGTCTCATTGGTGAAACCTCCCCTGCAACTATAGCTGGCCCCTGACACTTGGCGTATTCTGCAGAATGTGAGAGCCCCCAGAAGCCCTCTGGAATTGTATCTTGGGGAAGAATAAACCAGGGTAAAGGAGATGTGGTGGCCCCCACCCTGCTTGCAGTTCCTGGTAGCAGAGTATCTGGCCATGTGGAGCCCACTTAGAATTGGGATGATGTACAGTCCCAGCCAAAAGGAGTCTGGAAGGCTTTAGAAATGCCACATTGGGCACTACTGCAGCACAAGAAAGTGGCTAAGTGTGCCTGTCTTGCGCTGAGGCACCATCCATTGGGGCCATTGGCAGTGCAGGGAGAGTCTGGACACCAGTGGACTGCTGTGGTGGTGGCAGTCAGCAGAGGGCTAGACTACAGACTTAGCTCAAATACCTGGTTTGCCTGGTTGGCAGGAAAACCAGACGACCTGAGGCCACATGTGGAATTATTTACTGCCCCCCCCCACAATGCACAAAGTGTCCTGGCACTAGTTGACACAATGCCACCCTCTTTGGCAAACCAACAAGTTTTCCAGACCTAGGGCTGCCATCGGGGGTTATGAAGGTCCTCTCATTACAGTTTGACATGCCCCAGTGACTTTGGAAATTGGGCAACAGACTCTTAAGTAATATATATCCCCATAGCTGAGTATATTCTGGGGTTGATAAATTGCAAGGGATTGACTGTGCAGACAACTATCAAAGAATTCCAGCTATGGGTGCATGTGGTAAAGATCATTATTAAATGACATCTCCATCATGCTCGCTCCCCCAAGCCATGAGGATCGTGAATGTACAGCAGTCAAAGTTACCGGAGGAGCCCGAGGAAATTGTACAAACAATACTAAAGCTAGAAGAGGCAAGAGTAATTTGCCTGGCCCATAGTCCATTCAACTCTTCCATGTGGCCAGTGCAAAACCTTGATGGTTCCTGATGCATGATAGTGGACTAGCAAGAGCTAAATAATGTGAAATAGCCCTTGCATGCAGCAGTACCCAACATTTCAGAGTTGCATGAACTGGGGCAGTTCCATTATGTTATGGACTGGGAAAATGCATTTTTCTCCATTGACATTACCCCACAAAGCCATGAACAATTTGCTTTTACCTGGGAAGGGTACCAATAGATCTTTTTGGTATTGCCCCAGAGATATCTGCACAACCTTGTGTCATGGTCTGGTGTTACAGGATTTATTCTCCTGGTGGAAACCTGAGGCTGTATGGTTATTCCATTTTACTGATGCTGTTATGCTAACATTCTGATTCTCTAGCAGAGCTAGAAGCAGCTACATGCAATCTCCAAGCCAATATACAGGAATGGGGATGGGCTGTCAATGAAGACAAGGTCCAGGGACCTTTGGTATTCTGTCAAACTCTCGGGAGTTTTCTAATTGGGTAAGAAAAAGGTGATACCTGAAGCAGTGATAGGCTGAGAACAGTCAGTTACAGAAGTATCTAAGTCTTTGGGGGTTTGGCAAATGTTTATACCTCATTTTAGACATGCTTAAGTACACTTTATACCATCTTGTTTATAAGAGGAAACTTGGGATTGGAACCCTGAAATAGAAAATACTTCCACCAAAGAAGGATGTGGCACCTGCACAAACTCTGCAGATAGTAGACCCTGACCTTCTTTCCTACTAACCCTCCAAGTGAATGATGTAGTCTTTGGATGGGTGTTATAGCAGAAACAAGGGGCAAGAAATAGCCTAATTGGATTTTGGTCATAGCTATGGAAAGGGGAAGAGGCATGCTACTCTCTCATTGAAAAAGAGTTAGAGGCCTTATATGATGCCCTCTTAGCTTGTGAACTCATTATAGACACTGGGTCAGTGGGGGTGCAGACCACCTACTCTATTGAAGGTTGTCTGAGATCCTAGACTTAGATTCCCTCCCCCCAGGAAGGATCAGCTCAAATAAATGCCCACTCTGACAAAGTGAGGTGCATACTTAGAGCAAAGAACACTGCTTTCTAGAAGCCTTTTGTCTGAGCAGTTACATACTTTGTTAGGGCCAGTACAGCTCTGAGTGACAGCCCCATCAGAACCCATGGAAGCAGGAGATGCCCCAAGTCCCTATATGGAAGGGAAAGCATTGTTGGGGTCAGTGCACTTCCAAGCAACAGCGCCAAAGTCCCTGTGAGGAAGGAAGAGCTCCCCTTACCTGCAGAAGCGTGCTATTCTAATGGCTCCTATAATGGGCAGGGCAGCCGTCCTTTTGAGTGCCTGTGTTCTTATAGACTGCCACAGAAACATCTTGATATGAGACCAGTGCCAAACACTCAGTGAATAGTGACCTCTGGGTGATCTGGTTAGTTCTCATGAAGGAGACTGGGCCCTTACATGTCTATGTAGACAGCTGGGCAGTCCACAGGGGACTAACCTATGGCTGCCCCAGTAGGCAGCACAGGACTGATTGATTGGGCACCACCTATTGTGAGGCAAAGAATGTGGAAGGACCAATGAAAATGAGGCCTCTGAGAAGGAGCTACTATATATCAAGTTCCAGGGCATAGGACTTGGAATACCCCCAGTAATAATGTGGCCAATGCTTTAGCAAAAGCTTGAGCTCTTCGGCTACTTCTTGAGCCTTTCTCAGTAGCACCATGGTTACATAAGAAGTTAGGCCACATAGGTGCCCACAACATGGGGCTTGTAGCCTAGGGTGGGAATTGTCTCTGACCTGTGCTCAAGCACAAGATGTTGTATGACAGTATCCTTGCTGTGCAGAACACCACTTGCAGCAATGTAGGGTTCCTAAAACCATGGGATAGGTTCCCCAAGGTATTAAAACTTTTCAGAAATAGAAGGTTGACCATCCTGGCAAACTGCCAGCAGAACACAGTCACTGGAGCACAAATTTCTAAGGGGCCCAAGAATTGCTATCTTCCCATCTCCCCATGGAAATCTAATCTTGTCATAAAACCTACAGTCTCCCCAGGGTATACAGGAACATTGGTTAACCAACACCAGTTTATTTTTGAATGCTGAGGATTTTGTTTTTTAATTGATACATAGTATAGGCACATATTTATGTATAATAATGCAATACATATGTACAGAAGATATAATTAGAATAATTAATATAGAGGTCCTTAAACTTTTATTATTTCTCTGTACTTGGGAATCTTTGAACTCTCTGAGTTAATGTACTGTGCTCTAGAATTCTAGAATCGATTGCTTCTCTCTGTGTTTTGATGCTTGTTATCCAAACTCCCTATTCATTTTCCTTGCTCTCCTATCTTTTTTTTTTTTTTTTTTGGTGGTACTGGGGTTCCTGGAAGCCCTTCTAGCTCCGGGCTACACTCCCAGACCTATTTTTTTTTTACATTTTTATTTGGAAACAGGGTCTCCTAAGCCAGCGCACGTGGCTGGCTTCGAACCTGCGCGATCCTCCTGTCTCCGCCTCCCAAGCACGGGGATTACAAGCGTGCGCCACCACGCCTGGCTCTCCTATCTTATTAAATGTAGAACTGTGTTTTATTCATTTCACTAACAATGTTTTATCCCTTGATAGACATATGAAATATTTCCAGTTGAAGGCATTAAAAACAATGCTGACATGGGCATTGTGTTAGAGGAACTTGTATGCAAACGTGCATGGGTTTTTTCTTTTTCTTTTTTTTTAATTGATGCATTGTAGTCATACATATTAGTGGAGTAGTAGTGGTAGAGGCATACATACACGCATCCCTTATTTAGCCCTTCCCCAATTCCCACCCCATTTCCTTCCCCCTCCATATTTCTGTGTTTGTCTTAGTGATTGACTTTGTTATGTTTGTGAATGTATATAATGTACATCATGGAATTTCCCTCTTTCTTCCTCCCCTTCCCTTCAGTTAGGTCACCTTATTTGTTCATCTTTAGTTTCTCCTTATTCATCTAGGGTTCCTCCTATGACTGTTTTTCTCTTTAGCTTTGGCATATTATGAAGAGCATCCAATTTTTTTTATTTTTTGTGACTGACTAATCTCACTTAACATAATGTTCTCCAGCTCTATTAATTTCCCTGAAATTGAAGTAATTTTGTTCTTCATTATGGCTGAGTAAAATTTCATTGTGTACATATCCCACAGTTTTGTAATCCATTCGTCCACTGATGGGCATCTTGGCTGGTTCCATAGTTTGGCAATGGTGAATTGTGTCTATGAACATAGATACACATGCATTAGTTTGGTAGTTTGGTTTCCATTCTTTTGAGTAGATACCCAGAAGTGACATTGCTGGTAGGTTTGTTTCCATTCTTCTGGGATCCTCCATACTGTTTTCCAAAGTGATTGCACTAATTTGCAATCCCACTAATAATGTACTAGAGTTACCACTTCTCCACATCCTCACTACTATTTGTTGTTGTTTGTGTTTTGAATGATTACCATTCTAGTTGGAGTTAGGTGAAATCTCAGGGTAGTTTTGATTTGCATTTCTCTGATTGCTAATGATGTTGAACTTTTCTTCATATATTTATTGGCCATTTAAATTTCTCCTTTTGTGAAGTGTCTATTTCATTCACTTGCTCATTTTTATTAGGTTATTTGTTTTCTTAGCAGTGACTTTCTTGAGTTCTCTCTATATTTTAGATATTAGTCCTTTATCAGAGGAGTCTTTGGCAAAAATTTTCTCCCATTCTGTTGGCTCTCTGATGAGGTTCTTGACTGTTACCTTTGCTAAAAGAAACTCGTCAGTTTAATGTAATCCCATATATTAATACTCATTTTAATTTTTGTGCCTTTGAGGTCTTGTTGAGAAAGTTTTTACCTGTGCCTATGTATTGAAGTGTTGGACCTATTCCCTTTTATAATAGGTCCACAGCTAACATCATATTAAATGGAGAGAAACTGAGAGTTCTTCCTAAAAACAGGTTTAAGACAACAATATACATTATTACCACTTCTTTTTTATATAGTACTTGAGACCCTAGCCAGAGCAAAAGGCAAGAGAAGTAAATCAAAGGAGTACAAATAGGAAAAGAACTAAAACTATCCCTATTTGCAGATGACATATAATATACTTAGAATACCCAACAAACTCAACGAAAAGGCTTATATAACTGATTAACAAATTCAGAAAAATGTTTGAATACAAAATCAATCTTAAAATATTGGAAGCTTTCCTCTATGACAACCATAAATCCACTGAGAAAGAAACCCATAAAACACTTTCACTTTTAATAAATAAAATATATTTATTATATATTATATATAACATAATTATAATATAATATAATATAATATAATATAATATATTATTATATACTATACTTCCACCTAAATAAAATACTTAGGAATAAGCCTAAGCAAGGAAGTAAAATACCTCTAAAAGGAAAATGATAAAACATTGAAAAAAAGAAACTGAAGAAGATCTTTGGAGATAGAAATATCTTCCATGCTCTTAGATAGGCAGAATAAATATCAAAATGGCCATTCTTTCAAAAGTGATCTACAGATTCAATTCAATACATATTGAATTATCAAGGTCATTTCTCACAGACATAGAAAAATCAATCCTTAAATTCATTTGGAACAACAAATACCCCAAAATAGCCAAAGTAGTTCTCAACAGCAAGAATCATGCAGGAGGCATCACAATACTTGACTTTAAACTATACTACAAAGCCATAGTAGTAAAAACAGCATTGTATTGGCACAAAAATGGACAAATAGACCAAAGAGCAGAATAGAAGACTCAGAAACAAATCCACACACTTAATCAATTGATTTTTTACAAAGGGGCCCAAAATATACTCTGGATAAAGATAGTCTGTTCAACAAATGGTGTTGGCAAAACTGGTTAACCAGCTGGGAATGGTGGCACACGCTTGTAATCCCTGCACTTGGGAAGCAGAGACAGGAGGATCGCGCTGGTTCGGAGCCAGCCTTGCTGGCTTAAGAGACCCTGTTTCCAAATAAAAAATTATAAAATAGGTCTAGGAGTGTAGCCCAGAGGTAGAAGGGCTTCCAGGAACCCCAGTACCACCAAAAATTAATTAATTAATTAATTAATTAATACTGGTTAACCATATGCAGAAAAATGAAAATAAACCCCACTTTCTCACCTTGCACAAGAGTCAATTCAAGATGGATCAGAGACTTGAAAATTAAACCAGAGACCTTGCAGCTCTTTGAAGAAGGCATGGGTCTCCTTTCCATCTTCCAGTGGTCACTATTGCAAAAGCAGGTTGGGCCTTGCCTCAAGACCATAGAGATAGCACTGGCATCAATCGAGGGGGCTTTTCCTCCACTCAGTAAGGCTGTGTAAGATTCCACTGCCCATGCCAAAGTCTTCAGTGGACAGGGGTACTTAAAGAAGACAGAGAGGCAGTCAGACAAATGTAGGGAAGAAAGAAAAAATGCAGTGCTCTACCCCTGCCAAGAAAAGAGTTGAAAGGTAAAATGGAGAGTAAGCAAATGTTGAACAAATAACAAAGAGATAAAATACATAAGGAACAGTCAATTTTGCAGGTGCATGAAGAGTACGTGGTCTGCTTCCCCTCATGAAGTTCTGGAGTTGCATACGGATGTTCAGTGCCAACAATATGGCCCTATGCAAAGCCTGGAGAAAGAATATGCATGTAAACACACAATACATGCATACTGCATTCACATGTGTGCACTCACGTACTTCTGCATGCACACACACACACACACACATACACACACACATACACACACACACACACACACACACACACACACACACACCTGCATGGGTTACACCCCCAGATCTATCCTAGTGAGGCCTCTAGGTAACCTGGAGGCTGAATAGGACAGAGTATATGAGGGTCTGCCACAGCTCATGCCCCTGACTCAGCAGATGGATAGTTGATGAGTCAGAGGTCAGAGTAAGTACACACTCTGTCCCCAGGACACAGGCACTTCTGCTTCATGTGGTCCCTCAAGTCACACCAGCAATAGATTTCTGCAGCTGCCCTTTGGATAAGCTTTAGTAGATCTTCTTATGGAACCAAGCAGCATTCCTGATAGACTCCCACCTCTCTCAGAGCGTCTTTATATTTTCCCAACCCCAGGGTCATCCAGACTAGTCAAAGGAGCAGCTGCCCATGTTTCTCAATAACAAAGCAAAAAAAAAAAAAATTGACCCTTTGATTTAAAAAAGATCATTGAGAGTTAAAATATAAAGTTCTAGAGGAAGAAATCGGAACAATGTCTTCATGGTCTTGGAATAGGAGACAATTTCTTAGAAAAGTTCTAAAACTACTAAAGCAAAAAAAAAAAAAAAGAAAGAAAATTGTCTTCGTTAAAATTTAAAACTGTGCTTATCAAATGCACCATTAAAGAGGTAAGGAGAAAGCCAGGCATGGTGTTACACACCTGTCATCCCAGTTTTTGGGAAGCTGAGGCAGGAGGATCGCAGGTTCAAGGCCAGCCTCAGCAATTTAGAGAGACTTGCAGCAACCTAGTGAAACCCTGTTTCAAAACAAAAAATAAAAAGGGCTGGAGGTATAGCTTAGAGATAAAATGCAACTGGGTTTAATTCCTAGTACCCTCCCCCTGAAAAAAAAAGAGAGGTAAGAACACAGGCACAGACTTATAGAAAATATTTGCAACAATCAGGAAAATCTTTATCCAGAATATATAAATATGACATAATCAATAGAAACACTCAACTGAATTCAAAATTACCAAAGAATTTTGACAGATGCTTCACAAAAGAAAACCTCCATATAGCCAATAAGCATATGATTTGGTGTTCACATTCATCAATTATCAGTGAAATGCAAATGCTCAAAATAAAAACTGCAGGCAATCCAAAAAGGAACCCAAGGAGAAAGCATAGGTACCTCTCCAGTGCTGCTTTGGGGACTATGAAACGTGCAGTGCCTTTGGGAAAGACGTAGTTTTTAAAAGTGTTCAATTCTTATCCTGTGTCTGAGCAATTCTACCTCAAGGTATAAAAACAGTTTCCTAGGGTTCCTATAGCACAGACTGCTCAACTTAAGCAACAGAAATGTGTCATGTAGAATTCTTAAGAGTAAAGGTCTTCGTTGGTAAGGCCACCCTCTATCTAAAGCACTGAGGAAGCATCAACTACAGCCCCCCCCCTTTACTTTCTGCTAGTTCTTTTTAGCTTGGGATAGAACAATTGCAATTTTTATCTAAAATTATTCCTTGTGTGTGTCCCAAATCATCCCTTTTAGGGGCCCATAGGTATAGCTAAGTGGTAGGGCACTTGTCTAGCAAATGCAAGGTCCTGGATTGATCCCCAGCACTGAAAAAAATAAAGATGTCTACAGAATTTCTCTTACTTATAAAGGACCCCAATCATTTTAGAGTAGGGACTTCAAGATATGAATTTGGGGGAGACAGAATTGAAGTCGTGACATTTCTGAACATACATGAGTGCATCCTGTCCACAGAAAGCCATAAACAAGAATATTGATGGCTGTTTAATTCATAATAACTGACAAGAAGCCAGATGTGCAACAAAGAGAATGGATTGACAATAAGTTTATACAGTAGAGCATCAAATGATGATTCAAACAAAACAAAATGATTGCTACTCTCAACCACAGGGATGACCCTCAGAAGCATCCTATTGAGCCAGATATTTACACACTAGTTTTCTTTATATAAAATGTATATGAGCTAAGCCGGGCGTGGTGGCTCAAGCTGACTTCAGCTAAAATGCAAATCATAAAGAAAACTAACAATAAAAAATGCTGCTGAGGATGTGGGAAAACAGGAACCCTTATATACTGTTGGTGGGATTGCAAATTAGTGGAGGCATTACGGAGATCAGTGTAGAAGTTCTTCAGAAGACTTGGAATGGAATCACCATACAATCCAGTGGTAACTCCTGAGTGATTTTCCAAAGAAATTGAAGTCAGAATTTACAGAGATACATGCATGTCCATGTTTATAGCAGCACAATTCACAATAACCAAATTATAGACTCAATCCAAGTGCCTGTTAACAGATGAATGGATTATGAAATTGTGGCATATACACACAATGAAATTTTACTCTGCCATAAAGAAGAATAAAATTATGTCATTTGCAGAAAAATACATAGAACTAGAGAATGTTATGCTAAGTGAGGTTAAGCAGTCTCATAATGTGAAGGGTTGTATATTTTCTCTCATATATGGATGCTTGAGAAAAATTGGGAAGCAAAGGATTTTAGACAAAGGAGGGAAAAACCAGTGGAGTGATGGAGAAGCCTCGCCTAGGGGAGGGAGAGAGGGGATATTTAAAGAAGGAAACAGTTCAAGTAATGCTATGTACATATACAAAAGTATCAATGCCAATCTCAATATCCTATACAGAGAAGGGGAGGGAGTGTGGTGGGATCCAGAGGGGAACACACCATCTGCTGTGTGATGTACGTTTCTATCACTCTGAACCTCATCGTGATGTATAATTACAATGCATCATTAAAAGCATATTTGTAAAAGTCTACATGAAAAAATAATAAAGTATGTGAGCAGATAGGCCTGTTTCAATACAGAGCCTTTGTCTTTTTCATACAATTTTATTTTAAGTGTTGACAAAAATAGTTCATCTGGAGGAGGCGTAATAAAATCTACCTAGCATGGCTGGTTAATCCAAAACTGTCAAGTCTAGCCAGCAAAAGTCCAGGGACAGATTCTCTTAAGAGCTAATGCTGCAGACTCTAAGCAAATAGAGCCTAGTAATGAGATAACCATCATCTCTCCAGTCACTTTTACTTGAGGCCTATGTAACATATGCTGCATGATTATATTAGAGCTCTCCAGAAAAATGGAAACACTATAATACTGTATACAGATGCTCCTCAACTTATGATGAGATTATGTCCCAACAAACTTACTGTAAAGTGGAAATATGTTAAAAGTGCCTTTAATCCCCCTATCCTACTGAGCATTGTAGACTAGCAACACGTTACCATATAGAGCATTAGCGTTTCCCATAGGATAGCATAGCTGGCAGGAAGCTGCAGCAAGCTGTCACTATTCAGCATGAACTAGAGGACTGTACCACATATTGTTAGCCAAGGAAAAGGTCAAATTCAAAAAAACAGTTGTAGTTTCTACTAAATGAGTATCACTTTTACATAATTGTAAAGTCCCCAAATCACTTTACAAACATAAGTCAGTGACTCTCTGTATAGGAGTACGTAAGAGGAAACTTATTATGGGTGAAAAAGACTGAGAAGTAGCTGGGCATGATGCTGCATGCTTGTAATCAAAGTAGTTGTTAGGCTGAGGCATGAGGATCACAGGTTCGAGGCCAGCCTTAGCAACTTAGTGAGGCCCTCCACAATTCAGTAAAATTCTGTTTCAAAATTTAAAAAATAAGTCTGGGGATGTATCTTAGAGGTAGAATGGTTGTGGATTCAACACCCAAGTGCCAAAAAAAAGAAAAAGAATTCTAAGAAGTCCCATGATCTACCATCTGCATGCTGGAGAAACAGGAAACAGGAAACTATACCAGTGGAATATTTGGTTCAAATTTTGAGGCATAAGAATCTGGGGCCAATGATATAAGTCTTGGTCTGAGTCCAAAAGCCTAAGAACCAGGAGAATAGATATTCCAAGTAGGAGTAGATAGATGCCCTAGGTCTGCCCACATGGGGAGAGCAATTTCCTGGACTCAACCCTTCCAAATGCCCATTTCATGCAGAAATGCCTCACAGGTACACTCAGAAATAATGCTTTACTGGCTATCTGGGCATTTCTTAGCCCAATCAAATTGGCACATAAAATTAACCTTCACAATGAGCAAAGATAGAAGAGAGAAAGCAAGGGTTGTGGAAAAATTAAGAGAAGATATTTTTTCCCCCCTTCACACAGCCCAGGAGACATGTTGATGCACAGGAGAGAGCAGGGAAGCAAATTGATAAAGGGCATCAGTTACACATCAGTTTATCAGGAAAGCAAGTTTTGGGTTGTGGCAAAGTCAAAACCATCTGCAAGACTTTTGGAAAAAATGAAATAATCGACATTAGTATTGATAATATCTGAATTCCTGCCCTCAAATTCATTTTTCTTTTGTGTTTTTTGTTTTCTTTTATTTCAGTTTTTACTGTCTTCAATATAATCATGTAAAAAAAAACATTTCAAAAGTGCAAAATAGTAGAAAATCAGTGCTATTCTTCCATGCAAACAATCATTTACTTAAATAAGCAATACTAATGTTGCAGCTAAAAATACGTACAAAATGATATTATATTACAGTTTAAAAATAGTCTTAGTCAAGAGATTTCACATGATACAAATGAAGCAGTGCAAATAATGTATGGTTAATAAAGGATTTCAATCAAGCTTATTACTTTATGTGATATACAGCCATGATAATACCATAGGTAGATGGAAAGAGAGAAAGGTCTCTTACAGTCCCCTCCCCTCACCAGGAGGAAAGCAGCATTTCTGAACACAGTAGTTTATCCAGCTCTCCAGGGTTATGCCATCCATCTTTGGTTGCAGGAAGGCACTCCTAGTTCTCCTTTGGTTTACTCTTAAATAATATCTATTCTAATGTGAAGAGTAAACATAAGTTTGAAGACAGCAACTTGACAAAAGCCTACCCTTTAATATAGAATGAATGCCACCTGATTGTCTATAACCCTAATACTTTATACAATAGAGAAAATAAAACTTTTAATGTATCTAAAATTTCTTAGTAAATTACTTATTCAGCATTAGTCCATAAGCAGATGGCAAGGAGAAGCCAGGCTTGATCTACCCATGCCCACCTTTGCCCACGTGACCTCCCTGGTGACAGGAAAGGACATCAAGCACTGCTGGTCGCGGGATGGCTGCCGTGAATAGTACATGCCAGTGCTTTGGATGCCATGGAGCATTTACCAAAATACAGTTAAAAAAACACCATAACTTGTGTGCCTTTGTTACTTTAATAAGCAAAGGTATGTGGAAATCTTAAAGGGAGTTTAAAAAACTCATAAAAATGACTATAAAGACAATAGCAAATGCTGAGCAATAAGAAAGAAAATACCATAGCAAAATGGCAAGCCTTGGGAAAAAATTAGTCCATAGTCACTCATGTTTTTATTTTATTTTATTTTATTTTATTTTAATTTTTGGTGGTACTGGGGTTCCTGGAAACCCTTCTACCTCTGGGTTACACTCCCAGACCTATTTTTATGTTTTTTTATTTGGAAACATAGTCTCTTAAGCCAGCGCGGCTGGCTTCGAGCCTGCTTCATCCTCCTGTCTCTGCCTCCCAAGTGTGGGGATTACAAGCGTGTGGTATCACACCCGGAGTCACTCATGTTTTTAAAGGTAGGTTTCACTTACCTTTTCCAGACTCAGCTGACAGTGACTGCAGTAACTGTAAGTTTTTCTTTTAAGTATTTTCCTCTAGTCAAACCTATTGTGCCAAGAGCCTTTTAAATAAGCATTCTGGAATTAGAGTACCTAATAAAGATAATGATGTTTGCTTTTTTGTGTGTGTGGTACTAGGGATTGAACCTGGGGCATTCTACTTCTGAGCTACATACTTAATCCTCTTTTTTTAAAATAGGGTCTCACTAAGTTGCAGAAGGCCTCACTATAAATTGTTGAGGCTGGCGGGGAACCTGCGATCCTCCTGTCTCAACCTTCCAAGTACTGGGATTACAGGCATGCACCACCACACTCAAATGTTTTTAAAGGGGACATCACAATATCACCTTCACCCAAGTAGAAGTGACAGGTGACCAAAATCCTATTTCACCATGGCTGAAAGAGGTTATTGGTAATATAAGCAGCCTGTAAATCATATGTAATTTCAGGTTCATCAATTTTTACAATTTTACTCTCAACATAAAAATAGAGCCTTTTGCCGGGCGTGGTGGTGCACACTTGTAATCCCCGCGCTTGGGAGGTGGAGACAGGAGGATCGCGCTGGTTCAGAGCCAGCCTCGCTGGCTTAAGAGACTCTGTTTCCACATGAAAATATTAAAAAAAAATAGGTCTGGGAGTGTAGCCTGTGGGAGTATATACCGGAGGTGGAAAGGCTTCCAGGAACCCCAGTACCACCAAAATAAGAAAAAAAAAAAATAGAGCCTATTATCAAATAATTCAAATGTCATTTATTTTCCTCTATGTGGAGTATAAAAGAGCATGTCTACACTAAATAACTTATTTGCTTTATAAGGATGTACCTAATGTGAACTAAACTGTTCACATTACTTATTTATTTATTTATTTATTTATTTATTTATTTATTTATTTATTCAGCGGTACTGGGGATGGGACCCAGATGCATTCTACCTTCAAGATATACCCCAGGTCCCATTTTTTAGTATATGTATATATATATATATATATATATATATATATATATAGAGAGAGAGAGAGAGAGAGAGAGAGAGAGAGAGAGTGTGTGTGTGTGTGTGTGTGTGTGTGTGTGTCTGGAGATGGAACTCAGGGACATTCGACCTCCGAGCTACACCCCTGCCCTATTTTTTATTCTTTATTTAAACCGGTCTCACTGAGTTGCAAGGGGCCTCTCTAAGTAGCTGAGGCTGTCTACGAACTGCGATCCTCCGTGGTCTCTGCTTCCCAAATGCTGGGATTACAAGTGTGTGCCACTATACCTGACCTAAACTGTTCACTTTAGACTTACAGGGACTCAAATGGCTGTAAAAACAATGAATGACATCAGTGATTCCTGGCAATCTACCTGTCCATCAGTGGTAAGAGAGTAAACAATGCTCATATTAAGCTATATTCCAATCTACAGCATATAGTAAATATAGGAAAAAATGCTGGCTCACAAACAAAAACAAACAAAATCACCTTTTCACACATCCATTTGAGACAGCCTTCAGGTGCAGAGAACACAAAGATTAATGTATCTTTATGTAGAATGGGTTCTACATATCAAGAATTTGATCCTCAATTAAAATATTTTCTAAAAATAAGCAATAATTTTCTAAAAAATGTTTAACAAGCCCCCAATGCACTATATGCCATCTCTAGTAATAAGCAATAAAATGTGGCTCCTGCATGTGATGATTAAAGGATGAAAAGATCCAAACTCGTCCTAACCATGAGTAAAGAAGGCCAAGTGCTTTGCTTTCCACTCCCTTCCTGAAGGGGGGATTATCTTCCAAGACCTCAACGCTGAGTAAGTGGCAGACAGCATGCAGGAAATTATGCAGCAGTGGAGAGAAAAACTGTAGCAACGAACAGGTGGATTTTCTGGGAAAAGATCCCTCACTATCCATATTAAGCAGCCACAGATAAGTTATTTTAACTGTAAGGGCTGATCAAGGAAGATACTCTGGGTTTGGTAGATCTCTTTAAGGACCAACACTACTGTATGTTTAGGCTCCCAGTAGCATAGATGGCTTTGTAAAGCAAATAGATATTCATTAAAACTTTCAACGGGCTTCTCCTATAGCACACAGTCAATATATTGGCCTCCATTCAGCATCCCCACATTGATAGGCAGGTCTTCTTCCTTAACCGCCACAGAGGTCTCTTCTGTGTTAACATCACTGGACTTCTCTGAACTTGGTTCAAGTTCTGCTTCAGTTTCTTTTGCAGTTTTTGAAGCATGTAAGGCAAGTTATGGAGCTCTGGTGAAGGATTTTCAGGCCAGCCACAGTGGACCCAGCAAATTTTTCTTAAGGTCCTTATTCATCCTGGTCAAGCCCTCTCTTAGCTCTAAGTGCATCTGCTTCCTGCCTTTATGATACGGGATCAACATTGGCTCAAATTCTACTCCTGGGACTTCCATTGATTTAACCCTATGGGCCACAGGATCGAAAGGATGATAAATATTGAAGAAACCTTTGCCTGTTGTAAATTTTTAATTGAGGTCAATTATCTTTAGTCCTTGGACAGTAAGGGACATTCTAATGGGAGATCCAAAGGCCAAGAATATTTTTGATCTGTAGATAAACCAGAAGTATTTTACAGAAACCTGCCCAATGCCAACATTTAGATAAGCATTATTTCTAGTATCATCAACATTACTGCAGAATTCAGATTCTTTGGGGCTGTTCACTCCTGAAGCTGACTGGGTGGTTGGTCTACTAGTACCCACTAAATTTTTATGTTCCTAAAATAGTCTAATATCTTCTTTCTTGATCCTACAGGAATTCCCATTTCCTGAAGATCTCTGTCTATATGCAAAGCCAAAGCTTCCATATATACTTTTTCCTCCTCGTAGACATTAAAGAATTAATTGAGTTGAAGTTTCTTCAAATGTCCCTCTAGTGTTGATTTATCTCCTTGACCTGTAGCAATATTTAGTGAACTCTTTTCACTGTCACTATCCCCCAGAGCATCTTCCTGATTTGTTAGGATATCAAACAATATAAGAGAACCTAAACTATGACCAGCAATGAATACAACCTCTTTGAAATCAGGTGTGCATATTTGGTTCATTTCAGAAGCTACTGTGTCCACAATAGTCTGACAGTAGGTGGGGATATTGTAGAAGAAGACATCCAAAATTGTGTCATTGGTGAAGTGCCCGAGGTGGTTAGTGCTGGGTAGTATTATTAGATGCAGACCTATATCCACACCAGTAGAATGCAAAGGACTGTGCCAGTTGACCGGGAGAAATTCTACTCTCCCAATCTGCTGATTTTCTTCAGCTTTTTAAAAATGTGTCAGTAGAGTGTTCAAGGAAACACCGTGAATATCATTAACACACTCTACAATGCTTCAGAAATGAAGATTACAAGCTGGTCCAATCCCATGGACTACAAAAACCAAGTGATCTGTTTGTAAAGGCTCCCCACAGTGAATTTCAACAGACAAGTTCTCAACTCCTCTTTTCACTGTTTTTGGCCAACCGTGCTCTTTAGGTGTTGAACCCCACTCATCAGACCCTGCTACTGGCTGGCAAAGCACCATGAGCTTTGAATTGTGTAATATAATAATTTTTCTGTTGGGAGACTCTAGTTTTTTCCCCACTTATCCAGAGTTACAATAAGCTTTTAAGTTTCCTCTAAAACATAGCTGAAGCTCTCTGAGTAGGGAATGTATTTATTGTCTTTGTCTCCCTTGTAAAACCAGGTACATCGTCACACCTCTGAGGCTAGTTCATCCCAGCATACAGCATACTGCATATTCTCCCACAAGTGAACAGTATATATCCCCCATCAGTGGAGACAATTCTCCATTAGAATGTTTTCCAGAGCCATATGCTTCTTCCAGCTGCTGTGAATCCTCAGAGTTGAAAGGAATCCATGTCTTCTTAGAGTCTAATATTTTACAATATAAATCAATGTGTAGAAACTGGTTCACACAAACTGCCAGCATCCATGTCTATTAGTTCAAAGGAACTACAGGAGTTTGGTGATGGGAATGGATCTGAGAGAACTGGCCCTGGTGTGATTCCACTGACCTGAGGACATTTCACTCTCTGACAGCCCCCTCCCTCACTCATGTCCCGAACTCTGCCCTTCAATGCCCTCACCAAGGGACACACTTCATGTTGCAGGGCATTTATTTCTGAGCCAGGGTGGAGCAGAGCCTGTGGCCCTATGACTTGCTTGGAGCCTGGTCTCTTCCAAGTGCCCAGCTGGTGACGAGGCATTTTCTGTTTCAGAAAAAATATATATATTTTTAAATGTGGAACTGAGGATTGAACCCAGGGGCATTCTACCTCCGAGCTACACTCTCAGCCATATTTTTTATTCTTTATTTTTGAAACAGGGTCTCACTAAATTGCAGAGGGACTCACTAAGTAGCTGAGGCTGGTCATGAATCTGAGATCCTCCTGTCTCAGCCTCCCAAACACAGTGTCACAAGCATGTACCACCACACCTGGCTTTAAAAAAAAAGTAATGTATGTATGTATGTATGTATGTATGTATGTATGTATGTATGTATTTGGTACTGGGGATTGAACACAGGGACATTTACCTCCAAACTACACCCCAACTTTTTTACTTTTTATTTTATTATTTTTTTAATTTTGAAATATGATCTCATTAAGTTGCTGAAGTTGGTCTCAAACCTATGATCCTCTGGTTTCAGCCGCCCAAATACTGGAATTACAGGTATACAATATCACACTGAAAGTATACTCCCCTGGCACAAATGGAGGCATTTTTTCATAAGAGGCTAATGAAAATAATATCCCACACCCAGGAAATCCTGCTGCTTGAACTGTGCAGGTTCTTTCCTATGTGAACGGGACACTATTACATGCTGATGCGTGGGATTGTGAATGACGCTTAGACAAGCAGGTCAGCAGCAGATGTGACCTGAGGCCCCTCCACTGAGCTGGGCAGCGGTTCTCCTGCCCCATGTCCCGAGATGTGTAGGCAGTGCAGGTGGCTCCAGACCCGCAGATCTGTGCCTTAGTGCTGACTGTGCAGGGTCCATGTTTTGCCCCTGATCATTCCCCCTCCACATGCTTTGCTGACACAGACTCTGCATCATCTAAGACCCTTGATAGCTGGTTCCAGTAGGATTCAGCCATATGTAGCATTATTAGGGACTGGATGGCAGGAGGAGAAAGAGTTACAAGCACACTTCCTATTCACTCCCTGCCTGCCTTCAGACTGTTGACAAGGGCAGCCCCCCTCCCCCTGCCCCCTGTGTATTCAGCCCTCATTGGGCTTAAAAACACCCTATTTTCCCTGTTCCCTTCACCCCAAGGGTGGTGATGGGTTGTCTCTGTTGCAGTGCTCTGTGGAATCAACATCCCTTACTTTCTCAACCCTCCTCACACTTCTGCAGAAAATCTGATCATTACATCCTTGTAATTTGGACAATATGGATTGAGACATATTTCTGGTGGAACACTCATACAGCTGATCCTTCATTAATGTCAGCCAGCTCAGTCCCCCTCATCATACAGCCACAGTCCTCTGACTTAATGGCTGTATTCACGTGGATACACATGGGAGAGCCCCTTGATGAAAACAACTGGTGGAACAATTGGCACTCATCAAGAGTCCTGGGCAGTCCTGGGCCCAAGAGCATGCCACTGGGCAGGGCCCAGCCAGTCTTCCATGCAGCGTGCCAAGTGCATCCCACTTCTCTCCTACTTTTTTCTCTATTTGGCATTTCACTTCTTGAAAATAGTTTTCCTCTTCCAGCTTGAGAACAAGTCAACTATTTACAACTGAAACCAGATATACAATAAGAGCTGTTGCTCATGTCTCACTTTTTCTTTGACTAACATGATATCTTTGGTCCTCACAAAAACATTTGTCTGACTCTTTCCTGTTTCCATGGTCTGTTTTCTCTTACTCAAGATTATCCTCCACAGAACAAAGACTGTGTTCATTTCATTCTCTATTGTATGTCTGGTCTGGGGACTAAAAAATAATAAATAGTACATCATAAAACTCAATAAATATTCATTAAATAAATTGATGAATGAAAAATGAACACGAGTATAAATAAAGAAGACAGAATGATATATTTTTCAGGCTGATTCTTCTAGTGGCACAGGAAATAAATTCATTTCCTTAAACTCAAATTATAGCTACATGAAAAGCTAATTAAAAATGCAAGGCAGACTTAATAAATGTAGCAGCAATATAGGAAATAGAAAATCACCATTAGAACGCCACTGAAATGATTTCTCCAGGCAGTTGATGAATACTAAAATTAATGGGTGGAACATTAAGGAGAAAAAAAAAGTTTGCATAGACTCAAAATATCTTCTGAAAAATGTTTAATTACTATACTAGCCTTAGCATATGTTCAGAAATCCTCAGATATGACAGCTTTGGAAGATGAAGCTCAATTCTTTTTGCACTGAAGGCAGCTGGACACAGTGAACAGTCATAAAAAATAGTAGGATTTCTTGACCTCAGCACTATTATTTGTTGTGAGATTTCCCTGGGCATGTCAGGTATTAGGTTCTACCTGTTAGACACAAGAGTACCCTCACCTCCATTAGCGACAAGCAAGTATGTCTAACTGAACATACCTTGAGGAACAGAATCAACCCTTTCTGGGAACCACTGGAACAGAGTGTGGAAAGGTGAACAGAATAACTTACAGTGGAAAATTGTGGTGAAAATCACCTTAAGCAAGGGATTAGCATTCACATCACTAGTGGATAATCATGCTCCTGTCATGCATGCCTGTTATGGTTTGAATGTAAAATGGCCCCCAGATAAGCTCATGTGTTAGACAATGCAGCCAGTTTTGGAGGTCAGGAATGGCTGGAGGCAGTACATCACTAGAGGCATGGCCTTGGGGACTGTGTCTGTCCTTGACTTCTCCCTCCTGGACTCCACGAAGTGAGAGCAGCTTTTCCTCCTTCACCATGCCCTGAAGCACTGCCACTGCATTTCCTGCCTTGGAGCTAACCAATCATGGACTGACCTCTGAAACCATGAGCCAAAAATAAAACTTTCTTCCTTTAAATTATACTTGTCAAACATTTTGGTCACAGCCACACACACACACACACAAAAAAAAAAAAAAAAAAAAAAAAAAAAGCTGACTTAAAAAAATGCTCTAGTGTGATGAGATAAGAAAAGTACACAGTTTTGTCATAAGAAATCTCCAGACAAACCCACATTCAGGTACATTCTACAAACATACCTCACTGGTGCTCTTCAAAAGTAGCAAGGTCATGAAAAAACGGGGAAAGTAGAGAAAATAGTCATAGATTAAAGGAGGCATGATGAATAAATTAATGTAACATAGTATTCTGGCAAGATCATATCACAGAAGAAAAAAATCATTAGTGCAGAAATGATGAAATGTGACTAACACCTCAGTTTGGTTCAGTGTTACGCCAAGTTATTAGTTTTGGTAAGTGTGTGATATTTATGTAAGATGCTAATGTGACTGAGGAGGAATGGAGGAACTCTCTCTGTTATTTCCATAGCTTTCCTAAAATCTAAAATTATTTCTAAACAAAGTTAAAAAATAAACAAAAGCAAGGTATTGAATGCTAAACAGAAATGCATGTACCTTTCAGTCTTTTTACAAATGTGTTCCTTGCCTCATTAGCGGTTGGTTTACCCCTTTGTTCCCAGGACACTTTCTCAGTCCAAAATCATATCGTAGCTTATGCTTTTAGTGACTTCCAGTTACATATTTTACTACAGCTCCATGACAGCCTCATTCACTAGGTAAACAAGATGATAAAATTTCCAAGCCTCAGGCTGAAAGAAATAACTTGGGTGAAGTTTCCTCTAACCCAACTACGATTGATGGAAATCTCCTGGAAGTAAATTACTTCCATTTATCCCAAACCTCATTGTCTTTCTGAAGATCTAGCGGATGCTGGAAGCCCTCCGAGGACAAACCCTCATTTGGAGGAATGAGGCTTTGGTTGCTTTCAGTTTTTTTTTCTTTTGTGATTCATGTGTGGACACGCTGCACAATGGGGTGTAAATTATGAGGGCACTAAGCTCTCCTAACCAGAGAGTATCTAGCCCATAATGGAAGTGCAGAAAGGCGCACAAGAGCCAGGCAAGAATGGAAGAGTGCATTATTGCCTCCGTGGGGAAAGGGACCATGCATAACAATGTTGTTTTGATAGTAAAAACACTATGTGCCATACTGCACTTTATGCTATCATAACAGAACACTTGAGAGTGAGTAATTAATAATGAACAGAAATATATTGAAATTTATTTTTCACAGTCCTAGAGAGTGGAAAGTCCAGGACTGATGAGCCAGGGTCTGGAGAAGGCCTTCTTGCTGCCATCCCAAGGCAGAGGGGCACAGAGACGATCTAGAGGCCAGAGGAAACAAAGGCAAACTCACAGCCTCATGCCCTCTTATAATAATTGGCTTTCATCTGTGCAGAGGAGAGGAGATCTTATGACTTTAATGCTTCCCATCAGGCCCCACCTCTCATCCTGTTGCACTGTGGACTAACTCTTCAACACACACTTTTGGAGGTATACATTAAAACCACAGTATCATGATTCCAAAGCCTCCATTTGGTTCCTGAAGAATTATGACCACAGATACACTTAGGTTTTCCTGTTTGTCCAGTTCTCTGGGCTGGACCAAGCTTGTAGGACATTGGAACCTTGGCCCAGTGCCTTTTGATTGGGTCTGACCTAGTAAAAAGTTTAAATAAGGTGAGCATAGATCCAGCAGGATCACATGTGGGCAGTAAGAAGGACACAGCCTTACTATGCCTCCTTAGGATAATGGCCAACATCTAACTCAGACTGGGCCTCTGACCTCTCTCCTAGGAGGAAGAGTTGGTGTAAAGCTGAAAACACAACCAAGAGAACATTTTTCAATTTATGACATTGTAATGGTGACATTAATCTTTCTGTCTGCAATATTCAACAAGTTTTTAGGGCTATGGATGGATTCATGACCTACCATTAGTACCAAGGATGGCTGACACAGCATCTCTCACCAAAAAGCAATGAGCCTCATGCTATAAGGAGACTTATAATTTTGATTCATCTAATCTGGGAAGGAAAATGTTTAAAACATGCATTTTTCCAACTATAAAATAATACTGGCATTATTTAGAAAAGGAAAAGATATATTTAAAATAAAATTAAAATTATCCACAAAATTCTAAACACGAAAGAAAACCAAGACAAATTATCAAAGAAACAGTTTGCTCAAATTAACTTCATAAATGTTAAAATCTTTGGTACCATATAAGATACCATAAGAAGGATTTAGCAACAACCAGGGAGAAAATGTTGACAATGCAGGGGAAAAACAACAAATTAATATTCACAGTATATAGAGAACTCTTACATATCAATGAAAAAGAAAAATCAATAAAAGTATTAGAATTCATTATGAATAGGTAATTCATATATATATAACACACATTTTCAATAAACATTTTTAAAGATAACACAATTTTGCCATAATTAGAGAAATAATGAAGTCCCTTTTCTGTCCTCTAGATCTTTCACATATGAAAAAAAAATGTATATCCCTTGACTTTCTTAGACTGACCAATTTTACTGATGGAAGAGAATCTGTGAAGTAAAGAGAGGAGGGGAAAAATAAACTTAAGGAAGGAAACAAGCCAAATATTTTGTCCATATATGGAGATAGTACTAGCTTGAATGGGGAGAGGAGCTGTAGTAGGATGGGATAAGGAGTGAACCACAACTAGAAATGTTGTGCACATAATATGAAGGTATCCCTTTTAACCTTACCATTATGTAAAAATACACTTTGCCAATAAACTTATAGAAAAATAAAAATAATTATAGAAATAAAAATGTAAACCAGAATGAGATATCATTTTTTCTGCTGAAATAAACAAAACTAAAAAGAATATTGTTATCCATTTGGTATTGGAAGGAAAACTGAAGCTATCAACTATTGCTGGTGGAAATGCAAATGTGTATGAATATGTATGTAATATACTTCATGCCAAAGTAAATTTATATAAACATCTTGAAGATAATTTAACAAATTATCAAAATTAAATTTGTATGCCTCTCATATTTAGAAATTCTAAGTACAGCACAAATATTTACAGATATATTTACACAAATATGTACAAATGATAATAATGTCAACCTTAAAGAAAGCTAGGAGACAAAAATGTGTTTAATTGGGTTTATGTGTATAATGTGTATAATTTGGTTATATGTGTGTAGAAAACACACATAACCCAATTTTAAAATGGGCAAAAAATAAACCCTGAACAATATTTCTCAAAATAATACATATACCCAGTACTTGGGAAGCTGAGAAAATCACGGATTTGAGGCCAGTCTCAGCAACTTAGTGAGGCTCTCTGAAATTTGGTAGGACACTGTTTCCAAATAAAAACTTAAAAAGGTTGATGGTATAACTTGGAGGTAGTCTTTCTGGGTTCAATCCCCAGTACCACAAAAAAGAAAAGGAAGGAGGCAGAAGAAAAGGAGGAGAAAGAGATACAAAAGACTAAAAGGTTTATGAAAAATAAGTTCCACACTATTAATCATCAAAGATATGCAAATCAAACCCACAATGAGCTATCATTGCATATCTATTACAATTACTATTATCAAAAAGAATAAAGATGACAAATATCTGC
This sequence comes from Muscardinus avellanarius, assembly GCF_963383645.1. Taxonomy (NCBI): domain Eukaryota; kingdom Metazoa; phylum Chordata; class Mammalia; order Rodentia; family Gliridae; genus Muscardinus; species Muscardinus avellanarius. Next base: position 109,925,362 of record NC_137787.1, on the reverse strand, counting down.
AGTCCCATGTTTAGTGAAGGCACAATTCCTTCTAGGTGGTTGAACACACTGTAGGGAATGAAGACTGAATCTTTGGACAATATCCCTTATCAATTTTTCTACCTCTGGTCACAGAAATGGTTATCAAGATGTGGTCCAGGAACTCTTAGGAGCTCCCCAATCCTTCCATGAGTCCATGTCTTCCACATAATTTTCACGATGCTATCAAAGATTTTTTTTTTTTTTTTTGGTGGTACTGGGGTTTCTGGAAGCCCTTCTACCTCCAGGCTACACTCCCAGACCTATTTTTACATTTTTATTTGGAAACAGGGTCTCCTAAGCCAGCGCGTGCGGCTGGCTTCGAACCTGCGCAATCCTCCTGTCTCTGCCTCCCAAGCGCGGGGATTACAAGCGTGTGCCACCACGCCCGGCCTTCAAAGATATTTTAAAACAATTTACTGCGGGCATGGTGGCGCACGCTTGTAATCCTCCTACTCGGGAGGCAGAGACAGGAGGATCGCGCAGGGTTTGAAGCCAGCCGCGCTGGCTTAAGAGACCCTGTTTCCAAATAAAAAAGTATAAAATAGGTCTGGGAGTGTAGCCTGGAGGTAGAAGGGTTTCCAGGAACCCCAGTACCACCAAAAAAAAAAAAAAAACAAAAAAACAATTTTCTGCCATTCTATGATAACTATAGAGTAGAGTTTTCTGGAAGCTATGGGATATGTGATATCACAGTAAATTACATGCAGACAGAAAAGGTAGAATTCATCTATCTTCTCTTTGGCCACACATTAAAGAGATTATCGAAAAGGTAAATCAATACCAGTTTTCTCACTTTTTTTTTAAGAGAACATAGACTGGGCATAGTGATACATGTCTGTAATTCAAGTACTTAGAAGGCTGAAACAGGAAGGTCACAGGTTTAAGGTCAGCCTCAGAAACTTATCAAGACACTCAGCAACTTAGTGAGACCCTGCTTAATAATTAATAATGATGATAAAGGGGTCAGGGTGTAGATTCAAAGTAGAATTTCCCTAGGCCCAACCCTCAGTGCCCAAACCAAAACAAAATAAAACAAATATCCAGTTCATTGTATAAAATATAAGTTAGAGCCGGGCATGGCACTGCAGGCTTGTAATCCCAGCATTTGGGAGGCAGAGATGGAGAATCCTGGTTTGGGAGGGCATCAGTTACTTAGTGTGGCCCTTCACAAATCAGTGAGACCCTGTTTCAGAAATAAAAAAGACTAGACCAGTGTGGTGGCACATGCTTGTAATCCCCACTCCTGGAAGGCTGAGACAGGTGGATTGTTTAGGTTCGAAGCCAGCCTCAGCTGGCTTAAGAGACCCTGTTTCCAAATAAAATATAAAATAGGCCTGGGAGTGAAGCCCAGAGGTAGAAGGCCCCTGGGTTCCAACCCCAGTACCACCAATAAATAAATAAATAAATAAATAGACTAAAAAATAGGGCTGGGGTATAGCTTGGAGATATAATGCCCCAGGGTTCCAAACCCAGTAGAGAAAAATAAGTTATATTATTATAAGATGGATTTATTTTTAAGTGAATAACAAATATGTATATTAATATATCTCCTTTAAATTTCTAATACACAAAATATCATTTGACAAGGAATTACATGTGCTCAGTAATTTTAAAAATATAAATGGAGAGACTTCTGGAAAGATGGCGACCTAGGGAAGCAGCATATACCAGTCCTGCTGACACTTGATCTCCAGTGCATTAAAATGTTCTTACAAAAGCCAGAAAATACCACAACTTTACAAAGAACAAAGGTGGCAGAATAAAAGGCTAGAAGACTGATCAGAGAGCAGAAAATAAACCCAACCGTCTCGCAGCCATGACTGCTATAGCAGTGCCATCTTGCCCCACTGCATCTGACTCCAGAGACAAATAGGAAAATAACCAAGGACCTGAGGTGAGCAGCTGCAGATTATTGGAGTTTATAACATAGAAAAAGCAATTCAACAGCAGGAACTAGACATTGAAGAAATATGGGCCCAATTAAAAAGATCCAACTTAAGAATTATTGGCATAGAGGAGGGAAAGGAAGGTGAAACCAAGGGGCTCAATAATCTATTCAAAGAAGAAATAGCAGAACATTTTCTGAACATTGATACATGGGTACAGGAAACTTATAGAACCCCCTTTAGACAACATCAGAGAAAGGATTCTCCATGCCATATAATAGTCAAAATGACCTATGTAGAAGTTAAAGAGAGAATCTTAAAGGCAACAAAAACAAAAGACAGAGTGACATTCAGAGGAAAGACAATCAGAATCACCCCAGACTTCCCAAACCAAGTCATGAAAGCCAGAAGGGCCTGGAGTAGCATATTCCAAATTCTTCAAGAAAACAACTTGCAGAAAAATTTCTTACCCAGCAAAACTATCTCTCAAACTAGATGGGGAAGTAAAATTCTTTCATGACAAACAGAAGCTCAAGGAATTTATGTCTTCAAAACCAGCACTAGAGAAAATACTCAAAGAGATTAACTACAGAGAAGAAACAAGAAATACATGACAGAACCAGAGAAACAAGAATTTCTATCCAATAGACAAGTAAGAAGAGAAGAAAAAACAGTATTTCAAATAGAAATAACATCTCAACATGTCAGGAATTAAAAATCATCTCTCAATAATCACACTGACAACATCACTGGCAATCAGAGAGATACAAATCAAAAGTACCCTGAGATTTCACCTAACTCCAACTAGAATGGCCATCATTCAAAACACAAACAACAACAGATGCTGGCGAGGATGTGGAGAAGTGGGAACTCTAAGACATTGTTGGTGGGATTGCTAATTAGTGCAACCACTTTGGAAAGCAGTATGGAGAATCCTCAGAAGAATGGGAACAAACCTACCATTTGATCCAGCAATACCACTGTTGGGTATCTACCCAAAAGAAAAGAAATCCAACTACCAAACTAATGCATGTGTATCTATGTTCATAGCTGCACAATTCACCATAGCCAAACTATGGAACCAGCCAAGATGTCCATCAACAGATGAATGTATTACAAAACTGTGGGATATGCACACAATAGAATTTTACTCAGCCATCAAAAAAACACCTCAATTACATCATTTTCAGGGAAATGGATGGAACTGGAGGACATTATGCTAAGTGAGATTAGTCAGTCACAAAAAATAAGAAATCAGATGCTTTCCCTAATATGTGAGAGTTAGGGAGAAATGGGTCATAGGAGGAACTCTTGAAAGAGGAAATCCTATAGAGGAGCAAACAAGACAACCTAAAGGAGGAGAAAGGAGGGCAGAAGAGGAAAATCTCTAAAGCACACAATGTACTTAAACATATCGAAGTCAATCACTAAGCCAAGCAATGGAGGGAAGGATGGGGAGGGAATGGGGTGGGAATTGGGTAGGGGTTAAATCAGCAATGAGTACATGTTTGTACACACAAGTTTTTTACCCCAATAAGTTGTATGAATATAATGTACCAATAAAAAAAATGAAAAAAAAAAAGAATTCTCACAGAATCAGGGAAGCGAAGAGGCCCACGAGCATCCTCTTAAGACAGCCTGGTTTCAGCCAACAGGATTCCAAAGAGGTGGACTTAGATGGACACTCACTGCAGGTTGTCCAAGGGATCAAAATTCTCTTCTGTGTCAAGGGAGGGCCTGGAATGGGTAGATGGAGCTATGCTAGCAGTCAGCTGGACACAGGATTGAGTTCTCTAAAAGCTGTGTGCTCTGGATAGGACATTTAGAAGGGTGATATATTTTTGTTGCATTTGTTTATTTTTGAGAGGAGGTCTTGTTCTGATGCCCAGGAGGGGCTCGATCTCATGATGCCTCTGCCTCAGCTTCTCTAGTAGCTGGGATTCTAGTTGTGCACCGCTGTGTTTGGCTCCCATGGTGATATTTTAGTGCTTCTGAGTTGTAAGGGGCATGAACCTATGGACACCATTTCCCCCTCCCAAAACAAATGGCATGGACTATTAACATTTTTTGAACTAAAATTCACATAACATGAAATTCATCTTTTTCGTCACAGAGAGTACTATTCAGTGGCTTCCAGAACTTTCACACAGCATGTGCCAATCATCGCTACCTAGCTCCTGAACTTAGCCATCACCCCCGAATAAAACCCCATGTCCACTAAAAAAAATAATAATAATAATCACACTGAATGTAAATGGCCTCAACTCCCCAATAAAAAGACATAGAGTTGCAAAATGGATTAAAAACCAGAATCCTTCTATATGCTGCTTGCAAGAAACACACCTTACAAGTAAAGACAGAAACAAACTCAAAGTAAAGGGATGGAGCAGGGTAATTCATGCTAATGGAACTCGAAGGCAAGCAGGAGTTGTAACTATGATATTAGATAAGATAGACTTCAAACCCAAGCTCACCAGAAAAGACAAAGATGGTCACTTTTTACTGGTAAAAGGATTACTACAGCATGAGGAAATAATGATAATCAACATTTATTCCCCAAACATAGGTGCAGCTACTTTCATAAAACAAACTCTTTGTGACATCAAGCCACATATAAATCCCAATACAATAATACTGGGACATTTCAACACACCTCTCAGACCTTCTAGACAAAAGGTCAGTAAGGACACCTCAGACCTAGAGAACACCATTAACCAAATGAACCTATTGGACACATACAGAATATTTCACCCAACTACAGCAGAGTTCACATTTTTCTCAGCAGCTCATGGAACCTTCTCCAAAATAAATCACATCCTGGGCCACAAAGTAAGCACAGACAAGTTAAAAAAAATGTGACATATTCCCCTGTGTATTTTCAGACCACAATGAAATGAAACTAGAAATCAACTATAAGAAGACTCAGAGAAACCACATAAACATGTGGAGACTGAACACCAAACTTCATAATGAAGAATGGGTCATAGAAGAAGTAAAGGGTGAAATTAAGAAATTTCTAAAAACAAACAAAAAATAGAGATACAACATATTAAAACCTCTGGGACACTTTGAAGGCAGTATTAAGAAAAAAATTTATAGCACTGAGTGCTTACATAAGAAAGACAGAAAATCACCAAACAAATAATTTAATGACACACCTCAAAGCCCTTGAAAAATAGGAACAATCTAACCCCAAAGCCAGTAGAAGACAGAAAATTGTTAAAATCAGAGCAGAAATAAATGAAATAGAGAATAAAAAATGATACATAAAATCAACAAAACCAAAGGCTGGTTCTTCGAAAAAATTAATAAGCTAGATAAACCACTAGCCAATCTAACTTAAAAAAAGAAGAATCAACACAAATTTTGAAGATAAGAGATGAAAAGGGAGATATCACAATGGACAGTGCAGAAATCCAGAGAATTGTCAGAAATTACTTTGAAAAACTGTACTCCAACAAAATGGAAAATCTGGAGGAAATTGACAACTTCCTTGATAAATACAACCTTCCTAAACTAAGTTGAGAAGACATAGAAAACTTAAACGAATCAATAGCAATCAAAGAGATGGAAATGAGCCGGGCATGGTGGCACATGCTTGTAATCCCAGCATTTGGAAGGCTGAGACCAGAGGATTGCGGTTTGTGGACAGCCTCAGCTACTTAGTGAGGCTGCCCGCAACTTAGTGAGACCCTGTTACAAAATAAAAAATAAAAAAATAGGGCAGGGGGTGTAGCTCAGAGGTTGAATGCCCCTAGGTTCCATCTCCAGACCTGCAAAGAGAGAGAGAGAGAGAGAGAGAGAGAGAGAGAGAGAGAGAGAGAGAGAGAGGCTGAAATGGCAATAAAGACCTTACCATCAAAGAAAAGCCCAGGACCGAATGGCTTCCCAAGTGAGTTTTATAAAACCTTTATAAAAGAGGTAATTCCTATACTCCTCAATATATTTTGTGAAATAGAGAAAAATGGAACTCTCCCAAATACATTCAATGAAGCCAACATCACACTAATACCAAAACCAAATAAAGATATTTCAAGGGAAGAAAACTATAGGCCTATATATCAGATGAACTTGGATGTAAAATTGCTAAACAAAATACTAGCAACACACATTCAAAATCACATCAAGAAAATCATACACCATGACCATGTAGGCTTCATCCCAGGTATGAAAGGCTTGTTAAACATACAAAAAATCAATCCATGTAATTCATCATATAAACAGAGCCAAACAAAAATTACATGATCATTTCAATAGATGCTCAAAAAGCCTTTGATAAAATCTAACATCCATTCATGATAAAAAAAAAAACTGCAGAGAATTGGAATAGAAGGAATATACCTCAACATAATGGCAGTCTGCAATAAACCCACAGCCAACATCATATTAAATGGGGGAAAACTTCAAGAATTCCTCCTAAAAACAGAAACAAGACAAGGATGCCCATTATCACCACTTCTCTTCAATATAGTACTCTAGACCCTAGCCAGAACAATTGGGCAAGAAAAGGAAATCAGAGGAGTTAAAATAGGAAAAGAAGAACTCAAACTCTCACTATTTGCAGATGACATGATATTATACCTAGAGTACCCAACAAACTCAACCAAAAGACTTAGAACTGATCAACAAATTCAGCAAAGTATCTGGATACAAAATCAATCATAAAAAATCAGAAGCTTTTCTGTATGCTAATCATAAATCCACTGAAAAAGAAATTCAGAAAACACTTCCACTCAGGATCTCACACAAAAAAATAAAATACTTAGGAATAAATTTAACCAAGGAAGTAAAAGACCTCTACAAAGAAAATTATAAAACACCAAAAAAAAAAAATCGAAGAAGATCTTAGAAGATGGAAAGATCTTACCTGACTTTAAACTATACTACAAAGCCACTGTAATAAAAACAGCATGGTACAAAACAGCATGGCACAAAAACAGATACATAGAACAATGGAGCAGATTAGAAGATTCAGAAATGAAACCACACACTCACAGCCAATTGATATTTGACAAAGTGGCCAAAAACATACAATGGAAGAAAGATGGCCTGTTCAACAAATGGTGTTGGCAAAATTGGTTATCTATATGCAGAAAAATAGAATTAAATCCCACCTTATCACCCTGCACAAGAGTCAATTCAAGATGGATCAAAGACTTGGATATTAGACGAGAGAGCTTGTGGCTCCTTGAAGAGGGCATAGGTCCAACACTGCAACACATTGGCACAGATAATAATTTTCTCAACAAGACTCCAAAGGCACAAGAAACTAAAAGGTGAATCAATACATGGGACTGCATTAAACTGAAGAGCTTCTGTTCAGCAAAGGAAACTGCCAAGATCCTCAAACGAGAGCCAACAGAATGGGAAAAGATTTTTGCCACCTATTTCACAGACAGAGGACTAATATCTAGAATATACAGAGAACTCAAGAAAATCAACACCAAAAAAACAAATACTCCAATTAAAAATATGCAAGTGAACTTAATAGACACTTCACAAAAGAAAAAATTCAAATGGCCAATAAATGCATAAAAAATGTTCAACATCATTGGCAATCAGAGAGAAGCAAATCAAAATTACTCTGAGATTTCACCTAACTCCAACTAGAATGGCAATCATTCAAAACACAAACAACAAACGCTGGTGAGGATGTGGAGAAGTGGGAACTCTAAAACATTGTTGGTGGAATTGCAAACTAGTGCAACCACTTTGGAAAACAGAATGGAGGATCCTCATAAGAATGGGAACAAATCTACCATTTGACACAGGAATACCACTTCTTGTTATCTATCCAAAAGAAAGCAAACTAAACTATGAAACTAATCCATGTGTATCTACGTTTATAGCTGCGCAATTCACCATTGCAAAACTATGGAACCAACCAAAAAGTCCATCAATGGATGAATGGATTACAAAACTGTGGGATATGTACACAACGGAGTTTTACTCAGCCATAAAAAAATACAATTACAGCATTTTCAGGGAAATGGATGGAACTGGAGGACATTATACCAAGTGAGATTAGTCAATGGCAAAAAGTAAGAAACCAGATCCTTTCACTAATATGTGAAAGCTAAAGTGAAATGGTCATAGGAGGAGTCCCAGGCAAAAAGGAGAACATATAGAGAAATCAATAAGGCAATCTGACTCAGGGGAGGGGAGGTGGGGAAAAAGCTCTCTGAGGCACATGATGTATTTAGACAAACCTATCCATATCAATCACTAAGCCAAGCATGGGAGGGAGGGTTAGGGAGGGAAGGGGGTTGAGATTGAGTGGGGGCTGACTGGGGGATGTGTGCATGCATGTCTACACAAGTCTTTTTTTATTATACCACTATGATGTATGAATATAACGCACCAATAAAAAAGATTAATTCCAAAGGAGTATTATTTCACCAAAGGAGAAATAAATAATACATGCCAGAACTGGAGAAACAATAATTTCCATTCAGCAAACAACTAAGCAAAAAAGAACAAACACTATCTGAAACAGAAGTTAATTCTCAAAATGTTAGGAATTAAAAGCCATTTTTCAATCATCTACACTGAACATAAAAGGCCTCAACTCCCCAATAAAAAGACATAGAGTGGTAAAATGCATTACATCTGTCTGCTGCCTGCAAGAAACACATCTTAAAAGTAAAGATAGTCACAAACTAAAGGTAAAGGGCTAGAGCAAGGTAACCCATGCCAGTGAAACTCAAATACAAGCAAGAGTAGCAACTATGATATCAGACAAGTTAGATTTCAAGCCCAAGCTTATTAAAAGAGACAAAGCAGATCATTTTTTACTGGTAACAGAATGATCCAGCAAAAGTAAATAACGATAGTCAGCATGTATGCCCCCAAAACAGGTACAGCTACTTTCATAAAACAAACTCTTTGCAACATGAAGTAACACATAATCCCAATACAGTAATACTGGGAGACTTCAACACTCCTCTCACACTGTTAGATCAATCTTATAGACAAAAGGTCAGTAAAGATGCCTCAGAACCAAAAAACATCATCAACCAAATGGACCTATTAGACACAGAATATTCCACCCAACTACCACAGAGTTCACATTTTTCTCAGCTGCTCATGGAACCTTCTCCAAGATAGATCACATCCTGGGCTACAATGTGAGCCAATTTCAAAAAATGTGACATACTTTTCTGTGTCTTCTCAGACAATAATGGAATGAAATGGAATCAATTATAAGAAGACCCAGGGAAACCACATAACATGTGGAAATTGAACACTACACTGCTGAATGGGTCATAGAAGAAATAAGGGATGAAATAAAGAAATTTCTAGAAACAATTAAAATAGAGATACAACATATCAAAACCTCTGGGACATTTTGAGGGTAGTATTAAGAGGAAAATTCATAGCACTGAGTCCCCACATAAGAAGAACAGAAAATTATCAAATAAATAACCTAATGATACACCTCAAAGACCTTGTAAAACAGGAACAATGTAACTCCAAAGCCAGTAGAAGACAGGAAATTATTAAAAATCAGAGCAGAATTCAACAAAGTAGAGACTAACAAACCAATACAGAAAATCAACAAAACCAAAAGCTGGTTTCTCAAAAAAATTAAGAAGATAGATAAACCATTAGGCTGGGCATGGTGGCACACACTTGTAATCCCAGTGCTTGGAAGGCTGAAACAGGAAGATCACACAGGTTTGAAGGTAGCCTCAGCTACTGAGCGAGGCTCTCAGCAACTTAATGAGACCCTGTTTTTAAATAAAGTATAAAATAGGTCTGGGAGTATAGCCCAAATACAGAAAAGCCCCTGATTTCCACCCCCAGTAGCACACACAAAAAAGAGAAGCAACCCAAATTATTAAGATAAGAGATAAAAAAGGAGATATTACCACCAAAGGTGTAGAAATCTAGAGGATTACAAGAAACTACTTTGAAAAACTATACTCCAACAAAATGGAAAATCTGGAAGAAATTGACAACTTTCTAGATAAATAAAACCTTCCTAAACTGAGTCAAGATGATATAGACAATTTAAACCAACCAAAGCAATCAAAGAGATTGAAATAGCAATAAAAAGCCTAGAATTAAAGAAAAGCCAAGGACCAGATGGTTTTTCAAGTGAATTTTATAAAACCTTTATAGAAGAACTAATCCTGATACTCCTCAATTTATTTTGTGAAATAGAAAGAAAATGGGACTCTCACAAATACATTATATGAAGCCAAAATTAATACCAAAACCAAATAAAGACATCTCAAGGAAGGAAAACTACAGGCCTATATCATTGATGAACTTGGATGCAAAACTGCTAAACAAAACATGCATTCAAAACCACATGAATAAAATCATACACCATGACCAAGAAGGGTTCATGCCAGGTATGCAAGGTTGCTTCAACATATGAAAATCAATCCATGTAATTCATCACATAAACAGAACCAAAGACAAAAATCACATGATCATTTCAATAGATGCTGAAAAAGTATTTGAGAAAATCCAAAATCTATTTATGCTAAAAGCACTGAAGAAAATCAGAATAGATGGAACATACCTCAGAATCATAAAGGCAATCTACAATAGGCCCACCACCCACATTGTATTAAATGAGGGAAAACTGTGAGCATTCCCACTAAAAACAGAAACAATACAAGGATATCCATTATCACCACTTCTTTTCAATATAGTACTTAAGACTTCAGCCAGAGAAATAAGACAAGAAAAGGAAATAAAAGGAGTACAGATAGGAAAAGAAGAACTCAAACTTTCACTATTTGCAGATTACATAATACTAGAAGAGCCAACAAACTCAACCAAAAGACTTAGAGAACTGAACAACAAGTTCAGCATGGTGTCTGGATACAGAATCAATCTTAAAATATTGTAAACTTTTCTGTATATAAAGCATAAATCTTCTGAGAAAGAAATTCAGAAAACACTTCCACTCAGGATATCCCACAAAAAATAAAATACTTAGAAATAAACTTAATTCATTTGGAACAACAAGAAAATAAAAATAGCCAAAGTAGTTCTCAGCAACAAAACCATGCAGGAGAAATCACAATACCTGACTTTATACTATACTACAAAGCCATAATGATAAAAACAGCATAAAACAGATAAATACTATTTGTATTTTGTTACTGGCACAAAAACAGATAAATAGACCAATGGAACAGAATAGAAGACTCAGAAACAAATCCACATTCATACAGCCAATTGATTTTTTGACAAAGGGAAAAAAACATACATTGAAACAAAGATATCCTGTTCAACAAATGGTGTTGGCAACACTGGATAGCCATATGCAGAAAATTGGAAATAAACCTCACTTTCTCACCCTTCACAAGAGTCAATTAAAGATGGATCAAAAATGGAAATTATATCAGAGACCTTGAGGCTCCTTGAAGAGGGCATAGGTCCAACACTGCAACATATAGGCACAGGTAAAAACTTTCTCAACAAGACCCCAAAAGCACAAGAAACTAAAAGGCAGATCAATACGTGAATTGCATTAAACTGAAGAACTTCTGTACAGCCAAGGAAACTATCAAGAACTGTCACGGACTAATCTCAGTCGGTTTGTAATTGTCCATTCCCAGTCAAAATCTCAGAAAGATGGGGCAAAAGGCAGGTGGAGTTCTGCAGCCTCTTGTCTGCAGCGATTCTTTCTCCTTTAGGGACTGAATTTTCTTTAGGTCCCTAAATGACGACGCTTTGGAAAGAATCTGAGGTGGACAAAGGCTTCTTGAGCCAATGACACTTTATTATGAAAACCCCAAGAAATTTATACCCTTTCCCAGTAAAGTTAAGAGAAAAGGGGGGATGGGTGTCTTTCAGCTGGCTGTTGGCCTTTGAAGAAATAACTCCTGTTTCTCTCCAAGGACTTGCAGATAAGCAGTTCCAGGTGGCAGCCTCCCAGAATAGTCATGGCTTGGGAGCTTCTCGGGGAATCTTCTTTAACTTTTCCTGGAACTTTCCATCTTTTGGGCTCAGTTCATATAACAAGTGTGGGGAGATGTGGTAATTCAGGTGTTGGCATCTTATCTTCTAAATATGAAAGCTTAAGCATACTCACAACACAGTTTGGTAGACAAAATACCGCAAATAACACCACAAGGTTCTTAGTTCTAATTGTCAGATGTATTTTCTTAACTGCTGAGCACTCTTCTTTAGACAACAAGCCTATTAAAAGTCTACTTATCTTTAATGATCCACTTCCCTGTCACAAACTCTCTGCAGCCTGCTTCTAACTTTCTAATTTCTTTCTTTTCCAGTTGGGACTTTCTTATGATAAGCTCTTTTTCATGCAAAAATGCTTTTCTTACTCTTACGGTATTTCTTTTCCTTCATACATATATATTTAAAATGTCTGTCCTTTATTTTGTAATATTTATTTCTAATTATGCGGCCAGTTTTTCTATCTCCTGGAATGCTCACACTGAGGTAAAAGTTAACAGTCTTTTTCTTTGGGTCTATTGTATTTGGGCAGCTAAGTTGTTTCTTTAAGGTTACACACAAGGTTTCTCTCTGTCTCTAGGCAGGATTTCAAGGGTAAATAATTATTTTGAACTGAGCTACTTTTGCCGGAGTTGATAGATAGTGATGAAGGTCGGAGGCCATTTGTGATTGCTGCAGCTGGGGTGCTTATCACAGTACCTGAATTCTGGCCAGTTTCTCATTATTGTTGAGCAGAGCCAAGGACGTTTAGACAAATTATTAGAGAGTTTATTTCCATGGACTCAGTTTCTTTTTATAGTTCTAATTTCACATCACTGGAGCAATTCGTGTAGAAAGTTAAAAGGAATAATAGTGAAGGGTATCTAAAAGTGAGGGGTACTTTGGCCAAAGACGACACCTCCTTCTCGGGGCGTTTTTGCCGATTTAACTATGTGGAGTGGGGTCTCAACACATAGATGCCGAGGCAGCAGGATGTCTTGGCAAAGAACCTTTACCAAGAGCCAACAGAATGGGAGAAGATTTTTGTCACCTATTCCTCTGATAGAGGACTAATATCGACTATACAGTGAAGTCAAGAAATTCCGTACTAAGAAAACAAATAACCCAATCAAAAAATGGGCAAAGGAACTAAATAGACACTTCACGAAAGAAGAAATTCAAATGGCCAATAAATGCATGAAAAAAATGCTCAACATCATTAGCAATCAGAGAGATTCAAATCAAACTACCCTGAGATTTTACCTAACTCCAACTAGAATTTCAATCATTCAAAACACAAAAAAACAAAAAATGCTGGTGAGGATGTGGAGAAGTGGGAACTATACTACATTGTTGGTGGGATTGCAAATTAGTGCAACCACTTTGTAAAACAGTATAGAGGGTGCTCAGAAGAATGGGAATGAACTTACCATATGATCTAGCAATACCATTTTGGGGTAGCTACCCAAAAAATGGATACCAAAGTACCAAAATAATGCATGTGAATATATGTTCATAGCTGCATAGTTCACCATTGCCAAACTATGGAAACAGCCAAGATGTCTAACAACAGATGAATGAATTACAAAACTTGGGATATGTACACAATGTAATTCTACTCAGCCATAAAAAAACACAATTACATCTTTTACAGGGAAATGGGTGGAACTGGAGAACAATATGCTAAGTGAGATTATTCAGTCACAAAAATACGAAATTGAATGTTCTCTCTACTATGCGATAGCTAGGGATAAAATGGGTCATAGTAGGAACTCTAGATGAAAAAGGAGATACTACAGATAAGCAAATAAGGTGACATACATGAGTGGATGGGAGGGGGGATGAGGGAAATTATCTAATGTTCATGATGTGCATTAACAAACATATCAAAGTCAGTCACTAAGCCAAACATGAGAAGGAGGGAGGGGAAAGAAATTGGGTAAGGGCTAATTGGGTGATGTGTGCATGTATGCCTCCACCATCTTTTACTTGAGATGTAGGACTATAATACATCAATAAAAAGTTTAAAAAAAGAATATAAATGGAACATGAGACTAAAACGTTTGGGAAATGCAGCTCTTCGACAGGCATTATTTTGTTGCTGTCCTGCAAGAGTATGCTGGCAGAACATTTGGTCCTGCTCTGAGCCTGTGCACATTGATTCTAGCACATGTTGGTCCTGGGTGCATCATTCCCAAAGTCTGCCTTCTGCTGTCTGCCTGCCCTGATTGACACAGAACTTCTACTGCCTCAAGAGAGGGGTAAGCTAGGAGGGTGCTAGCTTATGTGGTGATTTATACTCCAGCAGATATTTCTGCTGCTCCTGCTTACGAATCTTATTCTCTAGTAAAGAAAGGATGTTTTTACTATTTATCTCTACTTGGGGTCCAGAACCTCAGAGATAACTATTTATCTTTATGTGGGGTTCAGAAAGATCATTCAAAGGCATGCAATTCACTACATGACTGCTTTTAGAAATATTGAAAGCTCCACTCCTACCACCTCCTCATACAAACACAATTATATCTCATTGATGATTCATTTTAGTTCTTATTTTTAAAAGACTATTAAATTATTTGCCTTATATGATCAATATGCATTTGAATTTTCAATTATTTGCAAGATAGGAACATAAAAATTCAAAACACACATACATTCATACCACCAATGATAATTAGTATAAAATCTTGGTCCATTTATTTAAAACTTCATTTAATGGTTATACTTTTATAAAACATGCACTATATCCTTACAATAGAAAATATAATATTAAAATATTTAATTTCTTCATACCACATCATTTCCTGAGGGCACAGGTGTTGAGGTCCTGGTTTGGTTCCTGTGGTTGTTTTTGTTCCTGCTATTTGTTTTCCTATTATGAATTATGCAGTACTAAAAATCATTGTACCTAAGCTTTCTTCAGAACTGTGATTATTTCCTTAGTATAAATTCTTAGACATTGAAATGTTGGCCCATAAAGTGCAAAAAATGTTAAAGTTTTTTTCATTTCCATCCATTTCCAGGCTAGTTACAGCAGCTCATATTTGTCCAGCAGCGCGGGAGAAAACTCTTTTCAGTAGAGTTCTTCAGAATTAGGTAGTTTGATTTTTAAAATCTAATTTGGTTGAAAAAAGCTATATTTCATTGTTGCTTAAAGTTGCTTTCTTTCATTACTAGTGGGATGGAACATTTTTCTCTATAGCCTTAGTATACAGGGATTTTTTTTTCCAATTTATATATTTGTCATCAGTCTGCCTATAACTTTAAGCCTTCACTTAAGTTATTTTTACATGTTATTGACATTTTTTTGTAAACATGCATTTTAATTGGTTCCTGAAATGGTGTTAAATACATATTTCACATTTACAAAACATTTTCCCATTCCCTGTACATTTAGGTCTAATTACTCACTGTTTTAACTTTTCTGTCTGTAGTAACAGAGCTTTGATAACAAATTACCACAAATGGGTGGCTTCAACATCAGAAAGTCATTGTTGAAAATAGATTCTGGAAGCAGACAGTTCAAAATCCAGGTGTCAATAGAGTTATATCCTCTAAAAGAGATAAGGGCAAGTGTGGCCCAGGCCTCTCTTCCCACTCATAGACAGTCATCTTCTCTCAGTGTCCCTCCACATCACCTTCTTTCTATGTGTATCTCTGTGCTGAAGTTTGCCCTTTTTATAAGCACACCAGCCATGTTGCATTAAGACTCACACTAATCTCTCATTTTAACTTGCTTCCCTCTTTCCTTCCTTTATAGGAAGAATCTTCCTATACGCGTTTTTTCTCTAAATAAAGTCACATTCTGAGGTATTGGGGGTTAGGACTTGAACACATGAATTGTGGAGGCACACAATTCAACCCATAACATCATCTCTGGGCTTTGGTTTTGTTTGTATTTGTGCTTATCATTTTAGATTAAATTCTCAGGAGTGCAGACAATGAATCTTGAGACTTTTGTTGCATATTGTCGAGGAGGTAACTTGCATTTATGCTAAAGAGAAATAACCTTTCATTTATAATTAGAAATGGGACTTTATAAGAAACATTTTGTCTCCTGGCAAGAACAGAACCTGTCTGCAGGGTGAACACAAGGGACCAAGGACAGCTCCTCTACTGGGCTCCTATTATGCTGGATGGGAGGCTCTGGTTTCCAGGGGGTTTATGAGAGCCAAAGAGATTATGGGTAAAGAGCTAGAATTACCACTGGAAGATCCTGGGGCCCCTGTTTACCTCCCATAGAGGCCCCTACTCAGAATACAAGTCGCTAGGAATATTCCCTGACTCATGGCAACTTGTCCTCATAAAGAGACCTGAAAAAATGGTGTTTCTCTTAAGGGCTGTATAAGTGTGCCCAGGCAGTGTTTGACAGGGAAACAGACCTTCTAGCAAGTTTCCTTTCTGGTTGACAAAGGCCATCCCTGAAGGGTTCTTCACTGTCTGCTCCACCCTGAGGTCTGTCCTAGGTCCTGCTCTCTTCACATCCATTTTCCAGTGGACAGAATCTAATTAAGAAGCAATTTAGAATAATTAGATGCCAGTAATGAATAAAAGGTAATGAGACATTCGATCTGCTCACAATTTAGCAAGAGCTGTGTCTTTGCTAATTAGGAAGTTAAGCACCTGTCAGAACTCAGAGCTGACCTGCAGTTTCTGTGGCACAGGATAGAGCAGTGCAAGGGGGAAAAGAAAGTATCAGCCAGGCACAGGTCAGGTGAGCCCGCCCATTCCCTGGAGGAGAGATGCCAGAAATACTGAGGCCATAGGAGCAGAAACGTACATGCCCATAGCTATGGGAGGAGTCATGAGTGCGAGGCAGGCACAATGGCAGTAGCTTCTAATAGATGACCCTGTTTAATCCCCAAATAATCTGCAAAGTACATACTGTTACTCTCTATTTAAAATGGAAGGAACTATGGCTATGGAGGGAAACTTGAGAGTGGAGAGAAAAACTATCATTAGCAATCCAAGCCCTTTCAGAACCCAGACTTTCTGCCCTCCATCACCTCCTTGAAAATCTTAAGACAATTAGTGAGTTGCTAAAGGTAATTTGTACAATTAATCTGTTTCCTTCCTAATGAATGTTAGATTCATTGAGATACATAAATTTTTTCTTTCCACTAGTTTAATTGTCTTTATAAATTAGCTGTGACAGTTCTGGTGGGATTTTCCCATTTCTGAGGACAAAGGTAGAAAAAAGAGCTAATCTGTTCAGCCACCCTCCCCTAAGAAGTATTTCTCAGCCCACCAGGATGAAATGCCTTTGGTTAAGATGCTGGTCACTAGACTTCTCTTGGCTTCAAAAGTAGTGAGCTTGGGTCTTTACTTGAGTCTCTACAACAGAATGAAACCGGATAAGCTAAACACCAGCAACTTTGCAAGGGCCCATCGGAGAACTAACATCACAGGGAAAAACACCCTGAAATCTGCAGGACCAGACACATCCAAAGAAATAGCATGTAGACCGGTTCACCTTGACCAGAAGCCAGTGAGGCCAGAAATTTAATAGAAACACCTAACTGACTAGTAACTTCTGATGCACTAGTAGAAGCCAAGCACAAGTACAGATCAAGATGACAAATTGTTCTATGGTCCCTGCACCAAGTCATGAGTTGGAGGACATCATCCCAGGCTTTTTCCCCTCTAGTTCCTCCACCACATTCTTATGATTAGACTCTAAAAAAGGCACCCTAATGGCCCTTGCAGGAGCAGGGAATGAGTGCTTACTAAATAACACACCCAGAGCCTTCTCCCCAACAGCAGCCTCCACTCCAGGAGAAAGACTCCCCGGGCAATACTACTAAGGTCTTATCCCAGTATGGAGATGGGGCATTCTTCCCCATCCCATCCCCTCCAACTTTTCTGCCTCACCTAAGGAAAAAAAAATTTAAAATATAATCAATAGGGAACAAAAAGTCAAGGACATAGATTGGAAATGGAGGAACAGAACCACTTGTAAAGGCCATACCCATACTGCGAAATGATCTGAAGATGAAAGTATACCTCCTGCACTGGCTCTTACCCCACATGAGCAATGTCCCAAACAGTCATGTACTGCTTAATAATGTGGGTGCATCCTGCAAAATGCGCCATTAGGTGATGTCATGTCTATACAAACATCATAGAGTGTACTTACACAACATTGGCTGTGATGTCACTAGGAGATATCATCTTATGGACTACGCTCATATCAATGGTCTACAATGGACCAAACATCATACACCACTCAAAACTGTACAAAAATTGGGCCTGAAAGAACTGCAAAATACAAATGCTTCCCTAGGCATCATTCAAAGGGAAGCCTCTGAGCCAAGATGAAAGATACACACTGCAAGAACTGCAGACACTGATAATGTAGTTTCATAAGACCTTAAATGTGGCCCAACTCCAGCCAGATTGACACACAAGTTTACATGGAGAGCCACCCAGCAATTCCAGAAGCCATCCAAGTTCTTTTAGTAAGCATATTCACTTATACAGCTTTGGCTTCATTGCCTGAATAAGAGAGCCATGGCTGAAGTACCTTTCACCATTCTGAGGAACAGATATCCAATCCCAGCCAGAGAACAAGATTCTATGCTTTATTTGAAATGATCCCTTAATGTGTTTGCATCTGTCCCTCAGAAAATCATGTCCTGATGTTAAGGATGGTGGGTTTGTATCTATTTATTGTCAGTACCAGAGCTATTTGGAGCTAGTGTGGAGTTTTAGTCGACATCCCCTGTAGTAATAAGAAATTATGACTTTGCATCTGATGGTGAAAGCATTGGTTGCTTCTGGCATGTCTGTTCTGATTGTGGAGCTGTTAACCCCACCTCCTAACTAGAAATATTTAGTGCCATGTCCTACATAGATAAGGAAGAGACTTGCTACCTGTCCCATTGGCAATGATTAGGTAGACAAAACACAACTAAATGGAAATAAAGTGTACAGCATGATAGAGGAAATAACTGAATAAGAACTTATATTACTATTAGAAAAGAGAGAGAAACAGTTATTAAATTACTATGTCAGAGGAAATGCTAAATCCTTCACATATGCTAGTCTTTGTCTTTTTATAACTTTTCAGCCTTGTCTGTTTGATGGGTATTTCTCATACCCTTTTAATTATTTCTTATAAATTATGTTTCATACAACCTCTATCAACCAGAGAATAGCTAACCACTGGAAGAGGAAAGGGCAGATGAATTGACTACTCTTTTTCTGAATGTCAACCATCAATATTCATCCCATGACATTTTCACCTGGAGAGCCTCTGGATTATGGGGAATAACAAGAATGAACTATATACAAATGTGATCTTCCTCTAGTTAGCTTCTTAACAAAGATCATAGCAGGCCCCCCTTGCAAATAATCTTTCCTATTACCTGCTCAAGACTCACTGAGCTGCAAGAAGCCTCTGGGCTGACTGTTCTGCCAGACCAGATATGGCTACTCTGAAGATGGACATCTCTTCTTTTGGCCAAGTTTCAATCTTCCACTTGCTGATTAAAGTACTTATTGCTAGTTCTTCATCATTTAAAATTGGGTGCAATGTATTAATTGAATAAGTTGCTCTGGCGGCCTAGTTTTTCTTCCATTAAAAATATTTGGGGCAGCGCGACGGAGCGGCGGCCCCTGCCACGTCTCCGGGCGGCAGCGGCAGTGGGCGCAGGAAAAACTCAAGTCACCTTTACTGAAAAGCAGTCAGTTTGCTGAAATTATTGAAGCAGAAGTTCTTGAATTCAAAGAAAAGGTACCTCGGTGGAACCCTGAACTTGAAGAAGAAGAACAAAGATCGGACACCAGACCTGCTGCAGATACAATCGGAACGCCGATCGGAACACCAATCGCGGCGGCCCACGGAGCTGCCTGCCCAATATTACCATGGCAAGATAATCCGGGACTGAAAATGGACTTAGGGCCGCATATTAAGCAGCGAGCAGCACGCACATCAGAATTCTGTGTGCTCACCAGCGTCTGGACCACAACAGCATAGAGACTCCCATGGAATCCTGAACCAAGGAAGTCAGGTACCTGAGGGCGCCCAGGGAAGTGGGGGTCCTAGCGTGTGCACAGCCCCAAACCCCCAGCCCAGGCCCAAGCCTCAGAACCGAGCACTCTCCTCGCGCACCTTGTCTGCGCCCCGGTCCCCTGCTAGTAGTCAGCGTCTGTGCCACTGCCACCCCTAAATTGGATCCTGCATGTGTGTCTAGCCCCCGCCACCTTGCCAGAGCCTGCCTTCCAGGCTGTGAAAGCCCTGTGTGACCCGGAAATCTCCTTGGGGCACCCCCAGCTTCTACGTCCCGCGGGAGGCAGAGACCATTGCTGGACACCACGCACTGGATCCTTGAGCACCTATCCTGCACCCCTGGCCCACTGCTGGGTGTTCCCACCCCCCTGGTAGCCAGATGCTTAGTTCTAAGTGAGAACACAGCTCAATACACCTTGGAAGAGCATACCAGCAGCAATAGACAGCTGCATCCACTCACACCTGGGTCCAGTAATACCAGCGCACCCATCCTGCACTCTCAGAATAGGCAGAGCTCTGGCAGTAAGTGTGGGCATCCAGGAACCAGCATCCATTTGCCCAGGGTACATCTTGGGACCACACCGGCTAGCCCAGCTGGAATTTCCAGAGACACAGGAAAATCCATCGGGCCACAATATCTGCACAGGACCTCAGGGGGAAGTTCCAATTATACTTTGGTCATTCTCCACCCTTGCTGTAGGGAAGCACAGGCTGGAGACTAGGGTGATGAGTGCAGAGGTGCTGACCACAGGTTAGAATTTCGCAGAACCTGTGAATTGTACAGAATCAAATAACAGTGAAACCAGACATCCGGACACATAAACCTAAAGCAGCTAAAGGAGAGAAAGGTGTCCAAACACCCAGAGTGACCTAAGAAGATAAAAATAGAGTACAAAGAAGACTAAGAGACATTGGATGGTATTCTGAAAGCTACCAAAGCAATCAGATACGCACATATTATATGGACCTGACCCCATATGCGTAAATAAGGAGGACTGTTTGTTATACTTTTAATGTGGATGTTTTGTTTTATTTTGCTTTTACAGTGCTTTTGTTGTGGTATGGTTATTGCTCTTTTTTTTTTTCCTTTTAACCCACACTTCTTTTACTTTAACTTGTTGATATATATATTGGATAGTTTGCCTTATTTTTTGTATTTCACACAGCTGCTAGCTCCTTTTATTTTATTCTTGTTCTTTTTTCCTCTTTCTTCCTCTTTCCTTCCTTTTTTTCATTCTCCTCCTTTGATTGGTTTTCCTTCCTTTTTCTTGGATTACATAATAGTCTTGGTATCTTGTGTGGATTTTTTTTTTTTATGTCTGTCTGCTCCTTCCATCACCCCTATTTACAAACATTCCCACACTAACCTACATACTTTTCTCCCCCAAAACTTTTCCCCATAATATACCTCCTGGTTTAATACTCAAAATATTTCTTATATCCATAATTACTCTACTAACAACAAGAGTCCTAGTAGTTAACTCTCTCTCATTCCTAGCAAGATATTACCTTATCATACTTAAAGTCTTTCTCAACATAAACATATCCTCTACCTAATCCAACTCCTTTACCAATCACCCCAGCTCCTCACACATCACCCACCCTCAACACTGGAAAGGCTCTGCTGACTTTCCGATACCCCTAAACTCCTAATATTAAGATTTGACTAAGCATAATACTCACGAACGATGGGTAGAAATCAGAAAAACAGGACAGAGAACGCTATAAATAAGAGAACCAGGAATTATGAAGAGACAGCAGAAATCATGAATACTGACCTACTAGAAATGCAAGAAGGGGAGTTCAGAATCTTGGTGTTTAATATGATGAAAGGATTTAAAACAAGTATAGAGGAGGTTAAAGGTGAATTAGAAACAATAAGAAAGCATCAGAAAGAGGTCTGGAATGAAATGAAAGAGGCAATAAGTGAAATGAAGACAGCAATAGAAAGAAATTCTGGAAGATTAGATGAAATGGAAAACAGAATATCAATATTAGAAGACAGTACATCCCAAACCGAAAACACAGTCAGCGATGTACAGAAATCTTTACAGCAACAAAACCTAAACATCCAGCAATTATGGGATAATATGAAGCGCCCTAATTTACGGATAATAGGTATTGAGGAAGGGATAGAGGTACAGACCAAGGGCATCTGTAATACCTTCAAGGAAATAATCTCAGAAAATTTTCCAAATATGGAAAGAGACTTGAATCTTCAAGTCCAGGAGGCATACAGAACTCCACTGAGACAAGACCAAAGAAAGACCACTCCACGCCACATAATAACCAAAATGACCAATATAGAGGCTAAGGAAGGAATCTTAAAAGCAGTGAGAACAAAAGGATGGGTGACATATAGAGGCAAAACAATAAGAATCACCCCGGACTATACAACCCAGGTTAGGAATGCTAGGAGAGACTGGTACGACGTGATTCAGACCCTGGAAGAAAATAACTTCCAACCCAAACTAATCTATCCAGCAAAACTACTATTCAAGATCAATGGGGAAACCAAAGTCTTTCAGGATAAACAGAATCTCAAAAAATTCATGAATTCAAAGCCAACACTAGAGAAAATTCTTAAAGAAATAAACCATAAGGAAGAAAAAAGAAGCAGACTTCAGAATCAGAGAAGAGAGGAAGTTAATAAGTGGGCCACTTAAGTAAAGAAGAAAGATCACACCACCCAAGAGTAGACAGAACACAAAATGACAGAAAACAAAAATCATATTTCAATAATATCTCTTAATGTCAAAGGACTTAACTCACCAATCAAAAGACATAGACTGGCAATGTGGATTAGGAAACATAATGCAAATATATGCTGTCTGCAAGAAACTCATCTCACAGCCAAAGACATTCACAGGCTGAAGGTGAAAGGATGGAAAAAGATATACCATGCCACTAGTGACCAAAAAAGAGCAGGGGTAGCAACCCTGATATCCAACAAAACAGACTTTAAACTAAAACACATCAAAAGAGACAAATCAGGGCACTTCCTTTTATTAAAAGGAACAATACACCAAGAAGATATAATAATAGTAAATATTTATGCCCCAAATATGGGTGCAACCACATTTGTAAAACAAACCCTTCTGGACATAAGATCACAAGTAGACCCAAGTACAATAATTCTGGGAGACTTTAATACGCCTCTCACACCACTGGATCGATCTTCAAGGCAAAAGATGAGTAAAGACGCTTTAGAACTAAAGGAAACCATAAACCAAATAGACCTAATAGACGTTTTCAGAGTATTTCATCCAGGAACTACAGAATACACTTTCTTCTCAGCAGCCCATGGAACCTTCTCCAAAATCGATCACATCCTGGGACACAAAGAAAATACCAGCAAATTCAAAAAATGTAATATAATTCCATGCATCTTTTCAGACCACAATGGAATAAAAGTAGAAATCAACAACAGGAAACTCAAAAGAAAGTATTCAAATTCATGGAGAATGAATGATACACTGTTGAATGATAAATGGGTAAGAGCAGAAATCAGGGAATAAATAAAGAAATTTATGGAAACAAACGAAAACAGAGTCACAACCTACCAAAACCTATGGGACACCATGAAGGCAGTACTAAGAGAAAAGTTTATTGCATTGAGTGCCCACATAAAAAGGATGAAGAACCACCAAGTAAAGAACCTAATGACACAACTCAAGGATCTAGAAATTCTGCAACAGTCTATTCCCAAAGCCAGCAGAAGACAAGAAATCATCAAAATTAGAGCAGAAATAAATGAAATAGAGAACAAAAAAACGATTCAAAGAATCAATAAAACAAAAAGTTGGTTCTTTGAAAAGATTAATAGAATTGATAAACCCCTGGCCAACCTAACCAAAAGAAAAAGAGAATCAACTCAAATTATCAAAATTAGAAATGAAAAAGGAGATATCACCACAGATAGTGAAGAAATTCAAAATATTATCAGAAACTACTTTAAAAATTTATACTCCAATAGACTTGAAAACCTGGAAGAAATTGATAGATTTCTAAGCACAGTTAACCTTCCTACACTCAACCAAGAGGACATAGCAAGCCTAAACTAACCAATAACAACCAAAGAAATAGAAATGGCAATAAAAATTCTTCCACCAAAGAAAAGCCCAGGCCCAGATGGGTTCCCAGCTGAATTCTACAAAACCTTCAGTGAACAACTAATACCAATACTTCATAACATGTTCTGAGAAATTGAAAGAGATGGAACTCTTCCAAATTCCTTCTATGAGGCCAGTATCACATTAATCCCCAAACCAAATAAAGATACCTCAAGAAAGGAAAACTACAGACCTGTATCCTTAATGAACATAGATGCAAAAATTATAAACAAAATACTAGCTATACGCACTCAAAACTATATCAAGAGAATAATACATCATGACCAAGTCGGTTTCATCCCAGAAAAACAAGGCTGGTTCAACATACGCAAATCAATACATGTTATTCACCACATAAATAGAACCAAGAACAAAAACCACATCATCATAGCAATAGATGTTGAAACTATCAATAACCTAAAGAGGAAGCCTACAGAATGGGAAAGGATCTTTACCAGCCACCATTCTGATAGGGGCCTAATATCCAGAGTATACAAAGAGCTCAAAAGGCTCTACACTAACAAAACAAACAACCCAATCAAGAAATGGCAAATGAACTAAATAGACACTTCACAAAAGAAGAGATACAAAGGGCTAATAGATACATGAAAAGATGCTCTTCATCACTGGCCATCAGGGAGATGCAAATCAAAACTACACTGAGATTCCATCTAACCCCAGTCAGAGTAGCAAGCATAAAGAAATCAAACAACAACAAATGCTGGCGAGGATGTGGGGAAAGAGGAACTCTTTTACACTGTTGGTGGGAATGCAAACTAGTTCAACCACTATGGAGATCTGTGTGGAGATTCCTAAGAAAGGTGGGAATAGATCCACCATATGATCCAGCTATACCACTCCTGGGTATCTTTCCAAAAGGGTTGAATTCAGAGAACTACAGCAACATATGCATACCTATGTTCATAGCAGCACAATTTGTAATAGCCAAAATATGGAACCAACCCAGATCACCATCAACAGATGAATGGATAGCAAAACGGTGGGAAATACACACAATGGAATTCTATTCAGCCATAAAGAAGAACAAAATTATATCATTTGCAAGAAGATGGAAAGCCCTGGAAAGCATCATGTTAAGTGAGATCAGCCAAGCACAGAAGGAGAAGATACACATGTTTCCTCTAATATGCCCAAACTAGAAAACACAAAGGATACCAGTAGGACCCCAGATATTAGAGGGGAAATACTAGCTAAGTTTTAATGGAAAGATAGGAGAGGAGAAAGGCCGATCTTGATTAAGGAGCGTCTACACCTGAACATGTGTAAAATTATGAATAAGACACGGTTAACCTGGACAACCATTGGTGGGGGGGGGGGAGAAAACGGGGGCGGGGGGGGAGAGGGCACCAAATATAGTGTAAATGTATACTATTTATGTTCAATTAAAAAATTGTTAAAAATAAAAAAATAAAAAAATAAAAAAATAAATTTAAAAAAAAAGAAAAAAAGAAAAGCATTTGACAAAATCCAACACCCATTTATGTTAAAAACCCTGCTAAAAATTGGGATAGAAGGAAAGTACTTCAACATCATCAAGGCAATATACTGCAAACCCAAAGCCAACATTATATTGAATGGGGAAAAACTGCAAGAATTTCCGCTACAGTCAGGAACAAGACAAGGATGCCCACTATCACCACTCCTTTTCAATATAGTCCTTGAGACTCTTGCAGCAGCAATCAGACAAGAGAAGGAAATCAAAGGAATTCACATAGGAAGAGAGGAATTAAAATTATCCTTATTCACAGATGACATGATCCTTTATCTGGAAGACCCAAAGAACTCAACCAAAAGACTTCTGGAGCTGATCGACAAATTCAGCAAAGTCGCAGGTTACAAAATCAACCTAAAGAAATCAGTGGCCTTTCTTTATGCCAACAATGAATCCACAATGAAAGAAACAAAAACAACAATTCCATTCACTATAACCTCAAACCAATAAAATACCTAGGAATAAACCTAACCCAAGATGTAAAAGATCTCTACAACAAAAACTATAAAACATTAAAGAAAGAAATTGAAGAAGACCTTGGAAGATGGAAAGATCTCCCGTGCTCATGGATAGGCAGAATAAATATCATCAAAATGGCCATTCTGCCAAAACTGATCTATAGGTTCAATGCAATTCCCATTAAAATACCAGTGACATTCTTCAGAGACCTAGAAAAATCAATCACGAACTTCATATGGAGAAAGAAAAGACCTAGAATAGCAAAAGCAATTCTCAATAACAAGAAACACGCAGGAGGCATTACAATCCCAGACTTCAAACTATACTATAGAGCAATAGTAGTAAAAACAGCATGGTACTGGCACAAAAACAGATATACTGACCAGTGGATTAGAATAGAAGATACAGAAACAAACCCACACATCTTTAGTCAATTAATCTTTGACAAAGGGGCCAAACACATACGCTGGAGAAAAGACAGCCTTTTCAACAAGTGGTGCTGGGAGAACTGGCTAACCATTTGTAAAAAGATGAATCTAAACCCCTATATCTCACCAAACACAGGAATCAACTCAAGATGGATCAAAGACTTAAAAATTAGACCTGAGACTGTGAAGTTAGTAGAGGAGAGCATAGGTTCAACACTACAACATATTGGCACAGGCAGTAACTTTCTCAACAAAACCTCCAAAGCTCGGGAAATTAAAGCAAGAATAAATAAGTGGGATAACATCAAACTAAAAAGTTTCTTCTCATCAAAGGAAACTATCAATAACCTAAAGAGGAAGCCTACAGAATGGGAAAGGATCTTTACCAGCCACCATTCTGATAGGGGGCTAATATCCAGAGTATACAAAGAGCTCAAAAGACTCTACACTAGCAAAACAAACAACCCAATCAAGAAATGGGCAAATGAACTAAATAGACACTTCACAAAAGAAGAGATACAAAGAGCTAATAGATACATGAAAAGATGTTCTTCATCACTGGCCATCAGGGAGATGCAAATCAAAACTACACTGAGATTCCATCTAACCCCAGTCAGAGTAGCAAGCATAAAGAAATCAAACAACAGCAAATGCTGGCGAGGATGTGGGGAAAGAGGAACTCTTACACTGTTGGTGGGAATGCAAACTAGTTCAACCACTATGGAGATCTGTGTGGAGATTCCTAAGAAAGGTGGGAATAGATCCACCATATGATCCAGCTATACCACTCCTCGGTATCTTTCCAAAGGGGTTGAATTCAGAGAACTACAGCAACATATGCATACCTATGTTCATAGCAGCACAATTTGTAATAGCCAAAATATGGAACCAACCCAGATCACCATCAACAGATGAATGGATAGCAAAACGGTGGGAAATACACACAATGGAATTCTATTCAGCCATAAAGAAGAACAAAATTATATCATTTGCAAGAAGATGGAAAGCCCTGGAGAACATTATGTTAAGTGAGATCAGCCAAGCACAGAAGGAGAAGATACATATGTTTCCTCTAATATGCCCAAACTAGGAAACACAAAGGATACCAGTGGGACTCCAGATATTGAAGGGGAAATACTAGCTAAGTTTGGATGGTAAGATAGGAGAGGAGGAAGGCCGATCTTGATTAATGAGGGTCTACACTTGAACATGTGTAAAATTATGAATAAGACATGGTTAACCTGGACAACCATTGGTGGGAGGGGGGAAGGGAAAACGGGGGCGGGGGGGAGAGGGCACCAAATATAGTGTAAATGTATACTATTTATGTTCAATAAAAAATTGTTTAAAAAATAAAGTATACAAATGAAAGGCTTACAACAAAAAAAGCCTAGAAATAAAAAAATAAATTAAAAAAATAAAAAATAAAAAAATAAAAATAAAAAATAAAAATATTTGGCCTCCCTGTCTTCCTTCTCTCTTCCTGAATCTTCTAACAAAGCATACAAGTTTATGAATCAGAGGACATTCTATATCTTAAAGAAATGGGTAAAGAAAGGGGAAGAATTCCTAGTTTCCTTCTGAGCCCTAACTAATGTCTCCTGGTCTATATGTGATGTGCCTTGCCTTCCTGTTCCCATAATTCTCTTGTAGACTCCAGTAATTCCTGCTGTAGCTTGATGGGCTCATGTATCATTCCTCTGCCAATATAGTTCTCCTTGGGGATCTCTTCAGATAATTTAGCCCAATTTGTCCCGCTTGGTATTCAGTGGACCACTCTGTATATCTCTTTGGAGTCAATTCTCAGCCCTGGTAAATCTCATGGCAGACCATAGATTGCACCTCAAAGAGAGAGCTACCCCATATCCAGAGGAGGGGTAAAAATATCATGGTGCATTCTCTTCCTCTGGAAGTACCCCAACTTTGCAAAGGGCAGCTAAATGATATCTACCTCCACAGTCTTAGAAGTGGAAGATGCAGGCCAAGAGACCCTTTTCTACTGTCACTAGAAACTTCTTAATTACTTTCATTTCTTAATTAATTACTTTCACACTCCCTCTCTCCAGGCACTAGTCAGATTTATAAGAATCAGGAGAGGAGGTATACTACTTACTACAACCTATGTGACTGCTAACAAAAGACTTTGTTTCTAATTCTCATAGATTAATATAACACAGCCTTTTGGGAGTCTTTATAATTGCCTATAATAGGACCTGAAAGATCTCACAAAGGGTTTAGCTATGGGGCTGAATCCTTTAATAGGACTTCATAACAGCTGAAGAATGAATGAAAAGAGGACTGGGATTTTCTTTTTTGTGTTGGTGCCATGCTTTTATTCAAATGAAAGGAGGAAAACTATATCATCCAAAAAACAGTAAATAAAGTATTTTACAGCACAGCATCTTTTAAAAAAACTGTAACTATATTATGTTTACATATATTTCTCAATAGTGCAAACTCTGGACTTTCATCATATAAAATTTTCTCAATCATATCAAGTTTTCTACCCATGAACAAAAGTTTGTGCTATTTTACATGGAGTTCTAAATGGTCCAGATCTTGCCATTGTTGTCTTATGACCAGAGGAGGTAAGGGTAAGTCAGAAAGACAGGTCATGCTCTGATAACACTTCTACTACAAAACTGATATTTACCTATTGGGGGTCCATCTCTGTTTTTCTTTTTAAAAAAAATTAATTCTGGAGCCAGGCGTGGTGGTGCATGCTTGTAATGCCAGCATATGGGAGGCTGAAGCCAGAGGGCCACGGTTCGTAGACAGCCTCAGCTACTTAGTGAGGCTCATTACAACTCATTGAGACCCTGTTTCAAAAAAATGTAAAGACTGTAGCCAGGTGTGGTGGCACACACTTGTAATCCCCGCGCTTAAGAGGCAGAGATGGGAGGATCACGCAGGTTAGAAGGCAGCTGCTCTGGCTTAAGAGACCCTGTTTCCAAATAAAAATATAAAAAATAGGTCTGGGAGGGTAGCCCGGAGGTAGAAGGGCTTCCACAAACCCCAGTACCACACACATACACACACACACACACACACACACACACACACACACACACACAATGTAAAGACTAAAAAAAAAAAAAAGAGAGAGAGAGAGAGAGATGAGGTGTAGCTCAGAGGTAGAATGCCCCCTAGGTTCTATCCCCAGTACCGCAAAATAGATTAATTCTGATAATAATTTAAAAATTGAACATTCTAGCTGGTCATAATCTATTTTTCAGACTGAGATTCTGATAGTCTCTGTCACTTTTTTTCTTAATATTCTGTTGCCAGACTTGTTTTTCATAATAGAGCAAGATATTTAAACAGAGATCTCATTAATTGAAGTCATTGCACAAAGTTTTTCTTGGATACCTCAAGTGTACAGTGAGGCATAGGGATGGGAAGGACCTTCCCAGAACTCAGAGTAAGATGGGCCTGCCTAGGAGACAAGCATATTCTGGATTTCCAGAAAAGCTCCATCATCCCTCTAACCATCCTGATAAGACTTGCCAGGCTTCTAATCTGCATTGCCTCTTTAACAGCTTCTTTAGTTACTAGCGCATTTTTAATTTTCTCATTTCCAGAATAATAATGTGCTTTTCATTAAAAAATTTATGATAATAAAATTGAAAAGAGGGAAAAATGAATAAAGTTTGTCACATAGAATAATGATCCACTCTGTTGATTGTATCATGTAACAATTACAGCATTGCCAAAGATCAAAGTCACCTCAAATTGCCGTTTCTGCTTGTCGACAATGATTTTTGTTAAAGTAAATTTGGTGCTAGAAAGGAGTATATTGGTGTAATGGTTCGGTGAACAGAAAAGATGATTGTGAAAAAAATAATATGGGTCACAATAACAGCACATGGAGCAAAAATATTATCTTCTCTAATCATATAAGGTGAAAAGTACTTAAAAACTATTGCCAAGAAACAGAATTCCCAGAATACTGGTACAAAGAACTCTGGGAAACTTCTCTCCCAGAGAGATATATACAAAGCTGGTAAAAAATAAGTTAGCAAAGACAATGATCCAAGGTCTGTGGAGATTGATCAAAGGGCTTACAGTAAATTGAGAAGCATTATTCAAGAAAATCTACAGAAGCTTAGTAAAACAGTAGGAGGCTATGGTGTTTTTCTAAGGATTACACCTGCCTCTTTATCCCATAGCTCTTCCTCATGGATAAATTGTTAGAATGGGCATGGCAGCCAAATAACAGATCCCATTCCGTATCTTTCTGGAAGAAACATCAGTGAACATCATAAAAGTGAACATCATAAAAGCATAATTTTTCACAGTTCCACACTACAGAATATCTACACTGAGTACATGGTAGCAGTTAGTTGGCAAAGCCCATTGCCTGCTGCCAGCTCCTCTAAGTCTGTAAGGTAAAGAGTTCAGTCTCCTTTTCCTATATGGGTTTGTATTACCAGAGAGATTCTTTAATAAGATTATAAGATAAATACCAAGTATATTCTATCCCATTGTCTTGGAATGAAAGTCTACATAGTTTTGAAAGCTGGAAAGCCACCAGACCACATCTTTCCTGATTTAGAGATACTGAATACTGAAGATCTATAATGAGTATGTCCCAGTCTACTGGGACACCAGTGTCTACATCTTCTCAGCTACACTCCACAGCTCCTGATTTACAGAACACACATGGGAAATGGAACAGAAAGCCTCAAAGTCCATTAATACCCTGCCCCTCTTCAGAGGTTTCATTTCAACTGATCAGACTGTAGAGAAAATTGTATTCCTTGTATTCCAAGTGGAGTCTAACAGCTAGAAGTGATAGAACAGAGGGATACCAATTAGAAGTTTGTCGGGAAGTTAGGGGTAAGAGGAAGAAAGAGCTACTAAGTCACAGTTGTCCTGGTGGGAGTCTGCGTGCATCCTAGGGACTTCTCGGAGGAGTGGCTGGAGAGGGGGATGAGGAGATAATAATTCAAGATTAAATGAGAGGAAAACTAAAAAATGCCTTCAAAAATAAAAAAGCCATCAAGATACATACATATTTAATGATAAATAAGAGGAAACAATGATTAGTGCTGTGGGTTTAAACAAAGCCCAGATCAAATAATGGTTGGAAACTAAACAGTGCTGACCATGTGACAGATTCAAGGAGGAGTGATTTAAAATGAAAACAAGGAAGAAAAGTTTTAGCAAAACATCAGAGACACTTGATGACCTACTATAGACAAATTATTAACACATAAAGAAGTAAACATCACCAAGCTTGAAAGAAGAAATCAATATCTAGAGTTGCCACAATGCATTTCCCAAAAGGCCCAATTCTAATGATGACATTCAAAGAAACAGGAAAGTGTGGCCTGTACATAGGAAGAAACAAAAGCAAATAACAGAATTTATCTTTAGAGGACCCAGATGTTGGACTTATAAGACAAATATTTCAAAATAGCTATCATAAAACTATTTTTAAAATTAAACAGAAGTAACCTGAGCATGTTGGTGCACGCTTGTAATATCTGTGCTTGGGAGGCAGAGACAGGAGGATCATGCAGGTTAGAAGCCAGTGGTGCTGGCTGAAGAGACCCTGTTTCCAAATAAAAAAAAAACATATAAAAATAGGTCTGGAAGTGTAACCCGGAGGTAGAAGGGTTTCCAGGAACCCCAGTACCACAAAAAAATAAATTTAAACAGAAGTATTTAGTTGAAGTTATTGTGACAACATTTCATCAAATAAAGAATATGAATTAATAATATACATTATAGGAGATCAAATTAGATTCTGGGGTTTAAATATACAATAAACCAAAGAAAAAATTTACCATAGAAGCTCAACAGTAGACTTAAACTGAGAAAAGGAATTAAAACATGCAAAGATGAAACCATAAAGTTTATATAAATAGAAGAAAGAAGAAAGAAAAATGAACAAATATTCAGAGACATATTGGATATTATTAAGCATATTACCATACAAACAATAAAATTGCAGAACAAGAAAAATTTTAAATATTTTAAGAAGCAATTACTGAGAAGAGAACAAACCAGTGAAAAACATTAACCCATCCAGCAAGCTCAAATGAGGAAATCCACACTTACACACTTTCCTATAACTTAGCTTTTCTAGCTTCTGTTTCAGTTTTTCTCTCAATTGTGCATATTTGTTTTGATAAAATTCAGGATCTCAAAAGTTAAAGAAAAAAATCCAAGTTTTATACTTTCTATAACTTAGGTTTTCTAGCTTCTCTTTTTACTTTTTTTTATAGTTGTGCATTTGGAGCTATATATAATACTGTGACCCAAAAGCCAAAAAAGGAGAATCCAAGTCTGGTACTTTAAACAAATGCAATTGCCAATTCCCTAAATCAGAATTTTGTAGAAACTCAAGTCATACACCTTCCTATAACTTAGATTTTCCAGCTTCTGCCTTAATTTTTCCTATAATCTCTTCCTACTGAATCCAAGACAACTCTCTGCCCAGGACCACTGCTGTGGGTCAAGATGCTCAGCATGAACATGAAAACACAACTCACTGAAATTAGTGAGCTACATCTAAAGCATGCTGAGAAGAAAATCGTGGCAGCAAATTATTTCATCAAAAAGAAGACTTGAATCAATTACATACATTCCAACCTGAGATGCTACAAGTGTGTGTGTGCAAACCAAACCAGTGAAAGGGAAGGCATAACAATGAAAGCAAAAATCAGTGAACTGAAAATGGACAATGCAAGAGAAAATTAGTGCAGCTGAAAATCAATCTTCCTGGGGAAAGATAGAATCTCTTTAAAACACATAATGTATGTAAACAAATATATCAAAGTTAATCACTAAATCAAACATGGGATTGAGGGAGGGGGAGGGAGTGGAATGGGAATTGGATAAAGGCTAATTGGATGATGTGTACTTGGATATCCTCACAAGTCTTGTATTCCATTGTGATGTTTGACTACAATACACCAATAAAAATATATTTAAAAAAGAAAATCAATCTTCCAAAAAATTAGTAAGTTGAAAAGTTACAAGAGTGACAAAGTAAAAAGTGAAAGAACAAAAGTTGCCAACACAGTCATTGGAATAGAAGATATCACTTCAGATAGTACCACCATTAAAAATAAAATAAAGGAATAATAGAAACAACTTTATCCTTGTAAATTGAACAATTTAGAAGAAATGAACCAATTTTTAGAAACCACAAATGACTAAAACTCAATCAAGATGTATTAGACAATCAAGATAGCAATCAAGCATCAAAGAAGTTGAATTTATAATTTAAAAACTCCTCAAAAAGTAATTTCCATACCCATATTGTTCCACTGGGAAGTCTTCTAAACATTTAACATCAATTTTATTCAATCGCTTTCAGAAATAGGATTATATCCCAAAAAATAGGATTATATCCCAACTAATTTTATGAACCCACTATTACTCTACTATCAAAAGCAGACAAAAATAGTACAAAAAACTGAAGATTAACACCAGCTATTAAGTTAGATATAGAAGCCATCAATAAAATATAGTAAACTAAATCCAACAATCTATATAAAGATTTATACATTGAATACAATCAAGTGGGATTTATTACTAAGAAGGATTTATTTAAAGCTGATTTAATGTTTGAAAAAATATCAGCAAAACAATATCAATATGCTAAAGGAAAATAATAGAATCATATGACAATGAGAAAAAGTCTCAGCAAGTTCAGAATGTCAGGGAACTATCATACATTGATAAGATGCAGAAACAAAACCCTACAGCTAACACCATACTTGATGGCAAACGCCTGAATGATTCCCCCATAATATAATGATAAAAGCAAAAATTTAAGCTCTGATCAATTTTATTCATCATAATACCTAAAACTCTAGCTATACTAATAAAACAAAATAGTAATAACAATTGTAATAATTAAAACAGAAATTAGAAAGATATAAAACTATCTTTATTTGCAAATAGAATTGTCTATGTAGAAATTTCAACAAATCTTTTTCTTCTTTATAGCTGAGTAAAATTCCATTGAGTACCTATCCCATAGTTGTGTAATCTATTCATCTATTGATGGGCATCTTGGCTGGTTCCATAGTTTGGCAATGGTGAATTGTGCAGCTATGAACATAGATACTCATGCATTAGTTTGATAGTTTGGTTTCTTTTCTTTTGGGTAGATACACAGAAGTGTATTGCTGGATCATATGGTAAGTTTGTTCCCATTCTTCTAAGGCTCCTCCATACTGTTTTCCAAAATGGTTCCACTAATTTGCAATCCCATCAACAATGTTTTAGAGTTCTCACTTTCTACATCCTCACCAGCATTTGTTGTTGTTTGTGTTTTGAATAATTGACATTCTAGTTGGAGTTAGGTGAAATCTCAGGGTAGTTTTGCATCTCTCTG
This sequence comes from Muscardinus avellanarius, assembly GCF_963383645.1. Classification (NCBI taxonomy): domain Eukaryota; kingdom Metazoa; phylum Chordata; class Mammalia; order Rodentia; family Gliridae; genus Muscardinus; species Muscardinus avellanarius. Next base: position 109,890,658 of record NC_137787.1, on the reverse strand, counting down.
ATTGCTTATGATATCAAGCATTTTTACAAATATTTATTGGCCATTTGAACTTCGTTTGTGAAGTGTCTATTTAGTTGCCCATTTTTTGATTGGATGATTTTTTTTTAGTGTTGAGTTTTTTGAGTTCTCTATATATTCTAGATATTAGTCCTATATTAGAGTAGGTGGCAAACATCTTCTCCCATTCTTTTGGCTCTCGATTGAGGTTCTTGACTGTTTACTTTGCTGAACAGAAGCTCTTTAGTTTCATGAAACCCCACGTATCAATTCACCTTTTAGTTTGTTGTGCCTTTGGGGTCTTGTTGAGAAAGTGTTTATCTGTGCCTATGTGTTGCATTGTTGGACCTATGCCCTCCTCAAGGTCTCTGGTTTGATTTCCAAGTCTTTGATCCATCTTGAATTGACTCCTGTGTAGGGTGAGAAAGTAGGGATTATTTCCACTTTTCTACATATTGTTTACCAGTTTAGGCAACACCATTTGTTGAATAGGCTATCTTTATTCCAGTGCATGTTTTTGTCCTCTTTGTCAAAAATCAATTGGCTTTATGTGTGCAGATTTGTTTCTGAGTCTTCTATTCTGCTCCATTGGTCTATATATCTGTTTTTGTGCCAGTACCATGCTGTTTTACAAAAATACCCTAGAACTATTCAACACACATACACGCATGCACACCTGAATCACATTTATATATGTAGAAACTAGAGAGAAAAAAGGAGAATCTCATGAAAATAGAAGGGAGGCTAGAAGAGATATATGGGTGGACTGGGAAGGTACTGGGCAATGAAACTGACAAAAGTATGTTCTGTGCATGTACAAATATATCACAACAAATCCCACTATTTTGTATAATTAGAATGTATCAATTAAAATATTTTCAAGAATATGTGGTAGATATACACAGTGCATACTATGTAGCCTTACTATTAGAATACTACTTAGCCTTTAATTCCTGTCATTTGCAGCAACATGGATAGAACTAGAGGACATCATGCTAAGTAAAATAAGTCAGATACAAAAAGACAAGTGTCGCACATTCTCATATGAGAAAGCTAAAAAAATATTCACCTGAAAGTAGAATAATAATTTCTAAAGACTAAGAAAGGTGAAATGTGGTGGTAGGGAGGGTATAAAAAGGTTATATTTGATCAGCATGTGCTGTGTGCATGTATAGAAATATCACACAGAACCCCAAATTAGCCACACAATAAACACATGTTCATAAAAAATTAAATTAGAAATAAACACATTTTATATATTAGCAGTGAACATTATGCTAAGTGAGATTAGTCAGTCACAAAAAGTAAGAAATCAGATGCTTTCCCTAATATGTGGAAGCTAGGGAGAAAAAGGTTCATAGGAGGAACTCTAGATGAAGGAGAAACAAGCACATGGAAAATGCAGTGTAATTAGCCATTTAGGAAATTTGAATGTAAAACTTTTTAAAAATCAAAACATGATTACACTAAATGATTACAAGAAATAATAGAAACTAGACCACTCACACATTGATGATGAGATCCATACTCTAAAATACAGTTTGGGATTAAAAACAAAAAAAATTAGCATGAAACTACTAGATTACCAGGCCATTGCACTACTGGACATTATCCCAGGAAAATATATATATATATATATAGTGGTGGTACTGGGGGTGGAACTCAGAAGCTTTCTACCTTCAGGCTATACTTTCAGACCTATTTTATATTTTATTTGGAAACAGGGTCTCACTAAGTTGCTGAGAGCCTCACTAAGTAACTGAGACTGGCTTTGAACCTGTGTGAGCCTCCTGTCTCAGCCTCCCAAGCACTGGGATTACAAGCGTGGACCACCATGCCCGGGTAAATTCTTATATTTTCATAAAGCATATACATAGCAGTTTTGGCTTCAATAATCAAGAACAGAAACCAGCTTATATGTCTTTAAATGGGAGGATGTTTAGGCAAACATAAAACACACACAGAGCAAAAGTGAGATATCTGAATATGATCAGTCATTTAGATAGAAGAGCATGCTTGTAATCCCCACGCTTGGGAGGCAGAGAAAGGAGGATCGCGAAGCCAGCCGCACTGGCTTAAGAGACCCTGTTTCCAAATAAAAATATAAAAAAATAGGTCTGGGAGTGTAGCCCGGAGGTAAAAGGGCTTCCAGGAACCCCAGTACCACCACCAAAAAAAAAAAGAACATATTCTAGTTGTGATATAATATTATAGCTTTTCAAAACAAAAGTCCTTACAGACAAGTATGTTTTATGAACACAATATTCTTCTTAAAAGTTCTAGAAAATCAGAAACATATAAACAATTTTATATGACCTGACCAAGTGGAAAAATTTTCAATACAAGGTTGATTTATCACCTAAAAACCAATTCATGTAACATATCCTATAAATAGAACAAAATACAAACCCGCAGGACTGTTGTAACAGATAAAGAAAAACCAAACAACAACCTTAAATAACATTTTGTGATAAAAATCTAGAAATTTCTCAACCCAATACAGAACACGTATGGAAATCAACAGCCAACATCATACTTAATGGTGCTTTCTGCCTAAGATAGAGAAAACAGAAGTGTGTCCACTCCTGACTCTTCTAGTGAAGATTCAAGATTTTACTGGGGTCTTTAGCCAGAACAATAATTCAGGAGAAAAAATATATATATATATGTATATATATATATTAATATATATAATGCATAGCAAGCAAATAAAAATATGAATATTAATAAATGAATTGAGTAGGATTGCAAGATGTAAGATCAATATACAAAAATCAATAATAAATACTCTACAAATGAAATTAGGCAACAAATCCACCATAATAACATCAAAATCAGTGAATATCTAAGAATAAATTTTACAAAAGAATTGCAAACCATTCGTGTAGATGACTAAAAACTGGTGAATGAAATTAAAGATGCAGTAGTCTCTGCCTAGCTGTAGGAGATAGGTTCCAAGACCCACAGTGTACACCTAAAACCATGAATAGTACCAATCTCTCTATATACAATATTTTTCCTATGCATACAAACCTATGAAAAGTTTAACTTATAAAGTAGGCATAGTAAGAGATTAACAAAAACAATAATTAATCGTAAAGCTAACAATTACAACACTATGTTAAAATAAGTTATGTAAATAAATTCCCTCCTCTCAAAATGTGGAATTTTTCACTTAATATTTTCAGACTATAATTGATCATTGATAAATTAAACTAGAAAGTATGATTACAGATTAATGGAGCTACTACATAAATAAGCAGAAAAATATTTCATATTATGATATGAGGACCTAATATTATTATAACATTACTCCCTAAATTGTTTCACAGACTCTAACCTATTAAAATCTTGGTTCTTTGTTGTTGTTGTTTTCACAGACATTAACAGGTTGATCCTAAAATTCATATAAAAATTCCAGGGATACAAAATAGCCCAAGTAGTCTTGAATAGAAGAACAAATTTGGGGGACTTATTTTTTATTTCAAAACTTACTACAAAGCTAAAAAAATTAAGACAATTTATTACTTAGCACAAACATAAGGATCATTACAGAGTTAAGAGTTTAGGAAAAAAAACCTTTATATTTATAGTCAATTGATTTTCACCAAGAATACTATGAAGATTCAACAAATAATGCTGAGACAAGTTAGATACCCAGAAATAGCAAAACAAGTTATAACCTTATACCATTAACTGCAAATTATGGCTGGGAACATAAAATCTAACACTATAGAACTCTTCAGAGAAAATATGGAAGTAACTATCCTGCCTTGGATTAGACAACATTTCCTCATCTCTGACAATACTCTCAAAAGAAGAGATACAAATGACCAGTAAATAAATGAATAAATGTTCAACATCATTAACTATTTAAAAACGTGAATCAAAACTACAGTGAGATTCCATCCAACTCCAGTCAAAGTGGCAATCAAGAATAGGAACAATAACAAGTACTGGCAAGGATGTGAGGAATAAAGAAAGTGTATACAATGTTGGTAGGATTCTAAATTATTACAATCACCATGGAAATCATTATGGAGTTTTCTCAAAAGACTAGGAATGGAACTGCCATATGACTCAGCCGTACTGTAATGATCTATTCATAGCATGTTTAGAGTGGCACTTTTCATAATAGACAAGATATGTGTAACGTTGATATTGGTTTGGGGGTCATAAAGGAGGCAAACACCAGCCAAGTTATTAAAGACCTCTTTAATTAAAAACTGGCACCTTCAGGCAAGGTCTGCCGACCATGGGGGAAAGGACACTTGACTGAGGAGCAGAGTCATGCACTCAGCAGAGTCATGGTAGGCAGAGTCATGCCACAGAGAAGAAGTGAGGGTACTTATGTGGACAGGTCTTGGGGTGGGGCTAGCAGCCGGCCCTCTGGCAACATCTGGAGTCTTGCAGCATCTGGAGTCTGCCTCAAGATGTCTGAAGTCTTGTGATGTCTGGAGTCTCATGGCATCTCTGCTCTGGCTTCCAGGGTTTCGCTTCCAGGGTTTCACCTCCAGTCCCTGCTGCGGGGTCCCATGGGGGAAAGGAGGGACTCGACCTATCATCTTGGCCTTTTGGTAATATTGGGCCATGACTGAGTCAATAACTACTTCCTGCTGTCAGGGGGTATCATGGGGGGAGCCTTGGCCAGGAAAGTCAGGTCATTTGGAAGTGGGAAGGTGGGAGTATGGCTGCAGTGGGAGTTGATTGGGGGTTACCCTGGACAGCTTGATAATGAACATTTGAATAAACTTTAGCAGATGAGGGGCTACTAAAAGAAAAGGCAAACCATGAAAATGGGTCTCAGAAGGTGGAGGAGCCCAACAGCTACTAGCCATTGGAACCCTTCCAGATATGAGGTAGACTTTCAATATCATGTTTTTAGATTCTTGCTTAACCTGGTCAGAGTTTTAGACATTTTTCTCCATTAGACCATATTCATTAATGTGATAGCATTTTTTCCATGAGAAAGAGACATAACCCACCCTTTTCAGCAGTGCATAACTATGGGACAGTATGGTCAAATGGAAACATACTATTGGGTCAGGAGCATCAGCAACAGATTTTAGAGAGTTTAATATTTATGCCTGTCTGGCATCCAGAGAGGGAGAGCACCTTACTGATCCCACCTTATGGTTGGTCCAATGTTTCACAGAAGGGAGGCAAATAGATTGCTTGTGCAGTGAATTTCCAGACATAAACAGGTGTGCTTGCTGAAATAAAAGCATTAAAGAAAATTATGCTGAGAAAAACAGACCTTAGTGGGCCCCGACACTGTACAGGAGAAGTTGTCATAGGGTATTGTAACAGAGCCCTTTTTGCCGAGTAAGGTGATGTCAGTTGGGGTCCCCCAGCAGTTTGGCCACAGTAGGTATGGTGAGGATCACTGTAAAAGACCCAGTCCACCATGGTTGGAGATGTATTGGTTGAAGTAACTTGAGGAAGACGTGGTCTCCTGGCTTAAGGGCCTTGGCTGGTGGGTGTGAAGCCACTTCTTTGGTCTCAAGTTGGGGAAGATATCAGTTAGCATGTTCTCTAAGTAAGTGCCTGAGTAAAGATAAGTAAGATAAATAGGAAGCCAAAGGAGGGTGATATGAAGGTAGAGCATGATTAAGCAAAAAAGGGTGACCATATAGCAATTCAAGAGGCTCGTGAAGGTGGAGCTTTGAAGGGTGGCCCATACTTGGGCCAGAGCCAGTGGTAGGATTTCAGACCATGACACCCACAACTTCAGGGAAAGTTTTGTTAGATGGCTTTTAAGAATCCCATTCAATTTTTTTCTACCTTTCCTGATGACTGTGGTCAATATGGGATGTGGATCGGGTTTTGGAGGCTGAGGCAGGAGGATCGCACAGGTTTAAAGCCAGCCTCAGCTACTTAGTGAGGCTCTCAGCGACTTAGTGAGACCCTGTTTCCAAATAAAATATAAAATAGGTCTGGGAGTATAGCCTAGAGGTAGAAAGCCTCTGGGTTCCACCCCCAGTATCACCAAAAAAATAAAAATAAAAAATAAAAATATGGGATGTGGAGCTTTCAAAAAATACCAAAGGCTTGTGCCACCTGTTAAGTAACCTTAGAAATAAAGACAGGTACATTATCAGACCATAAGGAATTGAGGAGTACAAACTGAGGGTTGATATCTGAGCATAGACCATTGGCCACCATGCTGGCTGTCTCATCCTTTTTGGGGAAAGCCTCTACCCAACCTGTTAGGGTGTTAACAATGGTAAGAAGATATTTTAGTTTTTTTGTGAGAAGGCATATGGGTGAAATCAATTTGCCAGTCCTGTCCTGGCAAATGTCCTCTCATTTGGTAGGTAGAAACAGAGGGGTGTAGGCCTCCTTGGGGAGAAACAGCAGCACAAGTAGAACAGGAGGAACTTACTTTACTAATCAGCTGTTTCAGGAGGGGAGAATAAAAAAGGAGGTATAGGAAATGTTTAAGTGCCATAGACCCCACATGTAGGGAATTAGGTATTAGGCTAATGACCTCTTTGGCCTGAGCCTGAGGCAGGGCAATTTTGTCCTGTAAAGGAAGGCCTAAAGTGGATGGGCAGCAGAGCTTGCCGTCAATCCCCTGTACCGAGATTGGAAAAGGAAAACTAGGACCCGAAAAGGATGGAAGGACTGAATAGGCAACCAAAAAAGGAGACTGGCTTACCCACTACCTTGAAAGTTACCCTGGACTCAGCAAGGGATATCAAGATTAAGGAGTCCAGGAGCAGTTAGTCTTTGATCAGGCTGAATAGGGCCAGTGGTGGGGCCTGGTCTGAAAGGGTGTTCCCCTTGTGTTGAGGTTCCTGGAGCTCACTACTCTTCCAAGGGCACTGTTCCAGTGGCCCTCCTCGCCGCACATGAGGCATGCTCTGGTTGGGGGGTGTGGTCTTGCCACACTTAAAGCAGACTCTTGGAGGTAGTTCTCATTGCTGTTCTCCACCCCTAGGTGGCGCTCCAGAGGGCTGAGCTACCACCCCTAGTAGCAGGGCAGCTACCAGGGCTCAAGCTTGCAGATCTGCCTTTTGGCAAAGTCAGAGTATATGCTCCATTTCAGCCTGTTCCTCTTGGGTATTGAAGACTTCAAGTGCCATGTTCATCAAATCTCAGATAGGGATCTGAGAGTTGTCCTCAGCCTTTATTAATTTTTTCCAAATATAAGGGGCTGATTGCCCAATTAAATGGGTTGCTGACACCACAGATCCTGCCTCGGTAGATGGATCTAAGCAGGTATAGAGGGTAAAAACCTGAAACCAATTAAGAAAAATGCCTGGGTTTTCATCTGGACCTTGGGTGATTTCCTTAAGTTTATTGTAATTAATCACTTCATGGGAAGCAGCCTGAATGCCATCAAAAAGGCATAGTATCATATGGTCTCTAGTTTTTAATCCCTCACCCCTACATTTTGGGGCTGGCTGATACTCCCAGTGGGGATCTTCAGAAGGTACCACAGCCACTCCCACAGGTAGTTAAATGAGCCTAGTCACCCTTTCTCAGGTGGCCTTTACAATATGATCCTGTTCATCCGAAGTTAAAGTAGAGGTTAAAATAACATGAAGATCCCACCATGTGAGATCATATGTTTGTACAATGTATTGGAATTCTTTAATAAAACTGGATGGATTGGCAGAAAAAGAACCCAGTGTTCTTTCAATTTAAGTAAGGTCAGAGAGGGGAAAAGGGACATGGACATGATCTACATCTTCTGCACTGGCCACCTCCTGGAGCAGGGCCAAGAGAGAAGGGGGGTCCTTGAAGTGGTTACAGTAACATATGGGGGAGGATGACGGGGAGGTAAGGATTGGTCCCTTAAGGGAGGATGGTGGGGGGAAGGAGTGGGTTAGAGTGGGAGGCTGTCCTAGGGTAGGTTGGTGGTTGGAGTAGTGAGGAGATATCCTGGGGATCAGGGTCCTCAGAAAGCAGCATATGTAACTCAGCAAGGTCACAAGCTGGCAACCACATGCCACTACAATGGGGCAACTAAGATGGTGACCTTATGAAATCACCAGGTCACCATCATGCCATCACAAAATGGTGGCTGATGGGGAACAGCGGTCTGAGGGATGGGAGCCAGGAAAAAGAAGGCCTGGAAATAAAGGACTCCGACCATTTACCAGACCACTTACAAAAGTTGCTGCGATCAGTCAGGGTATTAAAATCAAGTTCCTTAGATGAAAAAGGAAATCCTATAAAGGAACAAATAAGACAACCTGAGAGGATGGGAGGGGGAAGAAGGAAACTCTCTAAAGCACACGATGTACTTAAACATATTGAAGTCAACCACTAAGCCAAGAATGGGAAGGAGGGATGGGGAGGGAATGAGGAGGGGATTGGGTAGGAGCTAACTGGGTGATGTTTGCATGTATGTCTACACAAGTTTTTTTTTTTACCCTATTATGATGTATGAATACAATGCACTAATAAAACATTTGAAAAATAAAATAAAATTTAGAATTCTATTTTTGGGCCACCATGACTCATTATTTTGGAATTCTAGCTTCCCATGTCAGGTCTGTGGGTGAGAACAAAGAAGAGGACACAGGTATCCCCAATTATCCTGATCAACGATCTGATGTGGTCATGCATTATGATAACAGAGAAACTGGAGGCAAGAAGCCAAAAGGCAAGAAGCCAGACCTCACTGACCAGAGGAAGGGAAGGAACTTACCCTGTTTGAAAGTGGAAGCAGTTGGTCCAATTAAGAGTTTCAGAGTCCAAGTTCCTGGGAGTAAAGAGTAGGGCTCCTGAGGGGACTCACTGGAGCTCAGGGAGGGGTAAAAAAAAAAAGAGAGAGAGAAAAAAAAAATCATCTTGGATTCAAGGGTTTCAGCATTAGATGTAACATTGAAATTGAGTTGGGGGTGACGAAGGAGGCAAACACCAGTCAAGTTATTAAAGGCCTCTTTAATCAACCAGAACCCCCTACAAAGTTGGCCAACTGTGGGGGAAAGGAACGATGAATGAGCAGCAGAGTCATGTGGTCAGCAGAGTTATGGTAGGCAGATTCATATCACAGAGAGGAAGTGAGAGTATTTATGTAGCCAGGTCTTGGGGGGAGGCTAACAGCCAGTCCTCTAGCAATATCTGGAGTCTTGTGGCATCTGGAGTCTTGCAATGTCTGGAGTCTTGTGGCATCTCCCTTCTGGCTTCTGGGGTTCTACCTCCTGTCCCCGCTGTGGGGTCCCATGGGGGAAGGGAAGGACCTGACCCATCAATATGGAATCAACATAAACATTCATCAATAGATGAATAGATAAAAAATGTGGCCGGGAGTGGTGGTGCACACTTGTAATCCCTGCGCTTGGGAGGCAGAGACAGGAGGATTGTGTAGGTTCTAAGTCAACCTTGCTGACTTAAGAGACCCTCTTTCCAAATAAAATATAAAAAATAGGTCTGGGAGTGTAGCTTGGAGGTAGAAGGGTTCCATCCCCACTACCACACACACAAAAAAATGTGGTATACATGAACCATAGAGTTTTACTTAGCCATAAAAGGAACAAAGTTATGTCATTTGCAAGAAAATGGATGGAACTAGAGAATATTATGCTAAATAAGATCAGCCAGTCTCAGAAAGTCAAATCTTGTGTGTTTTCTCTCATATGTGGAAGCTAGAAAGACATTGAGAAACAAAAGGGACTTAAAATTAAAAAGGTGAGAGACTAGTAGGATAGTGTAAGAACATAAGAGAAAGAAAGAGAGGAGACTGAAAAAAGGCTCCCCATCATCAGAGTAGACTAGGGGGACTGTCATGGAAGACAAAGGCTCTGATTTCAAATGTTATGGTTGCTTTTTCAAAGAGACTTTATAATGAAATGAAAGAAAAACTATACTCTTAGAGTAACTTGTAACATCTTTTTCCTTTTAAGCTCTATAAAACTACAAGGTACCTTGTACCCTAGTGACTCCCAGTAGAATATGTATTTAGATTATTTAAAAGCTTTAAGAGTTCTTTAACATATGGAGGTTATCATGGAAGTATTTATGGCAAATTATAATATAAAGTAACAGCCTCACTCTGTGGCTGGTTAGCTTAGTTATAGGGTCATAAAACAATAAAGTAAAAAGTCAGAGAGGAACTTAGAGGTCATTGGCCTGACTTTCAAAACATAGGAGGCACCCTCCCAGCTTTCCCAAAAGGATACTCTGACCTCTGCCTTAACTGCTCTGGTGAGGCAGCTGCCTGCCCAGCACTGAGGAAGCTATCTCCATTCTTAGGTGACCCTTCTCTTGCTTGCCACAGCTGCACTCCTTACCCTGAACTCAGCTCACATTCCCCAAAGTCCTAACAGTCACCTGCAGTGATGGAGCTCATGTTTGCCTTCTTACTGTCATGAGTAATTGGCCATAAGATGTCCCAATACCAAAAGAGGATCCACCTTAAATTCTGGACAGAGTCATCCACTAACTTCAGAGGTGGGCTTAGTCCTGGACCTGAGGCTTAGAATTCCAGCAACATCTTCATGTACTCTACTTTGTTGATGCTTTCAGTGACTCCCAGGGAAGAAGTCATGACAGTGTTGAAGGATGTTTAGAGAAGACATCTCAGTGAATTTAAGTGACAGATTACCAAACCACACCTGTGAAGTGGCCCTGCACAAAAAGTGCTCACACATCAGTGTGCACAGCAATTACTAGATGGGTTTGCTCTAGGTTTAGGGACTCAGGAACATGTTTTCAATAGTGCCAAGGAAAATGTGTGGCTAGGGCTCACAATCCTGAGATGAGTGACCATATTGGGAGGCTACCCCTGGTCATAGATGGACTCTCATTCCTCATTAACACAGCTGGCAAGAGCAATAGTGAATATGAGCCTCCACCCTCACTACAAGGAATAGGTCCCAGAGAACCTCTAATAGAAGAGGTTCCACAGTCCCACTGTATGAAAGCTTCCCAAATAAACTATGGACATTCCAAACATCCTTTCCTCTTAATCCTTTGTTATCCTGCACCATTTTTCAGAATGGTAAAACCTTACAAAGCCTTTAAAGACCTCCCAATCCAATCACTTTTACATAATTTAGTTTTGCTTTTGTACTAACACACATGGAAACTTTTATGTTTCAACTTGTACATGTAAACACTGTCAAACTCCTTTGAATAAGCTCTATCAGTAAGCCATAATATTTATTTGACAAATATTTATCATGTCCCTACCATATATTCAACACTGTACAGGTTCACAGCATAGAATATAACAAAATAGATATGTCCCTGTGCTCTTTGGGCAACATAATTGTATGCTCCACTCTTTTTGTGTGTGTGTGTGTGGGTCTGGGGATGGAACCCAGGGGCATTTGACCTCCGAGCTATACCCGCTGCCCTATTTTTTATTCTTTATTTTGGAACCGGGTCTCACTGAGTTGCGGAGTGCCTCACTAAATAGCTTAGGCTGTCCGCGAACCGCGATCCTCTGGTCTCAGCCTCCCGAATGCTGGGATTACAAGCGTGCGCCACCATGCCTGGCTCTGCTCCACTCTTTTAATCATGCTAGTATGTTTATGGAAAAACAATATGTTAAAGCTATATGTGATTTGGAAAAAGGCAACTATTGACTATTTGGAGTCACTTAGGGTTACAAAGTCAAAAATTATAATGAAGTAGCAGGATGCATGATGGGTGATCACTCAGAAAGACAGACACAGTGAGTTCATCAGGCTGTGCACAGGGGCTTCAGGCTGTGTGGGCCTGTGGGGAGGGGGGATTGTGATGCTGTCCTACCACAGTCCAAAAGCAGAGGCCAAGAATTATCTCCAGCCAGGACAAGGGCACAATCATGTCTCTATTTCTAGGATTGTGGTAAAGTGTGTAGAGCTGCTTACTCAGCCAGCACTGGGGTAAAGGATGGACAGATAATGAATGACCACATTATGGGAGATAGTCTAATTTTTATTAGAGTTGAGATTCTTAAGAATTTTAAATTGACAGCAGCAAATTTATCTTGTAAGTGGTAAAGAAAATAAATTCTTCTGCACTTCCTTCTTATCATAAAGGAAAGAAAGAAAGGAGTAAAAAATGATTCAAGGGCAAGTTGTGATCAACAGTGAAGGTTGAGTAAGGAGGGAAGAAAGGGAGTAAATGGATAAATAGGGTAACATCAGATAGGGTCAAATAGTGTGAGTATATGACCTTGTTAAAGTAGTGTATACTAGAGATTAGAGATAGTACCAATGTAGTATAATTCTAGTAACCAATGTATAGTTTCTGGTATAGTGATATGAATTGGATTCAATACAGGACTAGAGAGCAATAAAAAGAAGAGAAAAGATCTAAGAGAGAGAGAGAGGAGAGAGTAGGTTTGTATAAGGGAAGAAGTATGGGAGAGGACTTTGTATGAGGGTTAAAAAACAACAAAAACAAAGCAAAACAAAAATCATAAAAACAAAACAAAACAAAACAAAAAACCCACAAACCCCTTCCAAAAAGAGAAAAAAAAAAGCAAAAAAGCAATCAGGGATACACACATTAAAAAAAGAATGAAAAAACCCAAGCAATTCCACCAGTGAATTGATGTGACACTACAAACAAATTCAGCAGTCTCCATGTAGATACCGATTTATATGGTGACCTTTCCCTCTGTGAGTCTGGTTCTCTGAGTCTTCTCAGTCTATGCAGTTGGACGATATCACTGGGGTTGGAATTAATATTGAGTGAAGGTTACCCTCCACACTTTCCACAGACTTGGAGCCTAGGACTTTCCCTGCCTCTGTTGGTAGCGTATGCCTCTGAGACCAAACTCAATTTAGGAGTCTCAGTTCTACACAGCCAGGCCTGGGCTATTCTGACTTCTCCCTGTTCCCCACAATTGAGATGTCTGTGGTGTTCCCAACAATCCTACTCATTGGGTTTAGGGTTAAGGTTAAGATTCCCCACACACTTTACACTGGTCTGAGCCTGAGTCTGTCTGGGCTTCTGATATGATCAACAGCAGATTCCACTCCCACCTTCTCTGGGTTCTTCTCCAGTTTACCACGACTTCACTTAGTGTGCTCTGGATCTCTGGGGGGTGTGGTAATCTCCGCTGCCACTGCTCCTACCCTGAGTTGAATCGCAAAGTCTCAGACCCAGGGAGTTAGTCGCAGCTGCGCCAGACTCTGAGGCCGCCGAACTGGGGGGCTTTCCTTCAGGGAACTGCGGTTAGGGTGTAGTAATTTCTGCCACCCCTACTCCTGAACTGTATTGAAAAGCTAGAACTCAGACCCAGAGAGTTTATCAAAGCTGGTAGAGACCCTGAGGGTACAATGCTGGGATTTCTCCTGTAGGGGCCACCATTTCACTTACGATTGTAGTGGCTCAGGGCTGGAGCTTTTGCTGGAGCTTTTGTGAGCGAGGTTAACTCTCTGCCTTGTTGGCAATATGGCTCCACTGCCACACCCTCTGCTGTGAGGCTGGCATATCTCCCTCTGATTTGAGCTCTGCTCTGAATCCCTGGAGACCATGATGGGCTTGGCCACTGAAATGTTTATCTCATCTTCACACTGAAGGAACTGCTGAATTACATCCACCTGGACTGCAACTAGTCGCTTCAGCTCCTTTCTTTATCCTCTCTGGAGTCTGGTTCTGTGAGGCAAGGTGGCGCTGGTGCGGTGGCCACCACCGCAGGGGGCCGGTTTCTTTTCTGCTTCTCTGGTTTTTATAGTCTTCTTTTTTTCTGTCTTTTGTATTTATAGCTTTTATTTCTCTATTGATAGTATTTTCTGCCTCTGTAAGGCGTTATTTTTACCACTATGGGGATCTAGTGTCAGCAGTGCTGATAGAAGCTGCTTAACTCGGTCACTTTAAACTATACTACAAGGCCATTGTAATAAAAATAGCATAGTACTGGCACAAAAACAGGTACATAGACCAATGGAGCAGAATATAAGACCCAGAAACAAATATACACACTTTCAGCCAGTTGATTTTTGACAAAGGGGCCAAAACCATACATTGTAAAAAAGATAGCCTTTTCAACAAATGGTGTTGGCAAAACTGGTTAGCCATATGCAGAAAATTGGAAATTAATCCCACTTTCTCACCCTGCACAAGAGTCAATTCAAGATGGATCAAAGACTTGGAAATTAGACCAGAGACCTTAAGGCTCCTTGAAGAGGGCCTAGGTCCAACACTGCAACACATAGGCACAGATAAACACTTTCTCAACAAGACCTCAAAGGCACAACAAACCAAAATGCGAATCAATGCATGGGATTGCATGAAACTGAAGAGCTTCTGTTCAGCAAAGAAAACTGTCAAGCACCTCAACTGAAAGCCAATAGAATGGAAGAAGATTTTTGCCACCTAACCTTCAGATAGAGGACTAATATCTAGAACTCAAGAAACTCAACACTATAAAAAAATCATCCAATCAAAAAATGGGCAAGTGACCTAAATAGACACTTCACGAAAGAAGAAATTCAAATGGCCAATAAATGCATGAAAAAAATGCTCAACATCATTGGCAGTCAGAGAGACGCAAATCAAAACTATACTGTGATTTCACCTAACTCCAACTAGAATGGCAATCATTCAAAACACAAACAACAACAAATGCTGGTGAGGATGTGGAGAAGTGGGAACTCTAAAACATTGTTGGTGGGATTGCTAATTAGTGCAGCCACTTTGGAAAACAGTATGGAGAATCCTCAGAATAATGGTAACAAATCTACCATTCAATCCAGCAATACCACTTCTGGGTATCTACCCAAAAGATAGGAAACCAAACTACCAAACTAATGCATGTGTATCTATGTTCATAGCTGCATGATTCACCATAGCCAAACTATGGAACCAGCCAAGATGTCCATCAACAGATGAATGGATTACAAAATTGTGGGATATATACACAATGGAATTTTACTCATCAATAAAATAAAATTCAATTGTGGTATTTTCAGGGAAATGGATGGATCTTGAGGACATTATGCTAAGCAAGATTAGTCAGTTGCAAACAGTAAGGAATCGGATGCTTTCCCTAATATGTGAAAGCTAGGGTGAATGGGGTCATAGGAGGAATTCCAGGTGAAAAAGGAGATCCTATAGAGGAGCAAATAAGGCAACCTAACTGTGGGGATGGGAGGTGGGGAGAAGGAAACGCTTTAAAGCACATAATGTACTTATTCATATCGAAGTCAATCACTAAACCAAGCATGGGAGGGAGGAATGAGGAGGGAGTGAGGTGGGGACTAGGTGGAGACTGTGTGCATTTATGTCTGCACAAGATTTTTTACCCCATTATGATGTATAAACACAATGCACTAATAAAAAAAATGAGATGTTGAGAAAAAGACATGGGCCACCTGAGAACTAGAATACTCAGCCCAGTTTCATCTTGGCCATCATCCCCACCCACAATATTTTTAAGAAAAAGTTTCTATCTCATTTATTCATCATGTGATAACCAGAGCACAGAACTTAGGAAATACTGAATTAAAAAACAGAAAATGATGACCTTCCTCAGCCTCCTTTTTGTTTGGCTGATTCCTACTCCTTTGAGTTCCCAGCTCAGCTACCACTGCCTTTGTGAACACCCAGTAACCCAGTACACCAGGGCCTCTCTATCAGAATGATGATCTCACCGTGGTACACTTGTGTGTCCCCACCATTTAAATCGAGGACAGAGATGGAGCTAATTTCACAAGTCATCCTCAATAACTACCCCAGTGGCAAGATCAGCAAGAGGCAAGAACCTGGCCTGCACAGCCTGGCTGCCTGCTGCAGAGCTGGTGTTTCGACAAGGTATGGAATGCATACAAAGCATGGTTGAGACAATCTAGCTCAGGGTTACCTGACACCTGCTTGTGCATGGAGGTGTACTGGAGATTCCTAGGCAGAACCAGGGCCTTCTCTGAAAATTCCTCAGATCTACTTCAGTGATAAGAAAAGATTCCCAAAGAACCCATGATAATTCCAAACATTCCTCCCTCTAACGCCTATGTTACTCTGCACCATTTTCCTAGAATCATAAAACCTTGCAAGGCTCTTAAAGACCTTCTGTTCCAATCAAACTGTTACTCAATTTAGTTTTGCTTTACTACTGCAAAACATGAAACCTTGTGTTTTATGTTTCAACTTGTACTTATGATCACTGTTAAACTCCTTTTGAATAAGCTATAGCCATAAGCTATAATATTTATTCAACAAATATTTATCACATCCCTACCATGTACTCAACATTGTGCAGGTTCACAGCATAGAATATGACAAAATAGAGAGCTGAAGCCTAGAGCCCTACCATTCTGTCTTTAATCTCTGTTGAAGGACCCTTCATGAGAACACTGTTATCTCACTTCTAGATACTCACATTCTGATCTTATTTCAAATAGCATCAGCCTACAGTGAGAAAAATCAATCCTAATAAAACAAATAAAACACCGAAAAGAAAAAAAAACAAAAAACCCAGGAGTATTTCAGAGTGTGGTCACAATACATTTGTATTCTCCCGTGGATATTTGCTAAATGCATGACAAATACCAAGAGATGGACTAGATGCTATACACACCTGGGCACCTGGTTCTGTATAACTTCTTTAAGAGGTAGAGACTATTACCCCTGTTTTAATGATATGAAACTATCCCAGAATAGTGGCACGTGCCTGTCATCCCAGTACTTGGGAAGCTAAGACAGGAAGATGAAGGTTTGAGACCAGCCTCAGCAACTTAGCAATGTTTTTAACAACTTAATAAGACCTTGTTTCAAACTAAAAAAAAATAAAAGGCTAGAAGTGTAGCTCAGATGTAGAACACCCCTAGGTTCAAGCCCCAGTAGTAAAAAAAATAAATAGGAAAGATAAAATAAGAAATTGAGAAAAATTAAATGGCCAGATTGCCTAGCTTTGTATTTTTATAATTCTAAAGCTTGGGCTCTGCTCACCAAAACTCTCTCAAAGATGGTATTACATATTTTTTTAACCATGATAAAGAAGACCAAACATATGAACTACCTTCTGAGACTGGGCAGGCTCTCATTGTTTTTGACTCTCCCATCACACCTTCTTTGTGCACCTCTCAGTCCTGCAAAGTCTCCTCCATATGTTCTGGAATTTCAGAGAATAGTCCCTCCCATGCCCCTGCATTGTCTACCCCAGGCCCTGCTGTATCCTGCTGGAGTTCCCCTTAAAGTTCTGTAGAGAAGGTGTCTCCCACTGTCAGCACAGTGTAACTGCATGGGCTTTGATGTCTCTGAGACATTAGTGGAACAGCTCTCACTCAACCTTAAGCACAGAACATTCCATTCCATGAGATCTGTCTTAGCCAGCTCAAGCTGCTCAAATAAAATGCAAGACTTGGATAACTGACTCAGTTTTTTCTGCATCACCAAAAAAATTCTGGAAGCTGGGTATGTTATAAAGAAAAGGACTTACAGTTTTGGAGACTGAAAGTATGTGTGTGTCCTCTACTGAGGGCCTTGTGGTGGACGACATCACAATGGTGGTAGTGGGTGCAGAAGAGATCACATGGAGAGACAGGAAGCCAGAGGTGCTTAGGCTTGCTCTTTTCATAATAACTCACTCACTCTTGAAGGAACTAACCAATATTCCACAAGAACTGCACAAATTCTTTCGGAAGGCAGCACTCCCAAGTCTTAATAACCTCTACATGGTCTGCCACTTTAACACTGCCATACTGAGGACCAAACTTTCAGCATATTAATCTTTGGGGATCTATTCATCCATATCAAACCATAGCAACAAAGCTGGACGTGGTGGTGCATGCTTGTAATCCCTGCACTTGGGAGGCGGAGACAGGAGGATTGTGCAGGTTCTAAGCCAGCTTTGCTTGCTTAAGAGACCCTGTTTCCAAATAAAAAATAAAATAGGTCTGGGAGTATATCCCGAAAGTAGTAGAAGGGTTTCCAGGAACCCCAGTACCACCAAATAATAAAATAATAATAATAATAATATAATAAAATATACACATGTAGGTGTAACGCCGGGCGTGGTGGCACACGCTTGTAATCCCCGCGCTTGGGAGGCAGAGACAGGAGGATCACGCTGGTTCAAAGCCAGCCTTGCTGGCTTAAGAGACCCTGTTTCCAAATATATATATAATAGTTCTGGGAGTGTAGCCCAGAGGTTGAAGGGTTTCCAGGAACTCCAGTACCACACACACAAAAAAAAAACATAGCAACAACTTATTAAAAGCATGAATTTTTCTTCACTCAGCTGCAGGCTGCAAGGTACAAGATCAAGGCACTAGTGGATCCCGTTTGGGAAGGACCCACTTTCTGGATCACAGATGGAGTGTTCTATGCTCTTATGGGGCATAAGGGGTGAGAGGCTCCTTCATAAAGGCACTGCTCTCATTTAGGAGGACTCTATATTGACCACCTCCCAGAGACCCTACCCCAAAATGCCACCACCCTAGGGCTAGGATTTCAACATGAATTTGGAGGAAGACATTAACATTTAGTCCATGGGAGAACCCCAGGAGCTAGCTAATCTCCCTTGCCCCTCTGTGCCTGCTTCCTTTCCTCCTCCTCCACCAAGTTCTTCTGTAACTATCAAAGTAGATTTCTTCTGGTTCAGCCCCATAGCTAAGATGATATGGGGACTTCCGGGAAGATGGCGACGGAGGAAAGCGGCACTTACAAGTCCCGCTAACAATCCAACTCTACTACCTCAAAACCAGCGCCTTTCAGAGCCAGAAAACACCACAGCAAAGAAATAAAAACGGTAAATACAAGGGACAGAGAAAAAGGGCTGGAAAAACAAGACACCGGAAAAAAACCAGCCCGAAGTGCCGCGCCCGCGCGGCACGGCCGGAGCAGCCGGAGCGGCCAGAGCCGCAGCACGGATTGGGGGGAGCCGCGGAGCGGAGTGGCCTGAGCAGCCGGAGCAGCCAGAGCCGCGGCGCGGAACAGCCGGAGCGGCCAGAGTGGCCAGACCCGCGGTACAGAGCAGCTGGAGTCGCGGTTCCGAGCAGCTGAGCAGAGCGGCCAGAACAGCCGAGCGGAGCGGCCAGAACAGCCGGAGCAGTCAGAGCTGCAGTGCGGATTGGCTGGAGCGGCGGCGCGGAGTGGCCGGAGCCGCGGAGTGGAGCGGCCGGAGCAGCCGGAGCAGAGTGGCCAGAACAGCTGAGCGGAGCGGCCAGAGCAGCCGGAGCGGAGCGGCCAGAACAGCCGGAGCAGCCGGAGCCGCGTCGCGGAACGGCCGGAGCGGCCGGAGTGGCCAGACCCACGGTGCAGAGCAGCCAGAGCCGCGGTGCAGAGCGGCTGGAGCAGCCGGAGCGGCCAGAACCGTGGTGCGGAGCAGCCAGAGCCGCGGCGCAGAGCGGCCGGAGCGGCGCGGCCTACATCTCCCCTAGCAACACCAGGCTCCAGAGAGGAGGGAGACTCAAAACAGAGCTCAAATCCAGAGAGGAGGTACTCTGGCCTCGCGGCCTAGGATGCAGAAGCAGCGTCTTACTGCTGGCGGCAGCGGCGAGTTCACCGGATGGCCCTAGACCAACCCAATCAACCAGCCACCAGGCGCCTGAGAGGAGGGGTGGACAGCGAACCGAGGTGAGCAGGTGCTGATCAGCTGAGCGGCAGTCAGCAGTTTTGTTGGTGCAGGGAACATCTAAAGCTCCCAAGGGCTAGGTGCAGCACAACTGGCAAGGACTCAGAGCAGAGTTCAAAACCAGAGAAGAAATACGCCGCATCACAGCCGAGGGCGTGGCAGTGGTGCCATATTGCCAGTGGCGGCAGCAGCGAATCCACCGAGTTCACTACAGCTCCATCAGCGCACTCAACAACCGTGAGTCAAATTGCGCCCCCTAGGGGAGAAATCCCAGTACTGCACTCCCAGGGACTTCCGCAGATAGTCTCCCTGGGTCGGAGATTTTAGCAGTGCAGCCCAGTGGGGGAGTGGCAGTGGCAGAGATATCATACCATAGTCACAACTCCCCACTGGAGAACGCCCAACTTGGCACCCCCCACAGTCTAAGCAGCCTTGATTGACTCCCTGGGTCTGAGACTTTGTGATACAACACAGTAAAGGAGTAGTGGTGACTGAGATACCATAGACTAGAGATCCAGAGCATCTTAAGTGAACTCGTAGTGACTCAGGGAAGAACCCAGAGAAGGCACAAACTTCCAAAATCATGGGAAAGAGAAATAACAATGGAGCAGTGAATGCCAACAACACCACAACATCAGAATCTGATAACACAGAAACCCAAAGATCTCTAGAAGATCAAATTAGGAAAATAACTTTAGAAATAATAGAGGACTTTCGAAAAGAATTTAGAGAGAGTCAAAAAGAGATAAAGGATGCAATTAATGAAGTAAAGGCCTCAATTCAAAGTATAAACAACAGATTAGACCACATGGAGAATAGAATCTCGCTTCTTGAAGATGATCATTCTAAAAATGAACGCATAGTTTCTAATTTAGAAAAAAAACCCGACAGCAGGAATCTGACATTGAAGAAATATGGGCCCATTTCAAGAGAGCTAACCTAAGAATAATTGAAATAGAGGAGGGAAAAGAAGGTGAAACCAAAGGGATCAACAATCTCTTCAAGGAAGTAATAGCAGAAAATTTTCCAAACATAGAGCAAGAGGTCGATACACAGGTCCAGGAAACTTATAGAACTCCCTTTAGACAGGATCAGAGAAGAGGATCCCCACGCCACATAATTGTCAAAATGACTAATGTGGAAGCCAAGGAGAGAATCTTAAAGGCAACAAAAACAAAAGGCCATGTGACATACAGAGGCAAACCAATTAGAATCACTCCAGACTTCCCAAACCAAGTTATGAAAGCCAGAAGGGCTTGGAGTAACATATTCCAAACTCTGAAAGAAAACAACTTCCAGCCAAAAATTTCCTACCCAGCAAAACTATCGATCAAATTAGATGGGGAAATAAGAAGCTTCCATGACAAACAGCAACTGAAGGAATTTATGTCTTCAAAACCAGCGCTAGAGAAAATACTCAAGGAGATTAACTGCAAAGAGGAAATGGGTAATTCACGCCAGAACCAAAGAAACAAGAATTCCCATCCAGCAGACAACTAAGCAAAGAAGAATAAACAGTATCTCAAACAGAAATAGGATCTTAACATGTTGGGAATTAAAAATTATCTCTCTATAATCACACTAAATGTAAACGGCCTCAACTCCCCAATAAAAAGACATAAAGTGGCAAAATGGATTAAAAGCCAGAATCCATCCATCTGCTGCTTACAAGAAACACACCTTACAAGTAAAGAAAGGAACAAACTCAAGGTAAAGGGCTGGAGCAAGGTAATCCATGCTAATGGTACTCGAAGACAAGCAGGAGTAGCAACTATGATATCAGACAAGTTAGACTTCAAACCCAAACTTATTAGAAGAGACAAAGAAGGTCACATTTTACTGGTAAAAGGAATAGTCCAGCAAGAGGAAATAACAATAATCAACATATATGCCCCAAACATAGGGGCAGCTACTTTCATAAATCAAACTCTTTGTGACATGAAGCCACACATAAATCCCAACACAATAATACTGGGAGACTTCAACACACCTCTCACAATACTAGACCGATCTTCCAGACAAAGGGTCAGTAAAGATGTCTCAGAACTAAAGAACACCATTAACCAAATGGACCTTTTGGACACATATAGAATATTTAACCCAACTACAGCAGAGTTTACATTTTTCTCAGCTGCTCATGGAACCTTCTCCAAAATAGATCACATCCTGGGACACAAAATGAGCACTAGCAAATTTAAAAAATGTTACATACTTCCCTGTGTCATTTCAGACCATAATGGAATGAAACTAGAAATCAACTATAAGAAGACCCAGAGAAACAACATAAACATGTGGAGACTGAACACCACACTTCTGAATGAAGAATGGGTCATAGAAGATGTAAGAGGTGAAATCAAGAAATTTCTAGAAACAAATGAAAATAAAGAAACAACATATCAAAACCTCTGGGACACTTTGAAGGCAGTATTAAGAGGAAAATTTATAGCACCGAGTGCTCACATAAGAAAAACAGAAAATCTTCAAATAAATAGCCTTATGACACACCTCAAAGCCCTTGAAAAGCAGGAACAATTGAACCCCAAAGCCAGCAGAAGACGGGAAATTATTAAAATTAGAGCAGAAATTAACGAAATAGAGAATAAAAAAACAATACAGAAAATCAACAAAACCAAAAGCTGGTTTCTTGAAAAAATTAACAAGATTGATAAACCACTAGCCAACCTAACTAAAAAAAAGAGAGAATCAACCCAAATTATGAAGATAAGGGATGAAAAAGGAGACATTACTACTGACAGCGTAGAAATCCAGAGGATTATCAGAAACTACTTTGAAAAACTATACTCCAACAAAATGGAAAATCTGGAGGAAATCGACAACTTCCTAGATAAATACAACCTTCCTAAACTGAGTCAAGAAGATATAGAACACTTAAACCAACCAATAACAATCAAAGAGATTGAAATAGCAATAAAGAGCTTACCATCAAAGAAAAGCCCAGGACCAGATGGTTTCCCAAGTGAATTCTATAAAACCTTTATAGGAGAACTAATCCCAATACTACTCAAACTATTTCGGGAAATAGAAAAAACCGGGACTCTCCCAAATACATTCTATGAAGCCAACATCACACTAATACCCAAACCGAATAAAGACAGTTCAAGGAAGGAAAACTACAGGCCTATATCTCTGATGAACTTGGATGCAAAACTATTAAACAAAATACTAGCAACACGCATTCAAAACCACATCAAGAAAATCATTCACCATGACCAGGTAGGGTTCATCCCAGGGATGCAAGGCTGGTTCAATATACGAAAAACAATCCATGTAATTCATCATATAAACAGAATCAAAGACAAAAACCACATGATCATCTCAATAGATGCTGAAAAAGCATTTGATAAAATTCAACATCCATTTATGATAAAAACACTGCAGAGAATTGGAATAGAAGGAACATATCTCAACATTATTAAGGCAATCTACAATAAGCCCACTGCCAACATCATATTAAATGGGGAAAAACTTCAAGAATTTCCCCTAAAAACTGGAACGAGACAAGGATGTCCACTATCACCACTTCTCTTCAATATAGTACTAGAGACTCTAGCCAGAGCAATAAGGCAAGAAAAGGAAATCAAAGGAGTACAAATAGGAAAAGAAGAACTTAAGCTTTCACTATTTGCAGATGACATGATACTATATTTAGAAAACCCAACAAACTCAACCAAAAGGCTTATAGAACTGATCAACAAATTCAGCAAGGTATCTGGATACAAAATCAATCTTAAAAAATCAGAAGCTTTCCTGTACACCAACCATAAATTCACTGAAAAAGAAATTCAGAAAACACTTCCACTCAGGATCTCCCACAAAAAAATAAAATACCTAGGAATAAACTTGACCAAGGAAGTAAAAGATCTCTACAAAGAAAATTATAAAACACTGAAAAAAGAAATCGAAGAAGATCTTAGAAGATGGAAAGACCTTCCATGTTCATGGATTGGCAGAATTAATATAATTAAAATGGCCATCCTCCCAAAAGTGATCTACAGATTTAATGCAATGCCCATTAAACTACCAAGATCATTCCTCATAGACATAGAAAAATCAGTCCTTAAATTTATCTGGAATAACAAAAAGCCCAGAATAGCCAAGGTAGTTCTCAGCAACAAAAACCACGCAGGAGGAATCACAATACCTGACTTTAAACTATACTACAAAGCCATTGTAATAAAAACAGCATGGTACTGGCAAAAGAACAGATATATAGACCAATGGAGCAGAATAGAAGACCCAGAAACAAGTCCACACACTTTCAGCCAATTGATTTTTGACAAAGGGGCCAAAAACATACACTGGAAAAAAGATAGCCTCTTCAACAAATGGTGTTGGCAAAACTGGTTAACCATATGCAGAAAATTGGATGTTAATCCCACTTTTTCACCCTGTACAAAAGTCAACTCACGATGGATCAAAGACTTGGAAATTAAACCAGAGACCTTGAAGCTCCTTGAAGAGGGCATAGGTCCAACACTACAACACATAGGCACAGACAAACATTTCCTCAACAAGACCCCAAAGGCACAACAAATTAAAAGGAGAATCAATACATGGGATTGCATGAAACTGAAGAGCTTCTGGTCAGCAAAGGAAACTATCAAGAACCTCAATAGAGAGCCAACAGAATGGGAGAAGATTTTTGCCTCCTACACCACTGATAGAGGACTAATATCTAGAATATACAGAGAAATCAAGAAACTCAACACTAAGAAAACAAAGCATCCAATAACAAAATGGGCAAATGAACTAAATAGACACTTCACAAAAGAAGAAATTCAAATGGCCAATAAATGCATGAAAAAATGCTCAACATCACTGGCAATCAGAGAGATGCAAATCAAAACTACCCTGAGATTTCACCTAACTCCAACTAGAATGGCCATCATTCAAAACACAAACAACAACAGATGCTGGCGAGGATGTGGAGAAGTGGGAACTCTAAGACATTGTTGGTGGGATTGCAAATTAGTGCAACCACTTTGGAAAACAGTATGGAGAATCCTCAGAAGAATGGGAACAAATCTTCCATTTGATCCAGCAATACCACTGTTGGGTATCTACCCAAAAGAAAAGAAACCAAACTACCAAACTAATGCATGTGTATCTATGTTCATAGCTGCACAATTCACCATAGCCAAACTATGGAACCAGCCAAGATGTCCATCAACAGATGAATGGATTACAAAACTGTGGGATATGTACACAATGGAATTTTACTCAGCCATCAAAAAAAACTCAATTACATCATTTTCAGGGAAATGGATGGAACTGGAGGACATTATGCTAAGTGAGATTAGTCAGGCACAAAAAATAAGAAATCAGATGCTTTCCCTAATATGTGAGAGTTAGGGAGAAATGGGTCATAGGAGGAATCTTGGAAGAGGATCAGTAACTTTTAACTCTGTTTACATTGTCTTTGGATATACAATATTTTTTTTATTTTTTAGGGAGTTTATTTACTCTTTTGTTGCCTGTGCCATTGAAATCATATCCAAGAAATCACTTCCAATTTCAATGTTGTAAGGTTTTATGACCCAGATTTTCTTCTAAAAGCTTATAGTATTAAGATTTATATTTAGGTCTTTTATCTATTTTGAGTTAATATTTGTATATGTGTTAGGTAAGGGTCCAATTTTATTCTTTTTCATTTATTATTATTTTTCAACAATATTTAGTTAAAAGACTAGTATTTCCTCCACCAAAAGTTCATGGAAACCTTGTCAAAAATAACTTGACAATGTATGGAAGAATTTATCTCTAGGCTTTTATTTAGCTCCAATGGTTTATATATCTGCCTTTAGAACAGTACTACACTGTTTCAATTATTGTAGCTTTATATGGTTTGAAATCAGAAAATATACATCTTCTAGCTTTGTTCTCCTTTGAGACTGTTTTGGGTATCTAGAGTCCATATTCCATATCAGGATAGATTTTTTCTGAAAAATAAATAAATAAATGTATGATAGTTTCACCTAAAAAAAAAAAAAGAAAGAAAAAAATATTCTCTGGTAAGAAAGAAAGCAAAAAGAAATATTGAAATGTTATCTTTAAGTCATCAAAAGTTTGGTACCAGACAAATGAAACTGTTATGTGAGATTATCAATGTTAATATTGTATATATTGCTATAATACTAGATGTCAACCAGTAAGCCAAGCGCGGGAAGGAGGGATGGGGAGGGAATGGGGTGGGGATCGTGGTAGGGGCTAACTGGGCGAGATGTGCATGTATGTCTACAAAAGTATTTTCTTTATACCACTATGATGTATGAATACATTGCACCAATAAAAATAAATTAAAAAAAAATAAAAAAAAATAAAAAAAAATAAGATGATATGGTTGAGGATCTCACCTAGATTCTGTATACACTAGCAAGCACAGACAGAAATATGAAGGTGTGTTTCTACTATACCCTATAACAAAAAGTAAAATGAATTGAGTGGCTTGGTTTGGAGTTTGGCTCCCTGGGCTCTTCATAGTCTCCCATCATAGGAAAGCTGCAGAATGGTTTTGGAAAGCACTAAGCCCCAGAATCCCATTACAGCAGTACCATGGCATGACCTTCCCCTCCACGCCCTGAGCTCCTGGGCATCCTCGTGTGACTCCCACCATCTTGCAAGGCACTCTGCTCCCACTATGTTCCAGGAGGCACCTTACGTGGTGGTCATCTCCTCAGCTAGCAAGCATTACTCTCCACAATTCATGTGCGGGCCTTCGTGTGCACTACACAGAACTCCCCGGGAACATGACTGTGGCACTGTAAGCCTTCTAGAAGTGGCAGATGGGCAGGGAGCTCCCTGCCTTCTTTTAATGCCCACTTGAAAGGCTGAGGGAGCATATGAGAAGTCATCCTGGAATTGATGTCGAGAGGAGGCTGCAGGCAGAAGGAGGAGAAAGAAAAGATTGTGCCCATAGGCAGAAAAGGAACCAGTACGCCCAAGCACTGGTACATCCTGTGGGCAATGATTCCTTTCCATTTGGTTACTCAGTGGAGCTAGGAATGTCAGGAATGGCAACACAGCCTGGAATGCAGGGAATCCGTGCAGAGGCTAGACAGCAGCTCCTATTCAGTATTCAAATAAATACCATATATGCGTCAGGGAACTGCTACAACAGCTATCTAAGAAACCCATGCAGTTCCCTGATGCATTTATAGCATTTATCTGAATATTAAATAGGAGCTGCTGGAAAACTTGGATCATGCATGACTCATCAGGCTGGTAGGTGGCTTGCTGTTCTATTTGTAACATAAATTACTTTGTGATCTTGCTTTACACAAAATATCTTCCTGGAGAAGTTATATTTCAGCCAGGATGTCCTGGGGTTGGGATTGTGCTGTTGGGCCGGGGATTCAAACTGACACACAGGAATGGCATTGGTCACTGACCCAGCCTTGCAGAGAGTCTCTTTCCACAGGGTTCCATGCACAATTCCATGGCTCCAAGCTCTCAGGTGTCCATTTATTGGTGCCCCCAAATTCACAGTCTCTTATGAAACAAGCAGGATCGTGCTGGAGCACTGGAGAGGACGCAAAATGAGATGAAGTATATGGAGCTGGGCCTGGAGAAAGGTCTTATAATTTCTGGTACTCTCTTCCTATTATTTTTGTGATAGAAACAACAAAATTTTCAGAGCTAACGATATTAGGATGGAGGTGCAGGAAGAAAGCAGGAGACAAACTCCTGGCCTAGCTCTTCTGGAGTTACAATGTCTTCAGGTGATGTCTGACCCCACATTTAAGAGGCCATTTCTGATTTGTAAAAGCTGTGCCTTACACAAGTGTGTATTTTATAAAGTGTTCTTGGGGACCTGCCTGCGTTTAAACCTATGTGTGTAGCTGTCACGGCTGTAGCCATGACAGGAAGAGGTGGAAGTCTGGGGAATCCTAGTAACTTCTGTTCATTATGTCATGACTGACATTCAGCTTTCTTGGCCAGACATACAACTCTGCCCTGAGAATGGGATGCTGAGAACACAAGGTTCATGTGGGATAAAGCATCTCAGGCTGTGATCATAAAATGACCATGACACCTTTTTGAGACAGACTCATGAAAAAAGAAATGCCAGTAGCATGGCTAAACAGAAGGTGTGCTGGGGGCCTAGGCCTCCTCATAGGAGAATCCAGGACGGCTCTGTCAGCACCTGGCAGGTCAGTGTGGCTGTCTGGCGGATATGCACCCTGACTTGCAGCAATGAAGCAGACAGATGTTTGGAGGAATAGTCATACCAGTACATGCCGGGAAATCCAGACCTCAGCAGCCTGAAATGTAGAGACTCTGGCAGTGGGGGAGGGGCTTCCTCCCCCACACCTGCCTTCCTCGATGTCCTGTGAGTCCTCTCACTGTTACCCCCATGCCACACAGGCCCTGTGCTGGGAAAGGGACACTTTTAAAGGGGGGTCTTTTTTTGTCATTTTGGACTGAGGATCAAACCCATGGTGGTGCACTTGCCAGGCAAGTGCTTTACCACTGAGCTACAAAAGGGACACTTTTAAAAGAAGCATAAAAATGAACATGACATTTCAGATCAGGATTAGTCTTTTGAAATCATGAAATAAGGTGTTGTGATATATATGCACTTATCCAAAGGCTCGGAGCACCACAGTAGACTTTTTAGCCTTGCAGATCAAATGACTGCCAATAAAATCACTGAATTTTACAGTAGGCTGAAAGACGCTGTGGCATGAGGGCCTGGGGTGGGCTGGAATGGCATTACACGAGAGATGAAGTCAGTATAGATGATTAATTCCATTCTGTGTACCCTGGCAAATAAATGTTACCGCAAAGTAATATTGCGTGTATATCCACAATAAATAAAACTATTTCTATGTATTTTTAATTCTAACTTCAGTACAATCCTTAAAACCCAACTCTATTTGATTGTTTTTTTTTAAGGGGGGGGGGTTCTGGTGATTGATCTCAGGGCTCAGGGGCATTCTATCTCTGAGCTACAGCCCCTGGCCTTTCTTCACTTTTTAAAAAATTTTCAGTCAAATTTTATTTTTAAAAAGTAGCAGACCAACATTACAATTCAAGAATCTAATCAAAATATGTGCTTGACAATGAAGCACATCTGAATATGGAGTGGGAAGATTTTCCAAAAAACATAAAATATATATTCTCCAAATACCCAAGGAAACCACTCTGCGTGAGCTCTGTCATCTTTATTTTTTTTTGAAACAGGATCTCACTAACTTTCTGAGTCTCATTAAATTGCTCACTAAGATGGCACTAACCTATCATCTTCCTGTCTCCCAAGTACTGGGATTACAGGTGTATACCACCATGCCTGGCTTAGCTAATTGATCTTTAAAAATCACACGAAATATGCTAGCATATAGTTTTCTCTTGGGGAGGGTAACAGATACCTGTTAGATACCTGATAGATACATGGCTAATATAATTTATGATTGGGTGTTCACATCCAGCTGTGGGGAGCAGTTGATGCTCTTTCTGTGGAAACTCAAAGTAAAATGAATCATCCCTCAGTAATTATAGAGTTCCCTTCTGCCCCAGTCCTCCCACCCAGCAGGTGGAGGAATCCCTGGATGTTTAACTGCTTCTGGGTCTGGGTTGCCTTCCACCTGGGTCAGGGAGTCTCAGGCCCAGCCACAGTCAGCGATCTGTGCCTCACTGCAAAAGCAAAGCGGTGCCTGGAACTGCTGGTCTGCAGAGGCTTCTGCTGCACCGTGGCTGCTGCCGGGACACACCCATCCTGGCCCTGAGGGGGACCCCTAACCACAGGGATGCCCAACCATTCAGGAGGGCAGGGTTCCTGCTCAGGTAGCCGGAGGAGCAGACTTTCCATAGGCTGGACCAGACCTTCACCTCACATGGCTCCCTTTCTACAAGGAGGAGGTAGATCCACTCATCTTTGGCCTGGGGAGGGAAAAGCACCTCACCCTTGAGTTGGCTACTCTGGAGCTAGGCTCACACCATGCCCACTTCTGAAAGCTGATTGTCTCAGAAGGCACACTCTGATGACCCCTCAGCCCCACGCCCAGATGTGCTGTTGGCCCTTCTGCAAAGTCCCACCTCCCCCATTGCTTACTAATTTTATAGGAACTTCACTCCAGGCATCTGGTTGACTCTTCATAAACCCCAAATTTTCACAGGATAACCCCATGCATTGGGTTTACCCAATGCCTCCCCAACAAATGCCACCAGCTTTGGACTCCCGGGGAAGCAGGAGGACTGCATAACATTCCCTCCCTGAAGCCTCAGGCTCCTACAATGTGCCTGCTATTTTCAGACCATCTGCCAAGGTTGCACAGAAATTATCTCTTGACAAAGAATAAAGCATTAAAAACACAGTTCAAAAGGCTTCCTCCCCAAATTGAAAAATTAGAATTGTTCTATTATATTATTTGGGGGATATATATATATATTTATATATTTCCTTTAAGAATCTTCATCATATTAAGGCCATGGGAATAAAAAAGAGTTATTTGTTCTGATTCCAGAGGCTGGATGGCACTGGGTCTGAGTAGCCATGAACTCAGTCTGACCCCACTCCCAACATAGACTTCACACTGTTCTGACAGCATAATGTCCTCTGTGGCCTGGATCCTGAGCTGACAGAGCAGAGGAAGGCCGCCCAGATGGGCTGAGGGCCATTTAGATACACTGGTGATTCTAATGCCAATGGACAGGACCAGATTTATGGTCTGAAGCTTGTAAGTGTGACAATCACAGCCCCAGGCATTTTATAAAACATCCCCTTGCCATGCATTCGGAAAGTCTCAACAACCCCCAAAGGACATATATGACAACAGTGCACCTGGTCATGCTGTAAACCACAGAGCACAAAGCAATTGTGAGATGCAGTCAACAGTTATTATCACTGGTCATACCCTAGAGAGGTCAGGGGTCTCCTCAACAGTCTGCTCCTCTACCCAGTTGGTAGATTTGAGACCCAGAAGCACAGCCCTGGCTTATGGACCCCACTTCCTGTGTTTCTTGGCTAAGTTATGTGAAGGTGTTTATCTTAGTTTTTCAACTGTAAAGCAAGGGTATTAGCCACTCTCACCCCCATTGTCCTCATGGCTAATGCTTGCCATGTGCCAGACCTGGGCCAGCCACTGCTCCCAGAGCCCTTCTCAGGTGTCCTCATTTCAACCTCACGAGAACCCTCTGAAGTGGTCCTATTATACCCTTATTCCTATCCTACAGATGAGGAAATTGAGGGGAAGCACTATCCCCCTCAATTTCCTCACACTAATAGGAGTGTGCTTGTGCGAGCCCTGGGGAATGGCTAGCATCAGGAGAGACCAAGCTTATGGGTCATTTCCACTGTCACCAGAGCCTTGAATAATGTTAACAGCATAGAGTAACATGGACCCCAGCTTAGCTGTCTCCAGCCCAGGAGGAAGCACCAACTCGCATCCTGACTTTGGACCTGTGCTGTTTTTCTTCCAAAGCCTTGCAAACATGCACGTGCGCGTGCACACACACACACACACACACACACACACACACACACACACCACCCCAGCACACTCCACCCAGGCCTGGCTTAAGTGCCCCTTCTCTCTGACTTTTGGATCTGTAGAGCATGTTACAATGTGTTCTAGACTGTAGAGCCTAAGAATAGCTGTTATACTTTGTGTATATCTGAAAATCTATGCCCAGTACAAAGATATTCTCAGAAATGATGTAACAGTCCATTTTCTGTTGCTATAACAAAATACTAGAAGAAAAGAAAAAAAGACCTCCTTAGCACACAGTTTTGGAGGTCCATTAACATTGTCCTGCCATCTCTTATTCTGATGTGAGTCTTTTTGCTATATTGCAGCATGGCAGATGGCTGCAAGGCTGGTGTGGGCCAGAGGGAGAGCTCACCTCTCAGGACAGGAAGCCAAAGAGAGCTGAGACGCCCAACTTGGCTTGAAGACAACTCATTTTACATGGCGGAGTAACACTCCATTGTGTACTATACCACATTTTCGTTTTTATACACTTTTATTGGTGCATCATAGTGAGGTTCAAAGTGATACAGACATACATGCGCACAGTGCTTGGCGTGCTTTCCTTGGATCTCACCCCTCTCTCCTACTTCCCTTTACGTGTAGTGATGCTGTACTATATGGACACAGCATTATGGGAACTGTCTTCATCATCAAGCCCCCCTTTCCCCCTCCCCGTTTCCCTCCCCAGTCCCCTTCCACTATTCTACTGGTGGCTCGCTCTCTCTCTCTCTCTCTCTCTCTCTCTCTCTCTCTCTCTCTCTCTCTCTCTCATTTTCTATCTAGCTTCCACAGATGAGAAAAAAATATTATCCTTGACTCTCTGAGACTGGCTGATCTCACTTAACATACTATTCTCTAATTCTGTCCATTTTCCTGCAAATGACATAATTTTTATACTTTTATTGGTGCATTATAGTCTCACATCCTAATGCAGTTCTTAGTAATAGTTGCATACATTTTACTCTTTTTTATGGCTGAGTAAAATTCAACTGTGTGTGTATTATATATTCTTTATCCACTCACTTGCTTATAGACACCTAGGTTGGTTTTATAACTTGGCCATTTTTAAAGTGTATTTTTATTGGTGCATTGTGGTTTCACATTATAACCTACCTCTGAGTGATAGGGACATGCACGCACACAACAGTTGGTAAACTTCCTCCCACCCCCATCCCCACTCCCTTCTCTTCCCTGTGCACGATGTTGATATTGGCCATGACAATTTCACACGTGTACATAGCATCAGTAGAAGTGCTTCCTTCATTCCTTCTCCCTCCCCTCGCCACTTTCCCCAGGCTCCTCCCTCAACCACTGGAATTTCTCCTCCACTATCTAAAGTCTCTCTTGAACCCTGATTACTCTCTAGCTTCCACATATGAGAGAAAACATGATCCTTCGCTTTCTTCTTGATTGCTGAGTAGAATTCCTTTGTGTGTGTATATCTTAATTTTGTAATCCATTCATCTGCTGATGGATACCTAGGTTGGTCCCATGATTTGGCTATTGTAAATTGTGCTACTTTTTAAAAATTTATTTATTTATTTATTTATTTGGTGGTACTGGGGTTCCTGGAAGCCCTTATACCTCTGGGCTACACTCCCAAACCTATTTTATACTTTTTTATATTTGAAAACAGTGTCTCTTAAGCCAGCGCAGCTGGCTTCAAACCTGCTCGATCCTCCTGTCTCCGCCTTACAAGCGCGGGGATTACAAGTGTGTACCACCACACCCAGCCGATTGTGCTACTTTTATAAATATGGACGTGCATATATTACTATAGTATTCTTACTTTAAGTCCTTAGAAAGATACCTAGGAGTGGTTTAACACCGTTTCTCTATTCATCTGTTGGTGGATGCCTAGGTTGCTTCCACAATTTGGCTATTTTGTGATTGTACTATAATAAACACTGACTTTTAATTCTGACCTAATTATTTTGCAATGACAAAATTATGTCATTATTAGAGTATTGGAAGGGGATTAGGGAAGGAAGGTAGAGAGGGAGAAAGTAAGATTGATGAAAGCAACAGTTCAAATAATGTTATATCCATATATAAAGATCACTACCAATCTCAGTACAATGTACAGGTAGGGAGGGGAGCAGGGTAGAATGCAGAGAGAAGAACACCAAGTGATATGTGCATGAATGAATATATGACTTTGAACCTCAGTATGCTGTATAACTACAGTGCACCAATAAAAAGGCTTTAAAAATCCATTCTTGTGAGAACTAATCTCCTCCTTGAGATCAGCAGTAATCCCCATGACCTAGTCACCCCCACTACAGACTACCTCTTAATGTTTCCATCCCAACTCCACCACAATGGAGACCAAACCTCCAGCCCATGAACCTTTGAGGGATACACTCAAATTATGTCAGAATCACAGAAAATTATTATTTTAACTTAAAGTAATTGATAATTAGGAAAATAAAGAAGCTGTAGTTTAAATTCTTTGTATTTATTTGTGGATTAACTAAATAGACATTGAGGCCTAAGTGTGTCCCATATAGATTTTTATTTCTTTGTTTTCAAAGCAGTGACATTTTCCTAGGAGACATGAATAGAAAAGCAATTACAAAAATATTTGCAAATTACTTGGCAAATATAGCATGATGAGAATTGCTGCAGCCAACATGAGGAGACGTGTGAGTCACATTGCTATGGAAACTAAAAAGAATACAAAATTAAGTTAGGCCAGTCATACAAAGTGAGAGTCATCCTTTGGACGAATGATAAAAGGCTGTAACTCATTATAATACTGTGAGTCTCTCATTCTAAGTAAAATACTTTATATTGAAACCCCACTTCTTCCCCATTGTGGTAGAGTCAGCATTTCCATCGAGTAACATCGAGCCAAGCTTCTGAGTAGCTCTCATATACTTCACACCAGCCTGGCTCTAGGGTACACAGAGATAAATAGTATGGAAGGTAAGGGATCCCTTGTTTAGGCAGATGCCATGGATTCACGACCTTGTACCATGCCCATCTGCTCTTTCACCACCAAACCTCCAGCTTTGTCCAGGCATAGCGTGACTGTAGGTTTGGAGGAAGTGTGGGCCATCTCTAGCCCAGAAAGGGCACCTGAGTAGTCTAAACCAACCATGGTGGCATTGCGGGCCAGGCTGGAGAATGAGTTGGGCCTAGATTTCTGGGTTCATAACCTAATTATGGCCAATAAGCTCTGTTGGGAAGTCACTGAGCTTCACATGAAGGTTTTTATCCCTAAAACTGTGAGAGGCACAGGAGAAACTATTCTTTGTTTTTCTCTTCACTTGCAGCTAGCCTCTGGATGTGTTACAGCTATCTGGTAATATTGGAGAGGGACATGGTCCACAAACACAACAGTTTGGATCTTCAGTGTTCTCCAAGGCCCAGGTATCAAAGGCGTGGTCCCCAGCCTTTCACGACTGGTGAAACCTTTAGGAGGCAGGGCCTGGTGGGAGGATTCCCCTTGAAAGGGACCAAGGGACCCAGCACCCCTCTCTTCCGCTCTTTCACTTCCTGGTTACGAGGTGAGAAGTTTTTCTCCACCACACGCTCCTGCCAAGATATGCTGCCTCTCAGCACACCTAAAAGCAACAGGGCCAATGGATCATGGGCTGAAATATCCCACACTGTGAGCCAAAATTAATCATTCTCCTTACAAGTGTTTCACATCAGGTATGTGTTATAGTGACAAGAAGTTGACCAACATAACCACTTACTAGGCAGAGCAGAGAGACTCACAAACCCCTCCTGAAACCCTGAGGGACATCTCTGAACTTCCTAACCCTGCCTCTCTCCCTCTGCTGTTGAGTGAGAGAAGGCTGTTCTTCCTGTGCAGATTGCTCCCCTGGCTTTTCTACAGCTTCCTATCTAAAATGTTCAGTGAGATCAAATGTACCTACATTTGGTGGAAAGTGCATAATTCTCCAAGGATCTACCAAATGTAGCTTCACAATTCAAAGTGTCCTGAATATCATATTTCCATCACAAAATCAAGTTCTGGTTTGGAAGCTTCCCCTGGTGGATTATGTCTTTGCTACTCTCCTTCAACCCAAAATGCCTGTGAATATTTCTAATGCAGCACTTACCATACTGCCTTCTAATGCCTTCTCATATCTATTTCTTCCACTAGAACAGGCTATAAACTCCTTGTAATCATGGATTTTTTCATTCTTGACCTTGAATTTCTAAAGTAGTTCCTGATCCCTGGTATGTGTTTAGTAAATATTTGTTGAGAAATGTTGCTGCACTCACTAAAACATACACATTCATTGATAGGTCTCCTAAAATACGTATTGTGGTTTCTGTTAAATGGATGTAATTCAGGCATTTATATACACCCTTACAGCTGCTCTGACCCTTTCTTGATCCTTTGGCCAGAGAGAGCAGGTTTATTAGTTTGATTTTTCATCTACACCTGCTAGCTATTCTAGCTTCCAGGACTCTCTGGTGCATAATTCCCAGTGTATACAGGAAATAAAGAAGAAAACTCACCCAGGAACAGTGATACACATCTGTAATCCCAGTCCTTGGGAGGGGGAGGTTGAGACAGGAAGATTGCAGATTGGATGCCAACATTGCACAGTAATTTAGCTAGACTTTGTTTCAAAATAAAAAGTAAAAATAAAACTGAGGTGTAGCTCAGAGATAGAGCTCCCCCATGTTCAATCCTCAGTACTGCAGAAAAAGAGAAGAAAGGAAGAAAGGAAGAAAGAAAGAAAGAAGCAAGCAAGACAACCTAAAGGAGGAGAAAGGAGGGGGGAAGAGGGAAATCTCTAAAACACACAATGTACTTAAACATATCAAAGTCAACCACTAAGCTGAGCAAGGGAGGGAGGGAAAAGGAGGGAATGGGGTGGGAATTGGGTAGGGGTTAAATCATTGATGTATGCATGTCTCTACACACAAGTTTTTTACCCCAATATGATGTATGAATATAATGCACCAATAAGAAGTATATATATAAAAAAGAAAGAAAGAAAGGAAGGAAGGAAGGAAGGAAGGAAGGAAGGAAGGAAGGAAGGAAGGAAGGAAAGAAGACTCAAGGAATATATGCACCATGGAGACTAGTGTGCACCTGTTATTCTTAAAATATTAAGGTCTCTTCTGCAATGCCTTTCCACCTTTCAGAGTTCTTTATGGTTGCCTGCTAACTATATCCAAGGGTTTACATTGTATTTAGATGTAAGAAACGGGGTAAGGGAATCTCTACCATCTTACTGTAGAGCCTACACATTCTTGTTTTTATACATTTTTCTTTTATCCTCACTAATATTAGAAACAAAGTAATTTATTTAATGAACGATCTTAACAAAATATAAGGAGAGCCCTTCAGTTTCACCCTATGTCTCCTCATTAGAGAAGAAAGGAGTTTGTTTGGCACTTTCCCAGTTAATTTAGAGACCCCAGTAGAAGGAGATTAACGGTGACAGGGAAGGGCCCCAAACAGGTGTTCTACCTGTGTCTGGAGACTTGTTGAGCTACATGGCCCCCTGTCTGCACATGTGTGTATGGTGGGAGCTGTTGCATTCTTTTCAGAGGTAAGGAGTGAGATTGCAGGGAGCAGAGGCTCAACAATATCAAGTACACCAGCCATTCTCTCTAGGATCTGTGCTCTGACCAGGCAGCCTCCCCCTCTCTACTTGGGCTGGTGCCCACTGCACTATCTCCATGATGTAGACTGAGTTGAGTGTGTTCTGTGTCTTTTTGGACTGTGTGATCCCTCAGAGTAGAGGGTATACTTTGTTCATGGTGTATCTCCAGTCTCAAGCACCAAGTCTGGCACACAGTAGGGTCCACTGAGTGTGTCACCTCTTGCTAAGGTGAAAGTTTCTGCTGAGACCCCACAAGAACCCTTTCAGGATTTATGAAGAATGGCAGAAGACACAACTCCCAAGATCTCTCTCCCACATTCAGATGATCAAAGGTTAAACCACTGGGGCTGAGAGGAAACCACACAAAAGATTTATCTGGAGAGAGCTTCTGAAATATATGAGTCATGTTCCCCACTCAGATGAAAAAAGTTAGAAGGAAAAAATCAGATCTTGTTTGATCCTGTTCAGCAGAGCCTTTGTGGAAGGATATAGGCAGAGAGGTTTCAATAAAGAAGCTGGAGATGAACCTTGGGTTAGGGAGGCTGAGAGCAAAGTAAGCAAACAAATGAACAAAAAATCAAACTAACAAACAAAAACTTGAATAAGCACTACAGTGTACTTGTGTAGGTCCAGGAAATCACAGGTGACAAACACTGAGTTATAGAGTAGGAGCAAGTTTGAGGGAGAGACTAGGGGAATCAGCTAAAATATATTTCATATCCAGAGCATAAGTTCCAGTTACAACCATGAGAAATGTGAAGGCGCACCCCTCCCTTCTTCTTCCTCCCAGGCCCATTTCTTAGCAAGATGGTGGACTGGGGGTGGCACATAGAAAGGGAGAAGGGACAGATGCAGATGGAATGTGCCTCATCTCAGGATGGCAGGTGTTCATCTGCAGCTGGCCCCAGGGAGGGAACTGAGAAGACGTCTTATTTTACAAGATAGTCAGAAGTTTTGATTAATACATGAGATTATAAAATTTTAATTACTAAAATAGGCAGAGTTGGGTAACTTAGAATGACTATGAAGAATCTCATTAACAAAGAGTGACAGAAAGACTGTGGGCTGTCCCAATGGCCACAGGAAATAGCTGCATTGCATAAATATGAAGGAGAGAAAAAGGTCGACACTGCATTCTAATCACAGTGTAGAAGTTCTGCCTGGCTCTGCATGCCATGCCACCTACTCAGGGCCCACTGTGCTCAGGGTCCACATCAGGAACACTTGATGTGACATGTCAACCCCTGCTGGAAGCCCTTGTTTGTCAGTGATGTGCCCCATTTCCCTGTATAATATACCTAAGAGCTTACAGGTAGGGTGATCCTGTTCTTGGGAGACTAGAATAGGAGGGTCCCAGATTCAAGGCTAGTCTCAGCACCTTAGTGAGCCCCTCGGGAACTTAGCAAGACCCTGTTTCAAAATAAAAATGGTACGGGTGTAGCTTGGAGACTGAATTCCCCTGAGTTCACTCTCCAGTACCAAAAATAAACAAAACAGTATTTCACACCTACTTCTGCTTGGCCCCAAAGCTGTGCTTTTTCCATATGATAAATTGATCCTCATTTATTCAGCTAGCAGCTCTTGAGTGTCTTTTATTACCATGGAAGGTACTGGAGAGACTATGATAAGCAGAATCTTACCCACCTTCTTATGGAGCCTGTAGGTTAGTG
Source organism: Muscardinus avellanarius (assembly GCF_963383645.1). Taxonomy (NCBI): domain Eukaryota; kingdom Metazoa; phylum Chordata; class Mammalia; order Rodentia; family Gliridae; genus Muscardinus; species Muscardinus avellanarius. The sequence goes on along the minus strand of NC_137787.1, from coordinate 109,852,455 downwards.
GGCGAGCAAGCCATGAAAAGGATACTCACAAATACTCATAGTATTTACATGCCTGACTAATTGAATAAAATATATGCTTCAAAGGATCCTAAGGTCATCTAGGGACAAATGTATGGATGCCTGACTTTGAGTCTAGGAGGCCTCCTGACATAAGAAGGCCTTAAGAGAAAATAACCAGCAACGAGGAAGAAGGGAGGGGAGCCTCCTACACACAACAGTCCTGGGAGGGGCAGAGGCTCAGGGCCCTGAGTGGCAAGAAGTTCCAGGCCACAGGAGTATGGCATAGCATGGGGGAGCAGAGCTGCCTGATGAAAGGAAGTCAGAGATCTTTGCAGGGCCACCCTGGTGCTGGGGGCTCACAATGAGGAGTCTTATGTTTACTTCAAGGACCATGTGCTTTCTTTCCATGCTCTAATTTAGAGGTGCATGTTGGTAAATCAAATTATGTAGATGAAGAACTGGGACTCCCCAAAATGCCAGACAGACCCATCTCTACCATTTGCCAACCAGGAGACTCTGGGCATGTTACATTATTTCCTGATTTCCAGTTCCTTCACTTTGATATGGGAGTAGTAATAGAACCTACTGCATAGTGATAATAGAACCTACTGCATAGTGAGAAGCCAACAAGTCTAAGAAAAGCAAGCAACCCAACCAGCCCAGCCTGCAGCAAGGGGCCAAGAGGTACCAGTTATAGGCATTCCCACCCTAAACTGTCCTCAAGATATCCACGGGGTAGGCCTCTCTCCTGGTTTCCAGGAAACCAGTGCAGGACTCTGCTAACCTCCTGGAGCTGGGATAGTTTGAAATATGGGTTGGAAAACTCTCTCCTTAGGCTTCATAATAAAAAAAGAACAAATTTCTGAGCAGATTCAGTTGCCTCTGTCCTCCTTGGATGAAACACAAACTTTCCTCCAGGCTAGTCTGTCCTGCCATAGAATGAGCATGCTAACCATAGTAGTATGGAAAATGAGAAAATAAAGTCATGGTTATTAAGAACACACAGGGCTGCCAAATATGAGAATATAACAAAGGTGTCCTTGTTCAAAATAAAAGCACTGGCCACACGCGTTTCCAGAAAGTGTTGGGGAGAAGAGTAAACAAGGATGAAGTTCTACATTAGCAGAAGGCAGAGAATAGTAGTACTCCTGTATCTGTGAGTTCCACATCCATAGGTTCAACTAACTGCAGATAGAAAATATACAGGAAAAAATTGCATCTACACTGACATGCACATATTTTTCAATTGTTTTTTGTAAGCAATACGGCATAAAAATTATATACCCAGCATTTACATGCTGAATACATAAATACTGCATGAGTTATTATAAGTCATATAGAGATGATTGAAATCATAGAGGAGGACATGAATATAGTTTATGTGCAAATATTGTGCCATTTAATAGAAGGCACTTGAGCATGTACAGGTTTTAGTATTTATTCAGTGTTCTGGAACCAATATCCACAAATACCAAAGGATTACTGCGTTTTGCCACTCTAATACAACTGAACAAAAATATATGTGGAGGGGTCCTTTCAAAATTTTTTTTCTTGTGGTACTAGGAATTGAACCCAGACGTTTTCTACCTCTGAGCTCACAACCTAATCCTAATTTTTTTTAATTTTGAAACAGGGTCTTACTAAGTTGCAGAAGGCCTCAGTAAGTTGCTGAGGCTGACCCTAAATCTGTGATCCTCCTATCTCAGTCTCCCAAGTACAAGTGTGCACCCACACCTGGCTCAAAATTTTTAATTCTAGAATTAAAACCAAGTAACAAAGAAGTTGGAAATATCAAGTGAAGAAGACTACAAGAATAAGATCACTATGTATAATCCCATTCCCATTAATTCCCAGGTGGGAATTAGTGTATAATTCCCATCTGGATCCATTCAGAGTAGGACTAAAACTTGCACTGATCCAAAACATGTGTCCTAGATCCTGTGTTTTGTGCTTCTCATGTGCAGTAGAAAAGTACAGATTTTTGTAGAGCATGGAAACACCTAATTTTTTACCTAAGATTTCCCCACTGCTTAGAACAAAGAGTTTTAAATTTTTCTGGGCATTGATTCTTTATCGATGTGAATAGTAACTCCTACTGCCATTGAGAGAAATGAGCAGGCCAACCAATCAGATTCCAGAATACAGTGGACAGTTTGGGCTATACTGTGTACTATCAGCATTGCTTCAAGTGGGGCTAGGAGAAAACTCAAGTTGGTTTTGGTGGCCAATGGAAAGCCACCAAAGTACTGGTGGTAGTTTATTAGTAGATGTGTACATGCCCTGCAGATAATACTGTCTCTTAAAACATTCCATAAACATATATTTGAGAGAGAATGGACTAACAGTAAAGTAGATTTATTCTCTTGCTTGTAAAAAAAAATTAGAGATGGAAAAAAGCCAGAAACAATTGAAATACTCTTCAAGACACTCAACATTGGGCAAAAAAAACCTGGAATATATAATAGGTAGGGCATGTATATGTTTAACTTTTTGAGAAACTGTGAAGCTACTTCCCAAAGTAGTTGTACTATTTTCTTTTGTTTTTCTTACATTTCTTCCAGAAATGTATTAGAGTTCCAGTTTCTCCATATCCTTACCAGCACTTGATATGATCACACTTTAAATTTAGTGTTACTAATGGGTCTGTAGTGATATCTCATTGGGATTTAATTTGCATTTCCCTAATAGAATATTTTTGTGTTATTATAAAAAGTATCTTTACCTGACCAAAGGTCACACATTTTTCTCCCTGTGTCATTTAGAAGTTTTAGTGTAGGTTTTACTTACCTACACTAAAATTACCATACACTTTGAGTTAATTTTTTTTATATCCTGTGAGATATGGACCTGTTTACTAGATTGTTGAATTCCACTTGATAAAATTTCCTTAGAATCTTAGACTCCATGTTCTTGAGGATTAGTAGCTTATGGTTTTCTTATTTTCAAGGCAGAAATTTGTTATAAAAGCAATCGCTCTATTTTCTGCATTCTATTTCTTGAAGATTCAATAAACTCCATAAATTAAGATAAAATAAAGTTCCTCATATTATCGCAACTTCTATATTTATTTGTTTCTATTTGGCAGAGTGAGTTCTGCTATTGAGGAGAAGAAAACTAACTCTAGTTTGCCGTGGTTTAATATAGCATGATTAAATTTGTGAATGAATTAAAGGTGTAAGTTTTCTGAGATGTGTTAATAGAATTGAGCTAGAGCTAGATGTGCTGTGGGTAGGAGCACCATTGGAAACCTAAATCCCCTCCTCCAACATTCACATTTACAAGCAGCTTGTTCAGGAGTGAGTGGCAGGTGTCCATGCTCCAGTGATCTGCTGCAGTGCAGTTGCTGCATTCCAGCCACAGCCACAGTATAAATAGGAAATACAGGTGGAATCAGCACTCAGCTAGAAACCAGGCCTCCATCTGAATTCTAAAAGAAGGAGCACCAGATTTGAGGCCAATGCAACACAGGTAAATCCAACCTACAACTGGGCAACAGTGAGTGTCGTCTCTTGGTGCTTAACACAATGAGAAGAGCTGTGCATTGTATTTTCTTGCTCTGGGTGCTCTCTTTGCAGATGAGCTGGTCACTCCCTGAAGAAGGCGACCATCCTGGAGAAGAGCACACTCAGATCCCATTCTGGAGGGTGCTCCAGGCAGTGGGGATGCTGGGGTGCAGAGTTGGTGTCCTCCTTGTCACTGGCATTGGGAAAGCAACCACACCTCTCCATGTGCATCTTCTCTGAAAACTGGAAGCAGTTCTCCGGCCTCCTTCGATTATACTTGGTGTTTAGCCAGGTTCAACACCAGGGCCACTGGTGAATGACCATCATGTGTACCTGACTCACTTTGTGAGTCTGCAAAATGGTCTCCTCACACCTGCCTGTCTCTCCATGAGCTCTGCAGGAGCAGTCCTGGGGTCACGACCTCTGGCCCCTGTTCTCTGCTCGGCCACCTTTGTCCAGGCTTTCTCCAGAGTCCCTATGGATGCTGAGATAAAGCCCACCAGCTTTGGACTGAATGCTACCAGTTATTTTTATGTGCACTTCAAAAGCCAAATTCTGGCTGAAGGAAAAAAAAAAATATATATATATATTTCTTTACCCCAGAAATAAATAAATCAACCTTCCCTCCTTAGGAATAGCATGATAAATAGCTTTGCTTTAGTAGAAAACTTGTAATAGTAGTCTTGGCTTTTTGCCATGAGCAGATGTTTATAAGCTAAGGTCTCAGACAGAGATGAATTGATTATTTTTTCTTACTTCAGAGCTTCCCAAAAGATAGTGTGCCTCAGAGTTCACTGGGAAAACAGGATTTGTCGTTATTTCTAAAGTTTTATTATTTAACAACTCCCAGTGTAAGGCCACGAGTAATTGTTTTTATGTTTCATTGACTGCCTTTGATTACCATGCTAATTATTTTGTAAACAGCTACTGAGATCCTCAGAACATAGTGGTTTTATGTTATTTCAAGGTAAAAGACTTGTTCAGAGATCATTAGGGCAAGACTCCATTCTTTTGTGGATGGAAAAGCAAAACCTTTCAAGAAAGATCTTGCATGTTAATTTTACTCACTGACACAAATATATAGATATATGTGTATGAATGTATGTATACTAAGGCTTATATTTGCAAAAAAAAAAAAAGCAAACCATTTCCATTTATATAGGTATGAAGGCCGGCAGCAGCAGTGTGCGTGTGTGTGCCTATGTGCACACGCGTGTGCATGTGTATGCATGCACACACACATGTGCAGAACTTAGGAAGCTTCTCTGAGGCCATGTGAATCCACTTCACCCACCTTGGAAGCTTATGCTCCTTCTACTGCCACTCTCACAAGAAGTCTCTTGGGCTCCCAGAGCACTTCTAAGGCCTCCTAAGTGAGACAAAACAGGTCTCCGATCCCTTCATTGTGATATCACCAGGGCCAACAAGCAAGAAGTTGAAAGGACAGCCTCTGAGCAGTACTCCTCAGTCCGGGTTTGGAGTGCAGGGTCTCTCTTCCATCCTGACTCCTTTCTTTGGAATTTCAGGGAACTGTTTTCTTCCACACTTATTTGTGGTTGCTTCTTTCCTGACTCTTATTGACAGGGAAGGAGCATAGCCTCAGGCATGGGTGTAAAACAATGTGCAATGGCTTCCTGTTCCTTCCCCTATCCTGAAGAGACCAAGGTCCTGTGCACAGAAAAGAGCATCCTATGCTTATGATGTCGTGGGGTTTAGCTCTTTTCTCTCCACATAATGACCAGGTATCAGCAGACTTGGACCTGATATCTATCAGGGAGCTCTGCAGACATTAGCTAGCTCCTTTACCTTTTCACTGAATCATGGTGGAATCGAGAGGGCCTGGAGTCTGCAGCAGTCAGCAAAGATCCAAAAGATTGGTGCTCTCAGTCCATGGTGAGCAACTGTTGGCTGGACAGAGCAGCCTGGCCACACACTGGCCACCCGCTCTATGCATCTCTCTGTTCTGTGTTTCTGGTCTTTGAAAAGGTACGTCAGTGAAAATGATGTGGGCCAAGGCTGTTAAGCCCTGGGTGAAGGGCTCCTCCAGCCTCTTTCTCATCCAGAAACTGAGTGATGCCAAGAGAAGAGAAAAATCACTAGGTGTCTTTAAGGGTTTGGATTTAGAATGTCTCCCTAGCCCTCACAGAAACAAAGTAGCAATGTTTGAAGTAGAGTTTAATTGCTAAGGAGGGGTTCCTGGGGTGTGGCCTTGGGGACCACATAAAGTCTCTCCTTCCCCTGCGCTTTCTCTGCTTCCAGCCTCCATGATGTGAGAGTGAATCTTTACACTTTCCATCTCTTGGCATCCCACCTCCATGCCCTGAGCTCTGCAACCCACCTAACACTGACTGAACCTCTAAATCTCCAAAACTGTGAGCAGATAAAATTTCCTTCTTCTAAGCTGCGTGTGGTCAAGAGTGAGGATGTTGACCCAGACAGAGACAGAGCCACATAAGGAGGCTGCCTACTCAGGAGCACCCACCTTGGACTTCACAGGATTAAAGAAGAGACCTTATTACATCAAGCAGCTGAGATTTCCTGACTGCGTATTACAGCAGCTGGTGAAAGCAAAGCTGGTGACTACGTAGTCAGATGAGTTTGAATTAGGATCTAAGTTCTTGCCCTGTGGCCTTTGAACCTGAGCGAGCTAACCAGGGTATGACAGATATTTGTGATGATAATATAGAAGGGATTAAAACAAAAGTAGTTAACTGAGCTGAAAATGGAAGGTGTGGGCTCACAACCCAGAGTATCAACAAGGAAGCCCTGGAAGGGTGGGCAGGCTCTTCTGCCGGAGCACAGCCCCTGCTGTACCCATCAGGCTCATGGCGCCACATCACAGCTCTCTCCTCTACCACCACCTTGTTGTCACTCACCTGAGACTGCCTCTCTTCACACAGCCCAAAATGTAAGAAATACAGCTGCCAACAACACCCACTTTATACATCTTAGAACTTCCACTTTGGGAGAAGATAGCTTTGCTTTCAAATTTCTGAGTCCAGGAGACAGAGACAGGGGCCTGGAGCCTGAGCCTGTGTCAGGGGCCTGGAGCCTGAGCCTGTGTTTAGAACTGCCAGCCATGCAGGCTGCATCAGTGAGGATTGCTCCTAACTGTGGGCAAAGGGCAGGAGCTCCCTGATGTCTACTCTGGGAGGCCAACCTGGGAGCTACCAATAGGACCAGAGAGTGTGCAACGTAGGCAAAACTGGGTCTTGATGGATATAGTTGGCTGGTTTCTTGGCCCTTTCTCTTGCCAGAACCCCTACCCTTCCACCATTGAAGCTCAAGACCAAGCATGGTGAACTTCTTCCCTATCTGGTCAGTCCCCTAGTCTTCCTGACAATATACAGAGACCATGACCTCTAGCCTCATGTCTGCCTCTTCTCAAAATGCCCACCCTGAACCCTTTATCTCACTCTCCTGCCCTCTAGTCAGCTCCGCATGTTGGGAGCCATTAAGGCCTTCCCCTAGATTGGTGTCTCTGACTCAGCTGACTGTCCTTCACCCAGAGTCAACAAGGTTTGGGGTTATGGAAAGTTCAAAGAGGTCTGAGAGAAGATCAGGTGGTGATGACAAGAGAGTACTGATAGGCCTATCTGTAATGATGTGTTTTGTATTGGTCTTTATTGTATTCTGGTGGTGGTAGCAGGAGAATGTTGATTGACCTGTAGCTGTGTATAAATACCTCTGAAAAAACAAACCTGGGGTCGGCGCAATAAAGATGAGATTGACCCAGAAGTTGTGTTGGCCAGGAGTGTCCGCGCAATAGAGAATACTGACCCAGGCATAGTTGTCGACCCGTAGAAAATATTGACCCACGAACAGGGGTCGACCAGTAGAGATAGTAGGCTGGCGGCTCCCCCACGTTAGGGTTAAAAACTCTTCATCCTCACGCCCCACTTCAGAACCCCTACTCTTGCCAGCAGGCTCGGGCATCGGCACAAAGTGCTCTGGCATCATCCTGGCAGGATGCTGGGCGCTGTCTGTATGTGCCCATGCTGCAAGGCACTCCTGCAACCTGTCTTCCTACCCAGCCTGGAATGAGTCCCCCAAAGTGTTGTGGGAAGCTGAGCCACTCTTTCCTGTGTAACTGTGAACATGGCAGGTGCCTTGGAATGTCTGTTAAGCTGAATTAAATACTATGAGGCCACGTGGATGCAGCCAATGCATCACACTAAGTTTCTCTCTCACAGGTCTCTCTCAGGCTCTGCTGGCCAGTGTGGCTCATTCAGCAGGAATCTGCACACAGCCCCGTTCCCACACCTACACAGAGCTCAGCTTCACTGGATCTCCCTGAAACACACCTGGTCTGAGAATGTCCACAGTGCAGAGTTGGGAGTGTGGCAGTTGAAAACAGGATAGTTCATTGGAGAGGATTAAAAAGTTAGCTTATTTGTAGAAAAATAAATCTTGAATCAGGGAAACAACATAGCATGGGATTTGGGGAATTCTATAGCAAGCTCCCGTTTTGGCTGAGTAATGCTGATCTATTCCCAGTTCAGTGTTGCCTTTGTCAGGCGAGGTTAAGAATGGGATCATGAGGGTGTGCAGAAGAAGTGGCATGGCGGCTGCAGGGAAAGCACCAGGTCCCAGGCCAGCGCAGCACACCTGCCTGTTGCCATCATCGCTGCCCCAAAATGACACTTCTCAGTAGGACAGCAATAATAACGCTTTCTAAAGATGAGTAAATACACTGTTAATAATTTGACAGTACATAATTATGAAGAGTAATGGTAATCACTAACACAACAGCAGGTTCATCCCAAATGTTCCACCTAAACAGTTCAATCCTCATCACAGTCACAGAAGTGGAACCACAAACACTCCCAATTTATGATGGCTTGGTTTAGGATTTTTTCAACTTTATGATGGTATAAAAGAGTACAGCCACTATGGAGATCAGTTTGGAGATTCCTCAAAAGACTAGACACAGAACCTCTCTATGGCCCAAATATACCAGTCTTGGATATCTTTCTAAAGGAATTGAAGTCAGAATACTTTAGCAATACATGCATATCCATGTTTATAGCAGCATGATTTGCAATAGTCAGACTGATACCAGCCTAGGTGACTGTCAACAGATGAACGGGTCACAAAACTTGGCCTAAAAAGGAAACACACCAATTGATGTGTGCATGTATGTTTCTATCACTTTGAACCTCAATATAATGTGTAATTACAATGCACCAATTAAAAATTTTTAAAATTTAAAGACTATGGCATATATATGCAATGGAATTTTACTCAGCCATAAGAAACAAGGTTATATCATTGGCAGGAAAATAGATGGAACTAGAAAGTGAAGGATCATAGGTTTTCTCTCATGAGTGGAAGCTAGAAAGAAACTTGGAAATAAAAGATTTCAAATAAATGAGGATAAAGACCAATAAAATAGTGGAAGGGGATTTGGGGAGAAAAATGGAGGAGAAAGAGGAAAGAATTGATGAAGGAGACAGTTCAAACAATCATAAGTACATTCATGAAACTGTCAACATCAATTTCAATATCATGAATGGGGAAGGGGAGGCATCCAATGGAAATGCACCAGGTGTTGTGTGCAGGCACATAAGCACCTCAGAATGAGGTATGGTTACAGAGCACGAATAAAAGTTTTTTTTTTAAAGAACACATCCAGTAGAAAGCATGCTTTGGATTTGGAGTCCTAACCTTTCCCTGGCTGGTGATCTTTAGTGAGCTCCTCTCTCATGATCCTGGGCAGCAACCAGGGCTCCCAGGCAGCCGAGACATCATAGGGGACAGCGGTTGTCTAGTAGACACGATGCTGCTAAGCCAGGATGCTCAAAAGGCTAGGTGTGTTCATGTGTTTTCAACTTACAATGGGTTCACTGGGATGTGCCCCATAGTAGGTCTAGGAGCACCAGTACTAGTACCCCTGACTTACAGATAAGGAAACTGAGTCCCACAGAAGTTTAGTTTAGTTACTTGCCCCACGGCAACCAGCCTCATGAGGCAGAGATAGAATTTGTACCCACCCAGGCAGGTTCCAACTGGATGATCCCAAAAGTGAGTCACAGTGTGTGCTCTCTGCCCTCATGAAAATAGTATTTATGTCATTAATAACAAAAATTGATCTCACTTTAAAAATATATCACTGCATCTCCTAGCATGTATAAGTTCTGGGATGGATGGATGGAAAAGCAGTGGGGTTTTTTAGACAAAGAAGCCGGCCATGCAAAGTGCTAAGGCAGATGCTACTAAGGAAGTGCTACTAAGGCAGATGTTGACTCATGAACTCACCTGACCTGTCCCTATGGGTCAAGGTCTCAGAGATGTAGTTTCTTCTAAGAAAGGCAATAGGGAAGATGGAGGAAGGAGGCCCCCTGCCTGTTGTCTCAGCCTCTTAAGGCCCTGGCTGTTGTCTCACACCTGCCTCCTGTACTAGATGCTGAGCGGAGAAGGAACACGGCCTTAGGGTCTTCCGATTCTTGCTTTGTCACAGTATATACCTCAGATTCTGAGCTGCATTCAAGTTTTCTGACCGTGAATTGACAACTGGACCACTCTCCATTTGCACTGAGTATCAGACCTTATGACAAGTCCTAAGTCCCTTTAAGGAAAAAAAAATACATTTCAGAAACAAAAGTCCTCTTTCATCATGCAGCCATGCAAATCAAACTACTTTGGGGAAAGACTGCCTGGAAATTAGGCTCTGAGGAGTCAGAACGAAACTACTTCTCTGTCAGACCTGGCTTGTATTATCAGGGGGTCCTTGTTCTATCAACACTTACTGGCTGAAAAGTTAAACACTAGAGAAAAGGATGCAAGGTTTTTTTTAAAGTTTTCAAAGTCATTTGGAGTTAATACCCAATGACATCAAGTGGCTGACATTTCATAGCCGTGGAATTAAACAAATGTAATTTTCAAATCCTCTACAAGGTTTGGTAATGAAATGTAACTTTAAGTATTATGGCCCCCTGAGAGATCCCACCATTTCTACATGGCCTAAATTAGATCAAAGTATCCCGGACGCCTCATTAATTTTTAGCCACCTGAGAGACAAGCTTTCTTTGACATGTCTGAAGGAGTTCAGCTGATGCCACTGGCTTCCCTTGCTGAGAGTGGGCAGCATCCTGACCTGGGTTTTAGGTGGCTTGGGTGGTCTTCAAGATGCAAAGGTGTTGGGAGATATGTGAGACTCTTGCAGTGTGTCTACAGAAAAGAAGAAAGGAAATTAAATCAGAGCTGGAGTTTTGCAACTCATAGTGCAGAATCTGCCTCAGAGGAGAGCCACAGATGTGCTCTTTCATGACTTCTCAGGTTGGCAGACCTATTGCCAGCCCTCCATGTTGTGACAGGCAGAGCCTGGGTTCAGTGCCAGGCAGACAGAGTACTAGAAGTTCCATGGCCACTGACCACTTTGTTTTGTAAGGACACAGCAGTTCATCCCAGGGCATATGTAAATCACTGTGGCAGACAGCCAGGCCCCGCTGCGGACCACGTGTGTCAGCGGAGATCTGGACAGCTGCCTCCCATCGCTGGCCTGGGAGGACTTTTAGCCCGCTGGCAGAGACCCTAATAGCCAGGCATGCTGCCCTTCCTGCCAAGGGGCTGCTCTTGGATGGACATGGCACCTCTCCAGCTCTACAGTGGGAATGCTCCAGGTCCTCACAAGATTGGTCCCTTCCTTCTTGGTCCTACTCACAAAGGTCCCACATGAGAATGACTTCAACAGGCCTGTAGAAAGAGATTCCATTGTGTGTCCTTGCACATCACTCCTCCTTTGAGTTGAAACCTGACAGTAAGCCAGGTGGGGTGGCACATGCCAGTAATCCCAGTACTTGGAAGACTGGGACAAGAGTATTTCAGGTTCAAAGACAGCTTCAGCAACATTGCAAGACTCAGCAACCCAGCAAAGACCCTGTTTCAAAACAAAAAAATAAGAGAAGGGAGGAGGATGAAGATGGCAGCAGCGGCAGTGGCAGTGGCAGACAGTATTTGGGAGAGGCAAACAGATACAATCCAATCCATCTTGAAATTTTGAAAAAAAAATCTCCCAGAATGTAGACTGCTCCTGCCTTACATGCTCAGGAACTCTGGACAACATACTATGTAAGAAAAATGTTCATGGCACGTCGGAGGGAGCCCTGCATGGCTGGGTAGGCTCACTTCACCACACCCAGCCTCAGCGCTTCTGGCCTCCAGACTCCTCTACACCATGCCGGGGACTGTGGTGCACTTGGAGCAGAAAATCCCACTCTTCGTGGTGAAGCCGTGGGCCTCTGCTTTCGGTGGGGAGATAAAATCCATGGCTGCTAGGTATTCGGGATCCCAGCTTCTGCAAAAGACATGTTCTATTTTCTTACATTAAAAAAAATTGAAAAATATTTGAAGAAAAAATTGGAACCTCTGTAGACTTCCTGCCCATGGTGAAGGGGACCAGAGCTTGCTGCAAAGCAAGGCTGGGACTGAGGCCTGCTCCACAGCAAAGGGCCAGCGGGTCCCTGTGACTGTGTGGTCAGGAAGAACTTGAAGCTGCCGCTGCTTCACCTCTTCTCTCAGAAGATTCCCAGATCCAAGTGACCGCTATTTAAAAAATTGATTGTGAGGGGATTATCTCATCAAAGTTGCTCACCTTCTGGTGAGTGGGAATCAGTGTGGAAAATAAAAGCAGGACTTCCAAGGAAGAAAGAAACTGTAATTGATCAGATGTGGAGAAGTAAAAACTCTAATACATTATTGGTAAAATTGCAAATTAGTGCAACCACTTTGGAAAACAGTATGGAAGATCCTCAGAAAAATGAAAACGATCTTACCATACGATCCAGCAATACCACTTTTGGGTATCTACCCAAAAGAATGCAAACCAAACTACCAAACTAATACATAAGTATCTATGTTCATAACTGCACAATTCACCATTGCCAATCTATGGAACCAGCCAAGATGTCCTTCAACAGATGAGTGGATATACATATACATATACAAAACTATGGGATATGTACACAATGGAATTTTACTCAGCCATAAAGGAGAACAAAATTATGGCATTTACAGGGAAATGTCACAAAAAAATAGGAAATCAGATGTTTTCCCTAATATGCAAAAGCTAGGGAGAAATGGGTAATAGGAGGAACTCTAGATAAGGAAGGAGATTCTATAGAGGAGCATTTAAGGTGACTTATCTGCGGGGATGGGAGAGGGGAAGAGGGAAACTCTTTAAAGCACATGATGTACTTAAACACATCAAAGCCAGTCACTAAACTAAGCATGGGAAGGAGGGAAGGGGAGGATGTGGGACGGGGATTGGGTAAGGGCTAATTGGGTGATGTGTGCATGTATATCTCCACAAGTGTTTTTTTTTATCCAATTAAGATGTATGACTACAGCTGGGCATGGTGGTGCACACTTGCAATCCCAGCATTTGGGAGGCTGAGACCAGAGGATTATGGTTCGCGGACAGCCTCAGCTACTTAGTGAGGCCCTCTGCAACCTAGTGAGACCCTGTTTCAAAATAAAGAATAAGCCGGGCGTGGTGCCGCATGCTTGTAATCCCCGTGCTTGGGAGGCAAAGAGAGGAGGATCATGCTGGTTCGAAGCCAGCCTCGCTGGTTTAAGAGACCCTGTTTCCAAATAAAAATATAAAATAGGTCTGGGAGTGTAGCCCGGAGGTAGAGGGTTTCCAGGAACCCCAGTACCACCAAAAAAAAAAAAAAAAAAGAATAAAAAACCATAAGGCAGGAGGCATAGCTCGGAGGTTGAAAGCCCCTTGGTTCCATTTCCAGACCTGCAAAAAAAAAAAAAAAAAAAAGTATAACTACAGTGAACCAATAAGAATTTGTTAAGAAGAGCTGGGGGTGTAGCTCAGGGTCAGAATCCCCCTGAGTTCAATTCCTAGTACCATGCACACATACAAAGGGGAAAAACAGCAAAAACAAAAACCTGACAACAACAGGAGGAACATAGGTTAAAGTTTACCAATAAAGATGCAATGAAACATCAAGTAGGTAGTCACGGAGGTTATGTTGTGCTGGCAAGAGAGTAAGAAAATGAGCACACATACGTTACTGTTGTAAGATGCTGTACCTTGTGGAAGTGCAGCCTACTATCTATGGAAATAAAAGTGCAGAGATTGTAAAAATAAATAAATAAATCACTGTGGCAAGAGATGCTGTGTCCAGCGGCTGTATATTCAGCTCTGTAATTTTGGATTCCCCTCACTCTCTGTTTGCAGGCTTTGACCATGTGACTTGCTTTGACAAAAGGGACAGTGGCTTCCCTACTCTATCTCATTGATCTGTGTATGTCCCTCTGCCAATACCATAATGTTTTGATTACTGTAGCTACATAGCAAGCTTTAACTTTGGAAACAGTGATTCCACCTGCTTTTTATTTTTCAACTCTTTATTGGTTCTCTACAGTATTTCTGTCTTGATATAAATTTTAGAACATATTTGTCTATATCTATGAAAAAATCCTCCTAGACCTTTTTTTTTTTGATACTGGGGATTAAACCCAGGGGCATTCTATCTTTGAGCTATACCACCAGTGTTATTTTATTTTTCATTTTGAAACAGGATCCGTTAGTTTGATGAGAGTCTTACTATTTCCTGAAGCTGTCATTGAACCTACAACCCTTCTGTCTCAGGCTCCCAAGTCCTGGGATTATAGCTATATGCCTGCTAGAATTTTGATAGGAATTGTGTTAAGCCTACATATCAACATAGGGAGAATTACCTTCTTTTCTATGTTAAGTATCCTGGGATACTGTGTATTTCAGAAAGCACTTAGGCCTTAGATTGATCTCTTTTATCAGCATTTTTAAATGTTCATCATATAAATCCTGAATATGTTTTATTCTTCTTACACTTCAACATTTCGTTTTTTGAGCAAGTATAACATTTTATATGAGTTTCTGCTTGTTCGTTGTGTTTACACAAAAACACCACTATTTCTTAGATGTCTTTCTTGCATATTGAGACTTTACTGTTTTCACTTATTAGTCCTACCAGGTTGCCATTGCTGTTTTCACTGTGAATTCCTCGGTATCTTCTAGGTAGACAAGCACGTTGTCTAGAAGGAGAAGCAATTGTACTTTCCTTTTCCATTTTGCATGATTTTTTTTTTTTTTTTGCCTCTGGACATCCAGTTTCGCCAGCACCATTTCTTAAAAAGTCTGTTCTTCCTCAACAACAGGTTTCACCTTTTTTTTGTCAAGAATGAATGGGACACTATGTTAAGTGAGATTAGCCAGCCACAGAAAGGGAAGAGTCATATGTTTTCTCTCATACACAGAAGCCAGGAAGTAATGGAGATAGCAGAGGGACTTCCGATCACAGAAGAGAAACTCCAGTGGAGCCAAGGAGGTGGTCTAAAGGAGGGGGGAGAGGGAGAATTAATGAAGTAATCACTTCCATCACCAGTATGTGTGTATGTGAGAAAACCAATGTCAATCTCAATTTCCTGTGTGAGAAAGAGGAGGAGTGGAGAGAGAGTGAAAAAAAATGTCAGTCTCAATATTCTGTGTGGGAAAGAGGAGGAGTGGTGAGGGAGCAGGGGAAAGCCACCAAGTGCTCTGTAAGTATTCCTCTATCACTATGAACTGCATATGACGTGAGACTATAACGCACCAACAAAAGTATGTGTACACACACACACACACACAATGAATGGGGCATGCAGAGAACTATACATCTAGGCCTGGATTCTCCATCCTATCTCATTGATCCATTCCTTATTTCAGTGGAAGAACTTGCAGAAACGTTTGAATCTGAGTGATAAGACAGGATGCCTTTGCCTTATTCCTGATATTAAAAGAAAAGCGCTCATTCTTTTACTGACAAACTCAATGTTAGGTGATATTCATAATTTCTCTGAATTTGAGAAGGTTCTCTCTGTTCCTAGTGTAGAATTTTTATTATGGTTGAATGTGAATGATGTCAAATATTTTTTCTGTATCAATTAATATAATCATAGAAGTTCTCTTTTTTGCTCTGTTAATTTGGTGGATTGTATTGATTTCTTTTAATATTAAACCAGTGTTAAATCCCTAAAATGTGTCCTTTTAGTATGTAAATATTAGATATATAAATCATTGTGTTAAATTTGGTAAAGTTTTACTAACGATTTTTACATCTATGTTCCTGAAAGATATTGTTCTTTAGGTGTGAGTATGATGTGTATGTATGTGTGTGAGCGTTTACATTTGTGTTTGTGTGTAATTCATCTTGGTAACAGGATTATTCTAACCATGAAAAATGAGTTGTGAAGGTTCTTTCTAGTATGTTAATTCTTTTTTAAGTGGTGTTGGTAAAATTCTGCCTTGAAATCAGAGACTTGTTAGGGTGGGGGTGACCTAATTACAAATTCCATTTATTTGCTGAATCTAAATTTATTCAAGTTATCTTTTCCTATTGGCTGAGTTTAGGTAACTTGTGGCATTTTTGTAATAAGTTGTTTTTGGGGTTTTTTTTTTTTTTTTTTTTTTTTGCGGGTCTGGGTATGGAACCCAGGGGCATTCTACCTCTGATCTACACCCCCAAAACTATTTTCAATTCTTATTTTGAAACAGGGTCTCAACGAGTTGCAAAGGACCTCACTAAGTAGCTAAGGCTGGCCATGAACAGTGATGCTCCTTGTCTCCGCCTCCTAATGCTGGGATCTTAAGCATGTGCCCGCACCCCTGGCTCTCATCTGTTCCTTTTAATAGATGGTTTTAGACCACTTACATTGACATAATTACTCATAGGCCAGACTTACATCCATTTTATTGTTTTTGTTTAAACTTTCTGCTTCTTATGAGTGTTTTTCCTATTACTTGAACATTTTAGAGTTTTATTTTGATTTATTCACAATGATTCTGAGTGTGTTTCTTTGCACAGTTCTTTTAGTGGTTGCTTTGCTTATTGTCATTTATATATGTGAAGTATCTCAGCTAACTGGTTGATGTCCATGTCTTATCACTTAGTATGAAATATAGAAACCTGTCTTTGATCTAAGTTCCTGAACTTGTGTTTTCTATATGTGGAATATCACGTAAGATAATGTAATTTTCACATTCCTAGAAACTACTATTAAAGTAACTCGTAAGGAGAAAAATCATTTGTCATGCTTGCTTCTACCTTCACAGACTCCATCACCCTTCTTTCCTTTATGAAGGTCCCAGGCTTCTTCTTTATTTTCTCCCTTTTGTTGGGAAATATTATTTTATTCATTCTTTGAGGGCAGGTCTACTAGCAGTAAGTTCTCGTACCATATTTTTTTCTTATAGAAACATTATTTCCTTTAATTCCTGAGATTTTTATTGATACAGGACTGTGATTGACAGTTGTTCCCTTTAAAATGTTGTGCCACTTCCTCTGGTGCCCATCACACGAAATGAGACAGTTCCTGTCATTCCAATTGCATTCTTCTGTAAAGAATGCATCACTCTCCTTCCATAACCTTTAGGATATTTGGTCTTTTCTTTGGTTTTCAGTTTATCTGTGAGGTATCATGGCATAAATTTATTTGAGTTAATCTTACTTGGAGTTCTCCCAGCACTGAATCATATCATCTGCAAATAGAAATAATTTCACTTCTTTCCTTATTTGTATCTTGTTATTTCCTTTTCTTGCCTTATTGCTTTGGCTAGGATTCCAGTTTTTACACAACATACAAATTAATTGCCAGAAACTGGAATAAATCATTTGGAATACAAAATTTTAAAAAGAAACTAATACTAGGATTTAGGTTTACAATAAAAAAGACTAAATAAGAGACGTTCTCCGCCGGAGTCGCCAAGGTTTCCTGCTTCAACAGTGCTTGGACGCTACCCAACTTGGCGCTGGACCCCCACCCCGGCTCCCACGCGGCCCTCACCCCGCAGCTCGCCCTGGCTCGGCAGCGCCCACTTCCTCGCAGTGCCCTAGGACCCCTGCCCACGCCCCCTCCGGTGAGCCAGGGCTACCAGGACTCCATCACCCCGCAGATCAACCCGGAGCTCCACCCTCGACCCCTACGTCTGCTTGTCCACCTCTTACTACTTTGGCCGCGATGATGTGGCGTTGAAGGACTTTGCCAAATATTTTCTTCATGAGCAAAGGAACATGCTGAGAAACTGATGAAGCTGCAGGTCCAGTGAGGTGGTCGAACACCAGGCCGTGATGACTGGGGAGCGGGCTGAATGCAACGGAATATGCATTACACTTATGAATAGGTGTGAATCAGTCACTCCTGGAGCTGCACAAACGCCAGGGACAAAAATGACCCCACTTGTGTGACTTCACTGAGACTCATTACCTGAATAAATAATAATCAATAAAAATCTTGCGTCTCTTTTTGTTTGGGGAGCAGCCGTATTCCTCTGTCAACACTGTCTCCTTCTAGCTGAAGCCCAGTTAAAGCCTTGGCTGTTTGTGCTCCCAAAGCTTGGCTTGGTTTCATTTCTACCATCACTGAGTCATAAGTCCCCATATTTAGTAACAAAAGCAAATAATAACAAATAACAGAAAAATGAAATTGGAAACAAATAATAGAAAAACAGTAAAACCCAGAGCTAGATATTTTTTAAAAGATCAGTGGATTTGAAAATCTTGTGAAGCCAATAAAAAAGAGATAAGATATAATTTTCTAATATCAAAAATAAAAGAGATTTGACCAAGTTGATCACATGCATATGAGAGGGACAGAAAAGGAATGCTGTGAAAAACTTTATGCTTACAAATTTGATAACCTAGAAAAAATGGACCAATTTTTGTCAAGAATAAAACTATTGAAACCCACCCCAGGTAAAAGAAATAATTTGAATAATTCTACATATGTTGAAAGAAATGAAATTAATAATTTAAAGCCTTAAAATATGCCAAGCCCAGAGAATTTCATTGACAAATTCAATTAAATATTAAAGGATGAACTAATACCAATTCTCCACAATCTATTCCAGATGATAGAAGAGTGAAGTGAACATTTTCCAACGTGTTTTTGACATGAAAATTATTCTAAAAACAAAATCAGATAAATATATCATAAGAAAATTACAGCTCATATAAAATAAAATCTTTAAAATATTAGAAAAGAAAAAAAATATATATATATATATATATGTATTATATCATGACCAGATTCATTCCAGAAATGCAAGTGTGGCACAACATTCACAAATTAAACAATTTATCACATTATGTAGACTGGTTGAATAGGAAAATATATATATCCCATCAGTAGATGAAATACATTTTCAACATAATTCAACATGCATTCATAACATTCATAATAAAAATAATCTAACAGAAAACTAGGAATATAAAGACCCTTCCTTAAAATGAAAGGAATGTAGGAAAGGATGCAACTAACATCAAATTAAAGATCAGCAACTGGGGATTTTTCTTCCTCTCCTCCACCCACCTTTTTGCGGTACTGGGGATGGAACTCAGGGGCACTCTAGCTCCAAGCTATACCCCCAACCCTATTTTTCATTCTTTATTTTGAAAAAGTCTCACTAAGTTGCGGAGGGCCTCACTAAGTAGCTGAGGCTGGCTGAGAACCTGTGATCCTCCTGTCTTTTCTTATTCTTTCTTTTCTTTTTTTTGTAGACTTTTTTTTGGTATTGGGGATTGAACCCAGGGGTGTTCTATATTCCAGGGCCTCACTAATTGCTGAGGGTTTTGCTAAATTGCTGAGGTTGGGACTTCCGGGAAGATGGCTTCAGAGAAAAGTGGCACTTACAAGTCCCGCTAACAATCGATCTCTATTACCATAAAACCAGCGCCTTTCAGAGCCAGAAAACACCATCAGCAAAAAAATAAAAACTGTAAATACAAGGGACAGAGAAAAAGAGGGCTGGAAAAATGAGACCCCAGAAAGAAACCAGCCTGCAGTGCTGTGGCCGGAGCCGTGGCACGGAGCGGTGAGGGCTCCATCTTCCCTCGCAGCACAAGGCTCCAGAGAGGAGGGAGACTCAGAACAGAGCTCAAATCCAGAGAGAAGGTACACCGGACTCATGGCCAAGGACACAGCAGCAGTGCCTTACTGCCAGCAGCAGCAGCGAGTTCACCGGACAGCTCCAGACCAACGCACTCAACCAGCCACCAGGCTCCAGTGGACAGTGAACCGAGGTAAGGAGTTGCTGAACAGCCGGGGGGTAGTCAGCAGCTTTTTTGGCACAAGGAACGTCTAA
Organism: Muscardinus avellanarius; assembly: GCF_963383645.1. Classification (NCBI taxonomy): domain Eukaryota; kingdom Metazoa; phylum Chordata; class Mammalia; order Rodentia; family Gliridae; genus Muscardinus; species Muscardinus avellanarius. Next base: position 109,832,838 of record NC_137787.1, on the reverse strand, counting down.
AGCTCCCAAGGGCCGGGCTCAGCACACCCTGCAGGGACTCAGGCAGAGCTCAAAACCAGAGAAGAAATATGCCAGCCTCACGGCCGAGGGCGTGACAGTAGTGTCATATTGCCAGTGGCAGTAGCTGCAAATTCACCAAGTCCACTACAGCTCCATCAGCGCAATCAACAACCATGAGTCAAATTGCTGACCCTAGAGGAGAAATACCAGTACTGCACTCCCAGGAACTTGCGCAGATAGTCTCTCTGGGTTGGTAATTTTAGCAGTCCAACCCAGTGGGGGAGTGGCGGTGGCAAAGATATCACACCACAGTCACAACTCCCCACTGGAGAATGCCCGACCTGGCACACCCCATGGTCTAAAGCAGCCTCAATTGACTCCCTGGGTCTGAGACTTTGTGATACAAGCCAGTAAAGAAGTAGTGGTGACTGAGATACCACAAACTCAAGATCCAGAGCACCTTAAGTGAAGTCGTAGTGACCCAGGGAAGAACCCAGAGAAGGCACAAACTTCTGAAATCATGGGAAAGAAAAAATAATAATGGAACAATGAATGCCCACAACCCCACAACATCAGAACCTGATAACACAGAAATCCAGAGATCTCTAGAAGATCAAATCAGGAAAATAACTGTAGAAATAATAGTGGTGTTTCAAAAAGAATTCAGAGAGAGTCAAAAAGAGATAAAGGATGCAATCATTGAAATAAAGGCCTCAGTTCAAAGTATAAACAACAGATTAGACCACATGGAGAATAGAATCTGGCTTCTAGAGGATATCACTCCAAAAATGAATAGTTTCTAATTTAGAAAAAAAAAACCAACAGCAGGAATCTGACATTGAAGAAATATGGGCCCATTTTAAGAGAGCTAACCTAAGAATAATTGGAATAGAGGAGGGAAAAGAAGGTGAAACCAAAGGGATCAACAATCTCTTCAAGGAAGTAATAGAAAATTTTCCAAACATAGAGCAAGAGGTGAATACACAGGTCCAGGAAACTTATAGAACTCCCTTTAGACAGGATCAGAGGAGAGGATTCTCATGCCACATAATTGTCAAAATGACCAATGTGGAAGCCAAGGAAAGAATCTTAAAGGCAACAAAAACAAAAGGCAATGTGACATTCAGAGGCAAACCAATTAGAATCACTCCAGACTTCCCAAAACAAGTCATGGGAGCCAGAAGGGCTTGGAGTAACATGCTCCAAACTCTGAAAGAAAACAACTTCCAGCCAAAAATTTCCTACCCAGCAAAACTATCTATCAAATTAGATGGGGAAATAAGAAGCTTCGATGACAAATAGAAACTGAAGGAATTAATGTCTTCAAAACCAGCGCTAGACAAAATACTCAAGGAGATAAACTGCAAAGAGGAAATGAGTAATACACGCCAGAACCAAAGAAACAAGAATTCCCATCCAGCAGACAACTAAACAAAGAAGAATAAACAGTATCTCAAACAGAAATAAGATCTTAACATGTTAGGAATTAAAAATTATCTCTCTATAATCACTCTGAGTGTAAATGGCCTCAACTCCCCAATAAAAAGACATAAAGTGGCAAAATGGATTAAAAACCAGAATCCATCCATCTGCTGCTTACAAGAAACACACCTTACAAGTAAAGATAGGAAAAACTCAAGGTAAAGGACTGGAGAAAAGTAATCCATGCTAATGGTACTCGAAGACAAGCAGAAGTAGCAACTATGATATCAGATAAGTTAGACTTCAAACCCAAACTTATTACAAGAGACAAAGGTCATATTTTACTGGTAAAAGGAATAATCCAGCAAGAGGAAATAACAATAATCAACATCTATACCCCAAACATAGGTGCAGCTACTTTCATAAATCAAACTCTTTGTAACATGAATTCACACATAAATCCCAACACAATAATACTAGGAGACTTCAACACAACACTCACAATACTAGACCAATCTTCCAGATAAAGGGTCAGCAAAGATGCCTCAGAACTAAAGAACACCATTAACCAAATGGACCTGATGGACATATATAGAATATTTCACCCAACTACAGTGAAGTTTACATTTTCTCAGCTGCTCACGGAATCTTCTCCAAAATAGATCAAATCCTGGGACACAAAATAAGCACTAGCAAATTTAAAAAATGTTACATACTTTCCTGTGTCATTTCAGACCCTAATGGAATGAAACTAGAAATCAACTATAAGAAGACCCAGAGAAACAACATAAACATGTGGAGACTGAACACCACACTTTTGAATGAAGAATGGGTCATAGAAGATGTAAGAGATGAAATCAAGAAATTTCTAGGCAAATGAAAATAAAGAAACAACATATCAAAACCTCTGGGACACTTTGAAGGCAGTATTAAGAGAAAAATTTATAGCACTGAGTAATCACATAAGAAAAACAGAAAATCTTCAGATAAATAGCCTAACGACACACCTCAAATCCCTCGAAAAGCAGGAACAATTGAACCCCAAAGCCAGCAGAAGACATGAAATTATTAAAATTAGAGCAGAAATTAACGAAATAGAGAATAAAAAACAACACAGAAAATCAACAAAACCAAAAGCTGGTTTCTTGAAAAAAATAACAAAATTGATAAATCACTAGCCTACCTAACTAAAAAAAAAAAGAGAATCAACCCAAATTATGAAGATAAGAGATGAAAAAGGAGACATTACTACTGACAGCGTAGAAATCCAGAGGATTATCAGAAACTACTTTGAAAAATTATACTCCAACAAAATGGAAAATCTGGAAGAAATCGACAACTTCCTAGATAAATACAACCTTCCTAAACTAAGTCAAGAAGATATAGAACACTTAAACCAACCAATAACAATCAAAGAGATTGAAACAGCAATAAAGAGCTTACCATCAAAGAAAAGCCCAGGACCAGATGGTTTCCCAAGTGAAATCTATAAAACCTTTATAGAAGAGCTAACCCCAATACTCCTCAAACAATTTCGGGAAATAGAAAAAACCGGGACTCTCCAAAATACATTCTATGAAGCCAACATCACATTAATACCCAAACCGAATAAAGACAGTTCAAGGAAGGAAAACTACAGGCCTATATCTTTGATGAACTTGAATGCAAAACTATTAAAAAAAATACTAGCAACACGCATTCAAAACCACATCAAGAAAATCATTCACCATGACCAGGTAGGGTTCATCCCAGGGATGCAAAGCTGGTTCAATATACAAAAATCAATCCATCATATAAACAGAATCAAAGACAAAAATCACATGAACATCTCAATAGATGCTGAAAAAGCATTTAATAAAATTTAACATCCATTTATGATAAAAACACTGGAGAGAATTGGAATAGAAGAAACATATTTCAACATTATTAAGGCAATCTACAATAAGCCCACTGCCAGCATCATATTAAATGGGGAAAAACTTCAAGAATTCCCCCTAAAACTGGAACGAGACAAGGATGTCCATTATCACCACTTCTCTTCAATATAGTACTAGAGACTCTAGCCAGAGCAATAAGGCAAGAAAAGGAAATCAAAGGAGTACAAATAGGAAAAGAAGAACTTAAGCTTTCACTATTTGCAGATGACATGATACTATATTTAGAAAACCCAACAAACTCAACCAAAAGGCTTATAGAACTGATCAACAAATTCAGCAAAGTATCTGGATACAAAATCAATCTTAAAAAATCAGAAGCTTTCCTGCACACCAACCATAAATCCACTGAAAAAGAAATTCAGAAAACACTTTCACACAGGATCTCCCACAAAAAAATAAAATACCTAGGAATAAACTTGACCAAGGAGGTAAAAGATCTCTACAAAGAAAATTATAAAACACTGAAAAAAGAAATTGAAGAACTTAGAAAATGGAAAGATCTTCCATGTTCATGGATTGGCAGAATAAATATCATTAAAATGGCCATCCTCCCAAAAGTGATCTACAGATTTAACACAATGCCCATTAAACTACCAAGATCATTCCTCACAGACATAGAAAAATCAGTCCTTAAATTTATCTGGAATAACAAAAAGCCCAGAATAGCCAAGGTAGTTCTCAGCAACAAAAACCACGCAGGAGGAATCACAATACCTGACTTTAAACTATACTACAAACCATTGTAATAAAAACAGCATGGTACTGGCAAAAGAACAGACATATAGACCAATGGAGTAGAATAGAAGACCCAGAAACATGTCCACACACTTTCAGCCAATTGATATTTGACAAAGGGGACAAAAATATACACTGGAAAAAAAGATAGCCTCTTCAACAAATGGTCTTGGCAAAACTGGTTAACCATATGCAAAAAAATGAAAATTAATCCCACTTTTTCACCCTGTACAAAAGTCAACTCAAGATGGATCAAAGACTTGGAAATTAAACCAGAGACCTTGAAGCTCCTTGAAGAGGGCATAGGTCCAACACTGCAACACATAGGCACAAATATATATTTCCTCAAAAAGACCCCAAAGGCACAACAAATTAAAAGGAGAATCAATACATGGGATTGCATGAATCTGAAGAGCTTCTGTTCAGCAAAGGAAACTGTCAAGAACCTCAATCGAGAGCCAACAGAATGGGAGAAGATTTTTGCCACCTACACCACCGATAGAGGACTAATATCTAGAATATACAGAGAACTCAAGAAACTCAACACTAAGAAAACAAAGCATCCAATAAGAAAATGGGCAGATGAACTAAATAGACACTCCACGAAAGAAGAAAATCAAATGGCCAATAAATGCATGAAAAAATGCTCATCACTGGCAATGAGAGAGATGCAAATCAAAACTACCCTGAGATTTCACCTAACTCCAACTAGAATGGCAATCATTCAAAATACAAACAACAACAGATGCTGGCGAGGATGTGGAGAAGTGGGAACTCTAAGACATTGTTGTTGGGATTGCAAATTAGTGCAGCCTCTTTGGAAAACATTATGGAGAATCCTCAGAAGAATGGGAACAAATCTACCATTTGATCCAGCAATACCACTTCTGGGTATCTACCCAAAAGATAGGAAACCAAACTACCAAACTAATGCATGTGTATCTATGTTCATAGCTGCACAATTCACCATAGCCAAACTGTGGAACCAGCCAAGATGTCCATCAACAGATGAATGGATTACAAAACTGTGGGATATGTACACAATGGAATTCTACTCAGCCATAAAAAAAACCACAATTGCAGCATTTTCAGGGAAATGGATGGAACTGGAGGACATTATGCTAAGTGAGATTAGTCAGTTACAAAAAATAAGAAATCAGATGCTTTCCCTAATATGTGAGAGTTAGGGAGAAATGGGTCATAGGAGGAACTCTTGAAAAAGGAAATCCTATAGAGGAGCAAACAAAACAACCTAAAGGAGGAGAAAGGAGGGGGAAGAGGAAAATCTCTAAAACACACAATGTACTTAAACATATCAAAGTCAACCACTAAGCCAAGCAAGGGAGGGAGGGACGGGGAGGGAATGGGGTGGGATTTGGGTAGGGGTTAAATCAGCAATGTGTACATGTTTGTACACACAAGTTTTTTACCCCAATATGATGTTTGAATATAATGCACCAATAAAAAATTAAAATAAATAAATAAATAAATTGCTGAGGTTGACATTAAAACTGCAGTCTTCCTATTTTAGTCTCCCAAGTACTGAAATTCCAGATGTGTGCCATCACATCCAGCTAAGATTTTTCTCCTAAGATAGAGAAAAAGCAAGGATGTCCTCTCTCACCTCATCAATTCAGCATTATCTTGGAAGTCATATATAGTGCAATAAGCCAACAAAAAGAAATGAGGGGAAAAAAGATCAGAAGAGATAAAACTACAATTATTCCCTGATACCATTATTATCCATGTAGAAAATCTACAAAACACTCCTAGAAATAATAAGCAAGTCTAGCAATATTGCAGGATACAAGGTCAAAAAGTTTACTTATAAAATTTAATTGCTCTTCCCATATATCAGTAATAAAGTACTAGAATTTGAAATTAGAGAAGCATTATCTTTTATGATGGTAACAAAAAATGAGGTAATCAATTATAAACTAACAAATACACATAAAACACTGATAAAATGAACCAAACACAGACCTGAAATCTTGTTCAAATATGAATCAAAGTGCTTCAAAGACCTAAAAGTTAAATGCAAAAGTATAAAACTTATGGAATAAAATGTAGGGGGAAAAATCTATGTGACCTTGGATTGGTAATAAGTTTTTAGATTTATGACCAAAAGCAGTATCCATTAAATAATAAACAGAGGTTATACTTTGTAAAATTAAAAGATTATGTTCTACAAAAGATGGCAAAAACACAAGTAACTGAGAAAAATATTTAGAAGCAGATATTTCTGTGATGCTCTCTGATATTTTATGATTCTGTGTGACACTACAAGGCTATAGAAGGTAAAATACATTAAAATAGGCATTTGTCAAAATCCTTAGAACCTTATAACACAAGAGTTAACCCTGATGCACACAAAATTATTTAGGAGTTTGAGGTGTACCCAGAGGGATATAGATGGTAAAAATGCCATTTAACTATATTACAAGTGTATGACACATTCTCCCTAAGGGCGGGTGGCAAGAAAAGGTGCTGAGCTATGTAACCTTAGAAACTGGTGGTAACTGGAACTGAAGGCAAAAGGGATGGTGTATCAGCTCTCTTTGGTAAATTTGATTCCATAGGGTACACGTTAACAATCCTGAAACCACTGTCCATTTACTTTGGAATTAACATAAATGAGTGGCAGATGGTAAGCCATAGTTTTGTCACTGCTGGAGTGGGAGGTGACAGGATGAAGGTGGAATGATCCATGTGGTACTTGATTGGTGTCAGACACATCGTTATAAATTATTGTTTAGCTTTACATAATACAGATGGTGCATATAGGAAAATATATATACATATATATGCATACATATACGTGTACATGAACAGTATATGCACATAATTTCTTTGATGCACCAGCTGAAAGGGCCTAGAAGCAACTGTGTCCTATGAGGGAACACACACACACACACACACACACACACACACACACACACCCTAATCCTGAGATCTTAGTTTATGTTAGTATTCCTAATGAAAGAAGCCAGGTTCTTGGGAAAATAGCTAGTTCTAACGGGACACAAAAGACAACTGAAAGAGTCCTAATGTCCAATGCTGAAACAATTTTAGCAACACAATTATTAACATAATGTAAAATTTAGCATAAAGTATAAAAACAATTATGATTATTCCTATAAACAAATTCTACATTTCTATAAAATTACTGAACAAACATGAACAAAATCCAATCATCTGTGCAGAACAATTGCAAAAATAGTTTAGATTCCTTAAGTACGTGGTGTCTGACTTTTCACCCCTTAAATGTAGGCTGCACAGAGACCTCTTTTCAAAGAAGTATGAAAAGAGAGAAAAGAGCAGTAATTACACAGTGGAGAGACCTGACAAATACTTCTTCATCCAGGTGATCAAGTTCAATACCAACAGTGATATATCAAGTTGAAACGATGGCCTCCAGGGGCAATGCATTTCTGTGATCTTCCTCCAAAATAAAATAAACCTAATAAAATAAATTCAGCCTGGTTTTTTTTTTTAAGAAAAACCACATGCAATTCCAATTGAGGACATTCTACAAAATACCATTCTATTACTACTTACCAGTATGATAAAGAATATTTTGACAATTCAATTAATATGCATGATATAGCAGATGTAGGTAAAGTCAGAAAATGAGAAAAATAAAAGCAAATGAAACCCAAAGGAAGCAGCAGAATGGAAACTAAATTTATAGCAGAAAAAAGACAGATGGGACTTTCAAAAAAAGAATCTAGCTTAATAAAATCAATTAATTGTTTCTTTCAACAGCTATTTAGTGAGGAGTCATTCTGTGCCATACAGTCTTCAAAGAGTTAGGGAAAAAACAAAGGAGAAGAAATCAAGCAAATATCCCTGCCCTCAAGGACTGGTGTACAGAGTAGAGGATAGATCGTCACCATCACTAAGTCTGTGGCATGATGGATCAGTCAAGTGATTAGTACTGTGGAGAAGACATAAGCAGGTTAGAGAAGCGGGGATGTGCTCTACAAGTAAATCAAGCCATCAGGAAGATCTCACTGAAGACTAATAGGTGAGCAAAGAACAGACTGGAGGATCCTCTCAAGCAGCACCTTGGGGGTGGGCGAGTGTGCAAAGCAGTCCCAGCTGCAGACCCAGATCCCAGCACCCTGGAAGGAGGGAGAGGGACACCCACCACCTTTTCAAAATGCATCCATCTTCAAGTGGGAGTGATGGCAAATATCAGATGTGCTTCCTCTAGACCCCAACCCAGCAAAAGACAGAGACAGTGGCCCTTAATTGTATTCTCTTTCCCTTGTGCACTTCAATATCCCATTGCCTTCACAGGCTATGATTTACCGCCACGTATAGCCAGAGGTGACAGAACTCCCCTCTATAATATGATGGTTTTCCTGGAGGAAGATGGAAACATCAAACAGGTAGGTACCAGTCATCTAGGTATGCCTTTGGAGGAACTAACTGGGGTGTAAGACCAGAAGATAGATGGGAATAGGGTGAGGGAGGAGGAACACTGGGCACCATGTGTACCCTCCAGAGCAGTAGCTGTAAAAGAGAACACAGTGCACCCAACGTGTATGCTCCTCGGGGTGAACTCTTGGACAGCAGAGGTTCAGAGACAGCAGATAGACTGGCACAGACTGCAACCTCTGGACCTAGAACCTCTTTTTTTTTACATTACTGGAGGCTGAACTGAAGACCCCCAGGTTTTTTATTTTTATTTTTATTTTTATTTTTATTTTTATTTTTATTTTGAAACAGGGTTTTGCCAAGTCGCTGAAGCTGGTCACGACCCTGCCATCCTCATCTTGCCCTCCCAAGTACTGGGATTGCAGACATGCCCCACCACACCTGGCTTCGGACTGCCCATTTGGCCTTTCTCTTTGCTGCGTCTTTCTGCCAACAATGAGTGCTCACTCACATTATATTCACTTTACTATAACAAGTAGCTACAGTGGTCTATTGCAAAATACTGCTCTGATGAAATGACCAAATCTTCCTTTTTTATTTGCATTTCAGACACTAATAAAACAGAACAATTATATCAATTGGTATCTTGAGTGAGCCAAAGTTATAATTTATCCTTGTTTGATGTGGTTCAAGAATGAAAGAGATTGAAAACATTGAAAGGCAATATAAAACGACAGTATAATGGTTGGTTTAATAAAACCCATTACCAGATATCAAAAGCTTTCATACCAATGCTAAATTGCTTTGTCCCAGGCAGGACCAATAGGTACAAATCTGATACGCAGGGAAATAAGTCACATTTCTTTTTTTGGACAGAGAAAAGGCCTTTATGAGTATACTTAGAGCAAAATTATGAAAAGGAACATGTCAATCAGATTGGGGATGTATGGGGAGACCTTGATAAAGCTGTAGCTATTAAGCCCTAAAGTCTGTGTTTTTGCCAATATAAAAGGCCTCCATCTCCACCTCGATCTGGATTAACCCTGCACTTCCTGGATGTTGATCTTATGCATTGTTGGACTTAGTTGCAGCATTATTGTGGACTCCTAATAATTTTCTGTACACAAGATCGTGAACTCTGAGGTAGTTCTTTCCCTTCCTTTCCAATCTAAATGTTATTTAGTTATTTTCTTCCTAAATTACTCTGGCCAGAGCCCCTAATACAATATTGCAACAACATGGAAGAATCTAGAGGTCATTGTGTTAACTGAAATAAGCCAGGCACAAAGAGACATATACTATGTGATCTCACTCATATGTGGAATCTAAAAATGTTAAAATCTTAAAAACAGAGAGAGTAGAATGCTGGTTGCCAAAGTTAAGTGGAGTGGAGCCAGGAAGGGGGATAAGTTGCTCAGTGGGTACAAAGAGTAAATAGGAAGAATAAGGAGTTACGGCGATTCATTGCAGAGTGAAATGACTAAAAGAGACTTTGAATGTTTTGACAACAAAAAAGTGATAAACATTTGAGATGGTGAATATAAGTATCCTGGTTTGATGATTCCACATGTACACATCTATTGAAATATCAGTTAGTGGCCAATAAGTATATGTAATTATTATTTTTCTATTTAAAATGAAGTCAGCTAAAAAGCTTTGCTTTTAAAGAAACTATGTGCTAACATGCATTGAAATGACTGGATCTCAGAATCACAAAGCAATCCTTCCACCCTCTATAGGCTCTCTTCATTGAACTTCCATCAGACTCACAGAAAAGATTGAGAACTGGGCGGTAGAGTACAGGAAGCACCTTTGTACAGGCACTACGGTTCTAGCTGTTGCTGGAAGGCAGATTCAAAACACACATGGCTTCATCAGACTCTCCTCATGTGAAATTAAAACCTCACAGGAGGAGTGACAGAAAATATCTTCTATCCCAGGGCCTCAGCAGAGATTCATTCTTTATGGTGTAAGAGTATGAAGTGAAAAACTTCTTGTGGAAGGGCAAAGACAACTCAGACAAACTGCTACAAACAGAGGACATCTTAAAATCAGATAAAGGAAAAGGAAACCTAAGAAGATCTAAGATGAGAATCATGATCATTGGAGTTGTTGGACGTTGCCAGAAACCTTGGAATAGGCAGCTGAAATTCCACGGCTAACAGACTGGTGTGACTGACTTCTCTTTCATTATAAAGGACTGGCAAAGACATAGAAGGGACCGTTCCTCTGTCAAAAGTTCCCAGGTAACTTGCAAAGGATGCTATTTAATTCTGAAAGACATGGAATTCAATTACGCCTCACCACTGCTAAGGGGCCTAAAAGGCCAGTCCCAGAAAAGGGAGATAATTGGAACTGATTTTTCTTGTGCTCCTAACAGATCATTAGAAATCATTTTAGGGTACCGTACACCTCTCTTTAGGCTGTTATAACAAGAGGCCCAAGGCGCTCCTTCTGTGGGCTCTCATGGATTTCCACTTTTTTCTTAATCTTGCCCAAACTCTTCAGACCCTCCTCGCCCAAGCCCTTCTGCTCTGCTCCACAGGTTACACGCTCTCATTAGCAAAATCTTCTATCTAGTAAATCTCTTCTCTGAGAATCTCTCTTTTCAGAACATCCCCATTACTCTGCCTCTAAGCAAAGCTCAGCTTCCTGCTAGAATGCTCATTCCACTGGTGCCAGTGTGCGCTTTCCCAGGCAGTGTCTCTCCCTCCTCCCTGAAACTTCCCACACCCTATGGAGTAAATGATGTTTAGTTTCCTACTTGGAAATGATGTTTCCTACTTGGATCCCCGTGCTTGCTCCCTTGCTCCCTCACTACTCCACCTTGAGGCTTTTCTCCTCAATCACTGTCAATCTACCCCAAACTTCCCAAACCTGCCAGACTATCCATTACTACCCTGGTCTAAACCACCATCACCTTTCTCATCGACACCAATAAAATAGCTTCTTCCTTGCTATCTGTGAACCCCCTCTGTAAGTGAATTCTGTATGAGTCCATTTTACCAAAGAAGGCAAAATAAGTCTTTTAACATGTGAAAACATCACGCCAATGGCTCTTGTTACACTCAGGGTGAAGCAGAAGAGTCGGGCTTGGTCTCTGAGTCCGCACTGCGCTCATGCCCACATTCTTCTCGGGCTGTGTCGCCAGCTGAGCTGGTCTTGCCGTTCTTCAGAAAGCGCCAGCACACTTGGCTGAGTTTGTGCTTCCTGATTTGTGTTTGCCATTCCCTTCCTCTGAATGCTTTTCATTTGGACAGCCAGAGAGCTGGCTTCCCCTTCATTCATTCTCTGCTCCAGTATCACCCAGTCATATCCTTCCGCTGGCCATCCTGTCTAAAATATCACGCTTGTCTTCTCCACTCTTACCTTCTGCACAAACCTGCAGTTTATTATATTCTATCTTCCACTGTTTTTATTAATAGTTGATGAGTACAAAGATCTCATAAATCTTTTGTTTTGAAACACCTTTTCCATAAAAATTAAGCTAGTACAGAGTTCCCATCTACAACCCAAACTCAGTTTCCTATTTCATTAATAGTTTTATTAGTATGACACATTTATTAAAACTAATAATCAGATCTGAGTACATTATTATTAACAAAGTTCACACTTTGTTCAGGTGTCCTTGTGTTTCATCTAACATCCTTTCTCTGTTCCAGGATCCTATCACAGACAAGACTTTTAGTAATCATGTCTCCACAGGCAACTCTGGGATTTGAGTATTGGATGCGTTCCTTTGTTGTGACCTTGACAGTTGGAAGGAGGACTGGTCGGTATTTTGTGGACTGTTCCTACTTTGATTGTGTCTAGTATTTTGCTTGTGATTAAACTTGGCTTACGAGTTTGAGGGAGAGTGACCACGGGGTAAAGCAATATTTTTATCCCATATCAGGGACTCCTACTCTCAACATGGCTTATCTCTAGCAGTGTAACCCCTGAGCGCCTGGCTGTGGTAGAGTCAGCATTTATTTTCGAGTTTGTTTATTGTTTCCTTCTTCCGTCAAGCAGAGAAACAGGCCTAAGAGAGAAGGGTCTGTTTGAGTTCATCCCTAACATATGGACCAGTTCCTACCATGGCAACAGCTGCTCTTATTCATTCTTAGTTGAAAGAATAATTAGGAAAATAAAATTATGAGTTTAATAAAACAGAAAGTTGGATTAAATCTCTAGAATTCTCCCATGTTCCTCCAAACTATATGGCAAGTACCAAAGGTGTTCAGGAATCTAGAATTAGGCATACATCGCCAGTCCCCTCGAGAGCCTGGCTTAGAGGAACCTTGCATCTCAGAGCGCAAAGTATTTCAGACTCTGCAAGGGAGACGAGATGAGAATATTATAAAATTGCAAATCAGAAAAAAACATGCAAGCACTTGTGGCAATGTGCCCTTTCTCTTTACTTGATATGTTTTTGTTGTTAAAGTTGGTTTTATTTTTATCAGGGATGATATACATAGTCGGAAAGCATCTGAATTGAAGAAACAAAGTTTTCATTTCTTTAAAAGCAACCTCAAAATATTTAGCACATTTTAACGTAAACGAACATCAAAAATGGGTATTCTACATGGACTGAGCCCTAAGATAGGAACTTCAGAGATTTTTCTCCCACAACTTCCATTGACCCACTAGATTCTGTTACATTTACATTGAGGTTTAGTTCTAAGCTATTGTTAATTTGCTATCATGCATGGTGTCTCATGGTCACCCGTCATTCGTGAGTGTCTGAAGCACAGGGACACGCTGAGCATCTCCAGATCCCCACCCTGTGCCAAGCACACTTGTTCAGTACAGGTTTAAAAAATTTTATGGTCAGCATACCAGGGAGCAGACATTATTTAGAGCCAATCTGTTTTGTGAACTCACATGAAACTATTGCACAGGCAGTACTTACCTAGGGACAGAGACAGTCACTGGGTGGCCGGGGTTCTGTAACCAGTGCCCTTAGGGAACCGTTTCACTGGGCCGGAGTTCCTGACCATGACAAGAGAAGCAGCTCGCCTGAGGCCCAATTGCACCCTGTGGTACAGAACAAAGCTGCCAGAGGCTTAGCCCAGGCTCTGTTCTTTCAATGTTCTTAAGAATTCTATGACCTTTTGTTTAGTAATACCAGTTATGTTTTAACCTACGGATACATATTATCTACAATCAAGACCCCAATCAACACTTAGTTCAAGAATTCTTTGTTAACATTCGCTAAGAGCCAGCAGAGTGGTCCAAGCCTGTAATCCCAGTACTTGGGAGGCTGAGGCAGGAGGAGCACAGATTAGAGGCCCGTCTCTGCAACATTTGTGAGGAGGTTACAAAAAACTATTAAAGGTAGTCATGTACTGTCACTCTAACTTTTACTGGCTCTGTTATTTAGCATTTTAATTTTATACCAGTGATTCTTACACATCGATTTGCCACGTTTTGCCACATGCGCATGTCATTATGCAATATCATTCTATACAATGGCTTCAGATTAGCTGGCTATTTTATTTAGGATGATGAAATAATGGCTTTGTATGTTTCTCTTAATTCATGAAAAACATATTGTTATGAAAATAAAAATATTCATCTCTGCACGACTTAAAATTTCCCTGTTTCCCAGAGTTGTAGTAACTGGTTGTGGAAACTCGGATCCATATATTCCCTTTTCTTGTCTGAAGCTAGTCTGTACCAGCTTCTTTTTGGCGGCTGGATTTCCTTGACCATTTATGCCTCCAACCCAGAGAGGATGAAGGACCAATTGTTTTATAGGGAGGTTTTTTTCTTCTTCAATTTTGCAGCACAAGAAGCGTCTTTTCTCTTAGTTTAAAAAAAAACTAAGGCTTTAGTAATTTTCCTTCCTAATTCCACAAACATTGTTCTACTTGTTTTTTAACTTTCAATATTTTCATTTGTTTTGTTGTTTTTCGGGGAGCTGTGGGTTAAACCCAGGGACATTGTACTTCTGAGCTACACTTCCAGCCCCTTTTTATTTATTTTATTTTATTTTATTTTATTTTATTTTATTTTATTTTATTTTATTTTTTGTGGTACTGGGGATGGAACCCAGGGGCTTTTCTACCTCTGGGCTATACTTCAAGACCTATTTAATACTTTGTTTGGAAACAGGGTCTCACTAAGTAGCTGAGGCTGGATTTGGACCTGTTCGATCCTCCTGTCTCAGCCTTCCAAGCACTTGGATTACAAGCATAAGCCACCATACCCAGCTTATTTTTTATTTTATTTTGAAACAGGGTCTCACGAATAGCTTAGGGTCTTGCTAGGGTGCTGAGATTGGTCTTGACAGGCATGTACCACCTCAGCCAGATGTTTTTTGTTTGTTTGCTTATTTGTTTGTTTATTTGTTTTTGTTTTGTTTTGGTGGTAATGGGGATGAAACCCTTCTCTGGGCTACACTCACAGACCTATTTTATATTTTTATTTAGAAACAGGGTCTCTTAAACCAGCAAGGCTGGCTTCAAAGCTGCATGATCCTCCTGTCTCCGCCTCCCAAGCGCGGGGATTACAAGCGTGCGCCACCATGCCCAGCGCCAGATGTATTTTTTAATTAAATATTTCTATCTTTTTGGCTGGTTTAAGAACATTTTTTTCTGTGTAGCTTAAATTCAATAACGTCACCAGGGACTTCCAAGGAGTTAGTTTTTTTTTCCCACTACTTGGAATAACATTTTGTGAGCTCATTTCATCAGAAAAATCAGCCCTTTAATTCAGAGAAACCATGGTTCCCAGCCTTCTTCCCTGGGCTCAGCCTAGTCTTTGGAATTCCTCATGCGCTTGTGTGGAGGCCCTTGGGAGTCTGCTCTTTTTTGTCCACATTTTCCTGTTTATCTCTTCCTCTGAATCACAGGGAAATCCTTTGCATTGACTAATTTAATAGTTCATTTTTCATTTTCTATGTGCTGCTCGTGTGTGTGTGTGTGTGTGCGTGTGCGTGTGCGTGTGTGCGTGTGTGTGTGCGTGTGTGCGTGCATGCGTGCGTGCATGCGTGTGTGTGTGTGTGTGTGTGTGTGTGTGTGTGTGTGTGTGTGTGTTTGGTATGTCTAAGAACGCTTCTTGGGATTGCTGCTCTCTATAATTATCTATAGCTGTTTTGCCCTGGTTTGTCTCCTTACGTCTCCTGAAAAGCATGACTTTGAATTTGGGTTGTTACTGGTGGAGCAGTTTGCCCTCTCCCTGTACTGTTCCCTCTCCCTCCTGTGCTATCTCCGTGTGACAGGTATCCCTGTGCCATAAATGTTCACGCTGGTGCTGTTTCTTGGGAATTGTAGCTGTTCTGGGCTCTGTGATCTTTGCAAACATTCACTTGGGGGTATCTGGCTCATTCACACTGAGAGCTAAGATGAGTTCTGTCAGGGATTTTGTAGGTCAGTGTTCAATTTTTCATAGCTACTTACTGTGAGATAGAACTTTGCCTTTTACATGAGTCAAGTTATTTCAGTGAGAAATAGTGTGAGAAAGCTGGGAGAAAGGAAGTGCTAGAGTATGCTTATTGGGCTACTATCTACATCCTGTAGGAACTTGGGTTTTTTCTTTTTTTTCTGATAATGGAGATTGAACCCATGGACATTCTACCTCCGAGCTACAGCCCCAGCCCTATTTATTTATTTATTTATTTATTTATTTATTTATTTATTTTAGAAACAGGCTGTCACTCTGTTGCTGATAGATTTTTGCTATGTTGCTGAGGCTGTCCACAAATCTACTGTCCTCCTGTCTCAACCTCACAAATACTAGACCTACTGTCACCACCATGCCTGGCTAGTTTATTTCTTTTCTTTGAAAGTTCACCAAACAGATAACTCTGTTAACTCCCCTCTTATCTAGTTGTAATAGTTTAAAAATTAAAATGACAGCAAAAACAAACAAAAAAGCATTGTTTCAAGTGTTGTTTTTAAGAAATGAATGCAAACAAGACCTGGATGGCAAGGTTTTTCGTGTGGATGATTTAAATGCAGAGGGAGGCTCCATTCCCCCAGATATCATGGTCTGTATGTGGCACCTACCAGGACTGTAGGATGTGACTCCAGTGTCTCATCCTTCTAGGGACTAGAGCCTTCCACCATCACCTATTCCTCCACATGTGTGGGACCAGTTGCTCTAAATTTGTTCAAGGATCCCACAGTCTTAAATGTTAACTATTTTGTTCATCATCCAATGTGTGGAACACTTACAAAGTTAAACTGTATCTGGGCGTTGTGGCCTTACGTGTAATCCTAGTGATTGAGACAGGAATATTATAGGTTGTGGGCAGCCTCAGCTACTTGTGAGGCCCTCTGCAACTTAGTGAAACCCTGTTTAAAATAAAAGATTAAAAAATGGGGCTGGGGGTGTAGCTCGGAGGTAGAATGATCCTGAGTTCAATTCCCAGTACTATAAAAATATATAATTAAATTGAGTAAGAATTTAAGCAACAAATATGTATGTATGTGTATATATTTGTACCTTATATATAAATATATACAAACAGAGCCCCGGGCCGAACTGCGCGTAGCACGCCAGGCCCCTGGAGAAACCGGACCCAGTAAGACGCTGGGTTCTGGGCGGGGGTCGCGGGCTGGGCACGCCAGATGGGGCCCGGGTCGCGGGACTCTGGGCCCCTGCCGAACTGCGCGTAGCACGCCAGACCCCTGGAGAAACCAGACCCAGTAAGACGCTGGGTTCTGGGCGGGTGTCGAGCACAGGGCACGCCAGCTGGGGCCCGGATCCCGGGACTCTGGGTCCCGGCTGAACTGCGAGTAGCACGCCAGACCCCTGGAGAAACCGGGCCCAGAACAGAAAAAGATAAAGAAAAATATAGGAGAGGTGGTAAGAAAGCCGTTATGGATGCCAGGACACTGGAGATGCAGACAAAACTTATCTAAATGCACTGGAACTTATGGAAAAATTCTCCGTGAAAGAGGACTGCTATTTCTCTATATTGTTAAGAATCTCAGACATCACATATAAGGAGAGAGTTTAGCGGAGACCAAGGAGAAATGCGGTGTTGAAAGAGTTCTTCGCGATGGTGGTGGAGACTTGTATTCAGGAGAAGCAGAAACCGGATCTTACCAACTTTATATTTTTTTGGAGAAATTACACCAAATGTCGAATGCTACCATCACGCATGCTTAGGAACACTGGACAACATTCAGAGTGGAAAAAGAGCCTGGGAAGGATTTGAAACGGTGGAGGCAGTGGCAATGCCAGTGGCCAATATTCGGGGGAGGCAGAGATCTGATACACTACAACTGGAACCTTTGAAATAATAACCACAGAGACAGTGATCGGAACCTGCTGAGGGGTTAGGCGGGCGCCGGGGCCAGTGGCCGACATCGGAGCTTGCTGTGAGGCAAGGCCACTACTGAGGCCTCCGTGGCCGGGATTGGAACCTGCAGAGGGGTTAGACCGATGCTGGGGCCAGCGAGGCCGGCATCGGAGCCTGCCTTGAGGCAAGGCCGGTACTGGGGCCTCGAGGCCAGGATAAGAGCCTGCCGAGGGGTTAGGCCGGTGCTGGGGCCAGCGAGGCCGGCATCGGAGCCTGCCGTGAGGCAAGGCCGGTACTGGGGCCTCCGAGGCCAGGATAAGAGCTTGCCGAGGGTTTAGGCCGGTGCTGGGGCCAACGAGGCCGGCAGCGGAGCCTGCCGTGAGGCATGACCAGTGCTGGGGCCTCCGAGGCCGGGATCGGAGCATGCCGAGGGGTTAGGCCGGTGCTGGGGCCAGCGAGGCCGGCATCGGAGCCTACCGTGAGGCAAGGCCGGTACTGGGGCCTCCGAGGCCAGGATAAGAGCTTGCCGAGGGGTTAGGCTGGTGCTGGGGCCAACGAGGCCAGCAGCGGAGCCTGCCGTGAGGCATGACCAGTGCTGGGACCTCCGAGGCCAGGATCGGAGCCTGCCGAGGGGTTAGGCCGCTGCTGGGGCCAGCGAGGCCAGCATCGGAGCCTGCCTTGAGGCAAGGCCGGTACTGGGGCCTCCGAGGCCAGGACAAGAGCCTGCCGAGGGGTTAGGCCGGTGCTGGGGCCAGCGAGGCCGGCATCGGAGCCTGCCGTGAGGCAAGGCCGGTACTGGGGCCTCTGAGGCCGGGATCGGAGCCTGCCGAGGGGTTAGGCCGCTGCTGGGGCCAGCGAGGCCGGCATCGGAGCCTGCCGTGAGGCAAAGCCGGTACTGGGGCCTCCGAGGCCAGGATAAGAGCCTGCCGAGGGGTTAGGCCGGTGCTGGGGCCAGCGAGGCCGGCATCGGAGCCTGCCTTGAGGCATGACCAGTGCTGGGACCTCCGAGGCCGGGATCGGAGCCTGCCAAGGGGTTAGGCCGGTGCTGGGGCCAGCAAGGCCGGCATCGGAGCCTGCCTTGAGGCATGACCAGTGCTGGGGCCTCCGAGGCCGGGATCGGAGCCTGTCAAGGGGTTAGGCCGGTGCTGGGGCCAGCGAGGCCGGCATTGGAGCCTGCCTTGAGGCAAGGCCGGTACTGGGGCCTCTGAGGCCAGGATAAGAGCCTGTCAAGGGGTTAGGCCGGTGCTGGGGCCAGTGAGGCCGGCATCGGAGCCTGCCATGAGGCATTACCAGTGTTGGGGCCTCCGAGGCCGGGATTGGAATCCTGCCAAGGGGTTAGACCGGTGCAGGGGCCAATGGCCAGCATCAGAGCCTGGCATGAGGCAAGTTCACTCCTGTGGCCTCCAAGGTCGGGACCAAAGCCAGCTTAGGGGTTTGACCGGTTCAGGGGCCAGCGAGACCAGAACTGGGTCCTCCCATGAGGCAAGGCCGCTGCGTGAGCCAGCGAGGTCTGGATCAGTCCACTGAGTAGCCAGGCCACTACTGGGACCATCAAGAGTGAGATTGGTACTTGCAACGCAGCATGCACAGAGAAATATCGCAGAAAATATAAATCAGACACTTCTCTTAATCAGCAATAACTAGGAGGAAAAGGGCAACAGGAAGAGGTTGAGCTATAGAAAGGGCCCTATAGTGAAGCAACTAATGTGACCAATCAGAGGGTATGTAATACTGGAGGACGGAGCCTCTTTAAACTGCAGGAGGTACATAAACAAATGTATCAAAGTAAATCACCAAAGAAGTGTGGGATGGAGGGAGGGGGAGGGAATGGGACGGGGGCTGGAGGAGGGCTAATTGGATGATGTGTGCTTGTATATCCTCTCAAGTCTTGTACTCCAATGTGATTGATATATGACTACAATGCACCAATTTAAAAAAATAAATTAATTAAAAAAATATATACTATGCACATTAGGAGAAATTCAGGTAAATTAGATGCATAAATAAGTTCTCAGAAAGATATTTATAATGCAATAAACTGGAAACAAGTTGTCTAGTATAAGTTATATCAATACCACAAACTGTCATTAAAATTATAATTATAAAACCTGGAAAAAGCTAATTAATGGTGGAGGGGAATACACTAATAATTTTACTTATTGTGGATATTTGGCAAACATAAAGGGACAAAAATAAAAATCTACTGACATAGGATAGTTGAGTAATAAATATTTCTTTGTAAGTAAAACTGGAGTGAAAGAAGGAAACAGCTATACTAGTTGTTGAACTTTCCAGATTTTGACATCTATCACATTTTGTAACATATATGAGAGCAAAGTGTTAAACAAAATAAATAAAGAATATTAGAATGAAAAAATAAATAAATAAATAAATATATACAAACATATAAATATATACACAAATATATATATGTTGATTAACAAATACATATAAATAGAAAAACAATATAAATTTTTGAGGCCCATTCTTTTAAGGAAAATAATAGGTGAACTATCAGAGTATTTAAAATACATAAATATGAAATATATATAAGGATATATGAGCTCCATATTATTATTTTCAACCTGTTTTAATAAACCTATGTCAAATTCACTGAACTATTTGAAGAATTGAAAACTGCGGACTTAATGGAGTAAATAAGTCCATGCCTGTTATTCTACTGGGCCCTGAATGGTCAAAGCATGTGTACCTCTAGGTCCTTCCCAGCAGGCCTACTTGTCCCTTCTGTGTGTCATCTACAAATATTTCTTACACATTCTCCATAATATTTTCAGGTCTCTATCCTGTGGTCTTGATCCCTGTCACTTTCCTCCTCTATCAAATGCCCCTTGTTTCCCATGTGGGCTCTAGTCCGTGCTTCTCTCCGCTCAGCCCTGCAAAGGAAGATGCCACTGTGACTTCTGTCATGGGCCTCTCTCTGGCTTGCACCATTTCTTTCATTTCCCTGAAGGTCCCATTTGTTCAAACTGCAGGTCAGGAGGCCTCAGTACACCACTTCCTCCACCCCTTTCCTAGTAGCTATGACCCAGCCAGACCCATGCGGGACAGGGGAGAGGCTTCAAAGAGCTGCTTCTCGTTCAGCCCTGATCCCATAGCACTGGTTCCTCAGAGAACACAGCATCCCCTGGGGTCTGTAGACTGCTAATCCCTATTGTGCTATTATAACTGTTCATTGTTCCTCAATCAGAAGGTGAGTCCACTGAAGGATATGCCTGCCTGCCTGCCTGCCTGCCTGCCTGCCTTCCCTCCTTCTTCCCTTTCCCTTCCTTCCTTTCTTTCTCTCTTGCTCTTCTTCTTTCTTCTTTTACCTTCTACTTCTTCTTTTTCTTCCTCTTCTTCTCTCTGAAATTGCAAATAAATTTAGAGCTTGAGTTTTATAAAGATTTGAGGGTTTACTTCTGTATTTATTCATTTATTATTATTATTATTATTATTATTATTATTATTATTATTTTGTGTTTGAGTTCTGGACATGTTCAACACACTCTCTATCGTGGAGGTACACCACCAGCTCCTAAGACTTGGGTTTAAATATCTTCTAGATACTCTTTTGTAATTTCTGGACAAAATTCTCAACCTTGTCAAGCCTGGCTTCCTTGGCTGTCAAATGATAGACATGGTAGTTGATACTGAACCAGAAGCATAAAGTGACAACTGGAAATAATCATCTCATATTTCTGGAACAATGTTTCACCTCAAATAAGACTGTGAAAATAGAAGAAACACTTAGTTCTCCTGTGGAACAAACCAATCATGCTGTGAGTTAAGAGATCAAGAAAGACAATCTGGTTTCAGGCATGCACCTCATCATTGTGGATATTTCTACTTCCTACCAAAACTTTTTCCTGCATGGCATTCCACTCCAGGTTATGTCTCCTACTGCCTTTCAAAGGCCATGATCATTTTTATGATTAGTTACCAAACTGCTCCCAGGTGAAAAGGAAAATTATCTTGAGTTTAGGCCTGTTACTCCAAGCCAAGAATTTATAAAACTCCCCGGGGAGGGTCTGTCGACTGTATGACTTTCTCCAAACACTTCCAGAACTTGTTTCCAGGAGCACTACTGCCTGAATGAAATACCCAGTGTCTTTTCTTTGCCTGCTGGGGTTCAAGTTCCTGGGATCCAGCTCCAACACCCAGGTTCTCAACCACTCCTCTTCTTCCCATCCATCTTGGAGTGGCTGTTTCTGCTTAGGAGGCAATCCCATTGTGGAGCCATCTGCTCTGTGAGGCTCAGAGGCCCACCATTGCTTGAAGGTAGTTTCAACCTCTTGTTATAAAGATGTTTATCAAGAAGGCCTGTCTTCCTAGAATCCATAATAACTACAGAAGAAGGTGCCTAGAATCTCAGTACTTGAGAAGCTAGGACAGGAAGATCACAGGTTCAAGGTCAGTCTTAGCAATTCAGCAAGACCCTGTTTCAAAATAAAAACTCAAAAGAACTGGGGTGTAGGTCAGAGGTAGAATGCCCCTAGATTTTAATCCAGGAAGGAAGGAAGGAAGAAAACAAGGAAAGAAGGTGAGGTTCAGAGAATAGTAGGTTAAGAGGCAAATGAAGTTGGAAGGACAAAGCAGGCTTGTTCAGGTCAACAATCTCCTTCATAATCGCTTTGTATAAAATTCTTGAAAAGCCACTGAGGATGATCTAAGTGTACTCAGTCATCCTGTTCCCATTTCTTAAACACTAATCCTGTGCTTTGGGAAGGGACCATAGAGACTAAGAAGACCCATCCTGTCTCAACCTATTGCGACAAATAATAGGAAAACTTCCTCTACGGGGGAACAGTACGGGTCCCCAGCACTAGCAAGATAGGGCAGGTGGCCTCCCAGTCACCTCCAAGAGGAGGGCCAGCCTACAGCAGCCCTTCATCCTGCCCCAGGCCTTGGCTGGGATGGGCCCTAATGCCTAGGTTAGAATGAGTAGCAATAAATTATAGTGAAAACATTAGCCCATTTTGCCTGAATCTGACTGTGGACTTGGCTCAGAAATGCAATTGATAAAATATAGAGCATCAGTCTCTTCTTGCTTAATCTTTCGGAACTGGATAGGTGGCTTCTGGGGTCTGATTTATAGATCCCTGGGCAGGCGGCTGGATTCTCATGGCCAGCTCAGCAGCACACCCATAGTATAGAACAGAAGAACTGCTTGCATTGGACACAATTCCTGACACCTGCAGGGATGCTCATCAAATGCACTCCTAAGGAGAATTGGAGATTAGACACCTCCAGAGAGGATGCTCCAACTTCCCCCTGGAGTGTATAATTGGCCACACCGGGTTTATTTCACACATCTCTGCTTTATCTGTATAGCTCTGATGATCAGTGAGTGATATTTGCATTCTTCTTCTTGGTGGCTTCACAAACTACAAAGGGAAACAAATTGTCAAAATGAAAACATAGCTTAATCTGATCATAAGAATCAGTGAAGAATCAACACAGCTATGGAATATGAAAATTAAATATATCAGACTTTGCCCTTTTCCTCAGAATTTCGTGGTCACAGGGGTGGAGGAGAGAGAGAAAATGAGTCCTGGATTCTATAGCTGAGTCTGTGAGTGGTGCGGGGTCCTTGGGCTCAGATCTGAGAAGGGAGTCTGGACAGTGTCCTCAGAGAGGCCAAGGTGCTGGCTAGGTTTTAAACAAGGGATAGCAGCTGGCTAAGAAGGCAGAAGCAAGATTTGGTTGGCAGAGGGCCTTCCTTGGATCTGAGGATGTAGTCAGGGGCCTAGAACTTGCTATGAACCACCATAGTTTAGCAGTTGGAGAGAGGCTGGCAGATAGGGGCTTAGAGGTGGCCCAGTGGGACTGCAGCTCTTGGCCAAGGTGAGATTTGGCCTCTGCTATCAGCCATGAAGCACCATGGGCTGGGAAAGAGTACTGGGGTCCCAGGATGGAAAAACTGAGCCCAGAGGAATGAGACCAGAGTTATCTAATGGCACCTAGGGGCCAAGACAAAGACTTATGACAATACCCAGGAGGTAACAAGGGTGCCAGTCAGAGGCCCATCCTCCAGATCTTTCTCTGTGGTCCTAAGCACAGACCTGTTTTGCTATATGTGTGAAAGCTCTCTGTGCCACAGGTTCATCCAACATCTGCTCCCAGAGGATCAACTGGATCTCAGTTGAGCACTCTTTCTTCCAGTCCTGGGATCCTTGCTGCTCAATGACTGTCTCACAGTGTCACCTCACTACCACCCAGCTGCTGACATCAATCATACAGGCAACCAGACCTGGTGTGGAACAGCTCTTCTCCAGGAAGGACAGCATTCTGCATGCAATGGAGACAGGTAGGCTCCCATCAGATCCCGTGGGATCTGGCTTTTCTCTGCTGCTTTTAGTCCCACTTCCAACCCTGGACACTTGGGCCTGACTCCTGCCTTTATTCTTTCCCAGCCTCTCTCTGTCCTTGTGCTTAACTTCCAAGCAATAGCTCTCTGAATGCAAGTCATCCTTTGGGGTCTGTGAATGGTTCAGGTGCTGGAGCATGGCCAGCACACGTTTACCTATCTCAGCCCACATGTGACAAGCAAGGTATACTCCTCTCCTATGTAAGCAGCATAGGCTATGTTTCCCTCATCCATAGGCCATGTGTAGTTTGTGAATGCATTTGATTTTAGGATACAGAATGAGCAATTCTGATGAGGGGTATCCTGTGGGTATCATAGGCTGCTCCTGTGTACAGCTCAGCTACAAGGTGATGAAGGTTCCTATATTTGTTCCTATGTGTTCAGAGCAGAAGTAATACTACCAGAAGGGATGGTCTCCTCACATGTGACCACACTGCCAGTTGCAGTGTGGCTCTGAGAAGGTAGAGATACTTACAGGTGGACAGCACACCAAGATTACAGTGTGTCCCAGCTCTGCTGTCCCTCATTGAAGAAATAAGCCCATCAATGCTTTGTTCATTGTTGAAACCCTTGCAAAAGAATAGTGGATGTAACTCAGTACAGATGCCAGGCGTTGACCTCTCTGTTCTTTTTGAATCCTAGTCTTAAACCCCAGAAGCTATTTCCACTTGAACATTTGCACAGGACAGTGCACCCAAACCTGACTGGTGACCCTGGCATCTGTCAGTGTCCTGTTTGATCACAACTTAAGGACACAAAAAACTCAAGTCCTTAAAAGAACTTCGGCACAAGTATCCTGCCATGTTGCATATTTAGATGCTGAAGTAAAAAAGCCTTGAATAATTAGTGGAATATTTGTTGAATTTTGTGTACTCAGAAAAGGCAAAAATCGTATAGGACTTCTGTAAAGAAGTCCTATAGAATCGTATAGAAGCTTCTGTAAATTTCTTTAAGTTGCAGAAAACTTTCTTAAATTCTTGAAACACAGTGAGGAGATTTTTTATATTTTTGGTGCAATATGCTTATACATCATCCTGAGATTCTAAGTTATGCATTTGTATATGCATACAATATCTCTCACTAGAGTTCCCTCCTGAGCCTACCCCACTATCCATTCATCTCTCCCAATATGTGCTAGTAGGGTTGTTAGTGATACCTTCATAATGCTATTTGGTCTATTTCTTTTCTCAAGCCTCCCTTTCCCCTTTTTCTTTTCTCCCCCAACCCATTCTGCTATTCTACTGGTCTCTCTCGTCATTTATCTGAAGTCTCTTTTGTTTCCTATTTTCTCTCTACTTTCTACATATGAGATAAAAATATAGAACCCTTTCTGAAATGGGCTGACCTCATTTAGCATAATATTCTAGTTCTATCTGTTTTCCTGAAAATGATAACATTTTACCCTTCCTTATGACTGAGTAAAACTTTAATGTATGTATATACCACATTCTATTTACCCATTCATCTGTTGATCGACATCTTGATTGGTTCCACAATTTGACTATTATGAATCATGCTGCTATAAACATGGGTAGCATGTAAATATGGATAGCATGTATCACTATACTATTCTTATTTTAATTCTATTGGAAATATACTGAGGAGTATTTCTGATAGAGAAATAATATCTAGAATATAAAAAGAACTCAAATAGCAAATAACCCAATAAAAATGGGCAGCTGACCTAATAGACATTTCTCAAAAGAAGAAATACAAATGGGCAACAAATATATGAAAAAGTCATCATCATTAGCAATCAAGGGAATGTGAATTAAAACTACACTGAGATTCCATCTCACCCCAGTTAAAATGGCAATCATCAAGAACACAAACTGTTAGCAGGGCATAATGGTGCATACTTGAAAGGCTGAGACAGGAAGATTGCGCAGGTTTGAAGCCAGATTCAGTTACTTAGTGAGGCTCTCAGCAATTTAGTGTGACCCTGTTTCCAAATAGAATATAAAATAGCCGGGCGTGGTGGCACAAGCTTGTAATCCCAGCGCTTGGGAGTCTGAGACAGGAGGATCACACAGGTTCGAAGCCAGCCTCAGCTACTTAGAAAGGCTTTCAGCAACTTAGTGAGACCCTGTTTCCAAATAAAATATAAAATAGGTCTGGGAGTATAGCCCAGAGGTAGAAAGCCTCTGGGTTCCACCCCCAGTACCACAAACAAACAAATAAAAAAATAGAATGCAAAATAGGTCTGGGAGGGTAGCCCAGAGGTAGAAGGCCCCTGGGTTCCATCCCCAGTAAACCCCCCCCCACACACACACACACACAGAATACAAATTGTAACAAATGCTAGCAAGGATATAGGAGAAAAGGAATTCTGCCACCTTCTGTGGCACACACCTGTAATCCCAGTACTTGGAAGGATAAGACAAGAGGATCGCAGGTTCAATTCAAGCCTCAGCAACTTAGTGAGATCTTCAGCAACTCAGTGAGACGGTGTTTTGAAATAAAAAAAAAAAATAGGAAGTGCTGGAAGTGTAGCTCAGAGGTAGAATGCCACTGAGTGCAAGCCTCAGTACAAAAAAAAGACACATAGATTGTTGGTGGGGGATTTGTAAATTAGTAAAACCACTATAGAGATTCCTCAAAAGAAATAGAACCACTATATGACCCAGTAAGAGATCTTTTCCAACCAAATCCTCCTAAAGTAGACCCTCAAATCATCCTTGCTGCCGGCAACTTTTAGGAATTTTAACAAGATCATAAAAACAAGTGAACCTTTATAATCAACCATGATCTCAAGAGAGAATTAAATAATAAGAGCTGGTTCGTTTAGAGCCAACAATATTCTAGTGTGAAAAAAATAGATCGAGATGTGTTATCCCTATAAAGGGAGTACATTGCATTATAGTCTCTGCTCACATATATTGCTCTGTAACTGTGGCGTGTTTTCTCATCGTGGCTAAGCACCATCGGGGCCTTAGGCTCAATCCACACCCATATTCCTCATAGCCTGGTGGGGCTTGCTTGGCATCGAGCACTTTCTGTGCCTTATCATGGGCCCAGAATTGTTCAAATTATATAAAATTTCAAATATTTTATACTTTTGTCTCCTAAAAGTCACTTTGTTGATGGCTTGGGAAGTGGGGAGCTTGTCCTATGCCCAGATCCTGTGGCCCACACCTTCAGCAGCATGGTCACTCGCCACATAAATGTGATAAGTGGCCTCATGGGAACTGTTTGCTTTCTCAGATGACTTCCTATTCAACCTAGCAAAGATATTTACCTGGACTTCACTTTAGGAACATCTAAGGTGTGCACTTAAAGTACACATGTGAGGGCTCTGCCATGCATTTGATAAACTTGGCCTACAGTTGGCTCTGATGGCCACTGTTTCTCAGTCCACCGAAGGCTGACTCCCAGGGGCAGCTGAGGTGAAGAGTACCTGGTTGCAGCTCACAGAGGAAAAGGTGCTGCAGTGTTCCTTTTCCCAAATAAACAGTGATTTTTAAAAGGAACAAAGAAGCCTTATCGCAATGTATGGAACCACATATTTGCAAACTCTTAAGTTTCACAACTATTTTTCACTTGAATTATGCAAATGTTTGGTGTTAAGCTATTCTCTCTATCTGAGCTCTTTCTTCAATGCCAGTGGTTAGATCTGGTGATCTGGGGACTATGGTTCCCAGAGCTGGTCCCAAATGCAGGCAGAGACTCAGTCTCCCCCTCTGACTCTTACTCCTCTCCCCAGCTGACCTGTTCTGCCAGTGCCAACAGGTTTCCTGCCAGCAGAGGTGGGAGTCCCAAGTCCACTAAGGCTTGGTTGAAAGAGCAGTTCACTCAGCTGTATTCACTCGAGGATTCGTAGCAACTTGAGTCTAGACCTGAAACCTCCATGCCCCCCCACACAGTCATACACAACAATTGCCCTTGGGTATCTGGGTCAAAGCCTAGCAGCTTGTGCTTGTTGACCATTCTTATCATCCATAAGGGACATTATGGGTGGGTGTGTCTAAACTAGGAGAAAAGTGAGAGTTTGGATCCCACATCCTTGGCACAGTATGCTCATTACAGGAAACATCTATAGGAACAAGCTTTACAGCAAGGTAGGGTGTTTGAAGCAGCCCACCCGGAATAGGCAGTAGGGGAGGCATCGCTTGTAGAAGATCTTAAAAAAATAGTCAAGCTTACTGCATACTGATCTGCTTTATATTAACACCTTTCTAAAGAATGTCAGCGTTTTTTTTTTTTTTTTTTTTTTTTTTTTTTTTTTTTTCAAAATGGCGACTGAGGGACACAGCACCTCTCAGTAGCTGAAGTAAATAAAGTTTAAATACTGAGAAAGCAGTGTCTAAATCAACAAAACAAATACATACCAGGAACCAAAACACATCCTGTACCTCGGCGGAACCCTGAACTTGAACAAGAAGAACAAAGATCGGACACGGGACCTGCTGCAGATACAATCTGACCGCGGACCAGAACGCTGAGCCGCGGGCTGCTTTGGCAGCTGTCCAAGGAGCTGCCTGCCCGATATTTCCACGGCAAGATAATCCGGGAATAAAAACGGACTTAGGACCGCATCCTAAGCAGCGAGCAGCACCCTCCAGAACTCTGTCTGCCCACCAGCGACCGGATCACATCGGCACAGAGACTCACACGGATTCCTGCACCAAGACAGGTACCTGAGGGCGCCCTA
Organism: Muscardinus avellanarius; assembly: GCF_963383645.1. Lineage (NCBI taxonomy): Eukaryota > Metazoa > Chordata > Mammalia > Rodentia > Gliridae > Muscardinus > Muscardinus avellanarius. The sequence goes on along the minus strand of NC_137787.1, from coordinate 109,804,111 downwards.
GTAACTGGGGTCCTAGCGTGTGCGGAGTCGCAGTCTCAAACCCCCACCACGGGCTCAAGCCTCAGAGCACTCTCCTCGCGCTTCCTGCCTGTCCCCTACTAGTAATCAGCGCCTGTACACTGCCCTCCTAAATTGGAGCCTGCTTCTGTGGCTAACCCCTGCCACCTTGCCAGAGCCTACCCTCCAGGCTGCAAAAGCACTGGGAGACCCGGAAATCTCCTTGGGGCACCCCCAGCCTCTACGTCCCGCGGGACGCAGAGACCATTGCTGGACACCGCACACTGGACCCTTGAGCACCTACCCTGCACCCCTGGCCCACCGCGGGGTATTCCCAACCTCCTGGTAGCCAGATGCTTAGTTCTAAGTGAGAACACAGCTCAATACACCTTGGAAGAACATACCAGCAGCAATAGACAGCTGCACCCACTCTCACTAGGGTCCAGTATTAACAGGGCATCCAGCCTGCACTCTTGGAATAGGCAGAGCTCTGGCAGTAAGTGTGGCCACCCAGGAACCAGCATTCATTTGCCCAGGGCACATCTTGGGACCACACCTGGCTAGCCCAGCTGGAATTTCCAGAGACACAAGAAAATCCATCGGGCCACAAAATCTGCTCAGGACCTCAGGGGGAAGTGCCAATTACACTTTAGTCACTCTCCACCCCTGCTGTAGGGAAGCACAGGCTGGAGGCGAGGGTGGTGAGTGCAGATGTGCTGACCACAGGTTAGAATTTCGCAGAATCTGTGAACTGTACAGAATCAAATAACAGTGAAACCAGACACCCGGACACATAAACCTAAAGCAGCTAAAGGAGAAAAAGGTGTCCAAACACCCAGAGTGACTTAAGAAGATAAAAATAGAGTACAAAGAAAACTAAGAGACATTGGACGGTATCCTGAAAGCTACCAAGCAATCAGATACACACATATTATATGGACCTGACCCCATATGCGTAAATAAGTAGGACTGTTTGTTTTACTTTTAATGTGGATGTTATGTTTTCTTTTGCTTTTAAAGTGCTTTTGTTTTAGTATGGTTATTGCTGTTTTCTTTTTTTTTCGTTTTCTTTCTTCTTTTAATCCAAACTTCTCTTACTTTAACTTGTTGTTTTATATATATATATACATTGGATAGTTTGCCTTATTTCTTTATTTCACACGGCTGCTAGTTCCTTTTATTTTATTCCTCTTCCTTTTTCCTCTTTCTTCCCTTTTCCTTCCTTTTCTTTCATTCTCCTCCTTTGATTGGTTTACCTTCCTTTTTCTTGGATTACATAATAGTCTTGGTATCTTGAGCGGATTCTTTTTTTTTTTTTTTTTTTTTATGTCTGCCTGCTCCTACCAGCATCCCTATTTACAAACCTTCCCACACTAACCTACATACATTTCTCCCCCAAAACTTTTCCCCATAATATACCTCATGGTTTAAAACTCAAAGTATTTTTTATATCCATAACTACTCTACTAACAACAAGAGTCCTAGTAGTTAACTCTCTCTCATTCATAGCAAGTTATTACTTTATCATACTTAAAGTCCTTCTCAACCTAACATATCCTCCACCTAATCTGACTCCTTTACCCATCACCCCAGCTCCTCCCACATCACCCACTTTCAACACTGGAAAGGCTCTGCTGACTGGCCGATACTCCTAAACTCCTAATATTAAGATTTGACTAAACACATTACTCACGAACGATGGGTAGAAATCAGAAAAACAGGACAGAGAACACTATAAATATGAGAACCAGGAGTTATGAAGAGACAGCAGAAATCACGAATACTGACCTACTAGAAATGCAAGAAGGGGAGTTCAGAATCTTGTTGTTCAATATGATGAAAGGTTTTAAAACAAGTATAGAGGAGGTTAAAGGTGAAATAGAAACACTAAAAAAGAATCAGAAAGAGGTCTGGAATGAAATGAAAGAGGCAATAAGTGAAATGAAGACAGCAATAGAAAGAAACTCTGGAAGATTAGATGAAATGGAAAACAGAATATCAATATTAGAAGACAGTACATCCCAAACCGAAAACACAGTCAGCGATATACAGAAATCTTTACAGCAACAAAACCTAAACATCCAGCAATTATGGGATAATATGAAGCGCCCTAATTTACGGATAATAGGCATTGAGGAAGGGATAGAGGTACAGACCAAGGGCATATGTAATATCTTCAAGGAAATAATCTCAGAGAATTTTCCAAATATGGAAAGAGACTTGAATCTTCAAGTACAGGAGGCATACAGAACTCCACTGAGACAGGACCAAAGAAAAACCACTCCACGCCACATAATAACCAAATTGACCAGCATAGAGGCCAAGGAAGGAATCTTAAAAGCAGTAAGAACAAAAGGACAGGTGACATATAGAGGCAAAACAATAAGAATCACCCCAGACTATACAACCCAGGTCAGGAATGCTAGGAGAGACTGGTATGACGTGATTCAGACCCTGGAAGAACATAACTTCCAGCCCAAATTAATCTACCCAGCAAAACTACTATTCAAGATCAATGGGGAAGTCAAAGTCTTTCAGGATAAACAGAATCTCAAAAAATTCATGAATTCAAAGCCAACACTAGAGAAAATTCTTAAAGAAATAAATCATAAGGAAGAAAAAAGAAGCAGACTCCAGAATCAGAGAAGCGAGGAAGTTAATAAGTGGGCCATTTAAGTAAAGAAGAAAGATCACAACACCCAAGAGTAGACAGAACACAAAATGGCAGAAAACAAAAAGCATATTTCAATAATATCACTTAATGTCAAAGGACTTAACTCACCAATCAAAAGACATAGACTGGCAATGTGGATTAGGAAACATAATCCAAACATATGCTGTCTGCAAGAAACTCACCTCACAGCCAAAGACATTCACAGGTTGAAGGTGAAAGGATGGAAAAAGATATACCATGCCACCAGTGACCGAAAAAGAGCAGGGGTAGCAACCCTGATATCCAACAAAACAGACTTTAAAATAAAACACATCAAAAGAGACAAATCAGGGCACTTCCTTTTATTAAAAGGAACAATACACCAAGAAGATATAATGATAGTAAATATTTATGCCCCAAATGTGGGTGCAACCACATTCGTAAAACAAACCCTTCTGGACATAAGATCCCAAGTAGACCCAAATACAATAATTCTGGGAGACTTTAATACGCCTCTCACACCACTGGATCGATCTTCGAGGCAAAAGATGAGTAAAGATGCTCTAGAACTAAAGGAAACCATAAACCAAATGGACCTAATAGACGTTTTCAGAGTATTTCAACCAGGAACTACAGAATACACTTTCTTCTCAGCAGCCCATGGAACCTTCTCCAAAATAGATCACATCCTGGGACACAAAGAAAATACCAGCAAATTCAAAAAATGTAATATAATCCCATGCATCTTTTCAGACCACAATGGAATAAAAGTAGAAATCAACAACAGGAAACTCGAAAGAAAGTATTCAAATTCATGGAGAATGAATGATACACTACTAAATGACGAATGGGTAAGAGCAGAAATTAGGGAAGAAATAAAGAAATTTATGGAAACAAACGAAAACAGAGACACAACCCACCAAAACCTATGGGACACCATGAAGGCAGTACTAAGAGGAAAGTTTATCGCATTGAGTGCCCACATAAAAAGGATGGAGAACCACCAAGTAAAGAACCTAATGAAACAACTCAAGGATCTAGAAATTCTGCAACAATCCATTCCCAAAGCCAGCAGAAGACGAGAAATCATCAAAATTAGAGCAGAAATAAATGAAATAGAGAACAAAAAAACAATTCAAAGAATCAATAAAACAAAAAGTTGGTTCTTTGAAAAGATTAATAGAATTGATAAACCCCTGGCCAACCTAACCAAAAGAAAAAGAGAATCAACTCAAATTACCAAAATTAGAAATGAAAAAGGAGATATCACCACTGATAGTGAAGAAATTCAAAACATTATCAGAAACTACTTTAAAAATTTATACTCCAATAGATTTGAAAACCTGGATGAAATTGACAGATTTCTAAACACAGTTAACCTTCCTACACTCAACCAAGAGGACATAGCAAGCCTAAACCAACCAATAACAACCAAAGAAATAGAAACGGCAATAAAAATTCTTCCACCAAAGAAAAGCCCAGGCCCAGATGGGTTCCCAGCTGAATTCTACAAAACCTTCAGTGAACAACTAATACCAATACTTCATAACACGTTCCGGGAAATTGAAAGAGATGGAACTCTTCCAAATTCCTTCTATGAGGCCAGTATCACATTAATCCCCAAACCAAATAAAGATACCTCAAGAAAGGAAAACTACAGACCAATATCCTTAATGAACATAGATGCAAAAATTCTAAACAAAATACTAGCTATACGCATTCAAAACTATATCAAGAGAATAATTCATCACGACCAAGTCGGTTTCATCCCAGAAAAACAAGGCTGGTTCAACATACGCAAATCAATACATGTTATTCACCACATAAATAGAACCAAGAACAAAAACCACATCATCATAGCAATAGATGCTGAAAAAGCATTCGACAAAATCCAACACCCATTTATGTTAAAAACACTGCAAAAAATTGGGATAGAAGGAAAGTACTTCAACATCATCAAGGCAATATACTGCAAACCCAAAGCCAACATTATATTGAATGGGGAAAAACTGCAAGAATTTCCGCTACAGTCAGGAACAAGACAAGGATGCCCACTTTCACCTCTCCTTTTCAATATAGTCCTTGAGACTCTTGCTGCAGCAATCAGACAAGAGAAGGAAATCAAAGGAATCCACATAGGAAGAGAGGAAGTGAAATTATCCTTATTCGCAGATGACATGATCCTTTACCTGGAAGACCCAAAGAACTCAACCAAAAGACTTCTGGAGCTGATCGACAAATTCGGCAAAGTCGCAGGTTACAAAATCAACCTAAAGAAATCAGTGGCCTTTCTTTATGCCAACAACGAATCCACAATGAAGGAAACAAAAACAACAATTCCATTCACTATAACCTCAAAACCAATAAAATACCTAGGAATAAACCTAACCCAAGATGTAAAAGACCTCTACAACAAAAACTATAAAACATTAAAAAAAGAAATAGAAGAAGACCTTGGAAGATGGAAAGATCTCCCGTGCTCATGGATAGGCAGAATAAATATCATCAAAATGGCCATTCTGCCAAAACTGATCTATAGGTTCAATGCAATTCCCATTAAAATACCAGTGACATTCTTCAGAGACCTAGAAAAATCAATCATGAACTTCATATGGAGAAAGAAAAGACCTAGAATAGCCAAAGCAATTCTCAATAACAAGAAACACGCAGGAGGCATTACAATCCCAGACTTCAAACTATACTATAGAGCAATAGTAGTAAAAACAGCATGGTACTGGCACAAAAACAGATATACTGACCAGTGGATTAGAATAGAAGATACAGAAACAAACCCACACATCTTTAGTCAATTAATCTTTGACAAAGGGGCCAAACACATACGCTGGAGAAAAGACAGCCTTTTCAACAAGTGGTGCTGGGAGAACTGGCTAGCCATTTGTAAAAAGATGAAGCTAAACCCCTATATCTCACCTAACACAGGAATCAACTCAAGATGGATCAAAGACTTAGAAATTAGACCTGAGACGGTGAAGTTAGTAGAGGAGAACATAGGTTCAACACTACAACATATTGGCACAGGCAGTAACTTTCTCAACAAAACCTCCAAAGCTCAGGAAATTAAAGCAAGAATAAACAAGTGGGATAACATTAAACTAAAAAGTTTCTTCTCATCAAAGGAAACTATCAATAACCTAAAGAGGAAGCCTACAGAATGGGAAAGGATCTTTACCAGCCACCATTCTGATAGGGGGCTAATATCCAGAGTATACAAAGAGCTCAAAAGGCTCTACACCAACAAAACAAACAACCCAATCAAGAAATGGGCAAATGAACTAAATAGACACTTCACAAAAGAAGAGATACAAAGGGCTAATAGATACATGAAAAGATGTTCTTCATCACTGGCCATCAGGGAGATGCAAATCAAAACTACACTGAGATTCCATCTAACCCCAGTGAGAGTAGCAAGCATAAAGAAATCAAACAACAACAAATGCTGGCGAGGATGTGGGGAAAGAGGAACTCTTTTACACTGTTGGTGGGAGTGCAAACTAGTTCAGCCACTATGGAGATCTGTGTGGAGATTCCTAAGAAAGGTGGGAATAGATCCACCATATGATCCAGCTATACCACTCCTGGGTATCTTTCCAAAAGGGTTGAATTCAGAGAAATACAGCAACATATGCATACCTATGTTCATAGCAGCACAATTTGTAATAGCCAAAATATGGATCCAACCCAGATCACCATCAACAGATGAATGGATAGCAAAACTGTGGGAAATACACACAATGGAATTCTATTCAGCCATAAAGAAGAACAAAATTTTATCATTTGCAAGAAGATGGAAAGCCCTGGAAAGCATCATGTTAAGTGAGATCAGCCAAGCACAGAAGGAGAAGATACACATGTTTCCTCTAATATGCCCAAACTAGAAAACACAAAGGATACCAGTAGGACCCCAGATATTAGAGGGGAAATACTAGCTAAGTTTTAATGGAAAGATAGGAGAGGAGAAAGGCCGATCTTGATTAAGGAGCATCTTCACCTGAACATGTGTAAAATTATGAATAAGACATGGTTAACCTGGCCAACCATTGGTGGGGGGGGGGGAGAAAATGGGGGCGGGGGGAGAGGGCACCAAATATAGTGTAAATGTATACTATTTATGTTCAATAAAAAATTGTTAAAAAAATAAAATAAAATAAAAAAAAATAAAAATAAAAATTAAAAAAAAAAAAAAAAAAAAAAAAAAAAAGAATGTCAGCAATGGCGTGCTTTCATTCCCAAGACCTCACATCAATCTCAGTTCTAAGCTGTCACTGTGATCACTGATGAGCTTTAATGACACTAATAAGGTATCAAACTAGCCACTTAACTACAAGTTCTTTAGCAAATATTATGTCCTATTCAAGTTTTATTTAGAGAACCCCTTAGTGTATAAGCACTGTACCCTCACCTCTCAACAGTGTGGCTATCTAGATTTATTTCAATAATAAGATTCAAACTCAGCCCAGGTGTAGTTTGTTACCTCTGCCCTCTGACACTTCATATTACTACATGCTAACAGTACACTCAGAATCTGAAATGGTACCATGGTGATCATGAAAGCAAACCACAATGCCAGAGATATTTCAACACTGTGGTTCCATGTGGCCACACGGAATTTCCACTTGTGCCAGAAATTTCAAACCACAAAGCAGTCAGGATTACAAGATATAATCTCTTATGTTTGGTAAATGCAAAATGTATTTCATATGTGAAATAATTTATAAAACATGATAATATATTTTAAATTGAAGGGCTTTTCCAATTATTCTAACACTAAAAAATGACTCAAGAAAGTAATTTTCCTAGATACTGCATTATCACTAGTGAGAATGCTCTTGTTGACTAGTGGAAGGAAAGACGTGGTCTGCTATACATATGAACGGTGCTGTGTGTGCCCCTTGCACACCTGCTGTGCACGAGCAGGAGTTTAGTCTATGACAGGGATGGAGATCAGGTTGTGCTCAGGAGCTCGAGGCGCAACATATCCCTGTGTCCACGGCTCCACAGCCTCAGAACACACTTGAAACTCTCGTTCCCAATTCGTCAACCAGCAAAGTCAGGCCTACGGGAGGAAGGCCTTCCAGAATCTAAATCAAGTGTTGGTTCTGAAGTGTGTGACTCAGTCATGACTCTGCAACACGGGCAGAAAGGTGAGATGCACACTCATGAGAAGGTACAAGCCTGCAAAAGACGTCGGTGCCAAGTAAGTCACAAAGCAGAAAATGACAGGCTCCTGGTGGTTCCTGGCCTCAGTCAGAATTGCCTAGCCTGGAGGGGTCTGGGGAGCTTTCTAAACCCAACAGGACTGCAGAGAGCTTCTGGGGGGATTTGGCATAAATGTGTCTATTTGCACTTCAGGCTCATTTAGCTATAGTTTAAAACTCAAATGCCATTGTTTTAGGGCCAGAGCCGCAGAACTCCAAGGATGTATTTGTACAGTGCAATGACAGAAGATGCTCCAGAAGATTCTCCACACATCCATCCTACTTCCTCCTGCTTGGCCCTAGAATACACTTTGTGTAGAACAGAAACTGTGTCTACCTTCCACATTAGCTGGGACCTACCCCCTCTGCAGGGTTCCCTCCTTCTCCAGGGCTCCTCCTGACTCTGAGGAGTCCAGATTTCCTGGAGACAAATGAACCTGCTGCCCAGCTGCATGGACTGCCTTGACGGGCTGCAGTCAGGACTCCTGATGCTCCTCATGCTCTACTCAGACTGCACAGGAAAAAAGAGCTCGGCGGCACCTGAAACCAGAAAATGAAAAGAGGGGCCTGGACTTATGTTGAGAGTCCACATCAAAAAGCTGGATGGATCATTTTCTCCTACGCCCCAGAAACTCGCCTTCCCATCAGCAGGTCTGCATGGGGCCAACGAAACTGGCCACGCATAGCTGTCCCCATTGCATTACCTCGGATTTGTTTCTAAGTCATTTTTTTGTATTTTTACTTCTCCAGACTCCATTTCCCCTGGGGGCCGAGGAAAGCAGGAAGCCCCACATCGACTGCAGCTCAATATTCTCTGAAATGCAATTAAAATGTGGGGGATGGACAATCAATATTTCATAATCTACACACACACAAATCCTTTTCCTAATGGAGTGCTGTGGGTGCTGATCTGATGCTGGGCCTGAGCCTGGGGCTGTATTTATAACGCGCCAAAGCAGCTGCCTGCAAAGTGAGTAATTTCTGTCTCACCACCAATCTCCGAACCCCATTTCTTTACTGATGCCCCTCCCCCAAATACATCAACTAGATGAGTTGTCCTGACATCGTGGAAGGTCAGGTCACAAAACAGAAGAGGCAGAGGCAGAGCAAGGTGACCCAGCCTGCAGAGCCATACGGGGCTCCTCTTTACTCTCCTATACTACTGTCTGTGTGGGAGGGGGCATTCTACCTCTGAGCCACGCTCCTAGCCATTTTTATTTCTTATTTTAAAGTAGACTCTCACTAAGTTGCTGAGGGCCTCAGTAAATTGCCGAGGCAGGCCTCGAATCTGTAATCCTGTCTCAGCCTCCTAAGTACTAGGATTACAGGTATGTACTGGGCTCACCTACCCACCCCTCTTCTGACCTCTTAGAGGTAAGAGGAGAATGGCAAAACAGGATGCACTAGATCCACACATTGCTACTGCCCAACATCTTCCATAGCCAGCTCAGGCCTCAGAATTTCCCCTCGTCAGCTCCAGGCCACAGTGCCACCTCAGGATGGGACCCAAAGGACTTGCCATCCGGGGCCAGTTGCCTGGCATGTTATGTCATCACTCTTCCCAGCAAGCCATAGAACAACTATGCTTTAGAAGCAGGAAATGGACCTGGTACTCCACTGGGACCCAAGCTAGGGTGGGACCGAGCTGGCTGACACCCCTCCCTACACAGCCCCGGACTCCTTCCTTGCATGGAGCTGCTCAGTCCCACACAGAGAGCAGGACTCGCACTGGGTCCAGGCACCGCATCAGGCAGCAGCTGACAGCACGGAGATGCTCTTGGAGTACTCAGCGTGGGAAAGACAGACGCCTCACGAGAGAGGCCCGCCCTGCTGTGCAGGGCACGACAAGGCTGGCTGGCGCCACCACTTGTAATTTCAGTGAGAGGCTGTGCTGAGCAGGTGCCACTCAAGGCGTGGCACAGCGAAGCCTCCAGGGCTGGGTGGTAGCCCACGGCAGTGACAGGCACCCAGAGCTCAGCAGCTCTTAAAGGAGACAGGGCCAGGAAACCCAGAAAATCACAAGAGTACAATCGTAAAGAGGTTCCTGAGAGTTATGTGGAGGTGAGGAGAGAAAATGTGAGTAGAATAGAGAGTGTGAGGAGCAAGCAGGGGAACTGCTGGGCTGGCCACTTCTAGTAACCACATCTATTTGTGAGAAGAGCACACCGGCAGAAGGCTGACATGGAGAAAGTGAGTCCCAGAGAGGTCAAGGAACCTGCTCAAGTCACACAGCATGGATGGCACAGAGCCCCCTGCAACTCAAGCCTGCTTAACCAGCAGTGCACAGCGCCTTCCAGAGCCCTGCAAGAGCAGACTCCAGGAAACAGCCCTCAGGGCCCACATGCAGATCTGCCATACTACGCACAAGGATGGGGAGGCTGAAAAGTGAGCTTTCCAGTGTAGACATGAGGTGCTACCGGATATATTTGAAAAAAATAAATAACGTGATCAAAATAATGTTTGTGAAGGCAGATCTCACTAGGGTGTCAGAGTAAATGGGTATAGGGAGACTCTGCGCAGAGAAGTAATTTGGGAGATGATGCTAAAATTCAGGTAGGATGAAGGTCTGGACTGCGAAGCAAAGGAGAGGAGAGAGCAGGGGTTGATGTGGGCCTCATGGAGGTCTGACCTCTGGCCCCTGACTGGAAGGAGGTGGGGGCGACCTAGAGGAAGAGGAGTCCAGGTGAGTGGGAAAGAAGAAAAGGGCAAGAGGCCTGGACAGGCGGTGTTGCTGGGAGGCAGGCTCCAGGCCTCCAACACTGGCAGGGGTCCACCACAAATGGACCAGAAGGAATTCCGCTCTCTCAAGAGCATTTGGAAATGGCATCAAATAAGCCAGATTATTTCAAGCAAAAAAATCTGTCCAGAAATCATTTCCATGCGAGTACTGAGTTTCAGGGTTGCAGGGTCATAAGCAAGTGAGACTCTGAAGAGGCTCAGTCCTCACTCTGAAGAGGCTCAGTCCTGTTACAATAACAAAATACGTGGGGCTTGGTACTTGATAAAGAAAAGAGGCTTCTTGAGCTCACAGTTCAGGTTAAAAGGCTGAGATCAGACAGCCCAACTGCTTAGCCTCTGGCAGGGGCTCCATGGTAGAATGTATCACAGGGGTAGGAATGTGTATGAAAGAGATTAGATGATGGGACAGGAAGCCAGAGGGATCCAGGAGTCAGGCTAGCTGTTTTTATAACAACCTGCTCTCTTAGCAACTAACTGAGGTTCTCTGAGAACTACAGTAACCCCGTGTGTGTGTGTGTGTGTGTGTGTGTGTGTGTGTGTGTGTGTGTGTGTGTGTGTTTTACTGGGGATTGAACCCAGAGGTATTTTACCTTCAAACTATACCCCCAGCCCTATTTTATTTCATTTTTTGAAACAGTTCTCCCTAAGCTGCTGAGAGTCTTGCTAAGTTGCTGAGAGTATTGCTAAGCTGCTGAGACTGCAATCTTCCTGTCTCAGCCTCCCAAGTACTAGAATTGCAGGCATGCAGCACCATGCCCAGCTGTGAACTGCATTAATCCCTTCTAAGGCAGCACCCTGTGACCTTATTATCTTTCATGAAGTCTACCTCTTAGAGGCCCCCCAACATTACCAGAAACCAAACTTCCAGCACAAGAATCTTGAGAGGACATAATCAACCCATATCTAAACCATGGCACCCAGTTCCCCACCACCAATGGACAGGGCAGAAGTGCTGCCTGTGACACCTGCCCTACTTGAAAGGCTTCCATGGTTCAGTTGAACATGGAACCCAAGCAAAGAACAGAGTTAAACCCCAGCTCTGACATGATGAATATGACCCACTTTGACATTCCTTCTCCTCATCTGCTGGATCAGAGTCTCTGAGTTTCTTTCCTGAACTTCTGAGTGGTTGGGAATAAGCTTCTCAGGGACCAGCCTCATGAGCTGAACAGTATTACAAGCACTCAAAGACTTGGGGAGGAAATGCCTGGGTGTCTAGGAGACTTGCTCCTGGAGACAAGGGATAAGTCAGCCTTGACTTATTCCAGGTTTTTCTGTCCTGAGTTTCCCTATTTCTGCATGAAGTCTTCTCTCCCACAGTGGCAAGTAAGTATTTACCTTACTCACTTTTTATAGTTAAGAGAACCCCAAACATGGATCTGAGCTAAGAAGCCCCATATCAGGGAGTATGGGTGATGTGACACACCCTGTGTTGCATTGTTTACTACCCCCTCATCTATGGGAGCTTTAGACTTTAAACTTAGTAGTCCCTCAGTCATTCTCACATCAGCTACCTTGTATTTGCCCTTCCTTTTGTCTGAACTAGCTAGACTCTAGCTAGTCTCTTTACCACCATTTTCTCATTGTTCAAATCATTATTCAAGGCCCAACTAAGTCCTTCTTCCTGAAATAAGCTGTCCTGGCCTGTGTTATGATATAATGGCCTGACCTCTGTATTTGATAACATTGAGCCTCTTTAGAAATCTGCTTTTACCCGATTATTATTTGTGTGTTTTTCTCTTTCACTTGTTTATAGTATTCACTGGAAAACACAACTCCTACCTCAGTCTCTTGGGAAAGTATGGGTGGTTAATAAATGTATGTTAAAGTAAGATTTAATTGAACTAAATGTGAAGTAATCTAAAAACTTGCATTAGTGAAATAATTTAGTAAATTAGCATCTTTAGACAGGTGTGGTCTCGGGGTCTATAGTGGGCAGTCAGCACTTAATGATTCAGTGGCCCTTTCAGACTGAGACAGGCACAATCTTGTGGGCATTCTGATGGTTTGAGCAGCATTAATAATTCAAGTTCTCCATTTAAAGAGGACTGTGTGGTGCCAGAATTATAGGCAAAATGGCTGGAGCTAAGAGAGGAGGGGAAAAGAAAATGCTAGAACACTGCTCTAATCTTGACTACTATTAAAAATATCTCCTGCTTTCAATTTCACATGCAGAACATGTCAGACTCACAAATGAACCAGGGGAGATTTCTTTCCAAGCAAAGAAGAAAAGGATATGATTTATGTTGGGGGGGTTCATAGAGAAGCATTAAAAATTACAGGTCTTGATTAAAACTTTGGAAAAATTTTAAAGCATTTGGGAAAGTGTTTGGGACAGCAATTTTGAAGTGTCACTGGGTCTATTCACCCCTGACGAGCTTACCCCCAGGCTTGGTGCAGTCTTAGTGCAGAGGGAGCAGAGATCCTGTGAAATCTTACAGTCATCATGAAGGCAGGTGCCTTAGGGAAATAAAGTAGTTTATATATGCGGAAGTGAAGGATAAGAAAAGAAAGGACTGCGCCAGCACCTCAGATGAAGAGATGTTTACTGTGGCCCGCACCTAGGTACAGGATGCTGAGCTGAGAACAAGGAAAATACAAAGAGGCTCAAGGCTGAGCTTGTCCTCCACTTGCCCTGTCAGGAGGAGTTCACCATGGGAATCAAAAGACAAGACAGAAACCTGTGAAAAGATACATCATGATGTAATGTCTGGACCGGTGAACACAGAGGCAAAGAAGGCTGTTCCTGCCCCTAACAGCTTTTCGCATTCATGGAGAAGAGTTGACAAATCTGCACTAAATTGCGTAACTGAAGCTTGTGCATAGCACAGAGCAATGAAAAAAAGGCTTACAGCGTGTGTAGTACAGCTGTGGTCACTAGATGAGAACTGAGGAGGGGACATGTGCTTTCAGTTGGGGCGATGATGGAAAAGACAGTTGAAAATGTGGCTCCTGAGCTAGAGTGAAGGTGGTTGTATGGACAGAGGGAAAGAAGGCAGTCTGACGAGCCACTAGGCCAGACACATGGTGGAAATGTGGAGACTGGAGTCCAGTGCTAACCAGCACCACCATTTTCTTTCCCTCCAGTGCCTCAGTTTCCCGGCCGTCCTTAGTAGGATTGAGGCTCATCTTGATCAACTGCAGGTCAGCATTCTATGGACATCAAAGAGGTGGTTGGAATGTTGGGCTTTGCAAAAATATGGCTAGTTATTAGAGAGACTAATTCCATAAGAGCAAACAAGAGAGGAATACTCCTCTTTGGGACACAAAGAAGTCAAGCAGGCACCTGAACTCGCTGGGACCCTGAACTGTACTAAAAATTAGCACAGTGCCAAAGATTCTTATTTATGTAACAAAAAATTTTCTGAAAAAAATTACTGGCAGTAATATAAATGGATAAATAAAGTTGGGGCCAAATTATAAAAGCTTTTCAATGATTTTCTTATCTAGAACAATTTTGGAAACAGGCTGCTGGGAGGGATGATGGAAGAACCTATCACCACAGTGATTCCAGGTATATATGCCAGTTTGCTAGTTCAGTCACTTATACCTATTTTGATACTTAAATGATTTTTTACTTTTCAAATATTAAAATTAAGTTAATTAAGTGATGCTATGAGGTGATAGATTTGCTCAGATTTGATAATTTCTCAGATTTGGTCATAATGCTCAGATTTGGTCCTCACACATATATACATGTATTTAAATAATACACTGTACCCAATACCTTTGTACAGTTATTATATATCAATAGTAAAAAAAATTAAAAGACAAAGTAAGAAAATATCAATTAATGAAAGGGACATAACAAGACAAACTTAAGACAGAAAGGCAATTGCTATTGAAAAAATGTATCTTTAAATATGATTTTAAAAAATCACCAGAAACTGGAGCAATTCTGAGCCTGTAGGCACCTAATAACATGATTTTAAGATACAAATATAAGTAAGACTGATAGAATTACAGAAAAGTTGACAAATCAAAAAATGGAGATGTGGGTATTTAACTTATCTGTCTGGATCTGAGAAATCAATTATATAAAACACTAATTAGAGCCGGGCGTGGTGGCGCACGCTTGTAATCCCTGCGCTTGGGAGGCAGAGACAGGAGGATCATGCTGGTTCAAAGCCAGCGCACTGGCTTAGGACACCCTGTTTCCAAAAATAAAAAAGTATAAAATAGGTCTGGGAGTGTACCCTGGAGGTAGAAGGGCTTCCAGGAAACTCAGTACCACCAAAAAATTAAAAAATATATAAAAAATAAAACATTAATTAGCATTTAATATCCACCCTAGTATCACCTTCGTCATCTTGGCCAATATGATAAGAATGATATCATAAGCATGCAGAATGCTGAAAACAATCAGAAAAATACCACATTTTCCCAAAATTGGTTAAAAACAGAGCAAGAGTAAATAGATACCAAATCATTTACATAGCATCTTTCTGATTACAACATACAAATTTAAAAATTAATAATAAAAGAGCAGAAAAATGTATTCTCCACACTTCTTTAGAATATTTGAAAATGATGCACAAAATCAGTTTACTGCTTGAAGAAAAGTAATGAAAATTACAAATTAGTAGAAAATCAACAATATTTAATTATATATAAGCAGATTTTTAAAAGTAAATATTAGCAAACCAATTTTAAGTACAAGTGTTTTTGTATGTAGAACTAGAAGAAAAAAAGAAAGGTTATTCAAAATTGCAACTCAAGACATTAGAATAAAAACAACTGAAAGTTAAAACATACCAAATTGAGATGAATGAAAATTTATAAAGTATACCTGGACAGAGTTGTGCACATCTGTAACCCTAGTACTTAAGAGACTAAGACAGGAGGATCTCAGGTTCAAGGCCAGCCTCAGCAATGTAGTGTGACTTTGTTTCAAAATAAAAAATAAAAATTTCTGGAAGTATAGCTTGGAGGTAGAATGTACCCTAGGTTCAATCTACAGTACAAAAAAAAAATCCTACAAAGTAGAAAACAAAGATATAATAGATTTGATCATAAAAACAGAAATTAACACTTTAAAAAAGCGAATTAATATGGAGAGATTAAAAACAAAAAGAATAAGGAAATACCCTGTACTAAGAGTAAAATAGAAACCACATAAACATATATTATTTTCTATTATAAGTTATATATCTTAGTAAGTAAGGGTCACCATAACATATTCTTTGGAGTGAGTAATTTTTAATTTTTAAATTTTTATATGGATCATATTGAAAATGGCACACATTCAGACTGTGCTTGGTGCCCTTTTCTCCCCTCAGTTCACCCTCCCAACACTGAGTGTCCAGGTTAACCATGCTACATTCATATTTTTACACATATTCCAATGTAGCTCCTCCACTAATCAACCTCAGCCTTCTTCCTCTTTTACCCTTCCAATCTAACTTTGCTGAGGTTTCCCCTCCACTGCCTAGAGTCCCTCTGGTATTCCTAATACTCCCTAGTTTGGGCATATTAGAAAAAACATATGACCCTTCTCTTTTTGTGTTTGGCTGATATCACTTAACATAATGTTCTCCAGGTCTTTCCATCTTCTTGCGAATGACATGATTTTGTTCTTTTTTATACTTGAGTAGAATTCTGTTGTGTGTATTTCCCATAATTTTGCAATCCATTCATCTGTTGATGGAGACCTAGGTTGGTTCCATATTTTGTGTGATATTTTGGCTATTACAAATTGTGCTGCTATAAACATGGGTATGCATATGTTACTGTAGTTCTCTGATTTCAACCCCTTTGGAAAGATACCCAGAAGTGGTATAGCCGGATCATATGGTGGATACATTTCCAGTTTTCTAAGGAATCTCCACACTGATCTCCATAGTGTCTGAACTAGTTTGCACTCCCACCAACAGTGTAAGAGAGTTCCTCTTTCCCCACATCCTCACCAGCATTTGTTGTTATTTGATTTCTTATGTTTGCCACTCTGATTGGGGTTAGATGGAATCTCAGCGTAGTTTTGATTTGCATCTCCCTAATGGCTAATGATGTTGAACATCTTTTCATGTATCTATTGGCCATTTGTATCTCTTCTTTTGTTAAGTGCCTATTCAGTTCAGCTGCCCATTTCTTGATTGGGTTATTTGTTTTGCTAGTGTAGAGTCTTTTGAGCTCTTTAGGGATAGAGATACAGACCAAGGGTATTCATAATCTTGTCTGAGAAATAATTTTGGAGTGAGTAATTTATAAAGAGAAATTTGTTTCTCCAGTTCTAAAGACTGAGTAGTCCTAGATCCAGGTGTCATTACATTTGGTGTTTGGTGAGGGCACAACTCTTCATATGTGGTGCTTTCTGTGTGTTAACACAAAGCAGATGGGAAAAAACAAGCTCTTTCAGGTCTCTTTTATAAGGAATCTAATCCCATTTTTGAGAATTCCACCCTCATGACCTAATCATCTCCCACAGGTTCCATCTCTTAACATTATCACCATGAAGTAATCATGATGAAAACTGAGGCACAAATGCAGAATCTCGGAGAGTGCCAACCAGGATAAACACACACACACACACACTCAGAGAGTGCCAACCAGGATAAACACACACACACACACACACACACACACTCAGAGAGTGCCAACCAGGATAAACACACACACACACACACACACACACACACTCAGAGAGTGCCAACCAGGATAAACACACACACACACACACACACTCAGAGAGTGCCAACCAGGATAAACACACACACACACACACACACACACACACACACACACACACACTCAGAGAGTGCCAACCAGGATAAACACACACACACACACACTCAGAGAGTGCCAACCAGGATAACACACACACACACACTCAGAGAGTGCCAACCAGGATAAACACACACACACACACACACACACACACACACTCAGAGAGTGCCAACCAGGATAACACACACACACACACACACACACACACACTCAGAGAGTGCCAACCAGGATAAATACACACACACACACACACACACACACACTCAGAGAGTGCCAACCAGGATAAACACACACACACACACACACACACTCAGAGTGTCAACCAGGATAAACACACACACACACACACTCAGAGAGTGCCAACCAGGATAAACACACACACACACACACACACACACACTCAGAGAGTCCAACCAGGATAAACACACACACACACACACACACACACACACACTCAGAGAGTGCCAACCAGGATAAATACACACACACACACACACACACACTCAGAGAGTGCCAACCAGGATAAACACACACACACACACACACACACTCAGAGAGTGCCAACCAGTATAAACACACACACACACACACACTCAGAGAGTGCCAACCAGGATAAACACACACACACACACACACACTCAGAAAGTGCCAACCAGGATAAACACACACACACACACACACACACACACACTCAGAGAGTGCCAACCAGGATAAACACACACACACTCAGAGAGTGCCAACCAGGATAAATACACACACACACACACACACACACACACTCAGAGAGTGCCAACCAGGATAAATACACCCACACACACACACACACTCAGAGAGTGCCAACCAGGATAACACACACACACACACACACACACACACACACACTCAGAGAGTGCCAACCAGGATAACACACACACACACACACACACACACACACACTCAGAGAGTGCCAACCAGGATAAATACACACACACACACACACACACACACACACACTCAGAGAGTGCCAACCAGGATAAATACACACACACACACACACACTCAGAGAGTGCCAACCAGGATAAACACACACACACACACTCAGAGAGTGCCAACCAGGACACACACACACACACACACACTCAGAGAGTGCCAACCAGGACACACACACGCACAGAGAGTGCCAACCTGGACACCCTCAGAGAATGCCAACCAGGACACACACACATTCAGAGAGTGCCAACCAGGACACACACACACACACACACACACACACTCAGAGAGTGCCAACTAGGACACACACACACTCAGAGAGTGCCAACCAGGACACACACACACACACACACACACACACACACACACTCAGAGAGTGCAAACCAGGAAACACACACAGACTCTCAGAGAGTGCCAACCAAGACACACACACACACTCAGAGAGTGCCAACCTGGACACACACACTCAGAGAATGCCAACCAGGACACACACACATTCAGAGAGTGCCAACCAGGACACATACACACACACACACACACACTCAGAGAGTGCCAACCAGGACACACACAAACACACACACACACTCAGAGAGTGCAAACCAGGAAACACACACAGACTCTCAGAGAGTGCCAACCAAGACACACACACACACTCAGAGAGTGCCAACCAGGACACACACACACGCATACTCAGAGTGCCAACGTGGACACACACACACTCAGAGAGTGCCTACCAGGACACACACACACACACAATCACGTGCATGTGCGCGTGCACATGATTATGCCCAACCATTTTACACTCAAACTGTGAAGATCCAGGGAAGAGAGCATGTAAGAAAGGCCTTACCTATAAAGAATAAAAGATAATAATTACAATGGACTTAGCTTAAAATCTTAAAGAATTGTCCAAATAAAAGGTCTTTGAAACTAATAAGCAATTATGATAAGGGCACAGGACCTAAGATTATTATACAAAATCAACAACTTTCCTATATGCCATCAAAAAACAAGTGGAGTTTGAAATTAAAAACATATTATCATTTACACTTTAATTTGCACTGAAAATATGAAATATTTGTGTATAAATCTAACTACAAAATGCTGGTATGAAATATCAAAAAAGAAAAACATGGAACGATATCTCATGTTCATGGATTGAGAGGTTGCATTGTTAAGATGTCAGCTCTTTCCAGGATACATTCAATGTGACACCAATCAATTTTTTCACATATTAAAAAAAAAAAAAACAATTCTAGCCAGGCATGGCAGCGCATGTTTGTAATCCCAGCACTTAGGAGACTGAGACAGGAGGATCGCACAGGTTCGAAGCCAGCCTCAGCTACTTAGTGAAGCTCTCAGCAACTTAGTGAGACCCTGTTTCCAAATAAAAGTATAAAAATAGGTCTGGGAGCCCAGAGGTAGAAGAACCCGTAGGTTCCCTCCTCAGTAACACACACACACACACACACACACACACACTTCTAGAGCTTTAAGGATAGCTCAGTGGTGAAGTGTTTGCCTAGCCTGAGCAAAGCTGTGAGTCTGATTCCCCAGTACCAGTTAAACAAACAAATTCTAAAGTTTATATGAAAAGGCAAACAACCCATAATAGCCAATTCAATATTAAAGGAGAAGAACAAAGTTGGAGGGAAGACAGCATGTGCCTTCAAAATTTACTACATAGAGCTCCAGTAATCAAGACCTTGTGGTATTGGTAAAGTAAACAAATAAAGCAGTAGAGCATAATAAAAAGCCCAGAAACAGACCCACTTAAATATAGTCAAGTGACCTTTGGCAAAGAAGCAAAAGGAGCCCAATGGAGCAGAAATAACCTTTTCAATAAATGGCACAGGAACAACTGGACATCAACATACCAAAAAAAAAAAAAAGCCTGGATTAATTCTAGACACAAACCTTACACGTTTTTCAAAATTAATTCAAAATGCATCAAATATCTAAATGTAAATGCAAAACTACAGAAGTTAACATATAAAAAACCCGACATGTCTCTGGTAAGATGATAATTTTTTAGCTCCAACACCAAAAGCATAACCCATTCCTTAAGTCAATAAGCTGACTTCCTTAAATTTGTGCTCTGCAAAAGACATTGTCAAGAGAATGAAAAGTCAGGCTACAGAATGGGAAAAAATATTTTCCAGAGACATCTGATAAAAGACTGTTATCCAAAATGGGCAAAAAACTAAACTATAATAAATTAAACAATCTGAATAAGAATAAAGTGATCCAAAAGCCTTAACAGACACCTGGACATGTTCCCTCCCCATCATATGTCATCAAGGAAGTATAAATCAAAACACCAGTGAGACTGCATGATGATAGCCATTAGGTACCACACCCAGAACAACGGTGTGGACCACTAGGAACTATCATTCATTGCTGGTAGAAATTATAGCGACTTTGTAAAACAGTTTGGCAATTTCTTACAAAACTCCATATATATTTTACCATATGATTCAGCACTCAAACTCCTTGGTGTTTACCCAAATGAATTAAAACCTTATGTCTATACAACACCTGTACATGGATGTTTATGGAAGCTTTATTCATAACTGTAAAGACTTGGAGGCAGCTGAAATGTCCTTCAATAAGTGAATGGATAAATAAACTGTTATGCATCCAGGCAAAGGGAGTGTTACTCAGCACTAAAAGTAAATGAGCTACCAAGCCATAAAAATACATGGAGGAAGGTAACTGTATATGAGTAAGTAACAGATGCCAGCATGAAAAAGCTTCGTACTTTATGTTAAGGAGGAGTAAAGGGTGAACAAGTGAGACTGACTGATTTCACTTACAATGTTTTTCAGTTCTGTCCGTTTTACTATTATATCATAATTTCATTCATATTTATGGTTGAGTAAAACTCCATTGTGTGTATGTGTATGTGACATTCTTTTGAGAATGAAGTAGACCTACAGAAATAGTTCTACTAAATAATCTACAAATAGATTAATTGAACTAGTAGTTTTTAATATTACAAGGAAAAACCTAGTATCAGTGAACCTTACTGAAGATTTCTATCAAATGTTTTCAGAAAAATTAATATCAATTTCTTCACAAGTTCTTCCTAAAATAAAAGAGAATGGAATACATCTTAATGTATTCTGTCAGGTCAGTATCACACTAACAGCAAAACCAACCAAAGAAATAACTACAAAAGACAATTATTAAAGCAATATCTATTATGAATCTAGATGCTAAAATCCTCAGTAAAGTATTATCAAACTGAATTCAACAGCATATAAAAAAGGTTATATGCCACAACTGGTTGGGATTTATCCCAACAAGTTTTGATTGGTTCAATATGTATAATTCTACCAATGTTACATGCTGTTAATAGAATAAAAAGAAAGCCAGGCATGGTGGCACATACTTGTAATCCCAGCATTCAGGAGCCTGAGACTCATTCATGAGGATCACGGTTCGGTCACAGACAGCCTCAGCTACTAAGTAAGGCTCTCTGAAACTTAGGGAAACCCTGTTTCAAAAATAAAGAATAGCTGAGGAGGGTGTGCACTCTTGTAATCCCTGCACTTGGGAGGCGGAGACAGGAGGATCATGCAGGTTCAAAGCCAGCCTCGCTGGCTTAAGAGACTCTGTTTCCAAATAAAAATATAAAATAGGTCTGGTAGTGTAGCCCTGAGGTAGAAGGGTTCCATCCCCAGTACCAAAAAAATAAATAAATAAATAAATAAATAAATAAATAAATAAAATAAAATAAAAAATAGTGCTGGGGGTGTAGCTCAGAGGTAGAATGCCCCTTGGTTCCACCCCCAGTACTGCAAAAAAAAAAAAAAAGAATAAAAAGAGAAAAACACAGCCAGGCGTGGTGGTGCACGCTTGTAATCCCCGTGCTTGGGAGGCAGAGACAGGAGGATCGTGCTGGTTTGGAGCCAGCCGTGCTGGCTTAAGAGACCCTGTTTCCAAATAATATATATATTAGGTCTGGGAGTGTAGCCTGGTGATAGAAGGGCTTCCAGGAACCCCAGTACCGCCCCCAAAAAAAAATTAAAAGAGAAAAACACATGAATATATCAATAGACACACAAAAATCATTTTTCAAAATCCATCATCCTTTTGGAAGGAATGAAAGAAAGAAGAAAGGAAGGACAAACTAGCACTACAATACCAGGAATATAAGGGATCAACTCAAAAAGTGGCATCTATCAAGAAAGCACAGTAAATATGTCTTAAAGGTAACTTATTGACTGTTTTGCCCCTAAGCTCAGGTGGCCTAGATATTTCCATCCAACATTGTACTGGAGAGTCTAGCCAGGCCTCTTGGTCAAGAAAATACAATAAAGGCATTCATAGTGTAAAGAGAAAAATGTTGTTATCTCTGCTTGCAGATGACATGAAATTACACAGAAATTCAAAAGAATCTCTCTCCAAAATATTAGAGTTAGTAATTTAATTCAGCAAGTTTGACTTACATGGTCATTCTATAAAATCAGTTATTTCTATATACTAGCAATGAAAATTACAAAACTGGAATTAAGAAAACAACTCCAATATACAATAGCATAAAAATAATAAAACTGAACAAAAGAAATGCAAGCTCAGGTACTGCAAAACATTGCTTAAAGAAATTAATTAAGACCTGAAAAGATGAAAATTACAAGATACCCCAAAATGTTAAAGTTTATGTCTTAGAAAGATGACAAATAGTAATTAAAATCAATCAAAGAAAAATCAAACATGTTACAGAGGAAAATATTTGGATTGTACCAATAAATACAAATAGCTTTTGTCAAGCTTCCCACCTATTATTCATGGTTTTAAAATAGGGATTGTAGCCAGGCGTGGCGGCACATGCTTGTAATCCCAGCATTTGCGAGGCTGAGACAGGAGGATCGTGGTTCGTGGCCAGACTCAGTTACTTAGTGAGGCCCTCCACAACTTAGTGAGACCTTGTTTCAAAATAAAGAATAAAAAAATAGGGCAGGGGGTATAGCTCGGAGGTCAAATCCCCCTGGGTTTCATCCTCAGACCCGAAAAAAAAAAAAAAAAATATATATATATATATATATATATATATATGGATTATGGATTGTATGGTGTAAGAAATAGAAGTAATGCTTAAATTGATTTTAAAAAATCTACCAAGAACACGTGAAGTAACAGTGAATCATTATAATTATTCCTTTTAACACAGAAGTCATGATAACCATGAATCAGTTACAACAAAATAAAAGATAATACATTATTATTGCTCACATACAAAAATCCAAGACATTTATATGCACAATTTGAATTAATTAGAGCAAATGGCTGGATAAAACTGCACACACAAAAATTAATAACATTTTATTTATTTGCAATAAGCAATTAGGATGGATAACAAAATAAAAGATTCTAGTCATACTAACAAGGAAGATAAATTATATAAGAATAATTTCAAATAAATACAGCCAATACTTCGGTCCATAAAAGTTATAACTTGCTTGAAAATTACAACAGAGATGAATACATGGAGAGAGATAGCGTACTAATGTCTGCCAAGCCTCAATAGTTTAAAAAGTCAATTCTCCCAAAACCAATCTCAAAGTTTATTATAAATCTAATCCAAATCCCAACAGAGAATTTCCTGAAATTTGCCAACTGACTCTAATATTTATATAAAAATGTAAAGGCTCAAGTATAACAAAAATTATTTTTCCAAAAGAATAAGAGATACCTCTTATTAGAATTGAGATTTATTATAAAGCATTGTAATTAAAACAACTTACTATTTCAAAAGTAGAAAAGATGGAATAAAAAGAAAGACCAAAAACATCTGCACATATATAAAAACTTGATGTTTGACAGTTTTGGTGGCTGGGGGGCAGAGGGAGGATCAATGAAGGAACCACTTTCATTGATGTTAGATACATATGTGAGAACACCAGTGTCAATCTCAATACCCTGTGTGGGGAAAGAGGGAGGGGATGAAGCCAGAGGAAAGCCCACCAAGTGCTGTGTGCATGTAGCTAACATAATTTACTGTGTGATGTGAGACTATAATGTATCAGTAAAGTATTTTAAAAAAACAAAATTATGGAAAAGGAGTGGGACCCACCAGATAGTTCTAAGACAATTGTTAAGTGTTGAGTGGAATTTTTAAGTGTTGAATACAGTAAAACAACTTTAAATTTTAATAAAAATATGGAAGAATCTGTAATAAACAAGTCACTAAATTTAAAACATGTGAAGTAAAAAACTACACGTTTGAATACAGAAAGTATAGATGATTTGCCCCTTGTAAGGTAAACTGAGTCAGAGAAACGTTGCACAGAGGTCACTTAGTGAACATGACCACAGGGGGCGATTGCAGGCATTGACAGTGAGCAGGTCATCGACGGAGGGGGAAGTGTGGCATCATGAGAACCCAGGCCCCTTGCTGCCAAACTACTAGTCTACTTTTCAAGATTGACTTTTAAGAAGTCCACAAACATTAGTCAAATGAAGGAATGAATGAGAAGTCTCAGGTGAGGAGTTTGCACAGTTTGGATCTTGACTGACACTCTAAGGGTCCATATGTTGAGCAATTGGGTTCCCCACTGTGGTGCAGTGGGAGGGGTGGAACCTTTAGGAGGTGGGCTGGTGGGAGGAAGAGAGGTCATTAGGGGCGGGGCCTTGAAGGGGACATTGGGACCCTGGACCCTGCTTGCCTTCGTTTTGCTTCCTGATCACAATTAAGAGCCCTTGATACTTACTTGTATACTGCCCACATAATGTTCTGCCTAACGACCAACCCAAAAGCAATGGAGCCAACTAACCATGGACAAAACCTCTGAAATCATGAACCAAAATGAAGCTTTCTTCATCTTGAGTTTATTACTTAGGTATTTTGTTACAGTAATGGAAAGGTGACTAACACAGGGACTGTTACATCCATCCCACTTATCAGAAACCTAGCCAGGACCATCTTGGAAATGGCTGGGCCATGGCACCCCCAAGGTCAGGAACTTGCTTTTACTCTAGCGAGGGAACAAGCATACCAGAAGGATTCATCATGCAGATGCATCATACCACAGTCAGTATTTAAGGGAAAAACCAATGCTTCTCAAATCTATGGGATCTGTAATACTGTAGTGACAGGGAACGGTTGAAGCAATTGTATTGACTAGTGAGCCAAGGCCAACTAAAATCAAATGGACAGCAAGACCTGATGAAGCACTGCTGGTGGGGATGCACAAGGAGAGAAAGTCACAATCCCTGTCCAGCAGTCAGGCATTGCTGACTTGGCCCCTGACACTATGCCTTCATCCTAGACATGAAATAAATTTGTTGAAGCAATGCATAGATGAGTGATTTAACATGGCATATTTACATGAATGCTATATAAAGGGGGGAAAGGTGTCTACAAGTCAAGGATCTTATTATTAAAACTCACCTCACTCCCCAAAAACCTCTTGGAGTGAGCATTGCACTCTACATCTTGGAAATGGGCAACTTGCCGAGACCGCCTGCTGCCTCGGCATCTATGTGTTGAGACCCCACTCCACATAGCCAATCGGCAACAAGCCCCGAGAAGGGGGTGTCGTCTCTGGCCAAAATACCCCCCACTTTTAGATACCCTTCATGACTATTATTTTCTTGGTAATGATTCCTTTTAACTCTCTACACGAATTGCTCCGGTGATGTGAGATCAGGACTATGAAAGAAATTGAGTCTGTGGAAATAAATTCTCTAATAACTTGTCTAAACGCCCTTGGCTTTGCTCAATAGTAATGAAAAAACTGGCCAGAACTCAGATGCTGTGATAAGCATTCCAGCTGCAGCAATCACAAATGGTCTCTGACCCTCATTCCTATCACTAAATTAGGTTAAGCCATTAACTCTGGTAACCGGTAGCTCAGTTTAAGGTAACCCTGTTTACCCTTGAGATCCTGCCTAGAGACAGAGAAGATAAAACTGTGTGTGTGACTTCAAAGCAATTTAGTTGATGAACAACTTAGTTGCCCAAATACAATAGAGCCGAAAAAAAAAAAGATTGTTGACTTTTACGCCCAGTATGAGCATTCCCCGAGACAGAGAGACTGGCCGCATGGTTAGAAATGAATATGAGAAAATAAAGGACAGATGTTCTAAATATATATGTATGAAGGAAAGGAAATACTGTAAGAGTAAAAAAAAGCATTTTTGCATGAAGAAGAGCTTATCATAAGAACGTCCCAACTGGGAAAGAAAGGAATTAGAAAGTTAGAAGCAAGTTGCAGAGGGTTTGTGACAGGGAAATGGATTATTAAAGATGAATAGGCTTTTAATAGGCTTGTTGTCTAAAGAAGAGTGTTCAGCAGTTAAGGAAATGCATCTGACAACTAAATCCAAGAACTTCATGGTGTTGTTTGTGGTGTTTTATTTGCCAAGCTGTGTTGTGAGTTTTTGTAAGCTTTCAGACTTCAGAAGGCAAGGCAGATGAGATCTTAGAGACTCCCATCGCATCTCCCTGGACCGCCATATCTCCCCATGCTTGACATATGGATATAGATGGAAACTTCAAAAAAGAAAGCAAAAGAAGATTCCATGAGAAGGCGTATTCTCCAAGCCCTGGGCCTTGGGCGTGCCTGTATTTCCTCTGGAAGTTACCCTTTGGACCTGCTCTGCTGCAATATTGGAAGAAAGATCCGGAGTTAATCTCCTAAATGCTGGACTAGTCATTTACTTTGTTTGCATGTAATACACTATTGTTTTGCTGTGATTACGCCCCTTTTCTTTTTTCTCCTACTATTAATCTCACTGGTGAAGGGTATAAATTTTTCTGGGTTCCTGCAATAAATTGTCATTGGCTCAAGAAGCCTTTGTCCATATCAGATTCTTTCTAGAGAGCGCCGTCACTAGGAACTCTTAGTAGGGAAAGAATCGCTGCAGATAAGAGGCTGCAGTACTTCACTCTAATCCTTCCCCATCTTTGCTGAGGTTCTCGACCGCGAGTGGACTCGCGCCCCAATTAGACTGAGCTGGTTTGCGACAGCAACTGAGGTTCTTTGATGCTGCCCAAGGTTCCTAAGTAAGGATGCTGGAGCACAAAGGCTTGTGCTTCCTCCTTCTTCCTCCCAATTCTATCTTTTTATGGAGGCATATGGAGCTGAGGAAAAATCAGAAAAGTCTAAAAGAGCAGCTGAGGCCTTGAGACATCTACAGAAGCACTCCAGAGGGAAACCAGAGCAAGAATATGTCTTTTGTGGGCAGCAGGCCCTGGGGGAAAGGAAGAAGAGTGTTCTGTATCACCCCACCCAGTGCCAAGGCTAAAGCTGGAGCCTCAGCTGCTCTGGGGCTGATGTTCACTCAGCTCCACACAGGTGCTATTGGATCTTCTCTCCTGGATTCAACTCTGCAATCCTAGCAGTCATGGGCACCATTTTGTGATAAGAAGCACGCAATTAAGTTGCTATGTGTCTACACTTGTTTGTAATGTAAAAAGAAATCATTTATATTGGTAATTCTGGAAGGAACAAAAAAGAGAAAGAGAATTCTGTTTCTATTTCAGGCCCTTACCTAATATTTGCACATTTTCCTTTTTATTTTAGGTATTTTTTTTATTTTACTAACTTTCTGTTTTGAAATAATTATAGATCACACAATTTGCAAAACAGCATAGAGAGATCTGTATATATTTGAACTGTCACTTTTCACATGAGTTTGAATCATTAAAAGTTTATTCCCAGACAGTCCCCCATGTTGTAACTAGGTGTTAGGTGGTCGCCCAACATGTCTCTTATGCTTCACACACACCTACTTACTCACCTATTAAGGCTTGACCCAATTCTCAGACCCTATCCTCACCTATAAAGGACCCTGGTAGAGAGTTATGAGACACACACACACACACAATTGTTCCAAGCATTGAAAACAGCAGTTTGTGAGGACTGCAGGGGAGGCAGGGGCTTTCCCACCACAGCTAGAACACCCTGTGGTAGCATGTTCTTCTTGTTGCTTCTGTGCCCTCTGTAGTCCTATGTTCTTCATCTCTACTCCTTGGTTGGCAGGACCCCCGGCTCCTCCCAACATGTTTTCATCCATGACATCCAATGACCTCTTTACTAGAAGGTCATTTCTACAATGGCCTCAACATTAGCACTGGCCTGATACAGAGCTGGCCCTTAGTAAACGGTTGTTTATTAAATAAGGCAAATAAGTCTGCTCTGGTGTTCCAGGTGAGCTGGTAAAGGAATCTGAAAGATGTGGTTGGAAGACCATGGGGGTCACAGCCAAGTTACAGCCTGAATGTGCTTTATCCAAAATATCCAGAGAGTTTTGGATTTCAGATTTTTTAAGATTTTTATATCTTTGCAAATATGTAATTAGATCCCTTGGAGATAGGACCCAATTCTAAACAGGAAATTCATTTGTATTTTATATATCTTAAACATGTAACCTGAAGATAATTTTATACTACATTTTTCATAATTTTGTGTATGAAATGGTTTCACATTGTGGAGTTTTCCGCATGTGGCATTGTGTGGGCATTTAAATGGTTTCAGGTTTCAGATCACTTTGATTTTAGGAGTTTCAGATTGGTCCCTTCAGATGCTAAGAAGGGACCACAGAACTTAGCTGAGACAATGTTTCTTCACTGGGTCTTTGCAAAAGCGATTGAGCATCCACCCAGGGTGAGGTTGGAAGCAGGAAGGAGAAGACATTTGGTAAGGAAAAGGATGCCCTCAGGATTTGAAGATCTGAATGAAGTCTGGCCCAGCAGGGCCTTGAGTGCCTGAGGCCATGATAGATGAACACGAAGTGCTGGGCTTCATCCCCAGACATGAAATCTGTAATGCTAGCTGCACATCAAAATCATTTGGGACCCTTTGAGGAGCTGGCATTCTAACCTCAATCTATCACATAAGAATTTCTGGGAATGCGGCTCAGGCATCAGTGTTTTCAAGGGCAAAAGATTCAGTGAGTGTTATTAGAGTTTTAATTAGAAAGTATCACGATTGGCTTACAGCTAGGCAGGGTCACTCTGACAGAAACATAGAGGGGGTAGAGAAGACAGAGAATTTAGACTGAAGGAGAAATTAGGAAACTATAGAAATAATCTATGGGAGGGTATTGTGAGGTTAGAAAGAAACAGGAAGAAAACTCTCCTGAACTTGGTGGCTGAGGATGATCTAGAAAAGCAACAGACAAAAACAGGAGTGGACAGTGGTCCCAAGTTCTCCCAGATGACCAGAATGACAGTACCCCTAACTCACTGTAAGATGCAGGACAAGGGAAGGTTCAAGAGAAGTATGAAAAGTTTGACCTAATATGGCTGATCTGTGGAGGCCTCCAGGAGAGGCCAAGAGGCAGTGACATGTGAGAAAGAGAGTTCAATACACACTTTTTATTTGGTTTACTTGGAATTTAATTCATTCAGGAAGTAGAGAAAAAGCTATTTTTGGGCCAAAAATTCCTGATGGCCCTGGATGAGACCAGGAGTTTCTAGGGAAGCTTCAACAAGCACCAGGATTCTGAGGGAGTAGGCCTGGGGGACAACACATAAAATGATCAGCAGCTGGACCAAGAGCATGAGAGCTGGACCAAGAACACTGGAGCTATGATGCGTGCACAGCCCTTGGGAGAACAGCAAGCACCTGGTGCCTGAGGCCAGCTGCCAGCCCTGTCCTCCCTATGCAAAGCCACATGCAGTCACATAGCCTCTTGCTCTCTGGCTCTGAGCTTAGAGGCTGCATTGGCACATTTCCTTAAAGGATCAGGAGTTTTTCATCTGCCTAGGTTGGAAAATCAGACTACCAATGATGTTAGGATGGCACTTACACAGAAGGGAAATGAAGATATTCTCTGACAGCTGAGTGAAACTCAAAATATAGAGCATGGTTGTGGTCATGGTTTTTCTACCTTGAGGATTTTTTGCTATCACTCTGATTTTAAATGTTTTCCAAAGGTGAGCAGATCACGTATGACATTTTTACCCATTGGGGCCAGAGACTGGCAGGTCCCAAAAAAAGACCACTAAAAGTTGCTGGTTCAGCAAAGCAAACTTAATTAAATTACTCTAGAAAGAAAGGTTGCTACCTTGACAAAATTCTAGTAGCATCTCAGAAAGAGGACCTCAGGGAGGACATTTATAGGGTTTTAGGATATGAGCTAGATCACTTTAAGGCAGGGTCCTCTGAGGAAAGAAGCTGGTTGAGACCAGAAAGGATTTTTGCCTAATAGATTTAGATTCATGTGCACAGACATACAAGTCTTCAAGTGAACAATGATATACAGGCAGTTGGCTTTGATAAGGAAGCTATTTTACAAGCTCTAAGTCTTATCTTCTAGAAATCAGTGTTTTCCAAAGTAAAGTAACTAAGAAATTATTTGCTTGATCCAATATTGTTTTACATAGGAAAAAAGAAGGATGTTGATTACAATTCCAAGACCAAACAGCCAACATTCCAAGAACTCCTCTTAGGGAAATTAAAGCAAAATTAAAATTAGCAAGTGGAATGCATTCTTCAGGGAATACACCTGTCCTGTTGAAAGCTCTTCACATTTGTCCTGTGACATAGGGAAGGCTGAGCTACTAAAAAATGCTGAAGTGATGTGGTTCTTTCAATGGCCAGAGAAGCCAATAGATTTGAGTGCAACTGTCAAAGGTCATGTACCTGATAATGAGCATGAGCACTGAAGCCCATGTGAGTTCATTTCCAGGAGCCCGGTTCTTCTACCCATCTACCACTTTGTGCAAGCACTAACTTCTGCAAAAAGCACATTCTTACAAAATCAAGATGGTAGCTCCTTGAAAAACTTTCTAAGATTGAGCATTGTGCTAGAGTATAGTGATAAAATATAAGAGAAAAAGGGCACACAGTACCCTAGCTTCTGTTCCTCCAGAAGCTAGGAATCCAGTATGGAAACAAGTTATAGTGAAATGTGTTATGTTCAACAAGGAGTTTTTATGAGGCAGGATGATGTTCACTTGAGATTTCATTTGTTTTTGTTTTGTGTGTTTCTTTCTTGGGGAAGAGGGGTGGTGGTGGGAGAAGGCAGACAGGATTATGAAATGTTTAACTTATTTCAGCTAGAATGAACTCTTAAAAGTTGCTTGGAGTTTTCCAGAGAAAGGGAAGAGGTGGCGTTCTGCAAAAGGACAACTGCATTTAGAAACAGAGCATACTGTGAGGCCAGTGTCGGGGCCAATGAGGCCAGGATTGGAGCCTGCCATGAGGCAAGGCTGGTCCCGGGGCCTCCGAGGCCAGGACTGGAGCCTGTAGAGGGGTGAGGCTGGTGCCGAGGCCAGCAAGGCCAGGATCGGAGCCTGCCATGAGACAAGGCCGGTGCCAAGACTTCTGAGGCTGGGATTGGAGCCTGCCGAGGGATGAGGCTTGTGCCTGGGCCAACAAGGCCGGGATTGGAGCCTGCCATGAGGCAAGGCCAGTGCTGGGACCTCTGAGGCCATTATTGGATCCTGCTGAAGGGTGAGGCCAGTGCCAGGGCCAACGAAGCCAGGATGGGAGCCTGCCATGAGGCAAGGCCAGTGCTGGGGCCAGCGAGGCCGGGATCAGAGTCTGCTGGGTGGCCAGGCCAGTGCCAGGGCCTTCAAGAATGGGATCTGAACTTACAATGTGGCATACACAGAGAATATCACAGAAAATAAAGAATCAGATGCTTTCCCTAATATGCAAAAACTAGGAAGAAATGGGTAATAGGAGGAAATCTTGTTGAAGAAAGGGACCTAGGGAGAAGTAATTAAGGTGACCAATCAGAGGGGATGGGATGGGGAAAGATGGAATCTCTTTAAAGCACATGATGTACGTAAACAATATATCAAAGTTAATCACTAAATCAAGCATGGGATCGAGGGAGGGGGAGGGAATGGGATGGGAATTGGATAAAGGCTAATTGGATGATGTGTGCTTATATATCCTCACAAGTCTTGTAGTCCATTGAGGTATTTGACTACAATGCACCAATAAAAGTATATTAAATTTTAAAAAGAAAGAAACAGCATGCTGGTGTGTCCAGGAGTGATCTGCTTCATTTGTACAGGTAAAGTTTTGAAGTGAAGCCCAACCTGAGCAGAACAATATGGTTCTGAGTAGAGGATTCTTCTATTCAGGTCAGTCATGACATTATTGCTTAAGGACTATAGTAGCCATAGTTCTGTTCTGTAGAAAGCAAAGAGGTGTTTGGATATCACATTGACCATAAGACTTAGAGGGAAAAGCTAAGCTTCATTGGGCTTCAACTTAAAGCCTGAGATACCAACACATTGCAGGAAAAACAGAAAGGCTGAATCCTAAAGATACAAATTTAAAGAAGACATAATATGTATATTGTAAAAGGTAGAGCAGCCTTTCCATCTTGATGGGGAATTTGAGTACAGTGGCCACGGGATCTGTAGTCACACTGTGTGCTTACCCCGCCATGCTTTCAGATACCCCATGCAAGCCCTGGCTAATGTTTAGAAATACAATATATCACAGATGCAAAACGACTTCCCTTCCAAATGCATGTTGCTTCAGGCATGCTAAATGTGATGCTGAGCCCGGCATACATAATTCATGTGTCATTTACAGTTCCCGGCACACTTGAGCAGAGTGCATACCAATGAGGCTGCTTGGGACACTGCCGGCCTTGCTTAAGTGAGGCGAGAGAGGCTCAAGTGGAATTTGAGCAGCAACTTAGACTGTCCCTTCTCCTAATGGGGTCAGAGAAGGAGGAAATACAGAAGCAAGCAGTATGCAAGCACATTCTGGAATGCCATACTTAGACACTAGTCTATAGGAGTTTGACAACAGGAAATATGCTTGCATGAGAGAAGAGACAGACAAACACTGAAGAAAAAGAAGAGGAAGAGGAGAAGAAACATGATCTCTTGTTAAATGAACTGCAAGGAGTCTCAGACTAAATCTCTACTCCTAGAATTATCAAATAAAAAAGACTATAATACCAAGAGTCATTTACTGAGTTTCCACCATGTGCCAAGTACAATAGTGATCCTTCAAAGTAGAAAGGGATTGATTCACCATTTCTTGCAAACACTAAGAAAGATAAAATAATTTGCCTATGTAGCTACAGTCCTTAAGCAGGGATCCGAGACTTCACATCCTACACAAGGGAAAGAGGCTTGGGTGCTTTTTCGCACTGGTTTCTGATGCCAACACACTTGTATGTGCTTCTTTCATCAAAGTCCAAGTTGGTGAGACAGAAAGTGGTGATGGGATGTCCAGCAGGAAGGTTGATGCCATGCAGAAATCTATTCTCAGCTGGGTGTGGTGGTGCATACTTGTAATCCCAGTATTTGGGAGGCTGAGATAGGAGGATCACAGTTCGCAGCCTCGGCTACTACTTAGTGAGGCCCTTTACAACTCAATAAGGCCTTGTTTCTAAATAAAGAATAAAAAAGAGGGCTGGGGGTGTAACTCAGAGGTAGAATGTCCCTGGGTTCCATCCCCAGTTAGAAAGAAAGAAAGAAAGAAAGAAAGAAAGAAAGAAAGAAAGAAATAAAGAAAGAAAGAAAGAAAGAAAGAAAGAAGAGAGAAAGAAGAAAAAGGGAGAAAGAAAGAAGAAAGGGAAAGAAAGAAAGAAGAAAGAGAAAGAAAGAAAAAAGAAAGAGGGAAAGAAGGAGAGAGAAAGAAGAGAGAGAAGAAAAAGGGAGAAAGAAAGAAAGAAAGAAAGAAAGAATGAATGAAAGAAAGAAAGAGAAAGGGAAAGAAAGAGAGAGAGAAAAAGAAGAAAGAGAGAGAGAGAGAAAGAAAGAAAGAAAGAAAGAAAGAAAGAAAGAAAGAAAGAAAGAAAGAAAGAAAGAAATCCATTCTCTCTCAGAGGTTTCAACAGTGTGGCATGACTGGGATATGTTAGTGTGATATCTCCCTGACTTCTTCCTGCAAAATGCTTCAGTAATCCTGTAAGTTTTCAGGAACTCCATGACTGGATTTATTAAACCTTAAAATTCAAGATTTTTATATTGACAACTAATAATTATATATGTATATATAATTATATATATGGTACAATGTGATTTTTTTTGGTGGTACTAGGGGTGGAACCCAGGGGCTTTCTACCTCTCGGCTACACTCCCAGACCTATTTTATATTTTATTTGGAAACAGGGTCTCACTGAGTTGTTGAGAGCCTCCCTAAGTAGCTGAGGCTGGCTATTTAGTAGCCTCCCAAGCGCGGGGATTACAAGTATGCACTACCACACCCAGCACAATGTGATTTTTGACATATGTATATTTGTGTAATGATCACAGCAGGTTAATTAGCATTCCTATTACCTTAAATATTCACAATTATTCATCATTTTGAAAATGAGAATATTTAACACCCTCTCTTGTAGTTATTTTGAAGTATGTGCGTATTGTTAACTATAAAACCTTGCTATCAGTAGAACATCAAAAGTTATTTTAACATGGTTTAATACTAATTCAAAGTTTAGCCACTTTGTTTAGAATGCATGTATTTTAAGATGCCGAGTGATGTCTAGAGAGCATGATTGATAAGCCAAAAAATAATGCTACTAGTAAGATGATATACCTCTTCCAAAATTAAACCCAGGAGCTGAGCCTGTTAGCCAGCATTGGGATACCTCAATAACTGAGCTCATGGCTGTTGAAGTATGGTCCCTGGACCAGCAACATGAGCATCATGTAGAAGGCTTATTTCTCAGAAAGTCACATTTCCATTCTGCATCCTAGACCTGAGAGTGGATGTACTGTGGCTCTAAGCAAGCTCTGACTTGCCCCATGTCCACCCACACATACCAGCTTTTGATTCAGGAAATCTTATCCATCACCTTATCATTATTACCACCATGTGAACCAGGTGGCATACACTGTTTTAAGCCCTCTGCATGAATTATCTTGTTGAGTTAAAAAATGAGGAACATTCCAATTTTACAGATGAGACACTGGGGTCTTAGAAGAGTTAAAGATCATGCCCAGGTGCACAGGAAATGGTAAAAGCCAGGCTTCTGCCCTGAGCCTAATTGGAGGCTTATATCTTCCCACCACATTGAGGGTAAAGATGTTCACTTAAAGGAGTGTGCCTCATGAAAGAACAGAAGGTCAACCCCAGTGGATACAACTCCTGCTACCCTGCAGAGGTTTTTCCCAAACTTTTCCTGGCAAATATACATAGCATTGAGCTGGGCTGGTGGCACACCAGCATTTGGGAGGCTGAGACAGGAGGATCACAGTTTGAGGACAGTCTCAGCTACTTAGTGAGCCCCTTTGCAATTCACTGAGATCCTGTTTCCAGATAAAATATGAATATTAGGGCTGGGGATGTAGCTCAGAGATATAATGCCCCCTGGGTTCCATCCCCAGTACCACAATACACACACACACACACACACACACACACACACACACACGCACACACACCATAATTTACCATTTTTCCATTCTAAGAGCATAATTTAGTACATTAAGTACATCAAAAATGTTTGAAACCATCATCACTATCCATTTCCAAAACTTTTCACTGCCCTAAACAAAAACTTTACCCACAGAACAGTAACTCCCCACTCCCCTTCCCTTGGGCTCTGGTATCCACTATTTTACTTTCTGTATCTACATAGTTGCCTATGCTAAGTACATCCAGTAAATGAATCAAATAGTATTTGTTACCCTTTTGCATCATGCTTATTTCACATGTTTTCAGAGTTCATCCAAGTTGTAACATATTCTGGGATTTGTTTTTAATATACTTTTTATTGGTGCATTATAATTATACATTACAATAAGGTTCAGAGTGATAAAAAAATGCACACAGCACTTGGTGTGTTGCCCTCTGGATCTCACTCCCCTTCCCCATACGTATTATTGATATTGGTATGGATAACTTCATAAGGTTGGATAATATTCTATTGATCGTATACACCAGATTTTGTGCATGCATCCTACTGTTGATAGACATATTGATTGCTTCTGCCTTTTGGCTGCTGTGAGTGATTCTGCTATGAATATAAGTATATGAGTATCTAATTGAAACCTTGCTTTCAATTGTTTTAAGGATATGCCTAGCAGAATAATCACATAATAATTCTACATTGAACTTCAGGAGGAACAGCAACTGTTTTTCACAGCAAATGTACCACTTTACATTTCCATCAGAAATCCACCAGGGTTTAAATTTCTCCACATTGTGTGTGTGTGTGTGTGTGTGTGTGTGTGTGTGTGTGTGTGTGTGTGGTACTGGGGTTTCTGGAAACCCTTCTACCTCCGGGCTACACTCCCAGACCTATTTTTATACTTTTTTTAATTTGGAAACAGGGTCTCTTAAGCCAGCACGGCTGGCGTCAAACCTGTGTGATCCTCCTGTCTCCACCTCCCAAGCTCTGGAATTATAAGCATGCGCCACCATGTCTGGCTTAGTTCATTTTTTATATGGTGCAAAGTAAAGGTTCATATTTTGCAGGTGGATATCTAGTATTCCAATCACCAATCATTTGTTGAAAAGAATGTCCTTTCCCCATTGAAGGGTTTTACTGCACGATCAAAATCAACTGACCATACGTACAAAACATAGCACAACGATGGTGATACACCAAAGGTACCAATGAGACAATCAGAAGAGCTCCCACTGACCAAAGCTATTAATTTAAGTAACAAAAATAAATAAAGTAATATTGAATTGTTACCCAAAGTATAAAATAAATGTCAAAGAATCCATATTGATATAAATAAAGGATTGATTGGATGGATAAACAAATGAATGTGGGGCAAGACACAAATCTCTTGTTCAGAATAATTCCAAATAATTTACATAGTTACTCAAGTCATAGGAAATAGAGTACAAGTCCTTACCTCTCAAGTACGGGCCATTGATAGTGACTTTCTTCCAAGAAAAACAGTACAGAAAGGAGGAAATAATACAGGAGGCAGTGGAGAATCTTGATAAATACTATCCATCCAGGTGACAATATCAGTCATCCATGGTAAGTAGTGGGACAGTATTCACCCTTGAAAGGATGTGACAAAACTACATTTTGGTGTTTTTCCTCCCCCCAGATCAACAACCCACTCTAAAACTCAGATGTAGTCCAAGTGAAGAATAGTCTATAAAGCACCTTACCAATACTCCAAAGGACAGCCAAGGTCATCAAAAACAAGGAAAGAATGAGAACAGTGATAGCCAAGAGGAGCCTAAGGATATGTGAGAACTAATGTCATATCCTGAATGAGATTCTAGAACAGGAAAGGTGCATTCGGTAAAAACTAAGGAAATGTGAACAAGATATAGACTTCAATTAATAAGAAAACATAGATATTTGTTTATTAATTATGATAAATGTACATTGTGAATGTGGAATGTTAATGATAAGGAAAGTATTGCATATATGGGAATTTTGTAACTTTTCTATAATCTAAAACAATATAAAGTAAAAAATTATTTAAGCAAATGCATTTGTATTCAGTTTGATTCTAACCACAAGTTGTCAGGTAAAAGCTAGCAGCAAACAAAACTTCAGGAATAAATGGAAATTTTCAGGATTTTGACTCTTCCTCTTCTCCTCCTTGCAGGAGAAATGCCATCACCCCCACCTGTCCAATACCCATTCTTTGTTGTGTGCCATAAACAGGCAGGTGGGATGGTAATTATTCCTTTATTTGGGTCTGGTGTCACTGAAATATATGACTTTAATTTTAAATACATCATCCCAGAGCATCTCGAGCAATTCTGATTGCAAGTAAGGCATGGCATACTGATCACACAGGTGTGTTAGAGCCAGACATGCTGATGATGGGCTGGGGATAATGAATGATCCTGCAGCACCCAGGGTAT
This sequence comes from Muscardinus avellanarius, assembly GCF_963383645.1. Lineage (NCBI taxonomy): Eukaryota > Metazoa > Chordata > Mammalia > Rodentia > Gliridae > Muscardinus > Muscardinus avellanarius. Next base: position 109,766,087 of record NC_137787.1, on the reverse strand, counting down.
CCTGAATCAGATTAGCTCCAAAGGGTCTCGGAAAGTTTCTACTTCTTATAGAGAAATGAAGGATTAGATATGGGCCTGGTTTCCCTGCTCAATCCTGTCAGCTTCTCCAGACACAGTGATATAGATGTAGCTCATGGGAGAGCAGCTGGGCACAGGACATTTATTGTTTCTTCAAAATCCCAACAAGCCTATTCTAAATGTAGCTAACTTGAGCCCCATAAGTGAGACATCTGGGATAGATATGTAATTTTACCTGGTCTAAAGGTTTAAGAGATGACACTAAACCCCACCTCCTCATCCCCTACATTTTCTTTTCAAGCTGAGAAGAAGATGATGGCTCTCTTTTGGGAAGGCAGCTTTCTGGGTTAAAACTGCTCCTCCAGGACTGTAATGACACAGAAATTTCACTTCAAAAGTACTTTGAGTGCTTCATCTTTTCTAACAAGTCATGGATGGAGAGAGTCCATTTCAGTCATCTCTTAATCCGTAATATAAAGATGCTAAGATGGAATTTCTCAAATACATGTTTCATCATCAAAATTTTAGGAGAAATACTACAAATTCCAAGTGTTCTGGTAGAACTGTGTAACCTTGAGAGGTAGTGTCAAGTCTGTCTCAGCCATTCTCAACATGATCTGCTTTTTCATCCCCTCCTCTATGGTGTGCACCACTATTGTCACATTCACTCCAACCAGACTGTGAGTTTTCACTTTTGGCGTGTGAGGACCCTGATTTGTTCACCTTGAGATGCCCACACTAGTCCCTTCCAGAGTGGCTGCTAATGCTGTGAAAGATGAGGGAGAGGAGTCCCCTTCCTCTCAGGAGCTCACAGTGCTAGGGGAAGAAAGTCCATCAATAATGACCTACAGACACCAGGGAACAAATTGCTTTGCACCACAGTAGGCACCTTCAGTGCATATGCTGCTCTTAGCACCCCTGATCCTGCAGCAAGGAAATCTGCATTGTATTTCAAGAGACAGTGCTGCAGATGAAACCATATGAGGTTTCCAGGGAAAGAAAACCCCACCAAATTACAGTCTGGGCACATTAAAAGTTCCTCCTCCACTGGAGCTTGACAGGAAGGCAGAGTTGTTGCTAAATTGGACCATGTGTCAAAAAGCAGACATTCACAATGTCATCATCCTGAGAAATAATTTCTACTCTATAGCCAGAGAAATAATGCCACTCACCCTTCCTTAGAGAGAAGGCATTTTAAGGATTTGCCCCAATGTTGAGCTGTACCATTTCTGTTATTCTGCCTCGTGATTGGTACACACACTAGTACCCATAAAGAACTCTCTATCCATGAGTTATTAGGAAGGATGAAGCACTCAAAGTACTTTTGAACTGAAATTTCTGTGTCATTACAGTCCTGGAGAAGCAGTATTAACCCAGAAAGCTGCCTTCCCAAAAGAGAGCCATCATCCTCTTTCCAGCTTGAAAAGAAAATGTAGGGAATGAGGAGGTGGGGTTTAGTGCCATAAATGGTATTATTTTGCACAATGGATTCTCTCTTTTTATTTTTATGTGCCTATAGATAATCAATTAAGACTTATTAAGTCAGATACAACAATTTATGGCAGAAATTATTTGGTTTTGAAGGGGCACACACCACCTGCAACCACCCTGGCACATTGTGACTCCTTTGACATTCCAATACACTCTTTCAGACATAATGGAAGTAATGAGGGAAAATGTTATAACACTTGGGGTGCTGCCTTCAGAGTGATGCCTGAAGATGCAATGTACCCGTTTCATTAACTGCCATGATAGGCACAAAAACAAGTCCATGCTATGCCACAAATTTCCTGCAGAGCTTGTGGTGGGAATAGGAATCAGAGATTCTGACATTTGTTGCATTCTTATGTGAATCTCCATGAGCAGGCAGAGTCAAGAAGGAAGCCTCTGGGGTTTAGGGCTCATGGGGAGCAACCATTCATGGCTCCAATTGAGTTTTGATTCCGGGGCCATCTTCCATCTCACAAGAAAAAGGAAGAAAGTTCTATACCTATGGCCTCTACCTGGGTATCTTACTGTCAACATTGAACAAAAAACCTTGGAAAAGAACAATGAGGCTGAGGGCCCCAAGGGACCCTCCTACCACAGCTATGACCTCCAGATACAGGGGAATGTATGTGACAAGAACAGTGGATGACAGCCATAGTCTCCAGGCTTTTCACATTCATAACCAGCCAGGCTGGCTTTGAACCTGAACAATCCTCCTGTCTCAACTTCCACCATGACTGGCTAAAAAAATGTATAGTTTTTGAAGAATACTGGGGTTTATACAGTCCTCTGGGGGCCAGTTTTCATCATCTCCTAATTTCTATACAGGACAGTCTGTTCCACTGAAGATGAGCTTCCCAATTGTGGAGGGTGCATTCCAGGGGACTGTAAGCCTATGAGATGTCTCTCCAGACCTCGACATAGTAGGACTTAGCTGACACCTTTACTTATGCTTAGAACATTAAACCTGCAGTAAACCCTGAAGTTCCTATTCACTTGACAGTGGGAACAAAAAATGGTGGGAGATATCTGATGTTGCCCCATGGTGCTGTTTGTCAAAAAGCAAGCCTACTTAAAACTATTTATGCATTTATCTGGCAAGGTGAAGAAGGATGTGGTAGAATGCTTAGATGGGAGAGATATAACTCCATATTAATTGAACCTAGAACATAAGCTCTCTGAGGGTGTGCATATCATTCCAAAGATGGAGGAGGACTGAAAAACCCTGGTCCATTCAAAGGGAAGAGGGGAGCTTTGCATGTCCTTCTAAAATATTAAAGGGTAGATATAAAATGTTCATACCCAATTTGGGGGCTACTATTCATTGGAAGACCTAGAGATTGAAGCCCTCACCTGAGTAATTGATCCTAACTACAACCAGTTTTGTCTCCTATACAAGATTCCTTTTAGAAAATTCATCTTCCACAAATCTTTTGCAACCTACTCAAACCCTGTGTAACTTCCTTTAACCTTCCCATTTTGCCCTAATCTTTCCTACAATCCACAAGTACCCTCAACATATCCAAATAAGTTATTGTAGATTTTAAGAAACTGAGAGTATTTCACAACATTTACCTACTTTTGTTTACCTAATTTTATCTCTAAGTCCTTTCTAAATTACTACTGCAAACTAGAACACCAGGCCAGCATCAGTTATTATCTGAAGACACTTTTCTACTAAGAGAAACCCCTAACAACAACAAATCTTATTCTTACAGACACAATCCTGATTGGCTTAAACATATTAGTGGCAGTGCTTGTGACCAGGCATGTGTGCGTTCAAGTACCATGAACCAAAATGGCTTTTGCCACAATAATTCTCCTGTGCCATCCCCAAAATACCCAGGTTCTGTGCTCTTTCATGCAGGCTTAGCTGAATTGCAGCTTATTTCATCAGTCAGGACCAGGTGGGCTGCCCTGCTCCAGGCACTGCCCAATGCCTAAACACAGCTGTCTTGGGTCCTGGTTCTGGAAGACCCTGGGAGCACCACCCATCTCTCCCCAGGAGATTAAGACTTTCTGCCTGGCTTTATTTTGTCTTTGGATGTCTGCCAGTGCTGGATATTCACCACAATTTTCAAATCCCATCAATTCTATTCTTCATGCCAAATGATTCTGCTTGGAATTAAAATTCTCTTTTAAGTATTCATTCTGGATGTTAAGACTATAAGAATTGATTTCATTAAAAGCTTCATTCAACCAAGTTTAAATGAAACTAAACCAATGACTAATTTAGCCAATTCTAGTTCTTTCTAGTTTTGTGAAACCAAGACTTAAACTTTTCTATCTTCAGCTTCAAGTTTAAACAGACATTAGATTGAGCTGGTGACAACATACTCCCTCAAGACCTGACCATGCACAGAAAAGGGAGGGGTTCCCTGCCATGCTTAGGGACTTGCAGAGACTCTAGGTTGTAAAGAAACTGCTGGTACTTGTCATGTGACCAAAGGTCACATGACTACTTTGGGGCACTGGAGCCCAGTGCCTGGTCAGCATGCTGTGCAACTGCCTCTTATGAAATATAATTTATACATTGTAAAATGGCTAAATCAAGGTAATTAAAATATCTACCACCTTGAAAACTTATCTTTTTGTGTGTGTGAGAACACTTAAAATCTACTCTCAACAACTTTCAGGTACAGATGTTCCTCAACTGATGATCTGACTGATAATTTTGTAACTTTACAATGGCATGAACGTAATATACATTCAATAGAAATTGTGCTTGGAATTTTGAATTTGAATCTCTTCCCATGCTAACAATATGTGGTACAGTTGCTCACAATGTTGGGCCATGACATCCAGCCACAGCTCCTGGTTGGCTACATGCTCAAGAGGGTAAACAACTGACATTCTACAGCATACTGTGGTACTGAGTTGGGATGTAATATACAAAGTATGTTTCATGCATTTTCAACATGTAATATTTTCAGTTTACAATAGATTTATTGAGACATGATCCCATTGTAAGTCAAGAGGCATTAACTATAGTTAGTGTGCATTAACTATAATTAACATATCTATAGTTACCATAATATACTGTAGATCTCTTAAATGTATCCCTCTGATATAACTGAAGCTTTATACCCTTGGGCCAACCCCTCACAGTCTGCAAGCCCAGCCTCTGACAGCCATCGTTCACCTGCCTCTGCTTCCTGGAATTCAACTGTTTTCAATTCTATGTGAGTGATATCATATGTTATTTGTCTTTCTGATCCTGGGTTGTTTATCTCACTTAGTATAATGTCCTACAGGTTTTTTTTTTTTTTTTTTGGAGGCTGATAGTATCCATTGTGTACATATGCAATATGTTCTCTATTTATTTATCTACTGATAGACCCTTAGTTTGATTCCTTATCTTGGCTCTTTTGCATAGTGCTGAACTTGAGGGCACAGATGTATCTTCAACATAATGATTTCATTTCCTTTGAATAAATACTCAGAAGTCAGATTGCTGGATTACGTGGTTATTTTTACTTTTTAGTTTTTTAGCTACTCCTCAACTCTAATCTTTTTAAGTTGAACATCCAACATTTTCTTCACATGTTCACATATTTACCTGTGTGTCATTCTGTGCAAGAATTCACAGTTTGAGCACCCAAGCACTGAGCAATTAAATGCACATGGAGCCCACATTCACAGCCCCTTGGCCTCTGTCAGGGTTCCTTCACACCCTCCTCACATACATAGTTCATCCATCAGATGAATATCAGATGCCCATCATATGCCAGGCATGCACCAGCTGCTATTTTCAATGTCAAGCCAAATGCACATTATCTGAGAACTCAAGAGGTTATGGAACTGTGTTGGGCATGAACACCAAGCAATCTTTAAAAGACAAATGCAGTTACATAAAAGAGTGAACTCGCCAGGCATGATGATGCATGTTTGTAATCCCAGTACTTGGGACGCTGAAGATAGGAGGATCACAGATTTATGGCCAACCTCAAATACATTGTAAGGCCCTCTACAGCTTAGTGAGACCCTCTTTCAAAATAAAGAATAAAAACTAGGACTGGAGGTGTAGCTTGGAGGTAGAATGCCCCTGGGTCCATTCCATTCCCAGTACTGAAAAAAAAAAAAATGAACTCCTCCCCCTGTTGCCAAAAATTACTCTTAAGTGACAATAAAGAGGCCCATGGTGAACTTTATGCGGATCATGACATTACTCAAAAAATCAAGAAATTATTATCAAAGCAAAATGCTTTAAGATTCCTGGAAATAGTAAGCAGAGAAGAATATACTGAGACGAAATAAGTAAGGAGAAAATACTAGCCTAAAATATGCCCAGGAGAGAAGGTGTCGAATCCCATTGGTATTCTAAGCTGACTCTAGGGATCAAAGGGGAGCAAGGTGATGGCTAGTCTTGAGGTCCTAGACCCCATTGGATTTACTCTCCTTCCTGGGTCTGTAAAGATAGCTCTCCTCCTGGCTGTGCTGGGAAGGGCAGTGAGGATGGGTTATCCCAGCAGCACATGTTGTGTCTGGGTCCAGACTACAAAAGTGGGCCTGCATCCTCCCCACATTCTCTCCCACAGCTGCAACAGTGAGACTGTTGTCACAAGAGAGCTACAAGGTGGAACCCTCTGGGTGCCTACATCACTGCATGGAGTGGTTTTCCTACAGCATGGACTAGACAGCCATCACAACTGGAATGAGAGATAAATTGTTCAGCCAAAAGATGTCCACATTGAACTGGTTCCTCAGCATATAAAGGCTAAGCCACCTCATGGATCTATTTACTTGATCAGATGTCAGAAACCTTCTCCCCTGCACTTCCTTGACTGCAATGACCAACTATGTCTATGCTCAAAATGAAGCCCAAGTACTCTTTTCTAAAGAAAACAACCAATCTACATTATGTTAAATCTTACAAAAGATTCTAGAACAGAGCAGAACCTGAGTAAAGCCAGATCCCGGGGTCAGATCAAGAGGCCACTCCAACCAAGAGAGAAACATTGAATTAACAAGTCTTTCTTTTCCAGAGCAGTTGGTGGTTAAAAATTTGGCACTGACCTGCCCCAGAGTGCACCAGCGGCTGCCAGTGGTCCCACCAAGGCTCATTTGAGATTCACACTGAGCACGGGCTTTGCTTTGAGCAGAATTTTTCTGGCACCAGAGAACTTCTCTGCCTGCCAGGTCTGTAGGTGGCTAGAAACAGGCAGGATGAGCCACCCAGTGGTGACAGAGGCTGGTCCAGCATAGCCTTGAAGGATGGACTCTAAGGGATCTGCAACACAAAATGGATGTGGAAGGCTGGTTTTAGTGAATAGTGATCCTGTGAGATCAGACGCTAGACAAGGTAAAGCCATGCCACCGAAGATATAGCAGGACCACTTAGCACTGATCTCATCACCAACAGAGAGCAAGGTTTTCAGAAGTTTTCCAAAGACCCCACAAATCCCTTCGGCCACAGATATGTCCCAGGACAGCTCCAATGCCTTGCCCTGGTGCAGTTCAGCTTGTTGTTGCAGATCGGGGCTGCACCTGCTGGTGAGCACACAGCACAAAGACAAGAACTGTGGACACAGAGACCAGCAGCTCTCCTGGTGCCAGACACATGTTGCCCAAAGCATAGCTCAGGCTCAGTATGGCTCTCAGCAGTCTCTGCAGAATCACAGTCATTTCCTCTTTGTCAGAAAGCTTCAGGTCTGCCTGCCAAGAGCTAAAAGCCACAAACCGAAAACCCACAGATTTAAGATTCCCTACTTTGCCACTTAAAAAATGTAAAGTAGACCAACTGAGGTGCAGGAAAGCCCCCTAAGTACAGATGGGTAGAGCAGACTCATTGGGGAATAGCACAGATAAATCAAATCAGCTTCACACTTGTAATTGGTACAAAGCAATGTCCTTAGAAGAGCCTGGAACTTCACTAAATATGTAGTATGGTGGCATGAAGACTGCTTTCCTGGAGAGAAAGGTCAGAAGTGAAGTGAAATATGTGTTTACTGGAGGAGGTGTGGGTAATATTTCTAGGACTTTGGCTGCAGGTATGACTGTGCTAGAATGCTGACTCCACCACTTTTCATAATTGGTAAAGAAAATGGAAAAGTCACCTGGACTGCCAGAACCAGTCAGAAAACATGAACAGAGTCAGAGGGAGAGCCAGCACCACTGCTTGGGGACTTTCAGTGGTTAGCACAAAGCAAGCAAAAATAAACCAGGGGCCTAAGAGGCTGTTTGAGACTCACAGATAAAAGATGTAGAATTCTCCTGGTTTGTGAAGGGAAGATCACATGTTTTAGGGAGGACAGATAGCTTTTAAAGCCAGATTGCGCCATGTTTTTGTGTCCTTAAACATACATGCAGGCACCACATATTTATCAGTAATATGGAGATTATCAGGTGTGCATGACACCACCACTGTGAAGAAAACATAAGGTTAAATGAGCAGGAACTCTGAATGGTAGACCAAGTGCCAGTGTAAATCTGCCCATCAAATAAGCAACAAAAGCACTAGCAAAAAAATATCTGAATAAAGCCTTTGAAGAACTCTGGAGATTAACAACATTTACAATTATCAGGGGAAAATGTGAACACTAGCCAGAAGTGTGGGGTTGAGAGCAATGTGACCCATCATGCTTCACCCTTCCCTCCAAGCTCACAGAAAGCCTTGAAACCCAGAGGCCTCAAAATCATCAGAGACAGTAAAATTGACTTTGGAGTGGCTTTAAAAGTCCCATTTGCAGAGGATTGTCACTCATTGCCCAGTCTCACAGGTCTGTGGGAAAAATACTATTCATAAGCTCTTTTATTAAATCCCTGAACACCATCATTCATGAAATATCACCACTGCCTGGGACTGTAATGCCTGTTTGGGCAAAAAAGATCCTGGCCAAAACATGAAAGAAAGACAAAGCTGGAAAGACTCAGGAAGGAGGCCTTTGAAGAGCTCTGACACTGTGACATAATCATGAGGATCTAGAGGGTATTTATGTGTGGATTATGGAAATGTGCCCAAGGGAGGCCCCAAGCTCTGAGCTGTGGCTGGCCTAGAGGATCTATGCAGGTGGCAAATAGCATCTCAGTGAAGGCTGTAAACCATCTGAGGGTGGAAAGTGCACCTCCATCCTGCACAAAGCACACTAGCAGAGGACAGGAAACTTGTTGCTTAAAGAATTGAAGGAAATCTCTGTCCAATTATTGCCTGATCGCTAAGCTAATTGAGCAAAGACTAGGCTAGCTGCACACTGCTGGAAAATAAGAGCTTACAGAAACAAGCAGTAGTAGAAACGAAACAAAACAAAAACAGTGGCAGCAACAAACTGGTTTTTGCTTTTTATCTTTCAGGTTATGGTCTCAGAAGGCTGATTTCCTGAGTTGCCACATTACTATTTAAAATATCCAACATCCAACAAAAATATATGAGGCATACCAAATACCAAAAAAAAAAAAAACAGTAAAGTAGGATTAGAAATTCCCCACCCCCATTTTCAGAAGGGGTGGAGAAATTAGAAAGGAATGATACTGAACTTTCTAGAAAAGCACTTATTTAGTGGTGCTGGGAATACACCTCTAGCTCTTGAAAAGCATTTTTAAAACTATTACAACTATGTTCAGAGAATTGAAGAAAAACACATTTAAATAACAGAAGACAAATGTGATAACAGTGTCTCTTCAAAGAGAAACTATTAATGAAGAAAGGAGATTGCATTTCTAAAAGTCTGGGTCTGGTCCCAGTGATACCCACTCTCTATGTGGGCAGGGAGAGACGCTGGCTCAGGGTTTGTGGAAACCGTAAAGACTTGAACTTAACACTAGATCCAGCTCCAGTGATACCAGCCACCTGTGTAGACTGAGAAAGTCTCAGAGACAGGCTGTTTTTGAGAGCTCAGAGACTCAGGATTGCAGCAGGAAAAGTGCTGGTGGCACTCAGTGCCTGCACAGAGAGAGACACCAGGCCAAGGTCTCATTCATTGAAGGAGACCAAAAAGCAGGGCTATAAACTGATATCATTACTGTAAGTTACAAAGCAAATGAGACTGCTTAGAACACGTTCGAGAACTTTAAACTTAAACACCTGAAAGAATTTTTGCAGACCCAGGAGGACTGCAGAGGCCAAGTCGGTTCGGTATTCATATATTTGTAGAGCTGTTTTATTTTGTTGGGTTTTTGTTGTTGTTGTTGTTATTTTGTGTGTGTGTGCTTGTTTGTTTGCTCTCTTCCCCACCCCTTTTACATTCATATCTACTCTCTTCTCTCTGCCCCTTTTCTTTTCTTTGTCTTGTATTAAATCCACTTCATATCACTATACTAAATACTCTACAATGGTTCCTAGAATCCTCCTACATATTAACTATCTCTAATCTCTACTATATATCACCTTACTGAACTCAAACTCTCATTCTATTCGAGCCTATCTGCTACTTTACCCTATTCTTTTATTTACTACTTCATCACCTCCCTTCTCACTCAAACTTCACCACTGAATACAAAACAACATGCCCTTGTATATACCAGTTGACACCTACAGAATGAGAGAAAGCTATCAAAAGGAATAAAGATAAAAACTTAAGAAACCTAAAATTATGAGAAGAAATAGCAAGGTAGCAATGAGCTCTCACAACCCCACAATAACAGAACCTGACAACACAGAATTGCAGAGATTGACAGAAGGACAAATGAGAACTTTAATAGTAGAAATAATACAATATTTCTGAGAAGAATTTAGAGCCTAAAAGAAATAAAATAACAAATAAACAAAGGATCTGACACCCTGAATAGGAATCAGAAAGAAGCTCTAAAGGAAATGAAGGATGCAGTCATTGAAGTGAAGGCATCAATACAAATTATAAAGAATAGATTAGACCACATGGAAAATATAATCTTGCTCTTAGAAGATGACCACTCCAAAAATGAATGTATAGTATATAATTTAGAAAAAAAAATTCAGTTAGGCATAGTGATGCATGTTTGTAATTCCAGTACTTGAGAGGCTGAGACAGGAGGATCATGTAGGTTCAAAGCCAGCCTCACCTACTTAGTGAGGCTCTTAGAAATTTAGTGATACCCTGTTTCCAAATAAAATATAAAATAGGTCTGAAAGTAGCCCAGAGCTAGAAAGTGCAGATACCAGCAACAGCCATGCCCTCTCGGCATCTGCATTATTATTATTCATGCAGTCTGTAGGCAGAATCTCAAAGTGAGAAATAGCCCCGAGAAAAGGTGTGGTCGCTGGCCAAAAGTACTTTCCACTTTTAGATATTCTTTCATAACTATTATTCTTTTAATAATGATTATTTTAACTCTCCACATGAATTGCTCCGGTGGTGTAAGATCAGGACTGTGAGAGAAACTGAGTCCGTGGAAAATAAAATTTCTGGTAATTTGTCCAAACCTCTAAATGTCCTTGGCTTTGTTCAGATGGTAAAAGAACTTACTTAGAGATTAGATGCGGTGGTAGCATTCCAGTCAGTAATTACAAATGCAGATTTCCTCTCAATCTTTGACCTTCAACCTAATCAATAACTAACCTAGAGGGGGAGGCGACCCGATGCCTCTATTTACCTCTCTTTGTGATCCTGCCCAGATACAGGAAGACAAACGTTGGGTGTAACATTAAAGCAACCCAGTTTATGAGCAACTAATACTGCCCAATACAATGGAGCTGAAGGCTAGGAAGATCCTTGACCTTTACACCCAGTATGAGCCCTGCCCAAGATGGGAAAGGCGCCACGTGGCCAAGGAAAGGATATTGCAAAGGGTCTGAGACAGGAATATGGATTATTTATAAGATGAATAGGTTTCTAATAAGCCTATCGTTTGGGGAAAAGTGTTTCACAGCTAAGGAAGTATATCTGACAACTAAATCTAAAAACTACATGGTACTTTTGGTGTTTGTCTGCCAAACTGTGTTGTGAGTTTGCTTAAGCTTTCAGATTTTAGAAGGTAAGATGGCAACACCTTGAAGAAACTCTATCACATCCACCTTAATCACCACATCTCCCCACGCTTGCCATACAGACTGAGCCCAAAAGATGGAAAGTTCCAGGAAAGTTAAAGAGGATTCCCCAAGAGGCCTCCAAGCCTTGGGCATGCCCGTTTCTTCTGGAAGATTGCCCTTTGGAACTGCTTGTCTGCAAGATCGGGGAGAAGATCCAGAGTTAATCTCTTAAAAGCCTAAAGCCCAGACCAGTTTTTTTACCTTTGTTTACATGTCATTCACTATTGTTTTACAGTGATTGCATTCCCCTCCTTTTCTCTTATTATTAACTTTACTGGTGAAGGGTATAAATTTTTCGGGATTCTTATAATAAAGTGTCATTAGCTCAAAAAGCTCTTGTCCATATCAGATTCTTTCTAGAAAGCGCCGCCACTAGGAACTTAAAGAAATTTAGTTCCTAGAAGGGAAAGAATCGCTGCAGATAAGAGGCTGCAGTATTTCACCCTATCCTTCCCCATCATTTATGAGATTCTCAACCGCGAGTGGACTTGCACCCCATTTGGACTGAGTTGGTTTACGGCAAGAAAGCCCCTGGATTCTATCTCCAGTACCACATAAGAAGAGAAACTAATAATTTGACAGCATAAATTGAAAATTAAAGAGATATGGCCCCATCTTCAAAGAGCTAACCTAAGAATAATAGGCATAGAAGAAGGAATAAAAGGTGAAACCAAAGGGATCAACAATCTTTTTCAAAGAAGTAATATCAGAAAATTTTGCAAACATAGAAAAAGAAGCCAATACGCAGGTACAGGAAATTTATAGAACCCCCTTTAGACAAGATCAAAGAAAAGCTTCACCATGCCACATAATAGTCAAACTGACTAACATAGAAGCCAAGAAGAAAATCTTAAAGGCAACAAAAACAAAAGACCAAGTGACATTCAGAAGCAAACCAATTAGAATTATTCCAAAATTCCCAAGCCAGGTCATGAACTCCAAGAAGGCCTGAAGCAACATATTCCAAATTCTGAAAGAAAACAACTTGCAGCCAAAAATTTTCTACCCAGAAAACTATCTCTCAAATTAGTCAGAGAAATAAAAATCTTCTATGACAAATAGAAGCTGAAGTAATTTATGTCTTCCAAATCAGCATTACAGAAAATACTCAAAGAGATTAACAGCAAAGAAGAAATAATAAACGACAGAAACAGAGAAATATCTTCCATCAAACAAACAGTTAAGTAAATAAGAACAAACACTACCTCAAACAAAAATTAAAACTCAAAATATGCCAGCGTGGTGGCGCACGCTTGTAATCCCAGCATTTGAGAGGTGGAGACTGGAGGATTACAGATTGTGGACAGCCTCAGCTACTTAGTGAGGCACTTCACAACTCGGTTAGACTCTGTTTCAAAAGTAAAAAGACTAAAAAGTAGGGCTAGGGGTGCAGCTTGGGAGGACAATGCCCCTGGGTTCCATCCCCAGTACCACAAAAAAAATAAAGACTCAAAATGTTAGGAATTTAAAATAATCAATAATTATGCTAAATATAAATGGCCCCAACTCCTTAATAAATAAGGTGGCAAAAATGGATTAAAACCAAAAGCAATCTATCTGCTGCCTGTCGGAAACACACCTTACAAATAAAGATAATCACAAGCTAAAGGTGATGGGCTGAAGCAAGGTAAACCATGCCAATGGAACTTGAAGACAAGCAGGAGTAACAACTATGATATCAGACAAATTAGACTTCAAGCCCAAACTTATCAGAAAAGACAAAGGAGATCATTTTTTAATTGAGAAAAAGAACAATTCAGCAAGAGGAAATAACAATAGTCAACATTTATGCCCCAAACATAGGTGCAGCCACTTTCATAAAACAAACTCTTTGTGACAGTAAATTACACATCAAGGCTGGGTGTAGAGGTACATGCTTGTAATCCATCCCAGCATTTAGGAGGCAGAGACCAGAGAATCGTGGTTCCCAGACAGCCTCGCTACTTAGCAAGGCTCTTTGCAACTCAGTGAGACCCTGTTTCAAAAAATAAATAATAATTAATAGGGCTGGGGATATAGCTCAGAGGTAGAATGCCTCTGGGTTCCATCCCCAGTACCGCAAAAAAAAAGAAGTCACACAAAGACCCCAATACAATACTACTGGGAGACTTCAATACTCCTCTCATACTGATTGACCAATCTTCTATACAAAGGGTCAGTAAATATGCCTAAGACCTACAGAACACCATAAACCAAATGGACCTATTAGACACATATAGAATATTTCACCCAATTACAGCAGAGTTCACATTTCTCTCAGCTGCTCACTGAACTTTCACCAAAATAGATCACATCCTGGGCCACAAAGTGATCACTAGAAGGTTCCAAAAATTGTGACAGTCTCCCCTGAATATTTTCAGACCACATTGGGATAAAACTAAAAATCAATTCTAAGAAGACCCATAGTAACCACATAAGCACATGGAGACTGAAAACCACACTGCTGAACAAGAAATGGATCCCAGTTGTAAGGGGTTAATTAAGAAATTCTTGAAACAAATGAAAATAGAAATACAACATATCAAAACCTCTGGGACACCTTGAAGGCAGTTTTAAGAGGAAAATTCATAGCAGTGAGGGCCCACATAAGAACAGAAAATCACCAAATAAATAACCTAATGACACACCTCAAAGCCCTTGAAAAACAGAAACACTCTAACCCCAAAGACAGTAAAATACAGAAAATTATTAAAATCAAAGCAGAAATCAACAAAGTAGAGAATAAAAAAAAATACAGAAAATCAACAAAATCAAAAGCTGGTTTCTCAAAAAAAAAATAGATGAAAAACTAACCAACTTAACCAAAAGAGAGAATCAATTTAAATTATGAAAATAAGAGATAAAAAAGGAGAGATTACCATAGACAGTGTGGAAATTCAGAAGATTATCAGAAACTACGCTGAAAAACTAAACTCCAACAAAATGAAAAATCAGGAAGAAATGGACACATTTCTAGTGAAACACAACCTTCCAAAACTGAGTCAAAAAGATATAGAGAGACACTTCCGGGAAGATGGCGACCAAGAAAAGCGGGGCTTAAGAGCCTCGCTAACAACAAATCTCCATTACCACAAAATCAGCGCCTTTCATAGCCAGAAAACACCATCACCAGTGAAACAAAAAATCACCAGGCTCCAGAGAGAAAGCGGACTGAGAACAGAGCCAAAGAGGAGATAACCGGCCTTGCGCCCGAGGACGCGGCAGACGCGGCAGCAGCGCCATACTGCCAGCGGCACCGGCGAATTCACGGGACGGCTACAGCAAGCCGAGGTGAGCCACTGCGGAACAGCCAGGCGGGATTTCTCCGCGCAGAGAGCATCTAAAGCTCCCAGTGGCCGAGCTCAGCACACGCTGCAGGGATTCAGAGTAGAAATCAAAATCAAGAAGAAAAACGCCAGCCCCATAGCCGAGGGCGTAGCAGCGGCGCCATATTGCCACCGGCGGCAGCAGCAGCGAATTCAGCGAGGCCAGTACAGCTACATCTGCGTACTCAAGAACAGTGAGTCAAATTGCGGGCCACAGAGGAGAAATCCCAGTACTATACTCCCTGGGACTTGACCAAGTGGGGGAGGGGCGGTGGCAGAGATATCACACCATAGGAGAACGTGCAACCTGGCACCCCCCACAGTCTAAAGCAGCCTCTATCGACTCTCTGGGTCAGAGACTCTGTGATAAAACCCAGTAAAGGAGTAGTGGGGTCCAAGATACTACTGACTCGAGATCCAGAACACCTTAAGGGAAGTCATAGTGACCCAAGGGAAGAACACAGAGAAGGCACAAACATCGGAAATCATGGGAAAGAGGAATAATACTGGAGCAATTAATGCCCACAACCCCACAACATCAGAACCCGATAAAACAGAAAATCAGAGATTTCTAGAAGATCAAATCAGGAAAATAACTGTAGAAATAATAGAGGTGCTTCGAAAAGAACTCAGAGAGAGCCAAAAAGAGATAAAGGATGCAATTAATGAAGTAAAGGCCTCAATTCAAAGCACAAACAACCGATTAGAACACATGGAGAACAGAATCTCGCTCTTAGAAGATGAGCACTCCAAAAATGAACTCATAGTTTCTAATCTAGAAAAAAATATCCGACAGCAGGAATCTGATATTGAAGAAATATGGGCCCATTTTAAGAGAGCTAACCTAAGAATTATTGGAATAGAGGAGGGAAAAGAAAGTGAAACCAAAGGGATTAACAATCTCTTCAAGGAAGTAATAGCAGAAAATTTTCCAAACATAGAGCAAGAGGTTGATACAAAGGTCCAGGAAACTTATAGAACTCCCTTTAGACAGGATCGGAGAAGAGGATCCCCACGCCACATAATTGTCAAAATGACCAATGTGGAAGCCAAGCAGAGAATCTTAAAGGCAACAAAAACAAAGGGCCAAGTGACATTCAGAGGCAAACCAATTAGAATCACTCCAGACATCCCAAACCAAGTCATGAGAGCCAGAAGGGCTTGGAGTAACATATTCCAAACTCTGAAAGAAAACAACTTCCAGCCAAAAATTTCCTACCCAGCAAAACTTTCTATCAAATTAGATGGAAAAATAAGAAGCTTCCATGACAGACAGAAACTGAAGGAATTTATGTCTTCAAAACCAGCACTAGAGAAAATACTCAAAGAGATTAACTACAAAGAAGAAATAGGTAACACACACCAGAACCAGAGAAACAAGAGTTTCCATCCAACAGACAATTAAGATTGGTTATCTGTGGAGATTCATTATTTATGTTAGTCTTTTACCTATCTCTAAAGGGTATTGTTTGCCTTTATTGTTGTTAATTTTTAGGATTTCTAGTTGGAATATTAATATACCTTCAGATATAGCAATTGGAAATATTTTATCCCATTCTATTAGTAACTGTTAACTCTGTTTACATTGTCTTTGGATATACAATTTTTTTTTTATTTTTTAGGGAGTCTGTATACTCCTCTGTTGCCTGTGCCATTGAAATCATAACCAAGAAATCACTGCCAATTTCAATGTTGTGAGGTTTTATGACCCAGATTTTCTCCTAAAAGTTTATAGTCTTAAGATTTATATTTAGGTCTATTATCTATTTTGAGTTAATATTTGTATATGGGATTAGGTAAGGGTCCAATTTTATTCTTTTCCATGTAATTATTATTTTTTTTACAATATTTAGTTAAAAGATTATCATTTTCACCACCAAATGTTCGTGGAAACCTTGTCAAAAATAACTTGACAATATAGGGAAGAATTTTGCTCTAGGCTTTTATTTAACTCCAATGGTTTATATATCTGCCTTTAGAATAGTACTACACTGTTTCAATTATTGTAGCTTTATATGGTTTGAAATCAGAAAATATATATCTTCTAGCTTTGTTCCTTTTCAAGATCGTTTTGGGTACCTAGACTCCATATTCCATATTAGGATAGATTTTTTTCTGAAAAATATATATATAAATATATGATAGTTTCAACTAAAAAACAGAAAAAAAATATTCTCTGGTAAGAAAGAAAGCAAAAAGAAATATTGAAATGTTATCTTTAAGTCATCAAAAGCTTGGTATCAGACAAATGAAACTGTTATGTGAGATTATCATTTTTAATTTTAGATAAATTGCCATAATACTAGATGTCAACTACTAAGCCAAGCATGGGAGGGAGGGATAGGGAGAGAATGGGGTGGGGATTGGGCGGGGGCTGACTGGGAAAAGTGTGCATGTATGTCTACAAAAGTATGTATCCTACTATGATGTATGAATACAGTGCACCAATAAAAAAAATTTAAAAAAAAGATATAGAGAATGTAAAATGACCAAATCAATCAAAGAAATTCAAGCAGCAATAAAGAGCCTACCATTAAACAAAAGCCCAGGACCAGATGGTTTCCCAAGTGGGTTATATAAAACCTTTATAGAAGAGCTAATCCCAATACTTCTCAATCTATTTCATGAAATAGAAAGAAACAGCATTTCCCCAAATACATTCTACAAAGCCAACATCACATTAAAACCAAAACCAAATAAAGACAGCTCAAGAAAAGAAAACTATATATCTTTGATGAACTTAGATGCAAAACTGCTAAACAAAATACTATTAACATGTATTCAAAGTCACATCAAGAAAATCATAAGCCATGACCAAGTAGGGTTCATCCCAGAGATTCAAGGCTGGTTCAACATGCAAAAACAAACCATGTGCCGGGCATGGTGGTGCACGCTTGTAATCCCCGCACTTGGGAGGCAAAATAAGGAGGATCACACAGGTTCAAAGCCAGCCTCGCTGGCTTAAGAGACCATGTTTCCAAACATAAAATATAAAATAGGTCTGGGAGTGCAGCCCAGAGGTAGAAGGGTTGATTTCCAGGAACACCAGTACCACCAAAAAAAAAATTTTTTTAATTCATTATAGAAAACAGAACCAAACACAAAAATCACATGATCATTTCAATGGATGCTGAAAAAAATCCAGTACCCATTTATGCTAAAAGCACTGCAGAGAATCAAAATATCCCGTATATAAAAGAAGCCTAAAATAATTATTAGGATGCTTTATTGATTGATTTACTCTACATAATGATGTAATCACACAATGATAGCCCAAAAGAATAGGGAGGAAATAACAGCTACATAACAAAAGTCTAAATGCAATTTAATTAAACTAGTATTAATATAAGTTAATCTAAGTTAGAGTATTATAAATTAAAATGTTAATTGTATATTAAGGACAAATATTAAGAACAATTCAAATATTGTAAAAAAGTAAACAACAATGGAAGTTAAATGCTACATTAGAACATATTTACTTAAGACAAAAGAAACCAATAACTGAGCACCTGAAAAGAAATAGGCCCATTGAAAACAAATAGCTGAATGGTAAATGTCAATTCTACCAAATAATTAAATGTAACTGAAGACCTCAACTAAAAAGGAGTTTAGCACATGGGGTAAAAACGATCCAGTTGTGGTGCATACCTGTAATCCAGGTACTTGAAAGGCTGAGACAGGAGAATCACAGGTTCAAAGAGAGCTTCAGCAAGGTAGAGAAACTTTCAGTAACCTAGCGAGACTCTGTTTCAGAACAAAATAATAAAAAGGGCTGGGGACTTAGCTCAGAGGCATAATGCCCCTGGGTTCAATCACCAATACTACAAAAAGAAGAAAAGAATGGATTGAAAGTAAAGGGATGGAAGATAATGTAACATATAAAAACTAAGCAATGAGAGTTGGCATGCCTATAAACACCAGGCAAAAGAGAGTTAAATAAAGATGTTATTAGAAATTTCTTATGAAAACAGAAACTGCTAATCAAGCTAGTAGATATAGCAATTATAAATATACATGCACCTAACAAAGTAGTCCCAAAATACAGGGGGGAAACTGCTAGTATAATTGTTAAGTTAGCATAGGAAATTTAACAAATAAAGACTCTAATATGTAGCTCCAATAACAGATTTAATTACACATAGGGTCAGCAAGGAGATTTAAAGACCTAGCAAACATTAATAGGATATTCCACCCAACAACAGCAAAACACAATGCTTTCAAGAATTCCTGGAATGTTTTTATAAACAATATTTAAAAATCTTGGTATTTTTTAATTTATTTTTTTTATTTTTATGTGGAACATATTAAAAATGGCATACATTCTGACTATGCTTGGTACTCTCCCCCCCTACTTTCCCTTCCCACCTCCCAACAATGAGTGTCCAGGTTAACTATGCTATATTTATATTTTTACACAAATTCAGATGTAGCTTCTTCATCAATCAATCTCAGCCTTCTTCCTCTCCTATCCTTCTGTTCTAGCTTTGGTGATGTTTTCTCCTCTATTATCTGGAGTTCCTCTGGTATCCCTAATACTCTCTAGTTTGAGCATATCAGAGAAAACATTAAGTCCCTTCTCTTTCTGTGCTTGGATGTTCTCACCTAACATAATGTTCTCCAGCTTTTCCCACCTTCTTGTGAATGACATGACTTTGTTCTTCTTTATTGCTGAATAGAATTCCATTGTGTTTATTTCCCATAATTTTGCAATCCATTCATCTGTTGATGGAGGCCTAGGTTGGTTTCATATTTTGGCTATTACAAATTGTGCTCCTATGAACATGGGTATGCATCTGTTACTGTAGTTCTCTGATTTCAGCCCCTTTGGAAAAATACCCAGGAGTGGTTTAGCTGGATTAAATAGTGGATCTATTCACAGGTTTCTAAGAAATCTCCACACTGATCTCCATAGCAGCTGAACTAGTTTAAACTCCCACCAACAGTGTAAAAGAGTTCCTCTTTCCCCATATCCTGAACAGAATTTGTTGTTATTTCATTTCTTTATGCTTGCCACTCTGACTGGGGTTAGATGGAATCTCAATGTAGTTTTGATTTGCATCTCCCTGATGGCTAGTGATGTTGAACATCTTTTCATGTATCTATTGGCCATTTGTATCTCTTCTTTTGTGAAGTGCCTATTCAGTTCAGTTGCCCATTTCTTGATTGGGTTGTTTGTTTTGCTAGTGTAGAGTCTTTTGACCTCTTTGTATATTCTGGATATTAGCCTTCTATGAGAGTGGTATCTGGTAAAGATCTTCTCCCATTCTGTAGGCTTTCTCTTTAGGTTTTTGGTGGTTTTCTTTGATGAGAAAAAATTTTTTAGTTTGATGCCATAGCACTTGTTAATTTTTGCTTAAATTTCCTGTGCTTTGGAGGTCTTGTTGAGAAAGTTATTGCCTGTGCTTATATGTTTGAGGGTTGAGCCTGTTCCCTTCTCTGATAACTTCACAGTCTCTGATCTAATTTCTAAGTCTTTGATCCATCTTGAGTTGATTCCTGTGCATGGTGAGAGGTAATGATTTAGAAATGGATAGCCAGTTCTCTCAGAACCATTTGTTGAAAAGGCTGTCTTTCCTTAAGCATACAATTTTGGCCCCTTTGTCAAATATCAATTGATTTTCAATTGATCAATTACCTTGAAGATCAATAGAGTGGCATAATACATTCTATGAAGCCAACATCACACTAATACCCAAACTGAATAAACACAGTTCAAGGAAGGAAAACTACAGGCCTATATTTCTGATGAACTTGGATTCAAAACTCTTAAACAAAATACTAGCAACACACATTCAAAACCACATCAAGAAAATCATACACCATGAACAGGTAGGGTTCATCCCATGGATGCAAGGCTAGTTCAACATACGAAAATCAATCCATGTAATACATCATATAAACAGAATCAAAGACAAAAATCGCATGATCATTTCAATAGACATGGAAAAAGCATTTAACAAAATCCAACATCCATTTATGATAAAAAAAATACTGCAGAGAATTGAAATAAAAGGAACATATCTCAACATCATAAAGGCCATATCCAATAAGCCCACTGCCAACATCATATTAAATGGGGAAAAACTTCAAGAATTCTCCCTAAAAACAGGAATGAGACAAGGATGTCCATTATCAAAATTTCTCTTCAATATAGTACTAGAGACTCTAGCCAGAGCAATAAGGCAAGAAAAGGAAATCAAAGGAGTACAAAAAGGAAAAGAAGAACTCAAACTTTCACTATTTGCAGATGACATGATACTATATTTAGAAAACCCAACAAATTCAACCAAAAGGCTTATAGAACTGATCAACAAATTCAGCAAAGTGTCTGGATACAAAATCAATCTTTAAAAATCAGAAGCATTCCTGTACACCAACCACAAATCCATTGAAAAAGAAATTCAGAAAACACTTCCACTCAGGATCTCCCACAAAAAAATAAAATACCTAGGAATAAATTTGACCAAGGAGGTAAAAGATCTCTATAAAGAAAATTATAAAACATTGAAAAAAGAAATCAAAGAAGATCTTTGAAGATGGAAATATCTGCCATGTTCATGGATTGGCAGAATAAATATCATTAAAATAACCATCCTTCCAAAAGTTATCTACAAATTCAATGCAATGCCCATTAAAACTACCAAGATCATTCTTCACAGACATAGAAAAGTCAGTCCTTAAATTTATTTGAAATAACAAAAAGCCCAGAATTGCCAAAGTAGGTCTCAGCAACAAAAACCATGCAGGAGGAATCACAATACTTGACTTTAAACTATACTACAAAGCCATTGTAATAAAAACAACATGGTACTGGCACAAAACCAGATAAATAGACAAATGGAGCAGAATAGAAAACCCAGAAACAAATACACACACTTTCAGCCAATTGATTTTTGACAAAGGAGCCAAAAACATACACTGGAAAAAAGATAGCCTCTTCAACAAATGGTGTTGGCAAAACTGGTTAACCATATGCAGAAAATTGGAAATTAATCTCACTTTCTCACCCTGCACAAGAGTCAATTCAAGATGGATCAAAGAATTGGAAATCAACCCAGAGACCTTGAAGCTCCTTGAAGAGGGCATAGGTCCGAGACTGCAACATATAGGCACAGATAAACACTTTCTCAACAAGACCCCAAAGGCACAACAAATTAAAAGGAGAATCAATACGTGGGTTTGCATGAAACTGAAGAGCTTCTGTTCAGCAAAGGAAACTGTCAAGAACCTCAACCAAGAGCCAACAGAATGGGAGAAGATGTTTGCCACCTACCCCTCCAATAAAGGACTAATATCTAGAATATACAGATAACTCAAGAAACTCAACACTAAAAAAACAAATCATCCAATCAAAAAATGGGCAAGTGAACTAAATAGACACTTCACAAAAGAAGAAATTCAAATGGCCAATAAATCCTCAACATCATTGACAATCAGAGAGATGCAAATCAAAACTATTCTGAGATTTCACCTAACTCCAACTAGAATGGCAATCATTCAAAACACAAACAACAACAAATGCTGGCAAGGATGTGGAGAAGTGGGAACTCTAAGACATTGTTGGTGGGATTGCAAGTTAGTGCAACCAACTTTGGAAAACAGTATGGAGAATCTTCAGAAGAATGAAAACAAATCTACCATTTGATCCAGCAATACCACTGTTGGGTATCTACCCAAAAGAAAGTAAACAAAACTACCAAACTAATGCATGTGTATGTATGTTCATAGCTGCACAATTCACCATAGCCAAACTGTGGAACCAGCCAAGATGTCCATCAACAGATGAATGGATTACAAAACTGTGGGATATGTACACAATGGAATTTTACTCAGCCATTAAAAAACCTCAATTACATCATTTTCAGGGAAATGGACAGAACTGGAGGACATTATACTAAGTGAGGTTAGTTAGTCACAAAAATTAAGAAATAAGATGCTTTCCCTAATATGTGAAAGCTAAGGAGAAATGGGTCATAGGAGGAACTCTAAATGAAAAAGGAAATCCTATATAGGAACAAACAAGACAACTTAAATGAGGGGATGGGAGAGGGGAAAAAGGAAGTTCTCTAAAACACACAATGTACTTAAACATATCGAAGTCAACACTAAGCCAAGCAAGAGAAGGAGGGATGGGGAGGGAATGGGGTGGGAATTGGGTAGGGGTCAAATCGGTGTGTACATGTATATAACACACAAGTTTTTTACCCCAATAGGATGTATGAATATAATGCACCCATAAAAAAAATTTTAAAAAGATGTAAATCAAACCCATAAAGAAATATCATTTCACAGAAGAAGCTCCAGAATAGCTCCAACAAAAAAAAAGACAACCTGTAACAAGTATTGTCTAGGATCAGAGACATCAAAACCCTCACACATTGCTGGTACGAATGTAAATGGTGCAGCCACATTGGAATAAAAGTCTTTCTGTTCCTCAAAAAAAAAAAAAAAAGAAGAAGAAGAAGAAAAGAAAAGAAAATTTATCCCAAAGGAGCATAAGGAAGGAAGTAATAGGTTTGGGGTGAGAATAAATAAAATAGAGGCCATAAAAACAACAGAAAAAAATCAAATCAATAACAGAAAAGT
This sequence comes from Muscardinus avellanarius, assembly GCF_963383645.1. NCBI lineage: Eukaryota > Metazoa > Chordata > Mammalia > Rodentia > Gliridae > Muscardinus > Muscardinus avellanarius. The sequence goes on along the minus strand of NC_137787.1, from coordinate 109,742,747 downwards.
TTTTTTATTTCTTTGAAAGTATCAAAGTTAACAAAATTTTAGGTAAACCACCCAAGAATAACAGAAAATTCAAAAGAACAAAATCAGGAATGAAAGTGGGATAGGGATATACCTCAGTGTCAGAGCACTTGTCTAAGATACACAGGTCTGAATATACTCTCCAAAACAGTAAAAAAAAAAAAAAAAAAAAAAAAAGTTCTCTTGTGTAATCACAATAGAATCAAGGGCCATGGCCAAGTACATTTTGTTTTCCCACTGTACTCATGCAGGAAGAAGAAAGAAACAGCCTTTCTAGGTTTGCTACAAATTTTCAATTTTTGTATGTTTTGCAAAAACACTAGAAGAAATCATGTGTATGAACTGTCATTCTGTGGAAAAAGAAGAAGAAAGAGAAACTAAAGTCACTCTTGCTGATTTGGGTCTTTTCAAAATTTAATATCAATAAAAGTGCACTAATTTACAAAGTAAAAAAAATTCTAGCAAGATGCAGTGTCACATGTATGTAATCCTAGTAGATGAAAGGAGGATCTCAGGTTCCAAGCCGGCCCCTACAATTTAAGGAGACTCTCAGTAACCTAGGGAAATTATATATCAAAATAAAAAGGGCTGGGTGTAGCTCAGAGACAGAATGCCCCTTAATTTAATCTCTAGTACTAAAACAAATTGTTTTAAAAAGAAAAAAGAGTAAGAGGACATCCTTTCTGACTTTACAGAAACGAAACACACACACACACACACACACACACACACACACACACACAGATTAAAAGGCAATTTTATGAAGAAGTACATGGAGCTAGGCATGGTGGTGCGTGCTTGTAATTTCAGTATTTGGGAGGCTGAGACCAGAGGATCGTGGTTCGCAGACAGCCTCAGCTATTTAAGTGAGGCCCCCGCAATTCAGTGAGACCCTGTTTCAAAATAAAGAATAAAAAAAAATTGGGCAGGGGGTGTGCCTTGGAGATCAAATGCCTCTGGTTTCCATCCCCAGGCCCACAAAGAAGAAAAAAAAAGTACATGGAAAAAAAAGATAACCTAGATAACCACCACAGATAAGTAGTATTTTAAACTCTTAGCGCTCTTGTGGTGATTCGTCCTGTGGGTGTGTCTGTGGTAGTCTCCATGTGACAGAGTGCTGAGGCTTCATCTCATAAGATATTTACAAATAGACAACTGAGGAAAAATAAAAGCAGCAATGAGAGTGGAGAAGCAAACCCAGCACATGGGCAGCCACAATAAAAGTGATGTCTTAATGAGCTATTGGGTGTCTAATTAATATAAAAATTAAGAGATGACATTTCCTCCTTGGCTCAATAAGAACTCTGATAAAGGACACAGAATATGTTCAATTCATGCTTTTCACTGGATGCATCAGGCCTAAAGGACAGATCATAGCTCCTCCAGGCAACAAAAAAGAATGATGGATATGTTTATGAAGCAAGGTCCTATTTATGTGTCGATTTCAAGGGCACATTGTGTTTCAAGTGGTTTTCATTGAGATTGAAATCATTGCCTTTAGGAATAAATAATAGTCTTCCATTTTGCAATTCAAGGTCTGATCTGAGCCCTCAATTTTTTGGGGTGAAGTGTGTAATAACATGAATTGGTTCAGAGTCCTTTACACACAGGTAGTCAAATAGGTAAATTCCAAAAGAGGCCCTGCCAAACATTCATTTTGTGAACTTGGACCATTGCTTCACCTCTCTGAGTCTAGCCACCTCCTCTCTGCAGGACCAGGTAAGAACTAACAGGTGTTGTCTGTCATGTCACACGATGTATATGGGATAGCCATACAGTGACAAGGATCACACACCAGGAAACATTCCACTACAGCAGCAAGTGTGGAATGTGCTCATGACATCACAGGTCAGCAAACATAAAATCTATGGCTGTCACTTTCTTCCCAACTGCACCAGTAATTTTTTACTATTATTCAGAAGGTTACATGTGATTGATTCTCCCCCCAGGAATGGCCAAATTGGACCTCCATTAATGGAAGACAGGCTTCTACTTTTAAATCTCAAACCAATTATTTTTAGGGTTGTCCATAGAAGTTGTTTAATAGCTAGCCACCAGTCTATAGAGGCAAAAGCCACCTATATGGATGTTTTAATTCCACTTCTCCTAATTTCACTTGTTATGACAGGACAGGATATATCTGTCTGGGGTTCTCTTACATTAGCCAGTCTCACCAAGAATATAGGTAGCTCATCTACCTGGGTTGTTTGAAGAAAGATTAGTGAAGGGATTATTTTTAATAATTTTCTTCATTATAATTTTTCAATCATATTAATTGTACAAATCAGTGGGTCTCACTGTGACATTACCATACATGCATATATTGTGCTTTGTACCTACTCCCTTTCTACTGGAAGGGATTATTTCAAAGAGGTGTGATCATGGCTTAAGGAAAGTGCAAAGAATGCTGTTTCCCTGTGTGCAGTAGTAACAGCCAGGTGAACCTGACAGACCAAAGGGAAGGCCATCCTGACTCCAGGGCAGGGAGGGTAGCCACAGGGAGAGAACTGCTCATGTGGAAAGAAGAAAATCAGGAAATTAATTCCCCAGTACCTCTCACCATCTGCTCTCTGGTCTACCAGCACCTCCCACAAGCTAACCCAGCTGGAAGCCAGATGAAAGGAAGTCTATTCCAAGTGAGCACAGAGAAAGGTGAACATATTCGAACTTTAGCTGCATAATAAGTTATATAAATATTGCCACAGAAAGCAATAGCTGTGAGAGGTTACAAAGCACTTTTATGTCACAGTTCTGGAGGTCACAAGTCCATACACAGGTTAACTAGGCTGCAGTCTGGGTCTGAGCTCAGCGGGGACATGCTCACCCCCCCCCCACCCTCAGATTGTTCCTTGCAGTTGTCAGGCAGAGATCCTTGCATCCTGGCTGGATGTCAGTCAGTGTCTGATCTCAGCTCCCAGAGGTACCTGGCCTCTCATGGCCTCTCCCACAAGTGGCAGGTTGCTTTCCTAAATCCAGCAAGGGGGAGTCTCTAGCTCTGTCCTGCTGGTACAAGATGGAATCCTATACCACGGGAGGGAAATACCACTGTATTTTCTATGTTCTCTTTGTTAGAAGCAAGTCACAGGGAAGGGCTGCCATTGGGGAAGTAGCAGCACAAAGCATGGACATATGCTGTGCCCCACTTGGACTCTAGCAAATAGGAATTATCAGGATGTGCTAGGTCTGTCTGCCCCAGTAGAGAACAGTAGGGAAAGGTGGAGAGTAGACTCCCTGGGACATACAATATTCAAGAGCTTAATGCCTGGCTCTTTCTTGGTCTCTACCTCACTCTTGGACATTTCTGTTTTAGCTTTTATTTTTTTTTTTCGGGTCTGGGGATGGAACCCAGGGGCATTTGACCTTTGAGCTACACCCCCTGACCTATTTTTTATTCTTTATTTTGAAACAGAGTCTCACTAAGTTGCGGAGGGCCTCACTAAGTAGCTGAGGCTGTTCAGGAACCACAACCTTCCAGTCTCAGCCTCCCGAATGCTGGGATTACAAGCGTGCACCACCACACCAGGCTTCTTTCTGTTTTAATATACTTTTATTGGTATAGTGTAATTATATGTTATGTTGAGGTATAAAGTGATTGGAAAATACATTCACACAATTCTTTTTTTTCTCCAGATCCCACCCCACTTCCTTCCTTTCCTCATCATGTCATTGATACTGGTATTGATAATTTCATATATTTTGAGCTGTTGGTTTCATCAAGTCACAGACATAGAAGAGACAGGCCCCACATCAGCTTATCTGGTCTCACACGCTCACTTTGGGACCGAGGGAACTGAGTGGTACAGTATTCCCCAAATCCCCAAGACCTACAAACCAAAACCTGTTTCCCATATTCTTCCCACTTTGCCATGTTTCACAGTAATTTCTTGTTAGGCCCCAAATTAGGACCCAGAGATAGAAGCTCAGCTCATGGATGTGTCCTGTACTCCACCTCCTGGTCAAGAAGTTAAATGGGGGGACCTTCTCAGGTCAAGATCAGGTGCCTCTTCTTTTTAGAAAACACGATGCCAGAAGGGAGAGCTTCTATCTGCCACCTTGTCCTCTGTCTCTTCCTGCTAATGGGTTCTTCAATCTCATTGATTCTGCTGACAGATAGAAACCAATGCCTCACTTCCCAAACAGCACAGATGGGAGACTCCCTCTCCCCCAGGCCAGCTTCTCTTTAGACTATGAGTTTAAAGTTGTCTCCCTCTTCTAGCTGAACAACTACCATCTGCCTTGATTTCAGGATTATGAGAATTTTCAAAAAACCTGTAATAATTGACTTGCTTTGTCAGGGTGCAGGGGTTTGTTGTTGTTTGATTTTTGGGGGTTTTGGTTTTGTTGGGGAGGGGTTTGCTTGTTTTTGATATGGAGTTGCAGTATTTGTGGGTAGGAAAGAAAGGAGACCCTCTACCTTCCTTATACTAGTACATTTCCATAAGAGTTCACCAAATCCTCCACCTCTTGGTTTCTAGAGGTAAAGCTACCCAGAAATGAAGGAACAGCCTTGAAATATGATTTTTATGCAAGCTCCAGGGAACACAAATGGCCTCAGGCTGCGTAGAAATGAATCACTAAACCCGGCAGCTCCTTCCTCATTGCTATTCCGACATCCCTTCGGATAGATTTTCAAATAAAGTACAGGGAGAGCAAAAGACATATAGCACATGCAAATGCTTCCACAGGGAACACAGGACTGCTCAAGGAAAACACTCAGGCAGGTGAGGCTAGAAAAGCAACTTGTCAGTGTTGGCTTCCAACCTTGCTTCCTAGCTCATACTCTTTTCTAATTAAGACTTTTAAGTTTTTGACACACATAGAGTGAATGGGATATAATTCTGCACTCTAGAGTTTCCACAAACTTTAAATATGTTCAACTTTTTATTTCATAGTCACCCAGTATTTCATTCCATCTCTGGAAACAGACATAACTCATTAAATCAGTAGCCAACATATTATTAGACTTAATAAATATTTCTTCCATACCTACTATTTTCCAGGCACCTTTCAAGATGCTGGAAGTAGAAAGACAAGAGGAGAGAGGGAAAGCATTGTAATGTTTGTGGTGGTTAATTCATAACATTGGGTTAATTTGCCTACGGTATAGTGCTCGATTGTTTGTTTAAACTCCAGTTTGTTGCCATGGAGATACTTTTTATATATGACTAGTGTATACTTTTTTCTACTTTCTAATCTTTTAGTTGAAACAATGATTTTACTATTTATGGATGATGATCATGTTAGACATTAATCACTTCAAACATTTAACATTTCTTTGTTGCTGGAAATACTCAAAATCCTCTCTACTACTGGTGTGATGTGTGGTATGGTATGGTGTGGTGAGTGTGTGTGTGTATGTGTGTGTGTGTGCATGTGTGTGTGCATGTGTGTGTTTCTGAAGCTCAAATCCAAGACCTCACACATGTTAAACATGAGATCTACCATTGAGCTATATCCTCATCCCTCTACTAGCCACTTTTTTTTTAAATTTTTTACTGGTGCATTATATTCATACATCATATTGGGGTAAAAAACTTGTGTGTACATACATGTACACATCAATGATTTAACCCCTACCCAATTCCCACCCCATTCCCTCCCCATCCCTCCTTCCCTTGCTTGGCTTAGTGGTTGACTTTGATATGTTTAAGTACATTGTGTGTTTTAGAGATTTTCCTCTTCCCCCCTCCTTTCTCCTCCTTTAGGTAGCCTTGTTTGCTCCTCTATAGGATTTCCTTTTTCATCTAGAGTTCCTCCTATGATTCCCATTTCTCCCTAACTCTCACATATTAGAGAAAGCATCTGATTTATTATTTTTTGTGACTGACTAATCTCACTTAGTATAATGTCCTCCAGTTCCATCCATTTCCCTGAAAATAATGTAATTGGGTTTTTTTAATGGCTGAGTATAATTCCATTGTGTACATATCCCACAGTTTTGTAATCCATTCATCTGTTGATGGACATCTTGGCTGGTTCCATAGTTTGGCTGTGGTGAATTGTGCAGCTATGAACATAGATACACATGCATTAGTTTGGTAGTTTGGTTTCTTTTCTTTTGGGTAGATACCCAACAGTGGTATTGCTGGATCAAATGGTAGATTTGTTCCCATTCTTCTGAGGATTCTCCATACTGTTTTCCAAAGTTGGTTTCACTAATTTGCAATCCTACCAACAATGTCTTAGAGTTCCCACTTCTCCACATCCTTGCCAGCATTTGTTGTTGTTTGTGTTTTGAATGATGGCCATTCTAGTTGGAGTTAGGTGAAATCTCAGGGTAGTTTTGATTTGCATCTCTGATTGCCAGTGATGTTGAGCAGTTTGAAAGACATAATTAATTGTGTAATTTATAATTCTGTGCAACCCATAGTGCCATAGTGTACAAAATATCCTCCTATCCATCTGTATCCCTGTACCTCTTATATATCATTAGCCATTAAATAGATTTTAAGTTGAATAAAGCTTATCACTCTTCATAATGTGGGTAGATCTCATCTGACTAATCAAAGGCCTTAAGTGCAAAGACTGAGGTTTTTAAAAGAAGAAGCAATATATAGCAACACTGCCTGAATTCTAGCCTGCTGTCCTGTGGAATTCAAGCTAAAGTCTGGAGCATCCACCCTTACCTTAATCTCCATTTTGAAGCAGCTCTACTGATTTCAGACTTGCCACCCCCACAATGTCATCAATAAATCCTTAAAATATAGATAGATGATAGATACCAGAAATATGATGATGATAAATAGATGTCACATAGATAATAGCAGATAGGTGATATATAGATACCAGCTATATGATGAAGATGATAGATAGATGATAGGTTATATTTCTATAAAACCCTAATTACTACAGAGTTTAGTGCCAAGAGAGGCTTTAGAGGAGCAGAACGTGAATGATGAGTGTTCTGAATTGGTTCTGGGATTCTTGGAGTTAGTTCTCTAATTTGATTAGATTTAAGAGCACTCATTACTCTATTTCAGGTAATACAAAGAACACTGATCATTTATAGAGTCATGTAGCAATAGAAACACATGAAAATGTCACCACTGGATGCTCCTAATTAAATACTTAGAAAAATTCTGGAAGACCATATATTTGATAACTTATATAGTACATTTTCATCAAACTAGTAAGCATAATGAGATTGACTGATTGTTCCTAATTGTATTGAATAAAGGAAAAGGAAAGAATTAGCTCAAGGATTATAATTTTCAGCTCCAGTGCTGCATAAATAACTTGAAAGTTTTCACATCTTCCCTAAAAGAGATCCTTATTGCCTGCACCTGCTGAGCTGTCATTGTTGAAAATCACACCTGGTGTCTCAACTTATGAATGGTTGAATAATAACGCAAATTAAATTTCCATCTCCTCTCAGTGTCTATTTTAAAGTGCAGACATTGATGGAGAAGAAACAGGACCCTACAAGTTTGAATAGAATGTGTGGGAAGACCCTGATGAAGGTGGAAGAAATGAGCCCCTAAGTTCTGCCATCTTTAATGCCAGGAGAAGACACCACTCAGCCCCCATCTTCAGAGATGAGCCCTGCCTTTTCTGAGTCATCTAGAAGGGCTGCCCTAGCTGGGTGTGGTGGCACACACTTGTAATCCCCATGCTTGGGAGGCAGACAGGAGGATCATGCAGGTTCAAAGCCAGCCGCACTGGCTTAAGAGACCCTGTTTCCAAATAAAAAGTATAAAAATAGGTATGGGAGTATATCCCAGAGGCAGAAGGGTTTCCAGGAAACCCAGTACCACAAAAAATAAAAATAAAAATAAAAAGGCTGCCCTGAGGCACTTACCATAAAAAGAGACACTGCTGAGTTTCCTGAAACCCACCTGCCTCCACTCATATTTACCCCTAGGTTTATAACTCAATCCAAGTCCAAGCAGACCCCTGGAGGAGAGGTGCAAAGTGCAGCCCATGAAGAAGTATGCTGCATTCAAAAAACTACATGATTTCGTTTTTTTAAATTTTTTTAATTGGCGCATTATATTCATACAACTTATTGGGGTAAAAAACTTGTGTGTACAAACATGTACACATCAATGATTTAACCCCTACCCAAATCCCACCCCATTCCCTCCTAGACCCTCCCTCCCTTGCTTGGCTTAGTGATTGACTTCAATATGTTTAAGTACATTGTGTGCTTTAGAGATTTTCCTCTTCCCCCCTCATTTCTCCTCCTTTAGGTTGTCTTGTTTGCTGCTCTTTTCTCCCTAACTCTCACATATTAGGGAAAGCATCTGATTTCTTATTTTTTGTGCCTGACTAATCTCTCTTAGCATAATGTCCTCCAGTTCCATCCATTTCCCTGAAAATGATGTAATTGAGGTCTTTTTGATGGCTGAGTAAAATTCCATTGTGTACATATCCCACAGTTTTGTAATCCATTCATCTGTTGATAGACATCTTGGCTGGTTCCATAGTTTGGCTGTGGTGAATTGTGCAGCTATGAACATAGATACACATGCATTAGTTTGGTAGTTTGGTTTCTTTTCTTTTGGGTAGATACCCAACAGTGGTATTGCTGGATCAAATGGTAGATTTGTTCCCATTCTTCTGAGGATTCTCCATACTGTTTTCCAAAGTGGTTGCACTAATTTGCAATCCCACCAACAATGTCTTAGAGTTCCCACTTCTCCACATCCTCGCCAGCATCTGTTGTTGTTTGTGTTTTGAATGATGGCCATTCTAGTTGGAGTTAGGTGAAATCTCAGGGTAGTTTTGATTTGCATCTCTCTGATTGCCAGTGATGTTGAGCATTTTTTCATGCATTTATTGGCTATTTGAATTTCTTCTTTTGTGAAGTGTCTATTTAGTTCATTTGCCCATTTTGTTATTGGATGCTTTGTTTTCTTAGTGTTGAGTTTCTTGAGTTCTCTGTATATTCTAGATATTAGTCCTCTATCAGTGGTGTAGGTGGCAAAAATCTTCTACCATTCTGTTGGCTCTCGATTGAGATTCTTGACAGTTTCCTTTGCTGAACAGAAACTCTTCAGTTTCATGCAATCCCATGTATTGATTCTCCTTTTAATTTGTTGTGCCTTTGGGGTCTTGTTGAGGAAATGTTTGTCTGTGCCTATGTGTTGTAGTGTTGGACCTATGCCCTCTTCAAGGAGCTTCAAAGTCTCTGGTTTAATTTCCTTTATTTTAATATAATTTTTAATTTTTTTTATTTTTGGTGCACTGTATTCATACATCATAGTGGGATACAAACTTTTGTAGACATACATGCACACATCGCCCAGTCAGCCCCCACCCGATCCCCACCCCATTCTCTCCCCATCCCTCCCTCCCATGCTTGGCTTAGTGGTTGACATCTAGTATTATAGCAATTTATCTTAAATTAAAAATGATAATCTCACTTAACAGTTTCATTTGTCTGATACCAAGCTTTTGATGACTTAAAGATAACATTTCAATATTTCTTTTTACTTTCTTTCTTACCAGAGAATATTTTTTTCTATTTTTTTGGTGAAACTGTCATATATTTATATATTTATTTTTCAGAAAAAAAATCTATCCTAATATGGAATATGGACTCTAGATACCCAAAATGATCTTGAAAAAGAACAAAGCTAGAAGATACATATTTTCTGATTTCAAACCATATAAAGCTACAATAATTGAAACAGTGTAGTACTATTCTAAAGGCAGATCTATAAACCATTGGAGTTAAATAAAAGCCTAGAGCTAAATTCTTCCCTATATTGTCAAGTTATTTTTGACAAGGTTTCCACGAACATTTGGTGGTGGAAATGATAATCTTTTAACTAAATATTGTTGAAAAATAATAATTACATGGAAAAAAATAAAATTGGACCCTTACCTAACACATATACAAATATTGACTGAAAATAGATAAAAGACCTAAATATAAATCTTAATACTATAAAATATTTCCAATTGCTATATCTGAAGGTATATTAATATTCCAACTAGAAATCCTAGAAATTAACAACAATAAAGGCAAACAATACGATTTAGAGATAGGTAAAAGACTAACATAAATAATGAATCTCCACAGATAACCAATCTTAGTTGTCTGTTGGATGGAGAATCTTGTTTCTCTGGTTCTTGTGTGTGTTACCTATTTTTTCTTTGTAGTTAATCTCTTTGAGTATTTTCTCTAGGGCTGGTTTTGAAGACAAAAATTCCTTCAGTTTCTGTTTGTCATGGAAGCTTCTTATTTCTCCATCTAATTTGATAGAAAGTTTTGCTGGGTAGGAAATTTTTGGCTGGAAGTTGTTTTCTTTCAGAGTTTGGAATATGTTACTCCATGCCCTTCTGGCTCTCATGACTTGGTTTGGGAAGTCTGGAGTGATTCTAATTGGTTTGCCTCTGAATGTCAGTTGGCCCTTTGTTTTTGTTGCCTTTAAGTTTCTCTGCTTGGCTTCCACATTGGTCATTTTGACAATTATGTGGCGTGGGCATCCTCTTCTCTGATCCTGTCTAAAGGGAGTTCTATAAGTTTCCTGGACCTGTGTATCAACCTCTTGCTCTATGTTTGGAAAATTTTCTGCTATGACTTCCTTGAAGAGATTGTTGATCCCTTTGGTTTCACTTTCTTTTCCCTCCTCTATTCCAATTATTTTTAGGTTAGCTCTCTTAAAATGGGCCCATATTTCTTCAATATCAGATTCCTACTCTCGGATATTTTTTTCTAGATTAGAAACTATGCATTCATTTTTGGAATGATCATCTTCTAAGAGCAAGATTCTGTTCTCCATGTGGTCTAATTGGTTGTGCTTTGAATTGAGGCCTTTACTTCATTAATTGCATCCTTTATCTCTTTTTGGCTCTCTCTGAGTTCTTTTCGAAGCATCTCTATTATTTCTACAGTTATTTTCCTGATTTGATCTTCTAGAAATCTCTGATTTTCTGTTTTATCGGGTTCTGATGTTGTGGGGTTGTGGGCATTCATTGCTCCAGTATTATTCCTCTTTCCCATGATTTCGGAAGTTTGTGCCTTCTCTGGGTTCTTCCCTTGGGTCACTATGACTTCGCTTAAGGTGCTCTGGATCTCGAGTCTGTAGTATCTCTGACCCCACTACTCCTTTACTGGGTTGTATCACAGAGTCTCCGACCCAGGGAGTCGATAGAGGCTGCTTTAGACTGTGGGGGGTGCCAGGTTGCACGTTCTCCTCTGGTGTGATATCTCTGCCACCACCCCTCCCCCACTGGGTCAAGTCCCAGGGAGTACAGTACTGGAATTTCTCCTCTGTGGCCCACAATTTGACTCACTGTTCTTGAGTACGCAGATGTAGCTGTATTGAATTCGATGAATTCGCTGCTGCTGCCGCCGGTGGCAATATGGCACCGCTGCTACGCCCTAGGCCGTGAGGCTGGCTTGTTTCTCCTTGGTTTTGAGTTCCACTCTGAATCCCTGCAGCATGTGCTGAACTCAGCCACTGGGAGCTTTAGATGCTCCCTGCGCTGAGAAATCCCGCCTGGCTGTTCCACAGCGGCTCACCTTGGCTTGCTATAGCTATCCGGTGAAGTCGCCGCTGCCGCCGGCCGTATGGCGCTGCTGCCACGTCCTCGGGCGTGAGGCAGGTGTATCTCCTTTGTGGCTCTGAGCTCTGTTCTCAGTCTGCTTTCTCTCTGGAGCCTGGTGATTTTTTTGTTTCTCTGGTGATGGTGTTTTCTGGCTATGAAAGGCGCTGATTTTGTGGTAATGGAGATTGGTTGTTAGCAGGGCTCTTAAGCCCCGCTTTTCTCAGTCGCCATCTTCCCGGAAGTCCTCAAAAAACTACATGATTTTCTTCCAAGCTACGCTGACAATAATACAGAGACTATGTATATGAATGGTTATTAAGGGTGTAGAAATAATGGATATGAAGTTTAATTGGGCCAAATTTACATATATGTGTCCACTAAACATATTTTTTATTTTCATGTCACACTTTAGGGGGGTTAGAATGGATTTAATCATTCATTTGTTTGGTTGAGTGAAACCAACCAATTAAAGTGACTTGTGCTAAATGAAGTAAATTGGACAATATCTTGGTATACAAGAGGGTAATAGATTCAAGGGTTCAGAAAAATTGAAGCATTAGAGTGGAATTATTATTTAACATCTGATCTCCCTTTCTAGACAAATATACCTTTCATCATGACCAGGAGAAATTTGTGAGAGAAACTCTAGCATCCTCAACGAGCTTTGTGGGCAATCTGGCCTGAAGGGTAGTTATTGGGTAGTTATCTAAGTGTTTGAATGGAAAAAGGAGATTCAAACTTTGTTCAGGTATGGAAGTATCCACTTGTGATTTTATAAACAGTGCTCATTGCTTTTTACCTCCCCTCAAACATTCTCTCCAAGATACATACATGCTTCCCACCCAGGCTTTGAATTTTCATAGAAAATAAACAGGAGAAAAGCGGGGCTTAAGAGCCCCGCTAACAACAAATCTCCATTACCACAAAATCAGCGCCTTTCATAGCCAGAAAACACCATCACCAGTGAAACAAAAAATCACCAGGCTCCAGAGAGAAAGCAGACTGAGAACAGAGCCACAGAGGAGATAACCGGCCTTGCGCCCGAGGACGTGGCAGACACGGCAGCAGCACCATACTGCCGGAGGCACCGGCAAATTCACGGGACGGCTACAGCAAGCCGAGGTGAGCCACTGCAGAACAGCCAGGCGGGATTTCTCCGCGCAGAGAGCATCTAAAGCTCCCAGTGGCCGAGCTCAGCACACGCTGCAGGGATTCAGAGTAGAAATCAAAATCAAGAAGAAAAACGCCAGCCCCATAGCCGAGGGCGTAGCAGCAGCGCCATATTGCCACCAGTCGCAGCAGCAGCGAATTCAGCGAGGCCAGTACAGCTACATCTGCGTACTCAAGAACAGTGAGTCAAATTGCGGGCCACAGAGGAGAAATCCCAGTACTGTACTCCCTGGGACTTGACCCAGTGGGGGAGGGGCGGTGGCAGAGATATCACACCATAGGAGAACGTGCAACCTGGCACCCCCCCACAGTCTAAAGCAGCCTCTATCGACTCTCTGGGTCGGAGACTCTGTGATAAAACCCAGTAAAGGAGTAGTGGGGTCCGAGATACTACTGACTCGAGATCCAGAACACCTTAAGGGAAGTCATAGTGACCCAAGGGAAGAACCCAGAGAAGGCAAAAACATCGGAAATCATGGGAAAGAGGAATAATACTGGAGCAATGAATGCCCACAACCCCACAACATCAGAACCCGATAAAACAGAAAATCAGAGATTTCTAGAAGATCAAATCAGGAAAATAACTGTAGAAATAATAGAGGTGCTTCAAAAAGAACTCAGAGAGAGCCAAAAAGAGATAAAGGATGCAATTAATGAAGTAAAGGCCTCAATTCAAAGCACAAACAACCGATTAGAACACATGGAGAACAGAATCTCGCTCTTAGAAGATGAGCAATCCAAAAATGAACTCATAGTTTCTAATCTAGAAAAAAATATCCGACAACAGGAATCTGATATTGAAGAAATATGGGCCCATTTTAAGAGAGCTAACCTAAGAATAATTGGAATAGAGGAGGGAAAAGAAAGTGAAACCAAAGGGATCAACAATCTCTTCAAAGAA